>NC_135763.1:9936473-10666473 GCF_052425735.1 Oculina patagonica
CTTTAAGCCAGCCCTGGGCATTTGGTGGATGGTACATGAAAGACAATCTGATCTTGTAACCCGTCTAAGTTTCAATTTGCTGATTTTTGAAGGAGAATTCAGATGTCGATCACTCTTACGAATCAACTGAGAGCTAAACAGCTGCAAAATAATATCATGCTGTAATTCGACTCAAAACGAATTGAAAAAAATACACGATTTCCATAAAGAGATCAGCAACACTGTATGATGCAGGGAAAAAAGAACTGAACTCTCTACTTGTCCATATACTATCACAAACAAAACGTGAATAGCCGCCACAGGCACTTAAAAACCTTCTTTGCGCAGTAACGAGAGAATTTTAAATTGATCTACGTTTAAGGGGAATGCAGCAATATGATGGAAATTTTATGCGCTGACCACTGTTCGTCTCGTGACTCACAGTAATATTCCTGCACGTTTCAGCTTGACTCTTGCCATATGCCACCAACGTGGAATAGATATAAATGGCACTGATCATAACACTCTTAATCGCTCTCTCCGCTGGACTATAAACACTCGTCACTTGCTAATCCCTTTTTGTCTCGTGTTACGCACGGTCACGTCGTAAACGACGTGACCGTGACGTAACGCGAGATATTGCATTGACTCGGTCGCTCAGGATAGTGCTTTGTGTAAGACCTCACGTAAGGTAACGAAGTGATAAGGTAGCAAGGAAACAAGGAAAGAAATAGACCTTTGGTTGTATTCCAAGTGAACTTTTTAGACCTTCATTCTAACGCTCTTGGCATAATATGTGGTTTCTCTTCGAGTTTAATTGTTACACATATATTGTAAATTCTCGGAATATAAGGTACGTAGTATTTTGCTTTTAGGCGATATGGGGCAGGAGTTTGGGCAATTTTTCTGGGCAGTATTTTTTTCGCTTTCGGGTTATGCAAAAACAAAATTTAAGATTTTCTTCTTTTTTTTTTCCTCATGGTTCTCCTTGCACGATTTTTTTCAGCTTTATTTTTCTGTGCTGGAAATTGTTCTATCTGTTCTCTCTCCTCTTCTTAAAAAAATAATGGACATTCCCGTCTCTAATGTGATGTATTACATGAAGTACCCTCCCTTTGTTAGTCCGGCAAAAAGCCGACAATATGATAAAAAGATTTTATCTAAGTGAATTGAAAAACAGATGCTAATGTTTTGAACTTGGTTGTCATAGTTGTGGTTATTTTAAGACCTCACGTAAGGTAAAGAAGTGACACAGTAGCAAGGTAAATCTCTCAGGTTTGCAGTCGGAGAATAAACTCATTGTCTCTTGTGTGTGGTTAAATGTGAACGATTAGTTGATTCTTATTTGTTGCAAGATTATAGCCGGCGTTGTAAAAAGATGTCTAATAAATGGTCGCACCAATTTACAGATCTGTCAAACAATGTGTCAAGAGGAGAATATTATTAAGCTAAAATTGAGTCAAGTTATCACGCAATCAAATAAAAGATTGGCACACAATTACCGCGGTTAACGTTATCTGAAAAAACCGGAAATTAATTTGCTTTGTAAATTGTTCATGATTGTACTTATGTCTTACTAATCACAAAATCATCTGTTCTCCATTTTTTACATTTCAATAAAAATAAAAATCTGTGTCAAAAATATGGCATCTTAACAACTTTGAAAACAGGAGTATGCATCTAAGACCTCAGTAAGGTAAAGAAGTGACAAGGTAGCAAGGTAAATCGGGTTTGCAGTGGTAGAATAAAGTAATTTCTCCTTGTGTGTCGTAAAATGTGAACGATCAGTTGATTCTTATTAATGAATTCCTCAAGTATCTTGCACGGATGTGCGACGGGTCACAAACGGGTCAGATTAGTTTGAAGGTGTGGAAAGAATAGGGTTACATGTTTAGTAGGCGTACAAGTAGGTAAGCATCACAGATATATTTAGAGCGGTTCGTATGTTAATGAATGTTTTCAGTTGTTACTTAGTTTAGAGAAGTAAGAAGTAATTTGATAGACGTTTAGATATTTAAGATAGGCGAGTGATATGAGTACGTGATGTTATGTGTTAGTTTTCAGTAGTTGTTGTTTTAATGGAATGATTCTTGTTTTGTTTTTGTTTTCTAGGTTTTGACTAGAGTGTCTGTTTGCACTATTTCGGCAACTTGATGGGAAAATGTGTTGAATTCGCGGCGAAGAAAGAACTGCTTTCAGTGGAGTATTTATTCAGTGATTTATTTTTCTAGAGCTGCGTTCTGTAAATGATCATTTTATTCTTATTTATTACAAGATGAAAGCCTTTGTAAAAAGCTGTTTAATAAAAGGTCGCGGCAATTTACAGATATGTCAAACAATTTGTCAAGAGAAGAATATTATTAATCCATGCGTTATCTAACCGGAAACTAATTTGCTTTGTTAATTTCACTTATATGTCTTACTAATTAGGTAGCTGTGTCAACGATTTGTCATGTGAACTAAATGTCTGTGCAACTTTTAAAAAGGGTATTGAGAATTAATAATCTAATCAAGGTTATTAAATTTTACTGACTGGTTTTTACGCATAGTTGTACCTTATTTTCACTGAGAATTGTTTCAGTTTGAAGGTGTGGAAAGGATAGGGTTACATGTTTACTAGGCGTGCTTATTGTTCATATTGTCATTACCCGTACAAGTAGGTAAGCATCACAGATATATACAGTTACCTTTTCTATCAAAGTCTAACTTTACTTGGTTATGTAGGACAACCCAAAGACACGATGATATCAGTGGGTCTGCAAGAAGTGTGACAAGTCGGTAAGCCTTGTTAGAGATGTACCCTAAACCTTTTACTTAGTGTCCTCTGCCTTGCTGTTCTCTGTAGTGTGGGGTAGAATGTGATTACTGTCCTCTGCAGTGTGGGGTAGAATGTGATTAGTGTCCTCTGCAGTGTGGGGTAGAATGTGCTTAGTGTCCTCTGCAGTGTGGGGTAGAATGTGCTTAGTGTCATCTGCACTGTGGTGTAGAATGTGCTTAGTGTCCTCTGCAGTGTGGGGTAGAATGTGATTAGTGTCCTCTGCAGTGTGAGGTAGAATGTGCTTAGTGTCCTCTGCAGTGTGGGGTAGAATGTGCTTAGTGTCCTCTGCAGTGTGGGGTAGAATGTGCTTAGTGTCCTCTGCAGTGTGGGGTAGAATGTGCTTAGTGTCCTCTGCAGTGTGGAGTAGAATGTGCTTAGTTTCCTCTGCAGTGTGGGGTAGAATGTGCTTAGTGTCTTCTGCAGTGTGGGGTAGAATGTGCTTAGTGTCCTCTGCAGTGTGGGGTAGAATGTGCTTAGTGTCCTCTGCAGTGAGGGGTAGAATGTGCTTAGAGTGCTCTGCAGTGTGGCGTAGAATGTGTTTGGTGTCCTCTGCAGTGTGGGGTAGAATTTACTTAGTGTCCCCACTTTGGAGAATGGAACAATCCAAAGGGGAAGTTTTCACTCAGATTGGTCAAACTCGTGTCAAAACTACAATTGGTTTATTATGAGACAATATTGTTTTCATTTGCTCTTAATTAGGAAGAGGAAAGTGAAGAAGATGTTGATATGGAAGAAACAAATAGCGCTGATAACGAAAGTGAAAGAAGCGTGAAACAAGAAAAAGACGTGAAACAGGACGTCAGTGAAAAGGACGCAAAGAAAACAGAGGAAAAAAAAGACAAATGAAAGGATGTTGAAGAGAACTCTTCCTTTACAAGCCCAGCGCGGAAAGACAAGAAAGTTATTGCATGAAGGAATCCGACTTTTTCCTTTACTGTATCGAAGTGCCAATTTTTCTTTTATCACCTGGTTAAAGTTTTACAGAACATGAAATTAATACTTGTACGTTTTAGGTATAAGCCATTTACTGAACGGACACGTCAAGTTTAGGAATAAGAAGAAATTCTCGTCACGTGAATGCTGGTTGTTAATTGAATAATAAACAAATAAATGCTATATTATAATATTACCAGTATAGCACCGATAACGACTTAATAATGCCTGCCTTTTTGTTGACGTTCTATGCTTTAGTTACTCAAAGACAGAAATGTGATTGGATTGGGAGGCAGAATGATACGTCGTCAGTTCACAGAATGCAACTTCACCCGCGAAAAATTATTATGCAGAGCAGAACCTAGCTTCCAGTCTTTATTTGACACCTTTCACAAACCACGCCTTGCAAGTGATAGCGACCATTTTCACGAGTGTTAACCTTTGATACAGTTATGCAACCAAACAATCCATCACCTTAGTAAGCATATCTCAGTCTTTTCTTGTAAGCTCATCTCAAACGGTTTTTTATGTAGTTTATAATACCCCCACCGACCTGTCACCAGTCGTGTTCATACAGCGCACGGTGCGAAGTGAAAAGCGCTCCCGACCCGCACTTCACGCTTTTCACCTCGCGCGGTACGAAGACGACTAGGGAAGAGCAAGAGCTCCCTCAGCTATACAAACGAAGTTGCATAGGCCGAATACTGATGCCCCCTTCGCCCTCCCGGGAGGAACTTATGCAGTCGTTGTCCATAAATAACGCAACGTTGTGTGACAAATCGAGAGTTATACACTCTTCTTGCAAATCTAACATTTTATACCTTTCTTTTTTGCGACGTTAATTAAATGTTAATTTCAAAGAGCTGACATGCTTCGGTGAGTTTTAGTCCGGCGGCTTAGCTCGAAATTTTAGTTGAATTGTGCACTTTTTGATACAGGCATGAAAGTTGGTACACTGAAAGTAGTAACCAATAGAAGTTTTTTCAGATATTGTGCAAAGCCCAAAAAATGCCAGTTTCAATGGAAACCGGAATTTATCAAAATAAATGAAATTTCGTGAAATATTTGTTTGTCCTGGTTTATAGAGAAATACTATTATATCAGGTAGTGATACCAAGTCGCACGTACAAAATTTATAATAAAATGCTGTAATTTAGACTGTTCACAGCCCTCTATAAGGGAAAACCCTGGGAACGAAGTTGTATCAGTTTTGAGCAAGAAGGAACGGGTGGGTAATAAATTTTCAAGTAATCACTTTTCAAATTCCTCAAGCCCACCCCCCTGGTACTTTTTGACCAGTCCCTAATACTATTTTTAACGCTGCTCCCTTGATAACCGAACGCCTGGAACACGCTACCCAGTACTAGCTGTGTTTGGAAATCTATGTGATCTTTGACGCTGTCCTCGTAGAGTTTTTCACAGAGTTTTATTTGTAACTTTGTGACTTTCTTCTTTGCCATGTTGCAAGTAAGACTTGAACCAGCGTCTCTGACAGCGTGAGGCGTCCTACATGCCGACCACGCTGTAGATGGTACGCAAGTTTCACTCAGTTAGGAGGAACAACACGTTTTTCTAAACATTCCATAATTCAAACTTTAAGCATTTTATTTCATTTTTATTAAAAATATAATTCTTGAAATCAATAATTCCTTGTTTAAAAATGAAAACGATTAAAAGTTTTAATTGTTCTTTCTGAGAAAAAAATTAAGCTGCTTGAAAATTTAAACACTGTTAATTAAACTTTACATATCCCATGTACTATCTTTACTGATATCTTCTAATACATTGCTTCATATCGCCAACCTGAAACAATAAAATATATATAACAAATTTAGCTACTATAAAACAAAAGCAGTTTTATTTTATTTACTAAACATCTATACTAATCTGTAACACGAGACAGCCCATAGGGCACTTTGATTGTTTTGTTTTTCGATTATAATTAGACGAAAGTGAAATTTGCCTGGCTAAATAAACTGTGTAAGCTTACGTAGCGATATTTCATTGCCTATAAAGTGAAAGCATTACTGAACATGTTCTCTACAATCGCGCAGCACTGGGGCGCGGTTTTCGCAGTTGTAAAAAATTGGACTCCAAGCTGAAATATTGCTTCAGTTAGGGACTCAAAACACGCATCTATTTTTGGCTTGAATTAATTATGTGAAGGTATTTTGCACCTTTTGGCCGGCCACAAGTCTCTACAGACCGTCAAAATATTAAACAAGTAAACACAAGTTCGGACTTTGTGCGACCACCTCAGCGAGTAAAGGTTATATATATATATATCGGAATAACAATGGCAGAGTTGGAAGTGATATTAAATATTTACATTCCTTGTGGAATGGTCTTTCAGCTTACTCGTTTAGAACAGCTAACAGTTCGTAGTTAGTCACAGAGCAGAACGTGCTGAAATTTTGGTTTGAAAACGTGAGTAGAACGAAACTCATCAATCTGACAATTTGCACAATCATGTTTTGACGGACCACCCAGCCATGTAAAGCATCCTAATTAAACATTCACGGCAACACGAATTAAAATTAAAATTATGGCTTTTTTATTCACGGCTTTGATTATGCGATGTCAAAATTTCCTGAAGCGGAAATTAAAGAGAGGGCCTAGAAAGATCACTTTAACAATGACAACAAGCGTTGTAAATCAATCAACGGTCTACTGATTCAGTACAAAAGTTGCGTGTCGAGTCTTGCGCTAAATATAAACCCTTCTCTTGAGGCTTTTGTTCTTACGCATCAGAACATTGATTAAAATTGTATGGCTCTTTATATATTTAAGACTGATGCTGTAAATTTCCGAAAAAACAGCATTCGTTGCTTTGGGATTTAGCAGCCTTTTCCCTTTCCCTACTTAGAGAACTCGCTTCTTGCTAAAACGTGTACCGTATCAGGGCAGATCTAACTAAATAAAATCATGAAAATGTGGAAACGCACGTATTTTTAACAGGTCATTTTTACTTAAAATATATTAATTAGGTTTGTTTATGTTTTAAATAAAAATTACGAAGGAATCATTCTTCGCAAGTTGCGCTGTTACTCTGTTTACGGAGGTAGTTGAATTTTTCTTGAGTTCCCATTATTAGATTTTCATATTCCGTCACACTTTTTTGTCACTATTTTATTGCCATGCATATAATACAGCAAGTCCCTGAATAACGTCGAGGTTCTCACTTTTGGTGTCCTAGTTTCGATTTTAGTGAGACGTTACTTTTTCGGCTGATTATTTACTGAGCTGAACAACCGTGAAAATTTACCGTTATTTTGGGAGGTTCGATACTCAGTTTTCAAGGGTCTCGCTTTCGAAACTTTACGGTGATACCTTTGTTGTTTTTGACAATTTAATTTGCCATTGCCACAACATGGCATAAACTCTATTGTAGACCTGTTGTGAGGATCGTGCCATAATGCCTGGTTATATCCAGGCATTATTTGATTCCCTGAATAGGGGTGACAATATTTTCGGGAAAATTCCCAATTAAGATAATTAATGCACCACGTGTAGTGAAATAAAAAGCGGTATTTTTAGCTCTTATGTAGAATACAATTATTAGCCATACATCTTCTGAGATGTTATCACCCAAGTACAAGCAAACCCGTACATTTTTGGCAATTTCCTTGTTCTAAATCACGTATCAGTTCTATAAAACCCACATTAGGAAAATGTGTTTTCCTGCCGACCAGCATTAACGAAAAGCGCCGTCTTATCTTATAATCGCGAAGTACTAAAAAGCTCGCCAGCTACGAACTTCTCCGTTTATGGCGTAAAAATAGTTCGGTAACCAACATTTTAGGACCTATAGTAATTTATAGCAACAAATGTTGTCACAACCCTTGTGACTACTCGTGGTTGTTATTCAAAGAGCTTGATATTTTCTTTTTCCCAAATTGGAATTTTTCCAACCAACCGGCCGAAGCCCTAAGGGTTAGGAAGCGATTAAAGCCGCTGAACTTTGCCTCTTATCTCACTATAGATACCGCGCCAGAAAAAAATAACATTTCAAAATAAGAAAAAAAATCAGTTCTTTCGTCAGTAAAGGGATTAAACGCCGCGGGTTTTTTTATGGTTTGTCGCCTGCATGTATCGCTTACTTCGCACCCTTTTCAGTTTCCGAAATGCTAAAATTAAAGATGAATGGAGCCGTTGCTATGGAAAGTTATCGTTCCTTGGGCAATGTTTGAAAAGTGAAAGTTGAACACGGCAGATTTGTATAAATGCGTTTGCCTCGTGTTATTTTAGGAGGAAATAAGCTATTGAAAAAACAAAGGAACTCACGCTTATGAAAAGTTTCTTTTTCACGGAGAATAATTCAATAAAACTAACAATTTTACTCGGATGTCTTTATCCCTTTATTCCAGAAAATTCCAGCCGTTTTTGAAAATGTTTATTTACTTTGCAGTATTTATTTGGTGAGTGAAGCAAGCTGATAACTTCGACCTAAGTATTTCGTCATCTAGAAAAAGCTTTGCAGACAGTGCTATTTCAAGCGGGAAAGTTCCCACAGGCGATAACACATCAAAATTAACATGATGAACGCCAACTTAGAACTATCAAATAAGAACTAAAACGTTTTCTTTCAGTTAAAAGATAAACAACTATAGTATTTTCAAAAGCAGTAATTTCCCACGCTCAAAAAATCTGGAAAATAAAGTTTAGCACACAAGAAAACCGATGTTTCCATTTGGTGATAACTTCCAAAACCTGTACATGGCCGAGCGTCTTTTGACTCATCCTCTGTCACTGAGTTTATTGTCTAAAAAATTTCAAACTGAAATTTAAAACAAAACGAAAAGTTTCCCTCTCTTAACAGTTTCCTCAAAAGTGTTCCTGGCTCCACTGAAAGCTTCCATCTGGCGATGATTTTCCATTTTATCCTTTGTGAATTTTCTGAGTTGTGCTCACCGCAGCTGCCGCGTACATTATCAAAACACATTCAAGAACAACGCGAGAACGAGCGCCTCGGAAAGTCGAAGAAACCCATTGCGTTGAGACGTGGATCGGAGCTATATCTTGAATAAACCGTTTGATCGCTCCCTGGTAAAGTCATGTCTGTAGCCGCAGTGTTGTTCTGCGGAATATGTGAGCCGTACACGTTATAATAAGCCTGTTCATATTGTCTTTTGAACATCGCTGCGTCTTCGCCACCTCGTGCATATTCATTCAAAACGGCAGGAGTTAAAACGATCGAGCTTCTTCTTTGCCTTTGAACTGGCTCCGAGTTACTCCTTGGGCGACCACACTGACTGAGCGAAGATTCGTTCATTTTCGAATGACTGCAAACCATTTCCTTGTAAAGATCTAATGTTATTGAGATCCCCGTTCGGGCAGATATAAAATAATCCTTTTAGATGTGTCGTGAAGTCTTGTGTAGCGATGGATATTTTTCCTCGGTTTGTAAAGTTAAAGTTATTTTCTTGAACTCCGTTTCCGCAGTTCTCCTTTGAGGGCACTCGTGTTTATAGCTTGAAACACTGCAGATAAACTCCTTTGAATGTTAGGGGACAACTGGCTTTGTACCCTGTTGCTTTTGTTGTTAAGCTAAATTTAGATATTCAAATAGGCTAGACGCGACTTTCAGTATATTGTTTGCTTTTCTTGAAAAGGTCAGGTAAAAATAGCACAGCTCCGCCTCTAAAGTAAATTCGAAACTTTCGCCCCAATTGATTGCTTAACCGCAAAGCCTCCCAAGTCTTACAAGTGGCCAAGATAAAGATTTTTGCTTTCCGATAAGGGACCAATTAGAATTTTGTGGCTTCTAGTGAAACGAATAATACAAAGCAGGGGTTTATTTATTCATTTTGGCAGCGCTGGCGAAGCCACGTTTTTTTCATAATTAATTTTCTTGGACTGAAAACAAGCATAAATTAACACTCGAAATCTATTTTTAGCTCTCCGCCAATCCCAAGAACAAAGGAGGGATTCGTTGCCGTGGTGATTTTAATTTAACTTTATTGCTGTGTAACACCTTCTAATCCTATATTTATACTGTAAAAGCTTGGATAAGCCTTTAAAATAAAAAATACATTCTAGCCTAAAAACGTGGAATTATTTCTAACGCTTAAAAGTAATATCGCATACTAAAAATACATTTGATGTTTTTCAATTTCGGCGATTGTCAATAAAGAATAACAATAGTGCCATCTTTTTACAAGTCAGCTGTCTATAGCTAAAATCAGCTGTTTTTGGCAAACTTTATAGCAATTTATCTTAGCCTTTATGAGTCTCTAGACTTTGTGCTGACTTGTCTCATTTTAGATTATAATGTTGCTCGATTTAAATCCCTATTTCCGTAGTTTCTTTGAAGGATTGGATCTAAAAAAGTCCCGCCAATAATAACGCGCTATATATATGCTGCACGGGTAACAAATTGGTGATTCTTTTTCACTTTTTTTCCTTTATGAGCAAAACAAGTAAAGAGCCTTTCTACATTTATGAATCATGCTATTTCCAGAGAAACTAAACTTTCCTCACAGCTATTACGTGGGCACAAAGTGTCGTTGCCCTTTCTATTCGCCGGAGAGCTACGTTGCTTTTAAAAACAGATAACTGTATTTTTTTTCATCTTGTATCCATCCTGTATCTGACCAAGATATTCACGATATTACTAGCCGGAAGCGGGGACAGACTTAACTCTTGATAAATCAGGTCTTTGTCTTTTTTTAAACTCTTTTCAAAAACTAGATTTGACAGATTTCAAGGCGATTTTTCTATCAGTGTCCAAGATCTTTTGTCTGATATTTTTCGGTAGAAGTAATATCAACACAGCTGTCCGTAGCAAGTAACTGTCGGGTATTTTTCTGACGGG
Source organism: Oculina patagonica (assembly GCF_052425735.1). Lineage (NCBI taxonomy): Eukaryota > Metazoa > Cnidaria > Anthozoa > Scleractinia > Oculinidae > Oculina > Oculina patagonica. The sequence continues at coordinate 9,947,018 of NC_135763.1, forward strand.
TGTAGACTCAAGAGTTAACGAACGGCAGTTTATTTTTACGCTAGTAAAAGAGGCCATATGCCCTTATCAAGACCAATCTCATATTCAGAGCCGTCGATCATTTTGGTCTGAAAAGAAAAAGACAAAGAATCAACTCAAGCCTTTGCTTAATATGTGCGCTATGTAAGCATCATCAAGGCGCGCGAGCGGAGCCCTATTGGGTTGTCACGTGATTAGCCGTCCGTACTCCACTTGCAATGTGCATGCAGCTGAACTCCATAACTACAGCTAGAAATAGCTGACACGAGGTTGCCCCCGAAGTTTCGACGATGTTTATCGATTTTTCTTTGCTGTTCATCCTTTTCTACAATTCAGACATTTGATTGGAAATTAATCCAGCTTTGCTTGCATTTGTGCATTTCTTTGTGCAATGAATGTCTTTGAGAGCAAAATACTCTTGGGAATGCGGCAGGTTTGAATAATTTACTGTAAGGTGAGGGGTTTCCAAAGCGCTTTAAACTGAAAGACGAGAGGTGGCTATTTTGTCGAGCCAAATTTGACGAGTTTCATCGAGACTTCAAGCTCGAAACTAGATAAGAGCGTTTGCTTATATGTTGGATTTTTGCATACTAAAAAATAAAAGAAAAAAAAATCGGTGGATTTTTTCTGATTCGAAAAAGATTGAAAATTTTCTAATTTACAATTTCGCGCCGTAAACAACTTATGCTTCATTTGTTTATAACTTTTGCAGAGTTTCCGATCGTTTCAGATTTTTTTCAGCAGTGTTTTAGGTGGTATTGAGCTTTCAAATAAAAGAACTGATCTTAGCATTAATTCAGCGTTGTTGCAATAGCTGGCGAAAATACCCAACAACAATATTTTGATGCGAAAATTCAACAGTCAACTGTAGAGCAGTTTCTACCCAGCCGATTTAGTTGAAACTTGCTCACACGAAACCTAGGATAACTTGAACTTATTGACAATAATTAGAAAAAAATCTATCTTCGCGTTTTGAAAATAATCGCATTTTTTCGAAAAATCGGTTTTTCATAAAGTGCTTATTTCTCGCGAATGATTATTTTGTTTGCTCTAAAATTAAAAGCTTTATAAAATTTGGACATTTCTTATTTCGATTGCCAAATATCATAGAAATCAGCCTACGTTTACGTGCTTAAAATTCGACTTAAAATATATAGCAAATATTTTAGCGAATCATCTCAACGTCGGCCGAGAAACCAATCGGATCGAAGCTGATGCTATTCGCGGGATTGGCGATTGCTTTTGGTTTTTCGCCTCAACAAGTAAGTGGTTAATATTAATAAAATCAAGTCCTTCCTTCGATCATTACATGACAGTTCTAGTAAAACCATGATCAAGGTACAATCAGTCATAATCAGTCACAATCAGTCACGCACCTACCCATTATCCGGAGCGTCCAACTTCCATACTTGACCAGTGAAAACGCCGTTCACAGACGCAGTAGTATGGACGACGGACGCTTCGGAATATAAGCTCCTGCTAATATACATTTAAAGAAAAAAACAATGTGAACTGGAAACTTCCTTTTTTTTCAGAATACTGTTTTCTAAAAATCAACGCATTTGAACGGAGAAAACCTGGATACTGAAGCAAAAGATAATACCCTTGGCTCAAGGCACGAATTTACCAACAGCAAACTCCGGGAACAAACTCAGCCGCCACAAACTGTGAAGCCCGGATGTCCTAGAATTGAAACTAGGCGTTAGGGGAATGGTCAAGTCTACCAGACTACAAACTACATCACTTGCTTATTGGGTTCATGAATGAATAGTACATGTAAATTAAACTAAGCACTTGCCCTCTAAACCAGTTACATTCACTGTTTTTCTTACACTAGAACAATTACATTTTGTTAACCAACGATACATATTATATAAATTAAGTTATAAAATAGGTCTACCTAGATTTTTTGTATCTGAGAATTCTACCTGATTACACACAACCAGTCCACATCCCGCTGTTACGTTTACGTTTTAATATTTTTTATCCAAAATAAATCCTATAGTTTTCACCTATATACATGTTTAACAATGAACAGTACAGAACTGTAATTTTTGGATTTAAGTTTTAGAGAAAAATCTGTCCAAAGCTTTGTATGTACCTTCCAAGACCACATGCACATATTCATTAGTATGAAGCAAAAGAGAAATGGTATTTGGATGCCATTAGTGTGAGACACTAACAAACAACGAACAACAATGGCTTACTTATGGCTTACTTATTCTACATTCAATATTTTCACTCTTTAAATTGTTATTCTTTCTCTTGACTGGGGAAAATTGAGGAGCTTGCACCCCATACACCTTATTCCAAAATGGCGGACAATACATTATTCTTTTGTCTTCATGTTAATTGGCCCTCGTTGTCTCAATATTTGTATTTGCAGAATTCAAAAGAATCATTGGTTTAAAACGAGGCAATAAGGGCTAATTAACATATAGGGAAAAGATTAATGTATTTTCCGCCATTTTGGAATAAAGTGTGTATCCTGCTTGTTCTGGATGCAGTATTCCCCTTGATCCCCCAGGGAATTTTGCCTATGGCATTAATAGTTATATTTGTATCTGCCACCCTCACAACCCTCTTCCCTAGGCTCAATTTCAAGCCGTTTTTTGGGAAAATGAAAATGAAAGCATGGGAGTGTAATTTGCAGGTTGCAAGAAAACATAAAATAACATAAAAGGTCGGCTCACTTTAATACTGTTCGATGAAGTCCATCTTCACAAATCGACGCTGCCGAAGGACCACGTGCAGAGTTGATCATAAACGTCAATCAATACACTTCCGGAAATTTCAACTTCTGTTTTTTTTTGCGCCATCGCGTAAGTGTGAAACAACAAAACAAACAAAAACTATCCAACTCCTTCCACATTTAAGTGAAATCCTGACCTGTCCTAACCTGCAACCTGCAAATTACACCCTCCGAATGAAAGCACTCTCTCTCTCGGGGAGAAACAAAGACCAGACTCGAGAAGGCGGCAGAAATCAAGCCTAGCCCCCATCCCCTCCCCCCCCCCGCCTACTTCATAAAATCATGGACCTGCTGCCATTTCTTTGAAAAACTTTTAAATACCCAAATATCTATTATTCCCAGTGATTGTTTACAAATACGCTTGAGTTTTCTTCCTTCAGTTTGCCTAACAACCGATCACTCTGAACAAAGTACTTCATGTTTCAGACTTAAAATCATCCCTTCCATCTAGACTCTTGACACTGAAAGGGCTAAGCAATGAAACATAATTTGCTTGAATTCATCCTATCCACTGTAAGAGACCTTTTGTCACAGTGTCACATTGTTTCTGTAGCCATAATATTCATAGTATCTGTAAGAAAACAAAAGTAAAAAAGTGGCACAACGTCAGCAATACTGTAATTAATAAATTTGTCCAGACTTAAACCGTTGTTTACCCTAGACTTTCAATAAAGTCCTTTGTCTTATTTATGACAGTATGGCCATTACAACAATGCAACACACGAAGTGATCCTTAAGTTACTGCATGCTGATTGGGCAGAATACTACAAAGGGAAAACAAAGGGCTTTTTCTGCCTGATCAGGAGGCAGCATACAGATAACTGTTTGGAACTGGTCTGGTAAGACTCTTTCCCCAGGGGCACCTTTCTATTGCTCCAACTTTTCTTCCCCAATTTTTTCCCCTTGTTTCTCCTTTCCCTTGCCCCCACTTTAAACTGCCCCTGGGTCTCCGAGGATGGGGTTGCATGTGAAGAAATAAACAACACTGCCATAGATGGTCTAGAACAACCCCTCCCCCCCCCCCCGCCCCCATTCGACTCAGGATCTGTGTGGAGGTCAGATTCAGCAAATGTAATAAAATTATAATAAAACTGATCTTTCAAAAGAAAACATGGTCGAGCAGGCAATCATTGCCAGGATAAACAAAAATAAATGTCAACTTGAAGGGGTGGTGAATGGTCCTTCAAAAAATGTGTGTCTCGCAAATTTTAGCCAAATTTCAGGGGTCTTGTCGTCTCAAATTTTTCTTTGACACCTTCTTGGAGTCTCGATTTCTTTTGCAAGGCTAAAAAGGTCTCGGGCTCGCAGAAAAGATATCAGTCTCGCCGTCTCGCAAAGTCTCGCATTTACCATTCAACACCCCTACTTGAGGGTTCACCAAATTCTCAACATTAACATGAAAGGAAATGTGTAATTATTAATCACTAGGGAAACTTAACTTCAGCTTGACATTGCCACTTCTCTTTGCTACCCTGACTGTGCACTCACCTAATCTTATGCGAGTTGTGTGGCGGCTGTTCTTTTCTCTTCAGTTTAGGTTTCTGTTTCTTTTTCTTTTTTGCTGCATTCTTTAACTCTCGTTCATGTTTCTTTTTCCTCAGCCACCTGTTGTAAGACATATTCAATCCCAGTCTACATAAGCTTACTAATAATTATACTCCCAGTCATCGGTTCATGCTACAGAAACTAAAAATAAACACCAGTATTCTGGGCTCTGCAGTATTGACCAGTTTTTCTATTCATGATGGTAACTTTAACCTTCAATTGCAGTATTGCGGTATAATTTCTACGAAACTGCAGGATGCCCCCCGGGGGACTTCCATATGAAAGGGGCAGGGATCCTGGTCGTCTCGCTCAGGGGTGTAAATTTCGGATTTTGGGTCACACTTAGGGTGTTTCAGGAAAAACGCCAATAATTGTAGCTGTCAAGGTCTCGTTTAGGGTTGCACACGAAGAAATATATAAATATGAATTCTATTTTTAGTATTTTGGTATCTTTTAGGTGTCAAGAAAAGCCTCAGCCATGCCCAGATTGGTTTCTTTTACTTTAGGCATTCATTTCAAAATTTCCGATGAGCATCCCGCCCCTTTAATATAGGAGTCCCCCCCCTGGTGGGATGCATTGTCTTTACATTTTTGGTCATTGACATTTAGTATAAAAATTTATCCTTTACGTTTTCCCCACCATATTTGGGTTTCTTGTCTTTTAGGAAACAAGCTTAAACAGCTTTATTCTGTCATGTAACGTAATAGTAAATGATTGTAAGTGGCTCCAGTTAATCTACAATTTGACTGTTTTAGCAACCAGTTAATAGCCGTGTCACAGGTTTCACTGTCCCGCTGCTTGTTTTGTCTTTCTTCTTGACCTGGTGACAACACTACCAGTAGGCTTACTATGGCATTGCAGTATTTTCCAAATTTTTGTGTGGTATTGTGGTATTTGCCAATTTTTTTGTGGTAATGTGGGGCTCAGCACCTCGAATGTCCCCCTTCTAATGGGCCACAAGGCTTTAACGCAGACATTCCCTTACTCAGTTGGCAATTAGAGGTTTTACTAATAATAAACTCACCTTTTGAAAGCTTCATCACAGAGTTGTCGATCTCTGATTGCATATTGTGATGCCTCCTCTTCCCTTCTTTTTTCCTCTAACTGTCTTAGAGCTTTGTCTTGTTTTCTTTTTACATCCAGCCACTCGTTATAAGCAGTCTGTGCATCACTTTCCTTTGCTTCTTTTGCCTGCTTTTCAATATTTGGGTCTGGCCTGTTCAACCTGGCCTCACGTGCCATTTCTACCTTAGCATATAACCATGCCTGCAAAAGACAAGTATAAATTTTGAAGCCAAGAATTTTAGTTTTGTTGGCTCAAACATAATTAAGAAACATGCATGCTCAATCAACCATCGTATAGACTTTGAGAACTCTAGTGTCATTGACAAAGGCTATTTTCGCATTAGAAAAACTTTGGAGGCTTGGCACACCTCTGCTTCTTAGCATGCTGACAATAATATTATTCTAAGCCCATTCCTAGCCTATACTGTATTCTTTTCAAAAAATAGCCTCTTTAATAGCACATTATTTTTTACTTCGCTTTTGTTTTCATTATTATTTTTTCATCTCACCTTTCTTGTATATATTTTATTCATTTTGAATTGTGTAGTTCCATAAAATATCCATATCTCCCCCACGGAAGGGATTTTTTAAAAGAACCCCCCACCCCTCTGGAAATTCCAGTTAAATTTCATACATTTCTTTAAAATTTTTGGTCTTTGAGACCCGCCACCCCCCAGGAAATTTCCAATCCCTTCTGTGGGGGGCGTATGGATATTTTCTGGAACTACACATTCAGTTTTTTATCTGTCTAAGGCTGTAGAGCGACAGCCAAAAGCTGACATTCTTTTTTAATATTTTAGCCAGTGAATGTTTTTTTTTTATTGTTTTTATTTTGTTCTGTTGTATTAGGTTACAGTAAAAAGGGCTGAAACATTCTACGGTACTTAAAATATGATCTTTCAATGGACGATTCCAGAAAATATCCGTACCATACCACGGACGGCTTTTTGGAAATCCGAGGGCAAGGGTGGGTTCTTTGAACTAGAATTCCGAAGGCATGGGGGATACTTACGATTGGAATTTCGAAGGCATGGGGGAGTTCCAGAGCTTGGATTTCCAGAGGAGACAACAAGAGTGTTTTCCTTAAAAAGGCTTATTTTGTGGACTACCAAGTCGCAAATAAAGCACGAACTGACGACCGCGTCGCGGAAGCAGGATACAAGACAAGTATCGATCGATCAGGCATGTGTTTGCGTTCATTTACAAAAGAAAATTGATAAAATGTGGGTTCTACATCAAGCTTCAGAGGCCTTAACATTGATGAAATTCTTCATTTGCTCTTTGTTTTCTTGTCAAAGCGGATCCACAAAATATTTAGTCCAGTCAGTAGAGTAGGAAACTCTCTTGCTACGCTTCAAGCCGCCATTTTGAAGCACGTGGAGTTGGGAGCAAATGTGACCCTAAAGGCTCAAATTCAAGATGGCGGATATGTCAGTGCACTCGATCGTATTATCTTCCGAGTTTACACACGTACATCACACGATATTCTTATTTTAATGTTCTGCACCAGAATTGGGGGGGGGGGAGGAAGGGAAAAAGGGGGGGGGGTTTGGAATTTCCGAAGGCAAGGGGGGCTAAAATATGGAAGCCGTCCGTGGTATGGTATGGATATTTTCTGGAATCGCCCAATACCATTATATCAGAAACCCATAAGGGTTGAAACGTTTAACTCCCTATGATTCGCATTGTACAAAGCCTTTGCACATTTGTTTCCATTTACAGGTAGTACCATATTTGGAAAATCAGGAGACGAAAGTTAACCAATCAAAATTGCAATGTTTGAATTAAAGTCACAACGCGCGCTAGCTCGCGCTTGATGGTGTAATCTTGTTTTTGAACAAGCTTGGTTGAATGAAGTTGAATTTGGTTAAATTCTCCTGTTTTATCGTCATTTAGTAGTCTGGAGAACAATCACTTGAATACACTTAGTGAATTTCTTTAGCTTCTGTAAGAAATTTATGGGGTTTAGGTCAGAATTCAATTAACTCACTGCAAAACTGAAAAATGTTGTTACGTGTGTCATTACGCGTGCAAAGCATTCGCGTACAAACTCTTCATGTTTCCAAATATGGTACTTGGCAAAACTGAATATTCAAACGCTGTGAACGCGCATTACACGTTTCAACCCTTATGAGTTTCTGATTATATTCAGCTGAACAATAGAAACTGCAACCTCCACTGGGTAGATCTTGAATGTTGACATCGTTATATCAAAATCTAGACAGTGTAATGCAATTTTTTTTGGAGGGGGGAGGGGGATAGTTGGAGAGTGCATGGCAGGTCCACAACATGGTGATCAAGCTCTTATAAATGTTTAAAAACTGTTTCAAGAGGGGCAGTAAGGAAAGGGGGGAGGTCATGTGCACAGTTCATGACTATTACAAATGGTTAATCATGTTTCATGGAAAATGACATCATAGACGAGGTAGTATGGTGCACTGAAGACTCCAGATTGAGTGTTTTTTTGTCCTGCAATGGCAATTTTTCAAAAAAGACTTAAATTTCTGCCATGGTGCAAATTTGTCCAAAAGGAATCTTCCTTGCACAGCAGGTTGGTTTTCACGGAAAAAGTGAAAAATTCTTGTCAAGTTTTAACATTATCAAACATTTTTCTTGCTTTCATGTGTCATGACAAACAATCAATAAAAACGCACAATCTGTTTCACGAGAAACCCCCTTACTAAACATTAGTCATACAGTTGAACCTCTCTACAACAACCTTCTTGGGAGAGAACCGACTGTTCGCTGTACAGAGGGCTGTTTTACAGAGCAGGTTTGGAAATTAGCGCTCGTCCACTCGCACAGGCGAGTGTGAAAACTGTCGCGCGAGTTCAAATCACAGATCACTCGCCCGATTTGGGGAGTATGATTTTCAATATATTATTTAAAATAAGAGTAACTTTTAATTTCCACTTCAAAATAATCAACACTGTCCACAAGTCAATAGCTTACCAACATTTTAAAATCGCCAACAAAGCTGCGTTCAGGTTCGTAAACAGACAAAAATCAAATGGCTCCTGTTTGGTGATTGATCGTGAAGGAGACTGGGCAAGTGAAAACTGATCTGGGCGAGTGCAACTTGAAGGTAACTTGCCCAGATGGCGAGTGCTCTGAAATTTTAGTTTCCAACCCTGCAGAGGCTTTTATACGACTGAAGTACTTAGTTAGGATGAAAAATCCTGGCTGTTGCAGACAGGTGCGCCCTAAGGCTAGGGATATTAGACTGTATATATTAGATACCAGAGTAACTAACATTGACTTAAAATATTTCAATTTATAAAAACAAAAGTGGACGCTTGTGTATTATTAACCACAAATTAATATGAACTTTATATGTCAATAAAAAAGTGAATATCCTATTACTAGTGTACATAGAATGTTACATGATACGTTTACATGGCTCTCTAGCTAGCTGAATTTTTCTTGTGCAGAGAAGCCGATATTAAGCGACGTTTATTATCTCGTTCGAACGTTCTAGAACACGCTAATTATCATACACACGACAATCTTTTACCTAAAACATAAGCTTAGTTAGAATACTTACTTGAAATGCTCTGTCCGCATCCTCTCTTTTTCTTTGCTGTTCCTCTCTTTCCCTTTCTTGCTCTTCCTTTTGCCTTCTCAGTTTAGCTTCTTTACATTTTCTTCTAATTTCGAGTTGCTGTTCAGTCATTGCGTATTCAGATTTAATATGAGCGTATTCGTCGCTTCTTTGTCGAACAGCTTTCGCGCTTTGGCTTCGAGTTCTATCAACACCTCTTGTAGTTCTCTTCTTTTCATTTCTTCGATGCAATTCGTGAACCGATGTAGTTTTCGGTCTTGGCCGAGTCTCTGGCTTTTCCTCTTCAATTTCCTCGGCATTTTTTTCAGATGTTTCACTGCCTGTTCCTTCGCTCGCGTTGTTTTCGTCATTGTTTTCAGGCGTTATTCCCAACATATCGTAATATTCAGCCTTGATCTCACTGACATCCACAAGTTCGAATTTCCCGTCACGTTCAATTAGAACGCGATCTCCTATCATTTCCATCGCGGGACTTTTCGATGGCGGCGATACCGTAGAGTCTTTTTTGTTATTACTTTGTGAGGATTCATTCGCTTCATCATTAACTTTTCCTGCTGATTCACTGCGTTCGCTCCCTGCTGCATCGGTCTCGCCGCTTATAGTCACGCCATTTTCGAAAGCTTTACTAACTTCTTCGTCTTCGGCTGTTCTCGAATCGTTGACGACATCGTCGCTCGAAGGATCGTTGCTATGTTCCTCCGATTTTTCTCCTCCATTGTGTAACTGTTCATTTTTATTCTGTTCATCTTCCTGCATTAGTTTCTCCATTTCTTCCTCGTCAATACTGCTGTCAGAATCTGCGCGCGGTCGAGATTTTTCTGGTGTCTCAAGATCGCCTTCGTCCTCCGAGAAAGATGCCCTCGTTATTGATATTCGCACTCTGTTAGGATTATTTGGATTAATGTCGTCTTCGTCGAAATCATTCTCCATGGTTTCGGCGTGATACCAATGAGTTTCTTAATTCTCTGAGGGTCACGACGACAAATCGGAAGGTTGTTTATGTTCTCGTTATTGTTCGTATCACCTGTAGCAACCCTGCTGCCGAAGCAAACACTGTGCAGTCACGTGACGCACAACAAACAAAGCGTCGTTTTGAAAGAAGTTTTTGGCGCGCATATTCAAGAAAACATTTCAGAAATTCTAGATCTTATTTTACTTTCGCCTTCTTTTTTTAGTCATATACAACCTAGTCAAAGCAGTTCAATTTTTTTGTAACTACTCAGCACGTTTAGTTTATTTCTATTCTGGGTAGTTTTTTTGCCTATTTTATTATTTTTCTTTTATGCTATAATCATTTCTTATTATTTTTGCAAAATAAAATGGTTGTTGTTGTTGTTTTTAAATTCATGCTGCAGAATCGGATGGAACAGATTTTTTTTATTACCACTCAAAACCGGCCTTACCTTGTTACAGCTGTTACACAGAATGTTCGCAATAACTTCACGTGATTTTGGAAAAGCGTTTAGAAAAGAGAATTTGTTTCAAATTTGTTTTATAATTAACGTAAATAAATAGCAAAATCCTTTTTGTACAGCTGTAACTTTATTTTTTCGCGACATCAAATTTTTGGGATTTTTTTTTAAATTGGTGAAAAATTTTCCTTTTCGCTTTTTTTCTCGCGCCTTCGCTAATTTTCCACGTCTTTTATTAGCACTAGTATTATGGAAGTCTCTATTTTCTTTTTAGAATTTCAGGTTCTCAGTTTTCGTTGAAGCCACCAATTCAGTTCAATGTAAAATCGAGCTAAGTCCGGGGGGGGGGGGTAGGGGGTACTTTAATTCTCCCTAGATCTGCCAATAATGCAACTTACTCCCATTCAGCAAGATTGTAAGGGAGAGTGTTTTCCTTTTCCCATTCAATTCCATGGAAAAAACAAGCTGCAAAAGTGGGATTTTTCTCGTTTTCAGGAATGCAAAGGATGCTTAATCTCTTAAATATATTAAAAGATATTTTTTAATTAGCTCCAATTCCATCTAAATTAGTTGCCGACTCACTCCGTCATTCAGCTTTTTTGTTTAATTTTTTTATAATTTTATCCGAACGATCTTAAGCCTACTGAAGGGTATTAATGTAAGCACCAAGATGGACTCAATAACGAAAATCCGGTCTTGTGCTTCACTAACAATTTTTATTAAAGGATAAATCTCCCATTGCAATGTACATTTATTCTTTTTCAGACAAAATTTATTGGACAGATGGTGTATATATTCAGACAAGATTTCTGAGAGGAAATAAACTTCACAGGGTTTTCAATATTTTTTATTCTTAAAGTTGTCTGATATCAAACCCAAAGTAGAAAAAGCTATTTGAGCAATTTCCACGAACTAAACACTCATTTGAAAGTCTGACTATAAAATATAATCACACTCAACTTTTATAAGTGCCCTCAGGGCCGTTCTTGTAGGATCTATTGCATGTATTAAGTCATGATGTGTCCGAAGGCAGGAGTTGTCTGGATCACGAAGCTGTTTCCAAGATGTCAAATTCTTAACATTGTTGATATTATTTACATGACAAAGTCAGCGTTCAAGTTTTTTTTAATGTTATTTTTAATCTTCTAGCACTATAACTGTTGGTTCTAAGGGAATTGGCCTTCTGGGGGCTTGGCACTTTTTGAAACTGTTTTGTCGTTGCTCTGCTGGCGTATTTTCACTTCCAAGTGGTGTAAGAGTTGTAAGTGTTACTCTTCTAGGCTGTGGTTGATCATTGGTGATTGGAAGCTGATCGACTTTGTTATTTTCCTTATCAAGAGATGTTATGGATGGTGGCTGGGTTTCCATGGGAACAGGTGTTAGTGCCATTCTCCTTGGCTGACAGCTGTTGATAGTTGCATCAGGTTTAACTACTGGTGTCGGCTCCATGTTTGTGCAACTTGATACCACGTTTTCCTTGGCTTCTTTTTGCTGAGAAACTCCTTGGTCGATGGAGGTTTCACTTTCTTTGAAATCTGACTTGGCACATTTTCCTGGTGGCTGGCTTGGTTGTGATGTTTGATTTGTGCAGCCTTTACCAACATCAGCAGTTAGCGTGGTCAGAGCTACTCTTCTAGGCGCAGCAGAAGGTGTGGTCTGAGGTGGAGTGGATGTCTGCGTAGGGCTGGTGTCCCTGGTTCCAGAATCAACTAAGGATGTTGTAGAGACAAATGGTCCATCCGTACTGGATGGACCTTTGCAGTCTGTAACATTTGGTTTCTGTGCTTGTCCAGGTACCGAGTTAAGTTCCTGTTTTGTGGTTGCTGTGTTGTTTGTGGGTGTACTATCTACTGGTGTCAGAGCTATCCGCCTTGGAGGTACCTGGGCAGTTGGTTTGTTTTCATCAGAGCTTTTATTGGCTTGACTGTTTACAGCTGGCATGAGAGAGACACGTCTAGGTGTAATCTCACTAGCTGCATTGGCCGCAGGAGCATTACTGGCATTCAGCTGCCCTTGAACTGGCATCAACGTCACACGTCTTGGAGCAGCTGGGCTTGCCTGCAATCCCGCAGTGCTTGTTACTGGCTGGACGTTCTGCACAGGACAAAGAGTGGCCTGGCCAGTTGACTCTGCTACAGTTGTACTGACAACTGATGGCTTCACAGGAACTGGTGTCAGTGTGATTCTCTTTGGAGCCACTTTGCTGGCAGGTTTAGTGGGTGTGATCTTCATCGGCACAGTAAACATGCTAATCCTGCCCACTGGTTCCTTCTTGCTTGTAGCTTGAGGTTTATCCACCTTTTCCTCATTGCTGTCTTTTTCTGCAGTTGGGGTTGCAACTGATTTTTTAGTGATTTTACCTGCAAGAGTGACATAAGAGTAAGATTTCTACCCAAAGTAGGTGCAAGAATACCATAAACTTTTTTATTTTATTTAGCTGAGATTGTAAACCATGGACCTTAGTTTTTTTTAGATTCTTGAAAACATTCCTGACTTGTTAACCAACAAGAATACTTGTGCAAGCTTCCAGTAAATAGCACTTGTTGTTTTTACTTCAAGCAACCCTACAAGTTTATTTTTTCCTTAGTGGCCATTCAGCCACTGACTGCTCAAGTTTGGTCGCCAGCAGGCCAGTGAATAATTTTTGTCGCTAAATAAAGCTTGTGCTTTCAATCCTACTTCTCAATTTTAGTCGCCAGGCTGGCGACTTCGGTTTCGATTTAGTTGCCAGCTACTAAATTTTACTTGGAAGGTTGTCAAGGCTTTTATTGATCTAGAACAACAAAGTCAACCATATTCTTTAAGAAAAATAAAAAACTACGAAACCAACTTCAGACCTTTCCTTAACTTAGATAAAAAGGCTGTTTTTTGTCTGACTTCTCCCTGGCTGTGGAAAGACTGAATTACCTGGAGTGTCAGAATTCTGTGGTAATGGAGAGCTGCTTCTCTCCAACACTTGTTTGACTGACAGGCTGTAAGGCACGCCAAGTTCTTCCTCTTTAAAGTGAACAATGGAGCAGTAGCCATCGGAAGAGGAAACTACAAGCATGCTTCCATCACTAGACCTTGAGTTAAAAGCAAAATTAAAAAAAATCACTGTCTTAGTCGTGTAATAATAAATAAAAATATTACCTTGTGCCATAGGTCTGCAATATGTGAAAAGGGCTAAAGCAATCCAAACCCTATATGCATTGCATGCCTATAATGTGATAGGCATGCAATGCGTGCAGAGCTAACTATCAGCTGTCAGTGAGAACATACCAAGTGATATCAGTGAGGGCAGCATAATGAATATTGCCAATGTAGCCAAATGGAACTGCCTGTTGAGTGTCGTACAACAGGATTGAATCCAGTGTTGCCACAGCAAACACCATACGGTAAGGCAACCTGCGATAAGAAGGTTTATATGTACTTCAGGTTAATTTTAAGTCAGACAAGTAAACAGTTTACTTAATGTTTTGCATTTGCACGTGTGTGGCTGTATAACATAACAAAACACATGAATGCAATTTTAGTATTATTGTTTTACTATAAAACATGTTAACCAATCAGGGAAACCTACTTGAAGAGACTCTCTGCAGACTTGCCTTCAGTTTTTTCTGTAAGATGAATAAAATATTGTCACCATGGTGAGCTGTTTTAAATACTCTTTTTTGGCTTAAGGAAAAGGAGAAATTTAAATGCAATGAGGAAGCAAACGTTACCATCATCTTGTCTTAGTTCAAAGAGGATGGGGCAACAGCGTACAGCCACTGTGGCCTTTTGTGGACTTGGAAGGTAGAGTACTGGTCTGAAACAAAATTAAATATCATTGAGAATGCAAAATTACTGTTTGTAATGTTTTCATTGAGACGAAGAGCATTGCCTTGGCTGCAGGAATGGGTCCCCATTTTTGTGAGGCTCAATCAGTGGTTTTAGAATGGTGTCCAAATTGCCCAAAACACTTAAAACACCACTTTTCTCCACAACGACCTACTTCTCCCATGTGACCAAGCCATGCTTGCAAATAGAAATGAGTGAACTGCCTCCACTAAATGGTTACCATTATGAACATCAAAAAACAAAAACACCAGTATGACAAGAAACTTTCAAGGCACTTTATGGTGCAATTAAAACACTCACTTGTTAGGTGATGCACGGGTGAAGACATATGTTGTATTAACCACCTGGTCACCAACATCAAGTCTGCCAGCTGCCAGTCAAGATGTAAAAAGAAGAAAGTAAGTTGCAGAATGTCATTTGCAGTACATCAATTAACTAAAGGTTTTTCTGTTCATAAATGGGCAGTTAGCCAAGAGTGCTTGGGTGTCCTGTGGATGCCAATTTTTGCAGAAAAGAAAATTCTGGAGGCATGCTCCCAGGACACCCAATTTTCAAAGCATGGCTATTTAAAGAGCTTGTTGGATACTACCGCTACTCTCATAGTGCCTTCCCACGCAGGTGTGTAAATGGGTACCTTTACCAGTGAGTTAAACACTGGGGGTAACCCAGTGATGGAGAAGCATTCCATCCAGGGGGGAGAAGAAATAATCTTAGTTGCTTCATACTGCAGAATCAAGCCTACAGGAAGGCTTGAATATCTACCTAGTAAGTTACAATAGTCAGGGTTTTCAATACAAGCCCACGACTGCCTGAGTTCCCTCCAGCCACTTGATTATAAATGCCTCACTGGTTACTCTAGTCATAGCAATCTTTTGTTATCAGCACACAACAAACAAGCTTGGCGCTTTCACAGCCGCCTAAGATTTCGAAACCCCTGAATAGTTATATTGTTTAATATTATTTTATAATGACATCTTACCTGGGACGATAAGCAAAGAACCATCAGGTGAATAACTTGGTCGCCGAAAAAAGGACGGCATAGTCTCATCATGAAACATTTTACCTTGCTTGAACAACTAGAGAGTGGTAGAAAGAGGATTTTGTTGGAAATTACAACTTGGACTTTTCTAAATCTTCTGCCACTTATTAAAACATTTGTGCAATTTATATCTTAAATAGAGATGATATGTTATTTTACCTCTCCATTTTCTGCTGTCTTTTGAGATCCATTCACCAACAGCTTTGTAATGTTGTAGGAACAGCGGTATGAATTGGGATTGTAAAGTCTGCAACTCCTGCAATATATAAGTACAAAATAAATAATATTAAAAGTATCTATTTGCAAGGAAAATTATATCAAAAAGAAACAATGACGCCTCAAAGCAAGTTAACTACTAAGGTTGCCCGTAAGGTTGCTGAATAAATTGCTTGCTAAATTCACATTTGCAATGATTGTTTCTTATTCTTTATACTGGGAATTGGTCTACAGTAAACTCTCTCTTAACAGACACCGCTGTAAGACGGACACCTGGTGTTGGTCCTGTCCCTGCCATTTTAAAGTCATTTTACTGTAACTAAACTCCCTATAAGATGGACACCTCTCTAAGACGGACAGTTGAAGCCGGTCCCAACAGTGTCTGTTTTAGAGGGAGTTGACTGTATATTTATTTTACACAAAGAAACTCATTGCTCAATTCAAACCAGGAGAAAAGAAAAAGCCGCCACTTTTTAATTTGCGCATGCAAATCACACATGAAATTATGCACAGGAAGGATGTGCAATGCAATACTAGTAAATAACCTTAAGAATAATGAAAAAAATTCTGACTATAAACATTACCTGTCACTGGAGTTTGTCACCACATATTGACCAAGTGGATCCCAGCACACACCTTGGACATAATGTTTGTGGTCCTTCAAAATTATGAGTTTTTGACCTGAAAGAAAAAAAAATGTACTGTAAGTAAATTTAGCATGGAGACCTACAACTAAAAATCTTGAAGTACATTATTTTTTATTTAATAATTATTAATATTAAAATGACAATCCTTGGGAAACATGCTCACACCTTTCACAACATCCCAAATAATGGCACTGTTGTCGACAGATCCCGAAATAAGACTGTTACCATCAGGTGACCAGGAAAGATCATACACATCCTCTATATGACCTCTGCAATAAAATGAGAAAAACACATTACATTGTTTATTTTTAAGAGGAAATCAACATCAGCTACAGCGGATTTTCACGCTGCTCCTATATCCAGATTGATATGGAATTTGAAAGTGTTGTTTCAATTAAAATCCCATTGGGGAACCTTGATGCCACAGGTTGCCCAAGGTTAAATCCTGTCAGGAATACAAAATTCAACAATGGAAAAAATGTTTGCAGCAGTTCTGATAATAATTAGAAAGCAATTTGTTTAGGAAACACAGAGAATCCAATATTTAGATTGTGTTACCTCAGGGCCTTGTGAAAAGTCCAAGATTCCTTGTTTTGAATTTCGTCAGCTTCCATAAATATGTCAGCATTCGGATCAGCAGCACTGTTGAACTTCCACAGAATAATCATGGAGTCTGATGAACGAAAAGAATCAAAATTTGTAAAATTGGGAATTGTCAAACCTTGTTTTGATAATGAGAGTAATGACATGAGAGTATTTAAGAAATGTGATAATTTCGATATAGCCATAGACTGCAAAACAGTCGTATCTTTTGCGAACGCTCGGTCAACGCGCTCGGTTGTTCAAACGGGAGTGAGAGGTCTGGAGCCGATGTCAAAACTCTGAGTGAGACTGGGGAGAGACGCGCCTCAACGTTCGGCGCTTCGCGCCTTAAATGCGCGCTTTTTCGAAGAGACTTAAGAGAAAAAACGACTGTTTTGCAGTCTAATATAGCCATAGGTCCCAAACTTACCTCCAGTTGGGAGGGGAGGGAAGGTAAAGGTAAACAAGGCTGCACTGCATTTTCGTCTATAGTCCAGTCTATTGTGACTTCAATAACTTTTTAAAAAATGAACGATGCAATTGCCACCTCCGTGACTATTAATACTAGCCGTGTACATAGTCTTTTTTATCACATAAATAGATTTACTTTTTTACCCGTTTTTATTATGTAAATAGCTCTTTTTTAAACTTATTTTAACTTTAAATTATTAATTGTAATAGTTGTATAATGATAGGTTTAAGTTGTTTTTACGTTTTTTCTTAGTCAGGTGTCCACAATTAGTAGAGGGGACTTTTCCCCTCAGCTAAACATTTTTAGACACGGAAATACAGTTTATTATTATTGATTATTATCATCATTGTCTCAAATTTTTCTCTGACGCCTTCTCAGAGTCTCGATTTCTTCTGCAAGGCTAAAAATGTCTCGGCTCGCAGAAAAGATATCAGTCTCGCCGTCTCGCAAAGTCTCGCATTGACCATTCGACACCCCTATATCAGTGTGGATGGGAAAATGCAGAGGAGCGTTTTCGATCGTTATAGTGTAGAAACAATAGGTGAAAACGCATTGGCAAAAATGCATTAGTGTGGAAAGGGCGGGATGTTGTTTTAAGTCTATGGCAGGGTTACCCCCCTAGCAATAAATTCACATCTGGATAGAGGGAGAGACACCGTGAAAGTGAAGGTCTTCCAAAAACAGTACAAATAAATCCAGCCAGTCTTGAACCTGGACCACTCAATCCAGAACTTTCTTAAAATAAATTCAGACTTACCATCTCCACCAGAAGCTAGAATTTCCTCTGTTGAAGAGAAACAAGCACAAATAAAATTATGTTAGTCACACGAAATGTGAAGATAGAATGCTATACCACAGACACCATCCTTTTGGGCTCAATCTTCATTCCCGTAATTCACTCACAAAATCCCACACTTAAAGTGACTCTCCCACTGACATAATAAATTCAAGTACAAACCGCGTCTGAAGTGAACTACAAGCACTAGATCAACTTGTAGATGAACTTTTAGTTAATGATATCTGTCCCATGTCTCACACTGAACTGGGTTCTTATAAGTAAATGTAGACTGAAATGGATTCAGAGTGTAGGAAACATTATGAACATTTCTAGTGTTGTCGGCAGTGGGGGGGGGGGGGGTCCCTGGTCCTCCCTAAATGGTTTGCTCCCCAGGTGTTTCAAATATCAGCACCCAGAAAAATAATCTCACTCCAGACCAATTGGATCAAATCCATTGTATGTATGTACACACAACAATACATTAAAATGATCTCTTGATAAGCTATGTATCTGACTTCCAAAATGGTGACCGTGAATTATAAATTATTCTATATTTTTCTAACCAGTGATCAAAATCTAGTTTCTCCTCAAACATCAAAATATAAAATACAGTCAAGCAGCTTCTGAGAATCAAAGATCTGATCATCAGTTCACCAGATTCTCCCAAAGGTCAGTAGAGGAAAATCAGGTCTCCCGTAAGCTTACCTTTTGGTGAAAATTTCACCACGTTAACAGCCTTTGTGTGGCGATTCAAGTTGGCCAAAAATTCGATTTTCGTTTGCTGATCTTCACTGGAAACTACCGACCAGATCTGCGTGCGTACAAGAACAAGATAAACAAAACGCTTGATATAACAGTGATAACAGACACAGAAGAAAGCATCGAAACTTGCAGCTATTTCGTGAAACAGAGTTTTTCATCTCAACGTTTCAAATAAGCTTTCTACCTTGACGTCGGTGTCTGCCCCTGCAGAAGCAAGTCGCCATGTTGATCCCACTTTGCTAAAATCGACGCTCAAAATTGGCTCCTTTCCGTGCCAAGCGATTTCTGGAGTATCCAACTTCATATCTGATCATTTAAGAGAATAAAATCCACCCCTACTTGTCGATTTATAATAAGTTTTAGTACGAAAAAGAACAAGAAAGAACGACCGATCAATCCCGCAAAATGAGTTCTACTTTCCCGCCAGAAATGGTGGCACCATATTTGGAAAGACTCGTAAGTGCTCGTCTGTTCGGTATTTCCATATTTGGAAGTTGTCGGACGCGACGAAAAACACATGTGTTTGTGTCGATTTGAAGGGCTCTTTCTGCAGAGAGGCAGGTCAGATCAAAGTCATTTTAAAGGGACGTAATTTCTTCATTTCCCTGAGTTATGCAGCGAACACCGACTTGTCAGAATTGCTGCAAGAGTTACGGCTTTAAAGGTAATGAACAGAACTAATGACTGATTTCAAACACACTGCATTCATAATTTAACTCAGAGTGCCTGTTTGACATTCAGTCACGCAAAACTGCACATTTTCAATGAGTTTTGCCAGCATGAATCAGCTGTGATAAACATTGTCTTTAAATATCATTGCCTCGATTTATAATCAAGTTAGGTGTTAAGTGTTAGAGTGTGTGTGGTAGGGAAAAGGCTGGTACTGTTGTAATCTCGCAACAGACTGTTTAGTATACTTTTACTTTCAGATAGTGGTCTATAAATGCAACATAAGAGGTTTTGCACGGCGGCCATATTGCATGGCAGTAACAATAGAATATTTTCTCTATGGGAAAAATGTTGATTCTAATGCAAAACATTTCCATTGTTCCTGCCATGCAACATGGCTGCCATGTAAACCTCTGGACCACTGGCACCCATCTTATCTTTGTTTGTGGAGCTGCAAATGATCTCATTCACCCCTGTGAACCCCGGTGGGGTGCTCACGATGCACATGCCACAAGCTCCCCACTGGGGTTGAGCAGGGGTGTATCCAGGTTTTTTCAGAGGTTCGAACAGTCCTTCTCAAGTGCTGAAAGGGCTTGTTTCTAGGGGGAGGGGGATGGGTCTGGGGGCATGCACCCTTCGAAATTTTGAGTCTCAGTAATGCCTCTTCCTGCATTTTCCACAGAACATTTCCCAAAATAACTTCAAGAATGTTTTACAAAGCGAAGGAGTTACTTGTCACAATTTTTTAACGGATATCTATACTTACAACATATTACATCTGAAAAGATATGTGGCACATTTTACCAGTATTTAGGGTGCGTTTCTTTGGGAAAAATTCAAATCCGGATTCTTGATCCAAAAATAGATTTTGCGTTTCTTTACCTATATCTGAAAATGGATTAATCTTGGATCAATGATCTGAAGAATCCACACTCGGAGTAGACACATCAGATCATATCTGAATCCAGATTTTTAGGATTCATGATCCCTGCGTTTCTTTAGGAAAGGATTCGAAAAAAATACCTTGGCCCAGCGGTCTTTGCTGTGAAAATACAAGATCGCTCTTTGTAAACATTGTCATACGGTAAGTTTTCAGGTGGTTATTTCGATCAAAATACAAAAATATTTCACGATAACAGGAAACGGTTTCTTGATAAATATGAAGTGTCATTTTAAACTGGATACAGGTTTTCTAGAACAGTCACCGTGTGCCTACGGAAGTTGTATCCTTTTGAAATTGTCACGAGTGAAGTTTGCATTGATCATTTTGCAAACATCCTTCGCTCTCTGATGCTTGAGGCTAAAGAAGAACTATTTCGACGTGTGATTTTTGTAAAAGATTTTGTATGCTGAAATTGTTTTATCTAGGATACATTCGACGAAAAATAAATTTGTGCTGATATTTTATGTTCTGTGCGAAATGTGTTTATGGGGTTGTCATGGCAAAAAAATCCATTTTTGGAATTCGTTTCTTTGGGAGCAAAGTATCCGTGTGATCTGAGATCAATGATCCAATTTTGGATTTTCCCAAAGAAATGCACCCTTAGTTGCATGCCCAAAGTGAGCTTCTGAAACTGTGTAAAGTGTACCTTTGGAGTGTAAGAAGTTCAAATGTATAAGCACAGGATGCACTGATCTTCTTTCCTTCTTCCCAACAAACTCTTGATGGCGTTTGGGTTGAGCTTGTGATTTTTTCCTCAAAATTTTCCTAAAAAGGTAAGTGATTACAATCCCTTACTTGACTTTTTATTTTTAATATTTCTTGGTCATTTTTTCATGTGCGTACAGGTTGCCATGCCCCTGTTGAACTTCTGCTGGGTCCACCAGAATAATTTGTAAAAAGGGCAAAACAATGATTTTTCCCAGGGGTAGGGGATTCTTATGAAGCAAGTCCCCTGAAATGAACATTTTCCTTAAGCTGAGGCAATTCCCCTAAATCTAATTACACATTTGCAAAAAAAACTTCTCCTTTGCCAACCTTTTAGACTTCAAATAAAGTGTTAATATTTTCTTCCAGCCTTGGGGAAGACTCTGTGCATTCCTATGGTTGGCCTGGGGTCAACCCCAGGGGTAGCCCTATGGTGTCTTTCTGAGCTGGGGGAGGGAGGGGGGTGGGAGAAAGAGAGCAGGAAGAGTGTGGGTTGCTGTAGGTAAAGGCAACAAGGTGGAAGATTATTAATGTTCCAAAACACCATGCAAAGTTTGTAATACCTTGATATAAAAATAGTGATGTTTCTTCCATTTTAAACTGATTTTGGATTGCGTTTAAAAAGTGCATATCTAGGTACTGTTGTTTATTGCTAAGGGTGAAATTGTGCAATTATGGTATTAGTTTTCCCTACAACTTGTGTTTGATAATGATGATAAATCTCCTTTTTTATGCTTTTCCTTCTAGATGTGTCCAAGCCGATTGGTAACCGCATCCCTTTACTGTTGGAATGTGGCCACACCTTCTGTGAGGGATGCATCACCAAATGGGCTAGATTACAGAAAACACAGGTCTTGTGTCCAGAATGTCAGAACTCCACTCTCCTGGCAGCTGAGGGAGAGAAGGGGGTGAGGGGCATCCCGCCCAATATCTACTTGTTGGGAGTCATGACGAATACCAAGAGAGCTTCATATCGAAGGTAAACAGATAGTGTTGTATGGTAGTTACTGCGTGGTATGCCTGGGTTCAACATTGGAACAGTATTGGCTTAACATTTGTACAAAGCTGGACAATATTGTTTGTTTTATGACTGTTTATGGCTATTTTCACACCATTTTGGACATTACTAGATGACCATTTTTAGTTGGATGAATGCCTATGCGTTTTTGTCCAAAGAAATTTCTAAACAAGTTTAAAACATGTAAATATATAGTTAAAATCTGTTTACAAATATTTCACAACTATTATTTTTGGTTTAGTGATGTTCAAAAGTCTGGTCGTTCAAAGCTCGGAACCAAGGCAGGACTGCAGAGAGCGATTAATCAGTTTGCACAGGAAAAGAAAACTGAACTAATGAAAACTGACACTGGTGAGTGGCTGTTAATATCACTAGGTACTTAAACAGACTTGACTATTCCATTTCTTTTGTTCTTAAATTAATGTCACATACTACATCTCCATGTGGTATTCAGGGCTGTGCTCTAAGGGTGCCTGGGTACCTCAGGCGACTAACTTTTGTCTTTGGGCGACCAGATAATCTTATTTCTTTCATATAAGCTTTATGCTGGGCACCCTGGATCTCATAGTTTGGAACCTTTGGGCTCCTTGTAATTTTTCTTTGAGCACAGCCTTGGTATTTGGCTTCATGGCTCAGTGGAGAAAGGTAAGAACTATTCTACAAATTGTTGATGTGGTCAAATCCTATAGTACAAATTATCAGAATGGATTTTTTTGGCTGGAATATAAGATACATCCACCTTTCCACGGATGTTTAGAAACTGATACCTGATCATGAAAAAACCATCTGTAACTCAGTTTATTAACTTTTAAGATTTGTCATTACTGCTCTTTTCAATAATATGGAAATTCTGAAGATCAAAAAAACTATTGATTGCATTTTATAATTACATCAACAGACACCCAAAAAGAAACAAACAAAATAAATTACAGATTATCTCATAAATTACAGAGAGGACCTGTTTGTGTTAATTTCTTTGTTTTCTGAGGCGTTTGTAAAATAGTTGACAGCAGCGTAAAAAGCAACTTTTAGTTGAGTCCTAAACTTTAAAAATTCTGGCCTTTGAGACCCCCCACCTCCTTGGAATTTCCAATGACCTTCCATGGGGTGAGTATGGATGTTTTCTGGAACTGCATAATTAAAAGGTGCAGTGAGTAAAGAATGGAGGGTAGCCTGCAGCAACAAGAACGTGGGTAGACACAAAGTGTCAAAGTGACAGACAGTGTGCGTGCAAGGATTTAGGCAGAATCCCACGAAATTTTGATAAGCAAAGAATGACATTGTCATTGTCATGTTGTTGAAAATATAGCAATGTGTTGTTCAGGAAATTATTCATACCCCTTTCATTGAAGGTTCTTTGGTTTGAACCCCAAACCAGCTAGAAATTCCAGTTTAGCTTCAAACTTCCCTTTGAAAATGTTGGCTTTAGGAAGTCCCTCCCCCCTCAGAATTTCCAATAACTTTGCACATATGGTGTGGGTATTTTCTGGAACTTCATGATATGCCCTTTTGACGATGTGAGAAACACAGCACTCAATGAATGATTTGTTAAGCTTTTAGCTCTCTTTATTAGTACAGTGTTGATTCCTTTTAGGCAAGTGTTTTAACGTGTGTAACCTTCTTAATATGTTCCACATTTATGTTTGATTACTGTAACTGCTACAAAATTTGAAGGCAACTACATAATAGTCTTTTAATATTTAGCTTTCTTTAAATAATGTCCCACTCATACAAGCTTCTGGATTGCTTTTCCATGGCTGCGCTTCATTCAGGGCTACACCAGATTTAAGCGAATGGATTCTCAATGTAAACACATGTCGTACTTGGTCTACGGCAACATTTCTTGCATTTCCTCAGTGCCTCATTACAAACGTCGCAGTAGGTACCAGGACACATGAATTCCTCGCACAGTTTTATGTCAGGGTGTTGCTCGCACTTTGCCATGCATTGTCGAAGATTATTTCTTTTGGCGCTACTTTGATTAACAGAAAAAGCAATGAAGCAGACCAGAAACACAATGATAGTTTTCATCTAGATGAAAAAAAACATAAGAAACAAAAGTTTCAGAAGAAATAAACTGTAAATCTATATAGCGGTCTGGTGTTCAGGCCATGCTAGCAAGTGTATATTTCTAGATTTGTTTTCCTGACAAGGTATTTTACTTGCACAGTGCATCTCTCTAATTTCATTAATACCTACAGCTTCACAAAGAGTCTTTGTTTTTAGGGAGTACTGTGGTCTCATTAGCTTCATATTTTTCTTGATCAGGGCTCAATCATGATTATCCAGACTATTTGTATAATAGACAGTGAATCATTAAGTGACACATCATCATTCCGAAGGGTATTTTCCAAAAGTTTTTCCCAGTCTAATCATTTAAAACTAAATATTTTTTCAATTTATTTGTAGATAACAGATTAATATATGGCGCATATCACAAGACTACAGTTGTATGGCTGTAAAATTTTACACATATCTTTTCAATATTTTTATCATCAACCTCCTCCTACTTTTGAAAACTTTTTAAATGCCTCAACAGTTGGCAAAGAAAGTCATGTCTGATAGCCCAAGACTATTGGAGTTTCTTTTAGGCTAGTGAATTTATTCATCACTGGCAAGCGACATTTTAGGCCTTCAGACTACCACACAAAGGCTCCAACTTGCCCAAAGCTCAAGCTGGTAAATCTCTTTTCTTCGTTCCCTGCTCAAGGAATATGAAATTTGTTGGCTGCTATAGATTAATTTTTGTAGCTATACAGACCTCATGGCTGCCCTTACAAGATAGTTCAGGAGATTTTTGTTAACATTTTTAAAAATAATCATTGTAATAATAATTTACTGAACTATACAATGCGCAAACTAACAACTTTTAGAAGCCGATGTTAAATATTTCTGGCAATGATACAAAATAAAAACAAAGTACTGTTTCCCTTCACTGAATTGAAGGATCAGTTCTCTATATGGTGATGTTAACTTTCCCATTATTTAAAAAATAATTATTATTTATAATAAAAATCATGCTTTGGGAATTTCAGTTGTCAAGATTCTTCAACTTAACCATCTTCATTACATATATTTGTTGCAATTTTATTTCTGACTTACCTTTAGTTTTCTTGATGATTCTATGAACTGAAGTTACAAATTCAGAATGAATACAGATCTTTGATCCGACTTTATATAAATAGATCAATTTCCAGGTGCAGGGTAACTGTTTGCGGATCAGTTTGCATGTTTTAAGAAATGCTGGCTAATGGATCATCTTCCTTTTGGTGTATTGTTACATGTATGAAAAAAATCTTTCTTTATTTTATCAAAAGCCACTGTTTTTGTCGTAAAATTGAACTTTTTTCAGCTTGTCTGTCTCATTTTATTCTTTTTTTTTCTCCATTGAGTTTTTTTCACAACCAAACAGTAGAGCTGTTACAGTACATGTACAATGTAAGTCGCTGATGGTGTTGATTGTTTCACTGTGTATTTACAGTTGTAGAAGTGGATTTCTTTGTTAATTAATATGTGGGTGTACATTTTAAAAGTTTATTTTTCTATTCAAACATCAGACAGTAGACAAAAGTGAATATGCTCATTTTATATTTGTAAGAGTACATTACTGTGTTGTTTGTGCAGCTGAAGTCCTTTGTGGTTTGCCTATTCAGTTTATTTAGACTGTACGTAAACACAGGAGATGAACAAAAAGCTTTGCTTGTTACCAAATTTCTATTGTACGTGGATTTTTGTGTGCATTTTATTCCAAAAGAATCCTGTATTTTTATTCAACAATTTTTTTTAATTCAGTGTATTTTGTTGACGAAGTTATGTGAATTTTTTTATGTATGTTAAATTCTAAAGGAATCATCCTGCATTTGTATTCACCATGTAGTGACATTTTTTTAATCCAGTGTATTTCGTTGTTAAAGTTATTGAAAAGGAGTCATCCCACATTTTGTATCCACAATGTAACATTTTTTTCTAATCCAGTATTATAGTAACAGTATTGATGATTAGTCAAAATGCCTTTAATTTAAGCTAGCGCATTTTAATGTTACCAGGAAACTCAATTTCTGATCACAAAAATAAAAGCTAAAATAATAATAATAAAAAATTAAAGCATTTTGACAGTATCCCTTCTATCCAGGCGGTGTTGGACACGGTTCACGTGACATTTTTCGACCAATCATTTGTCACCTTAGTGGAAGCAATGGCGGACAATGTTGTCGCAGGATTTTGAGAAGGTCTCATCTTCTTCGCGCGATTCCGGCGAAACTTTAACGGTTGTTACGGATTGTTTTATTGAAGCTGGAAGAATAATACCTAGGCCAGTCATCTGTCAAGTTCTGAATTAAGGGAAGCGATTTTTCTCTCAAAACTAGTCGATTGAAATCATGCCATATGGTAAAGGGTTGTTTGGCGCAAGCGTTCGACGTCGATGAACATTTGCTCATTTCTTGACAAACAAGGATCAGTACTGTAGATTATTTTTGCATAGAACTTAAGTTCGAGAGTTGAACTTTAAGAAAAGTACGGTGGGCCCGGGCGGGCCCCGCCGTTTTAACGGTCAAATTTGGACTTGAAGTTGGGGGTTTTTCCTTGATATGTCACTCAGTTCTCTTCCATTTCGCGGCATTTTGCGGGAGTTGATGGTGTGATTTATGTCGATGTTCTTACAGGACAAGGGCTTAATTTGGTACTCCCGTTGATGTGTATTTATATTTTAATGTTCACTTGCCATTTTTGTTATTGTAGTGTTTATATCATCCTTTTGTTTGGCCGATATTCGGCATGTCGGAGCGATTGCCCAGCCACAAGTAGTTGAACTAAAATGCTCCCGCAGTCCCGCAGTCGACGAATAATTATCCTTCGCTCATGCTTTATGAACGAGAAATACACATGTATTCCACTTATCCTTCGCGCAACACGCTGTAGTAAGAACGAGAAATTTGCATGTATTCCACTTATACTTCGCGCACCCGCTTTAAGAACGAAAAATATACACGTATTTCACTTATCCTTCGCGCAACATGCTTTAACAATGAAAAATATGCATGTACTCCACTTATCCTTCGCGCAGCACGCTTTAAGAACGATAAATATATATGTGTTCCACTTATCCTTCGCGCAGCTCGCTCGAAGAACGAGAAATATGCATGTGTTCCACCTATCTATTCAAGAAGACGAATATTAAGTGTTTATATCATCATTTTTTTTACATTTTCGGCATAATTATTATATCGAAACGGCCGTTGGGCCCTCCAAGTAAAACAACCCAGCGAAAATCCATCAAAAACCACGATAGGGCGAACTGCGTTGGCCAGTAGTACATCGACGTACTTCATACATAACTCGACATTTCTGAAAAACAAAGCGCCAAAGATAAGTTCAATTTTAGCCCGTTTACTTCGATCACAAACGTGCTAGAATCGAATAATATTTCCAATAGTCGACGAACCGCGATGTTTCGAATCCAAAATATGAGTTGTTCCGCCGTAGAATGTCGCCTTTATGAATCCAGCAATACGCATCTATGATCATCTATAGGTGCTACTAGGCTCGCGAAAGATTTGATATGGATTTCCTACGATATTTTTTTCAGCATCGGAATATCTTCGCACCGCGAGGAGATGTTTACAGATCGGCGATCAGACGATAATAAGTGCAATTGAAAATTTCTTCCGGCATGCTTTGCGAGTCGTGTCCAACACCGCCTGCCTTCTATCTCTTTGAAAGGTGAATTAAGGTGGCTCAACTGGATTTTCAAGGGGTAACACCGCTCAAGTTTGAAAATTAACTACGTCGCCAATAACAATGTTATCGAAAAACGATCACCACAGTTGTATTAGATAAAGATGAAATTTTTTTATGACCAGTGTTTTATTGACATCGGAGTTGCCATAGCGACGAAATGACGTCATTACGTTTTTTACTTTCGCTCGTATTACTCGGCACCAGGAGATTTTTTCGAAAATCGCTCAAAGGAGCTTGTACCACACATAGTTGCCTCGATATCACAGGGCACAGAGGAGTCAAGTTTGTCCGCAATTCAAAATCTCTACCGTGCAAAACGACCTTCAAAAGCTTTTCAAAGCGATCATGTGAGCCGTACGTGATACAACGCCGTCATGCGATACTTGTTTACAGATTGTCTGGTCTTGTGATATAGTATTCATACCCTCATGCGACATCCGCAGACATCAATGTTTGTGGGCGTTACCAGAGAGACTAGCAGTAAGAAAAAGAGCAAGGGACGAAAGTGATTTGAGGCGAAATTCCAATCCCTCGTTACTCGCTAAAAATCAAACGAAACGATCTCATTTTTATCATGTGGTTTAATACTAGGATTGTCTCCCCATACGCTGTAAGAAAATCTTCAAACAAGTCGTTTAAGCTGTATTTCGGGGTGCGAGTTTTAGGCAGTTAAAAATTCGTTTTCGTACAATGTGGACCGGAGGATACTGGTGGCGGAAATGCGTCACGAGACATGTGATGTTGCAATACCGTAATGTGTTTCACAAGTAACTTACCACTTTGAAGAGAAAACATTGTTTTCCACATTCAATTTCTTCGGATTTCGTTGTTCCTCGTATGGTAAATTTCGCTTTTCCCGGAGAGCACTATTCATATTTTGAATCTTACCGCCGGTCGAAAGATCAGTTGTTGTTTTGAATTTCGGATTAGTGACGGTTGATTTCAGCTGTCACAGCATGGATCTACACACGACTTCCGTTTCCGCCACCAGTATGCTTCGGGTGACATCGAGCCAATCACGTGGTATAATGTTTCGTCCCTTGTCTCTTTTTCTTCTCGGCACTTCGTGCCTCGTCGAAAAAAATCGTCGACCTTCGGGCGACGATTTTTTCGCCCCAGGCGACCATTGTCAGAATACGATATCTGCAAACAAGTATCGCATGACGGCGTTGTATCGGCGATCGCTTTGAAAAGCTTTTGAAGGTCGTTTTGCACGGTAGAGATTTTGAATTGCGGACAAACTTGACTCCTCTGTGCCCTGTGTCGATATTGGCAAAGTTTTAACAAATTCTATGAGAGCGTTTTCGAAATATTTGGGGATGAAGTTTTCGGGCCTATAAATACAGTCAAAAACATACTAACGAGAAAATGGGGTAATATCTGAAGAAAACGACGCGCCTGTGAATTGCAATTTCATCTTATAGTAGTTTGATTCCATTTAAAATCATGTGTAAAACAGTGGTGGGGATTGTTTTGGTCGATTGCGAGAAAAAAGAATTTGACGAGCGAGCGTTCAGGTGCGCTTGTTGCCATTTTTGTTTATAATTTGGTCTATGCCTACAAAAGTGATAATAAATTAAAAACCGCTCAATGATTTTTTTAAAAAATTTGACAAACACGAGGTTTGTCATCAATTGATATAGCTTGCAAGTTTCAAGCTCATTGAAAACATTTAAGGCAGTAAAATTGGGCCTCCAATGTACTGATTTTTTCTCGCAGATTTCGTGTTTACAAGCGAGTGTCCTCATTATTCACGGGTATTGTTTTCAAGTTTCATATCCACGTGCGCGACTTCAGCAAAAAAATTCATGTGCATTAAATAGGACGCAGACTGCTTTCCGAACAAATTTTCGGAAAGCAATCGAGAATTCTGTTTAATGCAAATGAATTTTTTTGCTGGAGTGGTGCACGTAGATATGACACTTGAAAACAATACCCGTGAATAATGAGGACACTTGCTTGTAAACACGAAATCTTCGAGAAAAAATCAGTACATGGGAAGCCCAATTTTATTGCCTTAAATGTTTTCAATGAGCTTGAAACTTGCAAGCTATATCAATTGATGACAAACCTCGTGTTTGTCAAATTTTAAAAAGAATTCATCGAGCGGTTTTTAATTTATTATCTTTTATGTAGGCATAGACCAAATTATAAACAAAAATGGCAACAAGCGCACCTAAACGCACGCTCATCAAATTCTTTTTTCTCGCAATCGACCAAAGCAATCCCCACCACTATTTTAAACACGATTTTAAATGGAATCAAACTACTATAAGATGAAATTGCAATTCACAGGCGCGTCGTTTTTTTTAGATATTGCCCCATTTTCTCGTTAGTATGTTTTTGACTGTATTTATAGGCCCGAAAACTTCATCCCCAAATATTTCGAAAACGCTCTCATAGAATTTGTTCAAACTTTGCCAACATCGAGGCAGCTGTGTGTGGTACAAGCTCCTTTGAGCGATTTCCGAAAAAATCTCCTGGTGCCGAGCAATACGAGCGAAAGTAAAAAACGTAATGACGTCATTTCGTCGCTATGGCAACTCCAATGTCAATAAAACACTGGTCATAAAAAAATTTCATCTTTATCTAATACAACTGTGGTGATCGTTTTTCGATAGCATTGTTATTGGCGACGTAGTGAATTCTCAAACTTGAGCGGTGTTACCCCTTGAAAATCCAGTTGAGCCACCTTAAGCTATTGTTATTTTGTGGAAGTATCAGTTTACAGAGCACATAACAACAGTCAGTCTACAGGATGTTTTTGTACATTAACATAGTTTCTTAGTAGAGTCACATTTCAGCTATCTTGCCCTTGAACTAAATTAAATTTATACTAAGTGAAATATATACTAGACAAAAACCAAGTTCTACCTTCATATACGCAGTGAATTCCATCTAAAACCCTGGAATAATGATTAGAAATATTAGTGATGCCTACAATTTACATTTAGCCTTATTAATGGCTAACAATAATATTGTACTTAACTCAAGGCTAAGTAAGATTGAAACTGCAATTCTGACTGATAAATTATTTAGTGAACTAAGTGCTATTTTAAGCAAATGAAAGATCATCGCAGTAATGTACTCAACTAAAGCAGTTGAGAAAAGCAAGCCTGAAAAAAATTCAGGCTTGAACGGGAATCGAACCCATGACCTCTGCGATACTAGTGCAGCGCTCTAACCAACTGAGCTATCTAGCCAACTGGGAGCTGGTCACTTGTGAGTTCGTAATATACCCGTGGATGAAGAAGATATGAAATGAATATATGAAATTCATATATTTGTAAAGATCAGGTTCGAGCTTAGTGGCACTTACCTGGTAACTTTGGTTTCCATAACTTCTATTTTACTGACTTACCGTATTTATTCACTTCTAAGGCGCACCATTTTTTACAAGAAAATATTCTTGTTCGATCAAAATCTGCTCAAAACTCCGGGTGCATCTTTATAATCGAGTATTTTCGCGCAACAAAATCTTATGGCCGCCATTTTATCGGAACTTGCAGTTAAAACAAGAAAAAAGAAAATTCTTAGTGTTGGTCATTGACTTTTATAATATTTTACACCTCTAGAACAAGAAACAGCAAGTTTCAACGTACAGTTTATTATTCGTATTGATGAGTTGACTAGTTTTAGTAACACCTGCTTATATCAGCATTATGTTGAAACAGACAAAGAAAATCAAGCAGACTCATATTAAACAAACCTTTCTCATCGTGGAAAATTGATAAGTGACTTTAGAAGACAAGGAAAACACCAAAATAGGCTGAGAATTTTTGAAACCCACTCGATAAACAAAGTACGAAGCATGCTTGAGAACTTGGTAACCAAGCTACAAACACAGTGGTCACTGGTAACTACACATCTGCCAGGTTACTAAGCAGCCAAGTTCGAAGCATGAACGATGGAAAGATGTTTACCTCGATCGAATTTACGTCTTATATTAGCAAGAAATCTTACCTCTTAACTTGAAAATTGTGGCAAGGAGTATGAGCAACATTTAAACATTCAAATTCTGTAAGGAGAACTGTCCTTAAATTGATGGCTGCATCTTTTTAACTCCCCAACTCATGGTGCGTCTTATAACTGAGTGTTTTCGGAATATATTCAGTTTGGAAACTTCAGTAGCATGACAAAGTTGCCAAGTTTGGGGTGCGTCTTATAACCGAGTGTACCTTATAACCGAATAAATACGGTATATTAAATCCTTGATTAAAATATAATTATATCTCATTATTGTGTTCACTCCTTTGCCTTTAATGGGCTATTGCATAAAATTTTTGCTCCCGACCTGTTGAGGAACAGTGGAATTCTTTGGGGGTAAGGGCAAGAATCTGTGGATTTCCTTAGGGGTAAGACAAAAAATATAAGGGAATTCTTCAGGGGGAATGAGTGAAAAGTTACGGAATTCTTAGGAGTAAGAATGCATTTCTAATGGAATTCGTGACTCGTGAGGGTTTAGCACATTTTCAAAGAATTTCATTGGGGTTTAAGGTGGCCCGCGGGTATTTATGAGGCTGACAGTTCCCCTTTTTATGCGCGTTTTAAGGCAGGAAAACGTGAAGCGATTGCTTGGATTTTTGAGAAACTGAAAGAAAAATCCTTAAGTTATATAACATGATAAGTTTTATAGCGATCAAACGCGATTTGTTTAAGTTATAAACGATTTTCGGAAGCCTTCGTTTATAATAAAATGCGATTATTTTTAAAATGCCATGGTGAATTTTTCTATAATTACCCCAAAACGCTACAAAACAGTTGAAGTTTACTCACAACAAATTGCGCACATGTACCATTGCTTTTGGTTGCAGCCTGGCCATTTTGGCTTTAAAGAAAGCATTCCTCCCAGAGATAAAGTGACGGAAATGAAAATACCTGAATTTGTTTACTACAAACATATTCAATTGTATTGTATTTACAAATTTTCAACTCAAAACTATCTTCTTTTCAAAATCTCAGCCTCGAGTTTATTCTTAAAACATTCTTAAAAATTTGCCAATTTCAGCCTCGATATTCTTATAAACTAGATTCTTATAAAAAAAAAAAGTGTAGTTCAGTTTGTTGGAACTCTCGGTGGATTTTAGAAATGTTAAGTATGATTTATTTTTCCATGAAAATGTTAAATGTGTTCTGTTTCCTCCCATGTCAGGTGTGAAATGTGAAGAGTGTTCCAGAGGAACAGCATCATGTAGCTGCAACAAGTGTGAAACAGTGTATTGCAGTGCTTGCTTTGAGAGGGTATGCACACATAATTACCATGTTGTGGTTTAATTTTATCTTTGGTTAAAAGTTTTGAAACCAGTTTGATTTTTATCTTTCAAAGTCTCAAATTCATTATGATCATAATCTAATGGGAAATAAAAATCAAGCTGGTTTGAAAATTTTGAACCAAAGATAAATTTAAACCACAACGTACCCCCACCACCATGGAAGCTTTTTGGTTTAAATCCCACCCACCCATTTGGAAATTTCATTTTTATACTTTATTTTACAATATTTATACATTCATTTACAATATTGAGATCCCCCTTCCTGTTGGAATTTGCAATGACTTTCCACAGGGTGGGTATGGATATTATTTGAAACCACACATGTCACCAAATTTTAGCATTATTTGTTTTATTTGTAACCTGTCTGATAAATGATTTGGGACCCCCCCCCCAGTCTCTAGTAAGTCCTCCTCTCTATTAAGCCTCCTTCCCTCCAAAGGTCTTAAAAGAAATGAGCTGCCCCCTCCAACCCCTCCACCCCCTCCCCCCTCAACTTGGGAGATTACCGTATTTATTCGGCTATAAGCCGAGCAATTTTTTCACCAAATCTTTCAGAAAACTGGTCAAAACTAAACCAAATTGGGGGTTCGGCTTATAGCCGAGTATTTCCGCCGAAAAAAAATTCCATGGTACTAGAAAAGAGTTGAATTTGAATAAATTATTCATCTATAAGCCGAGCGATCATCGATAAAGAAAATTAACAAGCATTTGTAATTAATTCTTGTTCATTACCTTTTATTTAAGTGGCGGCTCCTAAAAAGCCATTTGGTTTAGTGAAGAAACGTTAAGAATGAAGTTTTTATCCATCTTTTCTTCGCTATTTACCTAGTAGGCTGGAACTGCGGTTGTCCATCGGCTCGCTCTGGAATATTATTTTGTTGGCGTACGTGATCGTCTTTTGAACGGTCGAGATCGTTCGAAATCTCACATGTATTAAACAATTTCCTCGCAATCTCTTCCACAAGTAAATTTCTGCCTGAGACTGTTTCTTTTCCTTCAGCTTTTTAAAAGTTTTATGCAGAATTTGCTTTGGCGACGTCAGAAACTGACCAATCAGAAGCTGCTGTTCCCACACGCTTGGCAAACATTGTAACACGATCTATCAGAAAGCGGCCGGCTGGATGTAATATTTTTGTTCAAAACTACAAACTTTTAATACCACGACTTCTCTGCTAAGAGAAACCACTTCAGAAGAGTTTGATTGGATTCAGAATACTCGACAAATACCGGCAACAGCACGGCGTTTCGTGTTGACAACATCTAAAGTTCATCAGCTTGATCTGCTCGCTGGCGACTTGCGAAATATTTTGCAACGAACTGAACAGTATTCATCCCGTATTCTCTGGCGATTTTGCAGTTGTTTTGAACGGTCTCTACCTCAGCAACAACTTTCATCGGAAGGTTTAGTTGTTTGAAAACTAGTAGCTTTTGGTATGATGATCGATAACCACTTAATTCTTCAGAAGAATGCGTGATTGTTTGAGATGGGATTCTAAACTCAGGTGAATTTTTGTCACGCGTATGTACGGTTCTAAATAAATTCATCTTTTATTAGTAATTTCTTTTGTTGTTTTTTCAATTGCATACATGTAGTTGAAGGAAAAACTGGGTCTCGGCTTATAGCCAAGTGTTTTGGGTTTATTTTTTGTCAGAATCGAACTGGTTCTGAAAACGGAAAGTTTAGGGTCTCGGCTTATAGCCGGGGTCGGCTTATAGCCGAATAAATACGGTAATAGAGCTTTTACAGTAGCCAGATTTTAACATTGCAATAAATAATTTATTTTTCTGCAGGTACATTCATATTCAAATGCGTTGCGGAAACATGTCCCCTCACCTGTTACACAAACAAAGTGAGGATCTGCTGTTTGTATAGCTATTAATAGTTTTAAAGAATGGTGACCTGGATACTCTGCGGTGTAGCATGTTATTATTTATTTTTATTTTTCTCACTCTCTGAAGTTTGGTGTATTTTTTGTTGTTGCAAAACAACGTTGAACTTGAAGTCCAGAAGTTGGCACAAATCTGTTAGAATGGGACATTCTTCTTCCCCTTCTTGCACATGAGTGAGGCTGGAAGTCTGTGTTTGAGGCCTGGCTGGGGCGTAATGTTGTGGTCTTCAGTTATTCACTTCAGATTTATTAGCGCAACCTAGCTAACAGAATGCTTGGCAGCTCCCTGTGATTGACTAGCCTCCAATCAGAGGAAACAGCAGTTATACCCCAAGTTTTCTCATGCTTTCAAAACAAAAGAGATGACTCATCCAGTTCCTGAGTGGACTGAAACTTACCTTGTAGCTGGCGATGTAAATGTGTTCTTCTCTAATGTTGAAATTCAGCATTGACAGTTGTCTAGGATGCTTAGATTGATGCGCTTAGCTAACAGATGTTTTCTTGACCTATTTTCAGCAGTGAGACAGCAGTTGGTTGTCCTGATCACAACAACAGGCCTCTAGAGTTTTATGACAAGGATGTTGGTCAGCCTGTGTGTTCACACTGTGTGGTTATAGGAGAAAGACAAACCCATGCCATTGTTCCCATTGATGAAGTTGTGAGTAACATTAAATGTTTGTTGTCCACAGTCTGGAAACAATTCAACTATTAGTAAGAATATCATTATGATAGCACATTTGGTTGGGGACTTCCTGCCATTCCCTCTTTAGTGCACCTACCGGTAATCTCCTTAACAGACTAGGGTCTCTAGTTTTTTTTTGTATTTTTCTGTATCAACTCTTTTTGAAAAGGAAATCCCTGTTTTATGGCTTAAAAATTAACAACCTCCCCTCCTGTGTGAGTCCCTCCTTCCCTAATGTGGAGCTCTTAAATTTTATAAAATATATATTTTTTATGAATTCTTCCTTTTGATTCAGGCTAAAGATGTTCAAGCTCAGTTCAAAGCATCAGTTGAAGAAGTTGCTCCTATAATCAAACAGCTGGACAAGTCAGTACAGGTGGGTGTTGCTGACCACTATCAATGCAAAATTATCCTCTTAATCCCCGTAAATCAAACGTGTTAAGAGTTTCATCAGAAAATTCCGAGTTGTAGTGAGGGGAGTCAATTTCATTCATTCCTTTCCTGTTAAACATAGGCTTGCAATGCGTGCAAGAGTTATAGGGCCTTTAGAGAATTAGACCTGTTCTCTGATTACCTACATTTCTAGTTATGTTACCTTTATAAAAACACATCTAATTAACTAACATATTTAAGTTGCCTTGCCCCTTAACAGTTAAAATGTGTTGTCTGTTGTGTTACAGAAAATTTGTAGAGCTCTTCCCGAGGTGAAGGCTGAAAAGAATCACATTGTGAATGATATAAGGGAGCACTTTCAGAACTTATACGCTGCATTGCAGACAAGGTACAGTTGAAAATGTGGCACATGCTGCAGGGTGCGACAATTCTGTCTGATAACCAAAGGCTAGTTAGCTTTTCCAATGCATAAGTTCTAAATTATTTCATTCCCTCTGTGTCCTGAACAGACTGTTGCAATCTGTTGTCAGATGTCAGGCTTTAACAACTGTCTTTCTCAAGACTGCTTTTCCTGAAAACAAGACTACTCTCCCTTGAACTAAGAGTTTTTTTCTTACAGAGAACACTCACTGATCAAAGATGTTGAGTTAAATCACAATGGTGAAAAGATTCTGGAGAAACTGGTAAGGGGCTAATAGAGTGTTTGGGTGTCATCTTGCAAAATATGTTCACTTGGAAATTACAGTGTTTACACATGGGTAATTGCTGTAAAACTTGAATTCTACAAAAAAAATCATCAACTGCAAACTAAAGATACTTGGCAAAGATTTCACTGAGTAAATCTAAGAAATGTAGCTTTGTTAGGATGCATGTCTTTGTCTGTGAACTTTTTGTACAGGCTGTCTACCCTTTCCAAGTCCAGGGATAAGAATTTTAAAACACTATAATTTTCTTGTGCTTTCCTGCCTAAAAAAATGGTATCCAAAACAACATTCTTGTTACCCTTATTGAACCTTAATGCTGAAAGGCTAATGATTAGTGAATTTTTTTGGGTATCACTTCAACAGCGAGAAGAAGTTACGGATAATTTGCGAAAGGCAAAAGGTTATGTTCAAGGTAAGAGTCAAACTGCTTTTACTTTAGAGTAAGACCAGTACATATCAGGGAAACCAAGTAATTGCCTGCACTATGAGTAGGCGTTTCAAGGTTCATTATAGCTCTGTGAAGCATATGTGTTACAGGTCAAATTTAAATTCAAGCTCATTTTTTTAACTAGGTTAAAAAAAATTAACCTAGGTTTTTTTTAAAGTAGGTTAAAACATTCCAACCAAGATCAATTTTTCCCCCAGGTTGTTTTACAAAAAAAAAAAACTACCAGTAGATTAAAAAAATAACATGGGTTAAAAAGATAAATAACCCTGTAAATAAAAAAAATACCCTGGGTTAAAAAAAATGCCATTTAGTTTATTTTGACCTGTGGCATATGCAATGCTTTATTGGGTTATAATGCTCATGGATTACATCAAAAGTTTTAGTGATCACAAATTTCTTGACCATTTGATAAGGAAAACAGTTAACTTGTTCCTGCTGAGTTATATACGCACTTGTTATAATATTATAAGAACACTCGAGAAGTGCAAGAATTGGTTCCCCAAGAAGCTCTCAGCTGTTCTTTGTGCTTCTCTACGCACTTTTCTTATGTTCTTTCAACTTTCACGTGTGTTAACTACTCCCCTAACTCCCTCAAAAATAGTGTAGGAAACTATGAAAGGAAGTAACAGCAAACAAATTATTTATTTTACTTTTTAACACTGGCTCTTGTGTTTTGCAGATTTGGAAAATATGATTGGACAGCCACAAAAGTTGATTGACAATGCAAGAAAGGTTATAACTACTCTAACATAATACAGTTTTGTTATTGTGGAAAGTTGTTATTGTTGAAAGTTTCATCAAGCCTGTTTAGGTAGTGTGCAATATTGAAATGTTTTTTATTGCATTCATACAGTTACGGAGTGAGCTGGAAAGTGTTCAAGAAATGTCATGTTGTGCAGTAGAAGTACCTTCACCTGGAGATGAAGTGAAGTAAGCAGCATTAGTAACAGTTTTGGGAACAATGAGCATATAACAACATGTTACGAACAGCGATGTTGGCCTATTGCTACAGCGCTTGTTATTTAAAGAATAGAATCAAGTGAACTGTTTGTAACAAACATTTTATGAAGGGATGAGTGGCTGTTTCAAAGAAGATGGGTGGGGCCGTGGAGGCGGGGCAGGGTGAGATTTTCATGTTATTCACTATTATTTTTATGGTTAGAAAAGCTGGTAATCTCTGACATGACGGCATAACATTTTTCAAAAGTAATTGACTAGTAAGCAGTTGCTTACATCAATACTCTGTAGAAGTTCTTGTAGAGGCCACTTTGTTGTATTACAATATAATTATTCGCTAACTTTAGGTTTGAAGCTGGTAAAGAGTTGCAAAACAGCATTTCAGAGTATGGTTCAGTGTCAACAGATGGATGTGCAAGGTAAAAATAATATCAACAAAACTACCACAAGCATTGATAAACTCAGTTTTTTCAGTTGCTATAATTTTATAACTATTTTCACCTAAACTTTTAATATGTATCTGGCTGTGATTTTAGCTAAAACGCCAGCCAGGAAAATAGTGGAAAGTGTGCAGCCCAGATACATCCCCAGAAAATATTGTTAATCATGTTTTTAAACTGGGTATTTTTTTACAATCCTGGATGTTGTTCTGGCGAAAGGTCCGTTACAGTCCTTGGGAAAGCTTAAGTCACAAAAGAAACATGTTCTGGGGGCTGATTAGCAGATATCTTAAGGTGGCTCGACCCAGTTTTTTTCTAGCGATACCTATCAACTTTGAAACCCTCATACTTAAAGGGATTAATGTCAATCACATATCTACTATATCACATGGATTACACATAGACTGAACTACAATATGATATAAATTTTTGGGAGATCAGAATGAAAATCACGTGGCAATGACATCACACAGGTTTTTGCTCTGAATCAAATTTTAGCCCGTAACCGCATTTTCTCTCGAGATCCTCCACGCTACGTATACCTTGGGTGTTTGCCTTCAGCTCTGTGGAGTTTCATCGAAATCTACAGGAGGAATTTTGAAATATCTTGGAATTTGTTTTTAGATGGTATAATTTATGCGCAAAATAAAGACAAGACTTCATATAAAGAAATTTGCTTCTTTTTTGATGTTTAATGAGAGGATTTAGCCCTCATTCCTTTTAAAAATGTCCCATATCCGATATCCAAACCGTAAAAAGTAGGTAGACTTGCGTTATTTCGAAAAATATGAAATATATGAATCATAGTGAAGCTCAGTGTTTAGCTCTATTTACCAATTTTACGCCTACTTTTGCAAAAAACGCGATTATTTCAAAAGTCGTCGATGAATTTTCCCCAAAATTTTTCAGGGTGGCAATTGATCAGTACACTACACAATCCCTGAATTTGATGGTCATTGAAAACTTCTAAGGTTGTCTAACATAAACGCAAAATTGAGTAAATATTGAAGCGATCTCGTAGTTTTGAATAATTTTGTGCTCTGGGATTTCCTATTGTTTCGAGTTGAGCACAACACCGAATTCCTGTGCACCACGCGTGAAATAACTACGCTTGGCCACCTTCTAAAAGCTTACCGAAATCTTTCGGAATATGGTAATATTCTCGAGTTCAAGTAAACAATAATGAATGAATGAAACTCAAAGCCGGTTATGTTTTGATGCCATTCCAGTCATTTACATATGACTTGACAGCGTAGTCACAAACTTACCTCGTTTAAACTTTCTTTCTTTTGATGTTTAAATCTCTTTAGCCTAGCATTCAGTACCGCGGCCTTTTTTGTTCTGCATTTTTAACTTTCAACTTAGCCAAGACGTCGACCACACAAGAAAAGTTGTGGCGTGACAATTTCTTTTCCATTGTTTTCTTTAATTAAAACGGACCATATTTCGGAAAGATTTCGGTAAGCTTTCGGAAGGTAGCCAAGCGAAGTCATTTTACGCGTGGTGCACAGGAATTCGATGTTGTGCTCAACTCGAAACAATAGGAAATCCCAGAGCACAAAATTATTCAAAACTACGAGATCGCTTCAGTATTTACTCAATTTTGCGTTTATATTAGACAACCTTAGAAGTTTTCAATGACTATCAAAGTCAGGGATTGTGTAGTGTACTGATCAATTGCCACCCTGAAAAAGTTTGGGGAAAATTCATCGACGACTTTTGAAATAATCGCGTTTTTTGCAAAAGTAGGCGTAAAATTGGTAAATAGAGCTAAACATTGATCTTCACTATGATTCATATATTTCATATTTTTTCGAAATCGCGCAAGTCTACCTACTTTTTACGGTTTGGATATTGGATATGGGACATTTTTAAAAGTAATGAGGGCTAAATCCTCTCATTAAACATCAAAAAAGAAGCAAATTTCTTTATATGAAGTCTTGTCTTTATTTTACGCATAAATTATACCATCTAAAAACAAATTCCAAGATATTTCAAAAATTCCTCTTGTAGATTTCGATGAAACTCCGCAGAGCTGAAGGCAAACACCCAAGGTGTACGTAGCGTGGAGGATCTCGAGAGAAAATGCGGTTACGGGCTAAAATTCGATTCAGAGCAAAAACCTGTGTGACGTCATTGTCACGTGATATTCATTCCGATCTCCCTAAAATTTATATCATATTGTAGTTCAGTCTATGTGTAATCCATGTGATATAGTAGATATGTGATTGACATTAATCCCTTTAAGTATGAGGGTTTCAAAGTTGATAGGTATCGCTAGAAAAAAACTGGGTCGAGCCACCTTAACATAAGGAACTACAAAGGTGCAAAAGCATAAAAGCTGTGTTCAGTGTAGTTTTAATTTCCATAAAACTTGACAAGGCGTCTTTATTCTAACATCAGATTTGAGTTGAAGAAAATAAGTGAAGTGACTGAGAAAGACTTGAAAGAAGACAGTGATGATTCAGAACCCGAGCTCCCAGAGGCCTCAGAGAATCAAGAGGAAGTTGAAAGCACAGAACAGTCTGACGAAAAATTACAACATACTGGAACAGCAAGATCCATTACAGCTGCAAAGATTCTCAAAGCTAATCTTGCATGTTAGTTTTAGCATGTTCTTTAGTCCTCTTTCTAATCTTTATTCTAAACCTATAATACAGGCAGTTATTGCAACATATTGACATACCGGGTATTCAGTAAGAGAAGTTTTCTTGTGGAGATTGATAAATTACAGCCAGAAAACAGAACAAAGTGCTAGTAATCAGGGCCGTACCTGGGATTTTTTGTCTGCGAGAGCAAACTCTGCACACCTTTAGTTTTCTAGTTTAGTTTTCCGGATGGGGGCACTGTGGTGGATATTTACTGAGCTGTGAAGTGACAAGGTAAATACCACACAAGTGAATAGAACTTTTTGCGTGCGCTGATTGGTTAACTCAGAGGAGATTAGCAAAGCACTATTCACCTCCGAGCAGCTAAAGAGAAACAAACTGCCTTCCAGTGTTGCCTTGTTTACCGAAAGTGATGTTTTGGTTTACTAGTTATTTAACTTGTGTGGTAACAGTACATTCTAAGACAATTATTCACCTCAGTGTCAGTGAATGTGGTGGATATTCTAACAGAGCTTCGCGAATGCATATTCAAAGCAAACTTCTCATTAGTTTTGACAGTAAATCACCTATCTAGTAATACACTTAACATGGTACCAGTCACACAGTCATTAGCTACGTTTTGAACTTCAGAGCTCACATGTTATTGAAAAAAGCGCAGGTGTGAACCAGTGCACATTGTTAACCAATGAATGTTATTATCTAGATCGTCATGAGATGGTGCTGGTGACTCACATTCGAGATCCCTGCCAGTTTATGATTCAGAGAGTTGCAGACTTGGAACAACTCCAAATCATGATGAACGTCATCAACATTTACTGTGACAGTACAGAGAACGTCCATGATCTCCTTTATGATGTCAAAATTGGTATGTTGGTTTTTTTCTAATTCCTTTAATGATTTATTGAAATTCTAGTAACAGTCACGTAGAATGATACATATTACCAGAACATATTTTTAAGCCATTTTAAAAAAGTGGAATAATGTTTTGAATTTCTCACACGAAAACTGGAGTATTTAGAGAAATCCCTTAAGCAAGGTGAGAACCAACAACAAACTCAACCTGCACATGGCACTGGGCCAGAATCGAACCCTGGCCACTATTCGCCAGGGCCAGGGTTCTTCTTCCGTTCCCCTTAAAATATTTAGTTTTTAGGGAAACAAATATCATTGTTATATAGCTAGAAATTTTTCCCCATGAATGCATGCTCTTATTGGCTAATTCGAGGTCACATGACATCTAACAATAACAACTGTTTTCTGCCAAAAGTCTCTCAGTGGGCAACATTGCAAAATCTATGACGTCAGAGGGTAATGTTGCAATGTTGTCCGCATTGTTGACCAACAAGCGCCATTTTCCTTTCGCCTTTGTCATGCTATATAACAAAGCACTTAATGACTGATCCCCCAGGAAACCAGTTAATTTTTTTCCCTTTAATCACAATGTTGAGATTCCTCAGGAAACAAAATCAACTGTTTCCCTCAGGAACAGTCAGTGTATCATGTTTTCTATTATTATGGGGTATGTTATCATGTGTTTTTTTTTTTTGTCGCCAGGTGACATGTGTTGTGCACAGTTCACTACTGATAATCAGTGGTACAGAGCATGCATCAAAACTGCATATTCACCAGCTCATCCCAATGTTGTACCAACACTGGAGAATAATCTGTGTGTTGAAGTGCAATACATTGATTATGGAAACAGTGAGTGGCTGCCACTTAGCAGGTAAGAAGTTTTCTTTCTGGAAAACATTTAAGGCAAATAGTCATGCATGTGTATTAGCAATAATGTTTTATAATACCCAATAATACTAATAATGACAATAACAATAATTAATGTCACTGTTTGCGTGTTCACCGTGAGTAACATAATGTCCGGTAAGGCAATAATAAAGGCAACAACAACAAGATGGCATAATAGCGGGAACACAGCTCTGTGGCAGGTTAGTTCGGGCTGTGCACGAAAAATACAAGCCTCACTTATCTCCCCGCAAACTTGGAGATTAGGATAAGAGTTCTGGCAGAGCCTTACTTATCTCCCCAGCGCCGCATGGGCTGGATCGGACAAGATTCAGGCAAAGGTACTCTCTTCTCGGGCATTTGGATGATTTGTGATGGAACACTTTTGTGTTTGATATATTTAAATTATGTTCATATTGCGTACTTATATTTCAGGCTAAGAAAGATGAAAGATGAATTTCTGAATGTTCCTGAACTTGCACAGTGTTGTTCCTTGGCAGACATTGTACCTCCATTCCAGGTGTGTTTATCCATTTCTTGATATACAGAATTTTGAATCTCCTTTCAATCAACCTTTTCCCTTAGTTTTCTTTTGATACATTTGTTACAGACCTTCAGTTTTTTCAGGATCCTTCTGAATAATGCTGTTACAATATTAATGCTGGCCTCCTATAAGTAAGTAAATTCATTGCTATTTATGATTTATTTTCTTCTGAAGGAGGAAAAATGGCCCCCAAAGGCAACAAAGGCATTTGGAAGTCTCACTGGAGATAAACCTCTGTTAATGACTGTAAGTTCAAGCTGTTGTTGTTACTCTATTTTAGTATCTACTAGCTGATTTTTGTGCTACTTTTATGGGGACACTTTTTTCATCAAGATTGGTTAGTGTCAGAGCTGAGAGGGTTTGTTTCATTCTAAGTAGTTCTTTTACGACCACAAATTGGAGACAGGACAAATTTCACCAACACAATTAAATCTGACTTTTTCACACACAGACTGGTCATCTTTCACATGGAATTGCAATTTAATATTTACTGTCAAGTGTTACCCTCATAAAATAAAGACTTACTGCTACTCTTTTCAATTAATAGATAGGAAATAATACTCAAATACCACTTTGTCTTGTATTTTCTCAAGTCCTAAGCATTTAAATAAATCCAAGCATGTAA
Source organism: Oculina patagonica (assembly GCF_052425735.1). NCBI lineage: Eukaryota > Metazoa > Cnidaria > Anthozoa > Scleractinia > Oculinidae > Oculina > Oculina patagonica. Next base: position 9,991,066 of record NC_135763.1, read on the forward strand.
TAGGTTGTCTATTAGTATGTTACCGTGGGAAAATGTGATGAAATCAGTTGTGTTCTGCCAGGTGATTGGGAAGAAAGGCAGCAAACTGGTTGTTGATTTGCGGCGCCCTGAGGATGACGAACCAACTCAAGATGATGACAGGCCAGTGTCTGTCCGTGATGCTCTTGTTTTCTTAGAAGTTGCACGTTTCTCTTCCCCTGCTTCAAAACCTGAAGGTAAATAAATTTTTGGTTTTGCGGTTGGTTTTAGATTTAGCACCATGAAGGTAAACAAATGTCATGGTTACCTGAAGGAAAATAAATACCATAATAACCTGAAGGTTAATAAGTACCTCGACACCTATTAAATAAAGATACCAGGTGTTTTCAAGAAAGTAAATAAAGTAAAATATTTAGAAATAAATGCAAATGTTTGCTCTTATATAAAATTGGATGACTGAGTGTTTTGCAGAGTTCCCTAAAATCCTCGGCAGAGGGCAAAAGTTATCATCTACTCACTGATAAAAGTTTGCAGGCTTCTTGGGTGACCAAAATGTGAAAGTCAATTAAATCTCCATGATTTCATAGCTGGTGTCCTTTGAACACAAGACTATAATCAAACAGAAAATCCTTAGAGGATAAATGCAGTGACATTATAATTTGTCGATACATTTTGTTGGTTTTACCTCAGGCCTATTCTTTCCTAAGAAGACTTACAAAGAACCAGTGCCTATTGGGGAAGGAGCGTTTGTTGATGTGCTAGTTACACATGTCGCAGCACCTGATGAGATCTTTGTACAGAAGGTAGCTAAATAAATATGATTTTAATGTGATAAACTTCTACTTTCCCCTTGGAATATTAAACCGTTATCAAGCTCCTAGGTGAGGAGAATGCATAAATCATGAACTAAGGATACTGTCTTAAATTGACATGCCATGAAATTCTGAGAACTTATGTTTAAAGAAATGTGTAACAATCATTAAAGAGAGTTGATATTTGTAGCTAGGCAATTTCAGCGCTGAAAAACTGGTCCTTGAGTGGAATATCACAGTAACGTCTTAAAGCTGTTGAAGAACTTAAAAGAAACAAAAGCTAAGAAGGGGAATGGATGGACAAAATTGGAAAAGATTAAAACGGATTGCATTTGGGTAAACTTGAAAAACATAGGCGCGACTTTTTTTCAGTTTTCAAGTTTACCTCAGTTTGTATGAAAATATCATTGACAATGCTCAAAAAATCTCCCTTGTATGTTGTGTGGCCGTAATTTTGCCAAGAAAAGACTGTTCCTCTGCCAATTTGAATTTTAGAGCTCAGAATTTTAAACAAAATAAACAGAATTACCAAAAATATGGTCATCTAACCCCCTTAGTAGATATGCTGATGCAGAATACTACAAGTATAGTAATGTTTATCTGTAGGAGCAAGTTCTCTATTTTTAGTTGGTTTTCCCTTAAGTTCCTTGCTAATTTCCGTGAACAATAACGGACACGATTGCTGGTTGAATCAATAGTTTAGCTGCGAAGTTGCTTTTTCTCACAAGGTTGCTCGCATCAGCTGTTATCTCATGGCCATGCAGTTTGTTTTGTGATAATAACTGTTGGTTTGTTGTTCACAGCTGCGGAGCGAGGAGTCACGTGAGCTGCAACACATTATGGAGGAAATGGGCAAGATGTTTGGTGGGAGGAGGCGTGGTACCGAGTGGAGTGTACCATGGCCTTATAAGGGTAGGTCTGCTTATGATCCACACGCTTCCCGTGGTTAATTTTTTTTTTTTTTTTTTTTTTTTTTTTTTTTTTTTTTTTTACTTAGTACTTATCTCCGGTGTCCATACATGTGCTCCCCCCCCCCCCCCCCCAATCGGTGCATGAAACGGCAGTAAAAAATATATTTCTTTTCAACAGACGTCTGGAATTAATAGTATACACCTGGGCAGAGCTGTGCAGTGACCATTAAATCGTCTCAACACACTAGAGCGGTTTTCACTTGAGTGTCGAAAGTTAATTGCGTTTGCTTTGGTTTTACATTACTACGCTTAGTGATTGGCTTAAAAATCTCGCGCCACTTTCTCAGCCAATCAGAACTAAAACCAAAACCAATCGTGACTCGCTCGCGCACGTTTTCCCGCGCTTCGTGCCGGCTACATGTATTTGCTTTGAGTTTAAAATGGTTCACTGGATTGTCTTGTCCTTTGTGATTGGCTAGAGCAATGACTTTGGTTTTGGTTTTACGACACTCAATTGAAAACTGCTCTAATAGGTCACTGTATGCCTTCCGTTCCACCACTGATGACTGGCTATTGCCTCACACAGTTTCTGGTGTAATTTTGGTGCCACGATATTCTTTTAAAATACCCTTGCGGATTTCAGTTTAGTTGAACTGGTAGTTATTTCCCCATTCAATACGAAAGGCAATTGGTTTGTACCTTTTGTACTCTAGTCCAGGGCTCAAACTATTTTCCAGATTTATGTCTAATGAGTTCTTTTTACAGGTTTAGTTTGTGCAGCAAGATTTACAGAAGACAAGGTCTGGTACAGAGCTTTGGTTACAGGTGAGAGAGGACGAGAGCAGACATTATAAATTCCCAATGATTACGTGAACACACAAAACAAATGAGTGAAAGCTTTAAAATGTAAGCTTGGCCTTAACAGAGCTTGCCTTCTAGTCAGAGAGTAAATCAAGAAAAGAATTTGTTTTGGTAGAATTTTATCCTCCAGTGTAAATCAAGGCTGCAACTGTTTCGGTGTATATTTTTGTCTCGTAAAAAAAATGTAACTGAAATGGCCAAAGCAAAGCACAATCTTCTTGTCAGTTCTCATTAACGTCAACTGAAAAATGATCATGTCATTGTGCGAGTCTCACACTGTTGTTCATCTATGTTCGTTTTATTTGTAATTGCAGCTGTGAACAGTGACGAGACAGTGGATGTAACTTACGTAGACTTTGGAAACTCCGAGAGACTACCATTTGCTGACATCAGAAAGCTGCCAGACATGTTTCTTAGACTGACAAAGCAGGTAAGAGGTCTTATCACGACCAAATTCACCCTGGAGGGTCATAAACCAAATTCTCCTTAATAGAATTATACAAGATGTGTGACAGGTAGTAAGGAAATTTTCTAGTTGATGCTGAAGAAAAAAGAGTTTTAAGCTATGATAACCTAGATGCACTGTTCTGATTGTTTTTTTGTTTGTTTTGTTTTTCAGGCATTGCTTATTTGTCTGGCGGACATCAAGCCTAATGGTGAGAAAACAGAATGGCAGCAACAGGTGTGAAAGGAGGCTTTGCCAAGCGTTAGGCATTCATACCTTGTTTTGAGTGGTTTCCGCCGATGTTGGAGCAATACAGGCAGAAATAACGCTACCAAATAGATTTCATAGCATGGTAACAGTTTGAGCACAGCTAACAAAATCCTACCAAAACTTTAGCTCTCAAGCTCACCCCGTCAGAGAAAAAAGGATTTGAAATTATCTACAATTCAGTTACAACGGACGTTTCGCACCAGTTTGAAACAAAATGGTGTGCGCTTGAAACATTTTTACGAGGTTTCACTTTAATTTTCTCGAGAACGCTCTAGAGTTTTATCACGGGGTCACTAAGACAAATGAATTTCAGTGAGATGATTGAAATAGTATATAAAATGTTAGCAAACTATAAGTAGATTTTTGGTACTTACTTTTGCACTCATTGCTGGAACTTTCAGCGGAATCCATCTTAATTGTTTTCCAGCCAAAATAACTTGAAATGGGAGGCAGACTTTCAAGTAGTCAAAGTGATGGACATGAAATCCGAAATCCTCCACTCTGCCCTTCAGGTGGATTTGAAACACAGTAGTTCCGAGTTCAACTCCTTTGCTACTCTAACGTGAATAGCCTCAAGATTGTGTTCAAAAAAGAAATCACCTTTATGCATGTTTACTGCAGACTGGCTAGTTTTGCTGCTAAGCCTCACTTTCAAAATGCATTGAACTGGAAAATTTTGTCATGTACAAATTCCCAAAGCAGCAAATTGAAAAGAATCACCCCGGGGAATCACCCACGTGTAAACTGCATGAAGGTAGCAGAGGGTTGAGAATGATTTACTTATAAACGAGGCTCGGGGGTGAATTTTGAACACGTGACGTTATTTATTGTTTAAATTGCTAACATACTGCAAAGATAATGTCGTATATTTAAAGATTATGTTCAGTTTAAAATATTGCTCTCTAGAGTTTACGATGTCCACAAATATCACCTTTTCATTTATTTTTCTGGTACAAATTGTCCTACCGAGTACTGATGGTATCCTTGTGTTTTTTTGACATTTCTTCATACTTTCTTTGCTCAAACTAGGATCAAGTGAATATATCAAGCCTGCTGTTGAATAGATCTTTAGTCGTCGATGTTAAAGGTACACTTTTTGGTAAAAGGGATGAAGGAAAATTCACTGACTTCTTAAAATACCGTAAAATTTCAAAATTAAGCCCTCCCAAAAATGAACCCACCAAACAAGCCTTTTGAACAAAAATAAACCAAGGGTTAGTTATCGTAATGTTACGGTAATTAGAACTTTGCTTTTCACTTCTATTAAATTTTTAAAGACCTCTTGGGATGCTTGTGATTGGAAGTCGGTGTTTATTTGTGGTGTTTTTTCCCCCTTATTTTAGGTGTTGTAGATGACAAGATGTCTGTTTTGCTGTATGACACCACAGGCACACAGGACGTGTGTATCAACGAGTTCCTCGTGCACAATGGTTACTGTCAGACGGCTGGATTAGGGTATGCATGTCGCATAATAGTACAGAATGGTTAACAAGGCTCGCTGGAGCAGTTTTCAATTGAGTGTCGTAAAACCAATACCAAAGTAATTACTCCGGCCAATCACGAAGTACACAGACAATCCAGTGAACCAATTAAAACTCAAAGCAAATACATGTAGCTCGCACGAAGCGCGGGAAAACGTACGCGAGCAAGTCGCGCTTGGTTTTGGTTTTACTCCTGATTGGCTGAGAAAGTGGCGCGAGATTTTTAAGCCAATCACTAAGGGTAGTCAATTCAAAACCAAAGCAAACGCAATTTACTTTCGACACGGCTCGAGTGGGATAAACCGCTCTTAAGTGTAGAGCTCTTGTCCACTTTACAGCAAGAAGCCCAACATCTCTTTCAGACCAGAAGCCGAGGGACTGCTTAACCCGTTGATTTATTTCTTCTGATTGGATTACATCTACACGAAAGAATATACTCACTTTTGGGCTCCTTGCTGTAAAAATGATCTATAGTTTTTAGTTGTGCAAGTTTAGAAAATTATTTCTTTGCTTTGGTCATTTAAATGAACGGTTTAGCCAGAAAGTTGGTGGTGTAACGTAGAATATTAAAGAAAAAAGTTTTGGTTTGAACCAAAATACAAATCTTAATACTACAGCAACCAAAGCAGGCTTGTCAATAACGACATTTTCTTTCCATATGAACGTCCAATTACTGCTGAACAAAAACTGATCGTTGACACAACATGAATGGTTGCAGTGGCAACAAAAATATAATAAATTCTCACTAAATGAGTTGAAAGTGCCTTTAAAATAGTTAAAAGTTCCAGACGTTTCGGGCTTAGCCCTTCATCAGTGGAAAGTCAGGATTTCAGTTAAAAACGCTCGCTTGCGCCATGAAAACAAATTTGAGTTCAAAGGCGCGCGCGCGATAAGAGCGCGCGACATCCTAAAGATAGCGAAAAATCTGAATTCAGACCATGTGGCTGACTGGTGCCCAGCTGGAAAATAAGGCGCATTTCCTGGCGTTTGCGTAGTTTATTTCCGCCGCAGAGCATGACGCCTCGGACTTGTGCGTCTTGCAGGGCGTGTCCGTTTGCATTAAAATGCTCTGCGACAGGAAATCCCGGCAGGTTCTTCTCAATGCTGCGGAGATGTTGTAGTGGCAACAGCCTGTTTATTAGTTGTTTGATACAGAGAGAAGACGTAGGTATTTCAAATAGGAGTGCTACGGTTTGCTTGATAGCCTAATTACGTAAGGCGTATAGGGTTTATTTTTACAATGTTTAGTGCATAAGTTTGTTAAGGTATATTGTAGTCGTCGTTTGTTATGTTGATTTGATTCCGAGTTTGGATGTGATTTCGTGGAGAGTTAATATTTGCATTTCAGTTATGTGACGGAAAAAGAAGCGACAGAAAAGACAAAAAATATAGAAACAGAAAAAGTGCACGGAAAACGTAGCATTTCTCGGATTCTCGCATGCTCATTCAAGCGTTCTTTCAGCATTGTAAAGAGCCGAGATGAACTAACAGCTGAAAATGAGAACGCGGCGAAGAACAGCGAAGAGCAAACAGAACCGGAGCAAACAGCAGACGAAACAGATAGCCTACAGGAGAATGCAACAGAGTCTGACATTCAAGGCGAGCTGTCCAGTCAGACAAGTTCATTCACAGAAGAGGAGAAAGTTTTATCTGAAGAAAAAGTGGAGTCACAAGCTAATGAAATGCCAGTCTCGTCTGCGGATTATCAAGAGTTCAAATACAAACCAGCTACCGTACCTGACAGAAACAGATTTCAGGCCGGTGTCACCTTTGTGGATTCTCAGGGATATGTTTATGCTCAAGAAGTGAAGGAAGGTAAGGAGCCCCCATAAAATCAAACGAACGAAACAAACAAAAACACTATTTCTGCATAGACCCACTATAAATCGGGTTTTCAATTAGTGGTGAAACAGTAACCAAAGTTCTGACATCTGACCAATCACAGCAAACCTCAACAACGCAACGAACCAATCAGAGCTCGAGGCAAAAGTACGCAACCATTGCCAAGTGCGGGAAAACAGCAACCAGCGTTAAACGGGAGCAATCAGCGTTAAGCGCGGGAAAACGTGCCGATTGGTTTTGTTTTGGCTCCTGATTGGCTTAGAAAACCCAGTATGTTTGTTATGATTGTTTGAGCTCGATGAACTATTTTGCCATTTACAGAGCTCAGTAAACAGAAAACCAAAGCAAGGACAATTTCTTTGAACGGTCGATTAAAAACCACTCTATCACGGATGTTCTGTTGCTGTTTTCTTTATATACTGATCCAACCTTAAAAATGTAGTGAAGATGGAATATTAAATTTTGTATTTTAGTTAAACTACATCTGGCCAAAAATGAGCGTACCGTTCCCCATCCCACCCCCTCCCCCCAATCGCTTCCAGTCTTGCTACGCCTGCCTGGCTGAGTGTACGTAAAATATGCCTCTGTGGTGTTTTCCCTTTTCCTTTTGTTGTGTAGTTCATTCCACCGTGTTTTTTATGTTGTTGTTGTCGTTACAGGGGACCGTACGTTGATAAACATCATGGGAACCTTGTTAGAAAGGTACGGTAAAGGCGAAGACCTGTCGGCGGCGCCGTCTGATGCCACAACAGTGTTTCCAGGCCTGCCCTGTGTTGCTCAGTTCACAGAGGATGGTATGTGGTACCGTGCAAGGGTGGTGAAGTTTGTGGAGGAGGATAAGGTGGAGGTAATGTATGTAGACTGTTCTCAGACTCCCTGAGATTGGAAAAAAGTTCGAAGGGAAACGCAAAGGGGAGCAGGGTTGGCGCAGTGGAGAGAGCGCTCGCCTGCAGCCAATGTGACCCGGGTTCAATTCTGGCTCTTACCATATGTGGGTTGAGTTTGTTGTTGGTACTCGCCTTGGTCCGAGGGTTTTCCTCCGGGTTCTCCGGCTTTCGTCCTTCCTGAAAAACAACATTTCCAAATTCCAATTCGACCTGGATAGAGGACCCGCATAAAAACCATTGCTAGCTGGCACTGGTGTGGCATCCTCTCCAAATATAGCTTTTTTTTATTTTAGAGAAAGGCTGTAAACGTTCTTTTCTGTCTGTGATTGTAAGGCCCGCCTTACTACTTGCAAAACAGTCTATAATTGCCCGGTAGATACAGCGGGTTTCCAGTAGCTTTTAGAATAACAGTACATTTTCTTGGAGTTTTTTTTTTCTCAACTAATAGCTCGAGTATACCGGAAGTGGTCACGTCCCGGCACTTGACGTCATTAGAGTACGTTGTGTTATAAGTAACGTCCACCAATAACCGTGGACTCAATCAATTCTTGAATGCTGTATTTCACTTAAACGTGCATTGTCTTGCTATCTTCAAAGCCATTTCACAGAAAACAACAGAGTCCTAACAATCCGTAGCGATTCAATTAGTTAATTATCCTGAAACAAAATGTAACGCTCTCAAACTCAATGACAAGGAACTTTTCCTTCTTTTTGATGAATGTTAAGCTGGGCAAAGGTCACAGCTAGTAGAAGTGCCCAGGGTTGTTCACATAAACTCGCCGCAAATCACTTCCTAGTTATTGTAACTGCCGTGGCATTGTTTGGCAGTTCAATATTAAAAGCAACAAAAGAGTTAAGCTTTGTTTTTACAGGTGAACTACGTTGACTTTGGTAATTCTGAGGTGGTGTCGCTGTCCGCATTAAGACAAGAGATGCCTTTTATGGAAGTGCCACAGCAGTGTCTTCAGCTTGTGTTACGAGGCATAGAACCTGTAAGTAGTTCACTTGGAAGCCATGAATGGTTCTCTAAAACCAATCAGAGCAAGGTAATTTTTTTTAAACAGCCAATCAGAAGCGGAGCCAAACTTATTCGTCATTTGGCGTCCGCAAATTTTCCCGCTTTTTTTTTTTTTGTACATCGAGATTTACAGCTCTCTCGTAGACAAACGAATAACGTTCATTACCTTTTCACCACAACAATATTCACTCTTTAGATCTGATACATTTGCTACAGTCGCAAATAGAAACAAGCAGTGAGTAAGCAGAGTACGCAGTTTTTGATTGACTGTGCAAAGGAGTTGTCTTTGGGTTTTTTTTTTCTGCGTCGGCTGCCCTTTCTAAAACAGGCACAACTTACTTCAACCAATAGGAGCTAATATGAATTTTTTAAAGCAATAAAGTGTAAATTAAAATTATTCGTGACTTGGCATGCGCATGTTTTCCCGCGCTTGCCGCGGGTTTACGTTTTCTCCCGCTTGGCACGGATGCAGGTTTTTCCGCGTTTGAAACCGGTGCAGCTGTTTTCCCGCGCTTTTCACAAGCGCACGTTTTCCCGCGCTTGTCACGGGTGCAGGTTTTTCCGCGCTTGGCACAGTTCATTGCGTTATGGTACTTGCAGTTGATGTGACTCGCCAGCTGCCATTAATTTTGATTTTATTTGATGGCAGTCATTACAAACCGCTCTGATAAGGCGACTTTTATTATTTCTTTTGTGTAGAAAACCAGTGATGGTCACTGGCCTCCTGAGGCCATTCGAGCGTTGTCTCAGGCTGTTGTGGGGCAGGACTGTGTAGCAACTGTGAGGGTAAGCGATATCAAAAACAACAAACGAACCAAAAACACTAAACGCAACATGGCTCCACATTTTAATTGTATACTAATGCCATTCTCGTCCCCAGAGCCACTTGTCCCTCTTAGCCGGCAGAGCCTGTGCACAAGAAACAAGTGACTTTGGGGACACATGATTTGATTGGCTAGATTTGAAACTCCCTTTGTTAAAATCTAGCCAATCAAATCATGTGTCCCCAGAAACACCTGCGGTTTTTCGTACACAGGCTCTGCCAGCTAGGAGGGACAAGCGGCTCTAGGAACGAGAATGTACTAATACAAGTTTAAAGAACTATAACTAGTTAGGCAGGGACGTCTTTGGGAATTGGCAATCAAAACGCGCACCTTATCTCACTGCTTTTAGGGTGACAAACAGCCTGGCTACCCACTGGTAGTGAAATTGTGTCTTCCTGATGGCTCTGACGTGGCACAGACTTTGTTAAACAGGGGCCTGGTGCAGAAAACTTCGCTGCTTGAAGAAGAAGGAGCAGAGTCTCCCCAGTTCTACCCGAGAAAGAGAGGGCCTGGTAAATCGAAGCCAATCGTGTCAAAGCGATCAATTACTGAAACCAGGTTAGTGTTCAATGCCAGAAAAATAAAGAGTTAAGATAAAATCCAACAGGCCCTAAGTCGAGTAATATTTATTTAAGTCGGACAAAATCGAGTACCAGAATAATTTACTGAAATCATATTGCGTTATTTCCTACCCTTATTAAGGTAAAGTTGGAAGTAATTATCCGGGACAACACCAACAACAATTTCTTATCAGAGTCTGAGAAATTTTTTTTTTTTTTGAGTCTGAGAAAATGATATTCAAAGTTCACAGGCTATTGGCATAATCTCACGTGTAGCCATTTTGTAAAATCGTCTAGCAATTCAGTGGAACATTGAAATTTGTTTTGGATGTTTGATGTTGTTTGAAAAGATTTCTTTTGATAAGATATTTGAAGCAGTAACACAAAAGCTTACAAATAGGGTGTTAATGATTTTGATCAACCTCAGCCAATAATAAACAATTATTCACCGTAGTGGAGGTAAATATCCACCACATTCACCGCCGGATTCACGGACACTGAAGTGAATAATTGTTTTAGTATATACCACACAAGCGGAATAACAAGCGGACCAAAACATCACTTTCGATAACCAAAGCGACACGGGAAGCCAGCCATTTTTTTCCCTTCAGCTGCTTGGAGGTGATTAGAACTCTGTTAATCACCTCCGAGTTAACCAATCAGAGGGTCGCCTACTACCTCTCGGAACGAGTTAATTCATTGGTTCTTAAAACAATAGATAACAGGTGACAACAATGCCCCCAGCCCTGAATAACAATAGAGGTAGTGTTTACAGCGGGCGAATGAAAATAGAGGTTCCAGAGAGGTAGTGTCCTACTGCAATCAGAGCGCACGAAAAGCACTTTTCACCTGTGTGGTATATACTAATAATGCTTAATATTTGTTTCTGACAGGGCGCACGCTCAAATGATCAGTTCACGGGAAGCTGAATGCATGCTGGCTCACACTGAGCTGCCTGGGGATGGCATCCGCTTTGACGTCACCATCACGCACATAGAACGACCTGACTGTATTTTCATCCAGCGGGTTCCGCCCACAGACATGGACAAAGGGTTCTCTGATGATCCGGACCCCACCCTAGAGGATGCGGCCGAAGAGCTGCGAATGCTTGAGGAAATAATGGCGAAGATAAATAGTGCGGATTATTTTAAAAACTACACTCCACTGATGACTGCTAGCGAAGGTGAGCAACCTTAACCGTTTTTGTCGGAGTAAAGTCTCCGAGGAAGCGAGCGATTTTTGACAAAGGCTGCTAAGCAACACGACGTTTCCTTATGTCGTCATACTCATTTGAAAAATTTTGAAGTAATATATCAACACGAGAGACAGTGTTTCATCAACAGCGGTCAAACGCAAAAATTGCGGTCTTTGCCGCCTCGTTTTTGTCTCGAAGGGGGCAAATTTTTGAAAAATTTTTTAAAAAAAATTTTAGGGGAAAAAAAATTTAGGGCGGGGATGAATTTAATTTTTAGGGGGGAATTTTTTGGGGGGGGGTTTTTTTTTTTAAAAAAAAATTTTGAAAATTAATTTTTAATTGGGGGAATAACCCCGCGCGCGGTGGTGTGGGTGAGATATCCAAACACCGAGAAGGGATTTGAAAATGCGACGCGCAGCGGAGTATTTTTGACGCAATTCGAGGTGTTTGGATAGCCGATGAAACACTGTCTCGAGTGTTTGATATATCTTCTCAATCGAAACAAAACCTACGGAGTAAACAGAGAAATAAAAACGTAGAAATCTATGCTAATTAAGACCGGATAGCCAAACCTCCTTCATGGTTATGATTTTCTTTGCTTTAATTTGATAAATTATCAATGAGTTTGAAAAGTGCTTGTTTGAGTGATTTTAAACTAGTAGATTCTGTAGACTGGTTTTGAAATAGATTCAGCATAAGCGCAAATAGGCATCAGGCGTGTGGTGCGAATATTCTTGCGTTTTAAGCCTGTGTGATGTTATGTTGCAGGAATGTTGTGCTGTGCGCGTTATACTGAGGATGACACGTGGTACAGGGCTCAGGTGAAATCAGTTGTACGTCAGAGGCCTCTGGAGGTACGGGTACTGTACGTGGATTATGGCACAACTGAGGTAGTCAAGGCTGACAGGTAAGCGAATTAGAAAACAAGTGCCTTTATTGTCCACTAATCCTCTCCGTGCAGCGCGTGAGTTAACTGAGCCAACGGTCTTGGGCTGGAATGTTGCTAAAAGGACGTGTCCTGGTGACGAGCTCACGTGACAAATTACGTCATGCTTGTGTTGTTTCTTAGTGATTGGCCAGTAAGGGTCGGAAGATCTTCGTAAGCTCTTCGGGTCGTTTTACAAGGATTTGCAAGCAACGAAAACGACGCGCTCTTCCGACTGAGGTAGATGCAAAGCGAGTGAAATCTCTTCTTTTACTTTGAGCTACTCAACGACTGCGATGTAATATGTATAGAAGAAAATTGTCGAATCATAGACGATAGATCTTTACACGTTGACATTGACCTCACGGCGGATAATGGGTTGAACATGGCACGGTCGGTTTGGGAAAATACCTGAATTCAATGTCATAATTTCCTTTAACTGCTTACTTATATGTCCAGTCCGTAGTATAAGAGATGTCTATGAAGAGATTTCGTTAATCCAATGGTGACCGTCATGTAGTTTTGTTTTAGTTTTCTATACTTGAGTCTGTTGAAGTACGCGGGAAAATGTACAATAGCTGTTGTTACAGTTGAGTCTGCAATAATATATTCTTTTGTTAAGATTAAGAAGGTATGCGAGCGAGGCGAAAGGGTCAACACATCGGTTAAAACAGTGCAGAATGAACCTTTCGTCTCGTTTGTATGTCAAACCGCTGAGAACTGTTATAACAGCTATGAAATGCATGACACATCTACGAACTCATCTACAGTCCCCATAGCCGATCTTGACAGATCTTGATCAACTTCCACTGTTTCCAGGTTGCGGGGGTTTCCGTCGGAGTTGCTGGATTTGCCGATCCAGTCTACGCGCTGTTTTCTTGCTGACGTCAGGCCCCCAGGCGCCACAGAGGGACCAATGATGGATGATGAGTGTTGGCCTGTGGCCACCATGGAGACGCTTATACAGTTGGTGGCCGGCAAGAAACTCATGGCAAAAATGCTGGTAAGTAATGGTGGATAGCCTTCCTAGAATTTCTTCCTTAACCAACCACCGCCTGGTTAGCTCAGTTGGTAGAGCGCTGGACTGCTGTGCGGGAGGTCGTGGGTTCGAACCCCAGACCAGACCAACATTCAGGGTCTTAAAATAACTGAGGAGAATGTGCTGCTTTTGAATTACACCTGCAAATGGTTAAACATTCTAGCCTTCTCGGTAAAGGACGATAAACCGTAGGTCCCGTCTCCTGTACCCTCAGTCTTAGAGCAGGGGACGTTAAAGAAAAGAGTAGGGCACGAAGTTCCCGGTGTTGTGGTCTGACCTTTGTGTGTAGCAAATTACAGTATGTGTACAGCGTATTTGAACATATACACGTGGGAAATGCGCTATATAATTGCATTGCCATTACAAGCAAAGGTTTAGATATACATAAGCAAGTAAAAATAAACGATAAAATCGAACGACGTTTCGGAGTCGTCATGACACCATTTTCAAGTTCAAAAAATGAAAAGAAAATGGTGTTATGACGACTCCGAAACGTCGTTCGATTTTATCGTTCATTATCATTATAACCAAAGAATATAAGCCTACTCATTGACAAATTTCCTACTGTCGTTTTCTAGTTCAGTGGTCCACCGGCCAGTGTGATGTTGTACGAACATAAAACGAGAAGCGATGGCTGCACCGAAGAAGTATCGATTGGGCTGCTGCTGGCTCAGAAGGGCCTGGCTACGTGTACGGATTACGAGAAAGCCACATACGCGGAGTCCGACTCCACTGTCGACGAGAGCTGTGAACCTGAGGAAAAAACTCTGGAATTCCAAGAATCGGAGCTAATGTTTACACCAGACGTCTCAGAGACTAACGCAGAGTCCAAAAGCTCTTCATCTGCTGATTTGCTGGAGAAAATTCTCCATCCTAAAGTGAGCTTTACTCCCCCAAAACAACAACTTTTAAAACCTACAGAGTTGACAACGAAGAGCGCAGATCAAACGTCTAAGGACTGTGACATTGTAGAGAAGCCCACAGAACTCGGTAGTTCTTCTGTTAACACTGACGATGGAAGCTCCTCGCAAACGACAACGAACGAAACCAAGTCACGTGACAATGAGGAGACTCCACCTCAGTCCGAATCGTTAGACCACGTGACCGAAATGACGTCAGCCGATACAGAAGTCAATGAACATTCTGTTGAGTCTTCAGTATGATTGACAAAAAAGTACCAAAAAAGAGTTTAATAATATGGATATTATGGAGTTTACAAGAGAGGAAAATGATTTATTTCTTGGATTTCTAGTTTCGTTGCCCAGTTATGGGTTCCACGCCGGTTAACAGGACGTTTTTTCGAGGACGCACTTTTTCTTGTTCGTGAAGTTGTGTCCGACATTGTCTAACGGTGGATTATTTCTTGTCGTGTTTTTTTGTGGCAAGACTGACGTAGGCCAAGTTTTCGAACTCAGGTTTGGTTAATTCAGAAAAGTATTCGGTCAGACTTCAATAAACAAATTCCTTCAATGTTGTTTTGCTTATTTCCATCAATCGCTGACGAACGCTTCTGCTTTGCCAGTGATGGCTTTGTTTACACGCCGGAGCCGTTTCCAAACAGATCCAAATGGAACCGGTCCGGAACGGATCAAAAACCGGACCTGTTGTTTTGCATGTCCAGTTTTGGATCCGGACCGGACCGGTTCCAGAAACAACCAATGAAGTAACAGGTTCGGAACGGGTTCCAGCCCAGTCCCGTGTGAACATAGCTTTCAAGTTCATCATTCACCATCCGTCTTAATTTTCTCACTTCTTAAAGGAGCTACGTAACGCACAACAAATCTTGAAAAAATTGCAATTGTTTCCTTCAATTTGAAAGTAATCAGAAAGATGACTTAACCCTATTCAGACGGGGGGGAGGGGGCTGAGGCCCGCGCTGACTTGAACTACAGATACCACGCTGCCAACTCGGCATCTGGAATTGGTAGGGGAGAGTGGAACTGACACACATGGGCTTGACAGGCATGTCCCATTGTTGGTGCGATCCATGGCTACTTACGGCTAGCCATCTTTGAGACGAATGATTGGGTGGCTGGCAGGTGAAATAAGATGGCGGACCAAGATGGCGGGGACACGATGATGAGTGATGTGACGTCACATCCACGTGACGAACCAAAAGAAGAGTCGGACGACAAACATCCTAAAGAGTGATGCAAAATCGGAAGAGGGGGCCCGAAGCCCCCCCCCCCGGTCTGAGAAGGTCCAAAAAGCCCGGTCTGAATAGGGTTAAAATACCGTGGCAAGATATAAAATTTACTTGGATAAGTGAGTTTAGTTATGTTTCTGATGTCCATTGATGTCTTTAACTAAAGATAACTGGCAAGAGATTAAACTGATCAAATCTGATCAATAACACCCTGGCCCGCCCTTGCAGTCCAGTAAACAGATATTGTATTTTGACTTCAGGCCGGGTCTAGGGTCGAGGATCACAAGTTCATTTAGCTTCATTTAGACCAGTTTTGTTGAAAGTTTATTTCTTTGTTTTAATGTAAAAGTAGCCGATTTCAAAAGCGTAATATGACGTTTTTAGCCGCAAGATTCAGTTACAAAAACAAGTATTGGCCGATGCTGAATAAAAAGTTCAACTCTATGAAGAATTAGGACTATAAACATTTCACAAGCTATTTAGATAAGGCTTACTGCAATCAATGCTATATCAAGGTCAAGTTTATGCTATTAAGATAATGGAACGAGACGGGTTCATTTACATGAAACAAAGAAAGTTAATTTAGTAATTTAGTAAGCACGTTCATAATGCGCAAGCCAATCTTAATAACGAATGAACGAATACTTCGCTTGACTAAGAAAATGTTCAAGTCCCGTCGGCGTTGTAGACACCTCGCTACAAGCTTTGCTGGAAAACACCTTGCTGTAGGTGCCTCAAGTTACCTAGAGAATGCCATTGCGTGTAAGGTTTAAAACAACATAATAGCGTTTCTATTTATATTGCTTCTGTAGGGTTCAATATAGACACCAGGTCTCTTGGGATCAGCTAAAAAAAGGAACCTGGCTTAAAAGGATAAAGACAGCCTATTCATTGGAGCTAAACTTAACTTCATTACATAACGTTCTCAGGCACGTGCTCCCAATGTGACCTTTTCAGGGGGGGGGGGGTATTTTCACTATTGATTTTAAGTGCGTCATTGTCAAAGCGAAAGCGCTACTGTTTTTTGTTTTTAACTAAGGTATAAGGAAAGTTAAAGAAAAAAAACTGGAAAAGAACTCAAAAAATGTAAGGAAGAAGTAGCCAAGCTGCGTGTTTTGACCACACCCAAAACTGTCACCGTTCTCCCCTACCCACCCCTCCCTTCTACAAACGTTTATCCAGAAAGGAGCCCCCTCCCTTTTCATTGCTTTATGATTCCTCTGAATAACTGTGAACCCGATACTCTGCGAATTTCTTGAAAATTAAAGAAACTTGTTTTATTTTGTAGACTCGATGGTACCTGAGTAAATTTCTCTTTGCGATTCAGTGCTATTCTCCGTGTTACCAAGGATCCCACATTTCCGGACAATTTAAACCATTTCAAAAACCAATATCGACAAAACCCGCCAAACTAATTCCATTTTATTACAATTAGTCGAAAGAGGGATTATAAGCAGATCGTTTCATCTTTCCACTGACCAAACGTATTTGTGGCGTCTGGCCTAATTAAACTTTTGCGAGTTAACTCGGAGAAATTTTTTTCTCAATGCTTTGAATGAGTTTGGTCTCTCCATTTCGCCTGTTATTAACGTTAACTGCCTCGTGCAAAACAGAAATAGAACGCAAAGTCCTACTTAATCCTTCATCGGCAAACATCATTTCTTCCTTTGTTTTTAAACGTTATTCGTCTCGTTCAATATTTTAATATTTGTAATCTCGGCTGGGGGTGAAAAGGTTTAGTACCATAGTGTCATGTTTATTTTTAACCCAAAAAGCATTGTTAATATAAATGTACGATTTGTTGACAACACTGTCTCTTTGACAACGATATTAACAAGCGCGAAAATAAGATAAGTGGTTAGCTGGAAGCATCGTCCTAGTAAAGGCTTTACAAGCATGATAAAGGTTGATAAAAACAGTACGAAACATCATATTCGAAGAAACTCTTTTATTTTTCTGATAGCGGTTACCATAAGGCACTTTTAAAACTATTTTATAAATAAATGTACCAATAAATAAGTTTATTAGCAAAATCAACATGGCCTTAGCAACAAAAAATGGTCCTTAGCACATATTTTCCGATTTTTGTTTGTTTCTACAGACTTGTTATAATGCGTAAAAATATAATTTATAGTGTTTTAACTGCGAGTTTTTCCTTCGAATAGAATCTACAAAAACGCAAGAACTCGTTGTAAAAAGGTCGAAATTAAAAAGGGTGTATACGCCCTTTTGACAGAAGATTTTATCGTTGGTCAAACGTCAAATACAGTTTTCGTTCCAAACTTCCAACTTTCCTGCTAAGCTATCATTTCATATTTAATTGTTATGCCAGGAAGCTTTCACTTTTAATCTCCATTTCGGCTACGTGCCTTTACAGCACAATGCAAATAAAAAGATCTTCTTATCACGTAGCACCTTCATCATGCACACTGTCTTTTGAGCACTGAGACATGTCTTGCAGCGTGCATTCAATTTCCATCTCAGTTTCAACCTCGTTGGATTCTTCACGACGACTTTCTGCTTTCTCTTTTCGAAACTCCTGTAGAAGTTCCTCAATGTCAGTTCTTGGCTCCTCGTCGGGTCCTTCCACCCATTCCATGAAAAACTTGTTCATTTTCTCTTGCAGTGTGGCTTTTGGGATGAAGCTCAGTTCTTGTTCACTTGAGAGTTCTTCAGTTTCTTTAGGCTCATTTGCTTCCACAATGGATACGCGGCCCAGTGACTCGCTTTCATCTTGTTCATTAAAGTCTGCTGCTTCATCTGATCGCTCAGTCACTGGTGTCGGGTTTTTCTTGAATTTTCTTCCGAAAATGGACGGTTTGGTTGGTGACGCAACATTTCTGTGCGTTGCGCTTCCAGGTTTCTTCGGCTTGCATTGCATCAAACTAGCCGTCAGGCGTTCTTTACAAGCCATAGAATCTTTACTTGTGGAAATATTGTCGAAGTTTGGGAGAGAATTTCTTCTCTTCCATCTTAAATCGCCATCAACATGCCTGCTAAAGTTGCCTAGTTTCACGTCTTGAATCACTTTGTTGTCCTTCTCCATTGCAAGTTTGCTCCTCTCGGGTGGAAGTTTAATGGTTTTTAGTTTAGGTAAATCCACTGAATGCCCTCTCCCCAGCGCTATGGCGTGAGCCGGCAGACTTGCTCTTCTCTGTCGCAATCGAGGGTGGTCCATTTTTACTCCCGCCCCGACAACGGCGCTTGATAAACTCATGGGTTTCGGCGTCGCGCTTCTTGAGTTTGTCTGCGTAGAAAGTTTACTCAGAAGTGTGCTGTTGAAGTTGATCTCCGCTATAGAATGACGGCGGCCAGGCCGAATTGAAGGAGTTGAGCAAGACAGCGGTAACATTCCCACTTCAGGCGTTTTCTTCCTTAAACTGCCGTTCCCTTCTTGTACAGTAGCAAGAAACCTCGACGGACTCAACTTACGTTCGTGCTGCTCAAAAGCTCTATGGCGCGAACGTTCTTGAAAAGATTTAAAACAATTGCGATCGACAGTCTCGTGTTTCTGCAATCCTGTAAGTTTAGGCTGAGCACTATGGATGTGCTTGTCTTCACAGCTTCCCTCAAGGATATTCGCATTTCTGTCTTCGCGTCTTTTGATGTCACTTCGAGTGCCGAAAATTTTGCGGTCTTCGAGAAGTTGCTTCCTTAAAGAAATCATTTCCTGATCTATTTTTCCCAACTGTTCTCTCTTTGCGCTATTTATCCGGTTGATCTGTAGTTTAAGTTTCCTCTCTTCCTTCACGTTGTTCTGCATCACCTGTCCCATCTCGGAATTCCATCTTGGTTCCATTTTCAAATTGAACATGACGCGCGGTTTGTGTGCTCGGGTCATAACAGCACGAAGTTACGCTCTTGTGCAATGCTTGACTTGTCTTCGCTAACGTAAGTAATTTAACTGAAAAGAATCCCTTGGGAAGAGCAACAGACGGGTAACAAAGACCATTTTCATGATAGTATTATTGATCACATTATTGTAAAAGGCACAATAACCGTTGGCTATTGATAGATTGCGTTCTCGTTTAATACTTTAAGCTTGTGGTCGACAAAGCTTCATCTATTACAAGTTTGTTGACTTTTAAGTTTTGCGGCCAGTTTTACGCCAGTAAAGAGTATGGACATAGCTACCGTCCCGTACAGTTTAAGTAGCGACGTCAAGATTATCCGTTTAACTTTGTTGTAAAGTGAAGAGAAGTTCATTAGCATGTGATGAAGAAGTGATATCATTTCTCCTAAGAATATAACTAAATTTTAAAACAGACAGGCGGAGA
This sequence comes from Oculina patagonica, assembly GCF_052425735.1. Taxonomy (NCBI): domain Eukaryota; kingdom Metazoa; phylum Cnidaria; class Anthozoa; order Scleractinia; family Oculinidae; genus Oculina; species Oculina patagonica. Next base: position 10,010,538 of record NC_135763.1, read on the forward strand.
GAATTATTGCATTCAGCAACTATTTTTTTAAGGCATTCTTTCTACAATTGTCTTTTTGTCTTTGATGTTCTTGTCTTTTGTATGGCGCAAACAAGTTGCTGTTTCTGTTGTTGTGATACATGTACCAGCATTTTGCTGGTGTCTAAAATTCTCAAAGATTGGTTAAACACTGGCGTTAATTGCGCTTACTACGTGCGAAGGTAATCCTTTGAAAGCTGCAGACGAACAAAGCTTACTTCATAAGCCGTGTAATTATCAAATTTCTTTTGTCTCGCAAATTTGCGGTACTTTGCATGCGGATCATGGCCAGTTTATGAATTTGCTAGAACTTTTACCCCGCCGGTCACGTTTCAATAATCTGTTTGCAGAAACAAATTAAAACACAAAACAATGCAAGTAGCTATTAATCCCAGAAGGTCGAGAACAATTATTTGAACTTCGCATCGTCTACCTGCAAACTCAAATATTGCCATTTGTAGGTGGTACATAGCCTTTATAAGCTGACTTCTGTTGGCTTTATAGTTGATAGTAAATTTGTTGACTTTATTACGTCACCGAAGATGACGTTGGCACTTTGTGCTTGAGTTTGTGTGTACGTATGTTGGCATCAAGAGGTGGGTCGTTTGCAGCACGAAAGCGTTAACTACTAAAACAGTACTAAACACCGGAACAGAACGGAATGGACCGGAATGGAGCGAAATTAACCGTCCCCTGGAATGGACCAAAATGAGCCTTGGAGCCTTTAGGGGAAAAACAAGACAACCGAGTAAAAATGCTGTCCACAAATTGCTCGAACTTCAAGCATTTTTTTTTTAAAAATTTGAAAGTTTCTCAAACGTTGCTCCTAAAAAATCCAAAGAGTTGCTTTTTATTATGAAAATGATAAAAGCTAGTCAAAAGTCGCTCCAAAAAGTTGCTTTTTATTGAAAAAATGTCTCCAAATATATATAGCTAATTTCCCTTTGAAGGTAACATTTCCTAAGCATTTTCATGCAATTTGACTGCAAAAGGAGTATCGATTAAAATAACATTTTAAGGTCTACAATTTGTTGGATTACAAGAACTTCTTTCACTGAAAATAATCTTGAAGCTTGAATGCAAGTAAATGACACATTTTATTTAATCACGATAAAAACACCAGTAAAAAAATTTTTATTTTTTTTTTTTTTTTTTTTTTTTTTTTTTGGGGGGGGGGGGGCCGGTGGGGAAAAAAATTTTTTTTCTCTCTTTAATATTTTTAGGGGGGGGGGAATCGATGACGTCATGTTTGCTGACGAGTTTGAAGTTGAAACATCTTCAGATCTTCACCTCTTTTCTGATACGTATTTGCGCTGAAGTGGTATTTTTTATTATTTTTACTGATTTTATTTGTAGTATGTAAACTCGAATGGCCGGTGTTTTTTCATTTTACACCAGAAAAGAAATTTTGGAATTTTGCAAACAAAACTGCAGTTTTACCGTCAAGTGATCCCACTGCATTCTGGGATCGTAAAATAGTCACCAGCCCTCCACGAGGTACTTTATCCAAGATGGCGGCTACAGGAGTCGTGTAAGACACTTCACATTTTCAAGCTTTTCGCGTCGAATTTCACTCTCGCTTTCTTTAATATTTGATACATACGTTACTTGATATCCTACTGTTGTATGTTTGTGTTTTTTTTTAATCAGACGACCTAAAACACATCGTGGAAAGCGTGCAATCGAAGAACGTGCTCCGAAAGATGTCGAAAACACGAAAACCGCGTTGTTCTTACGAGGCGGCAGGACAAGTGAAACGGTGACTCAAGCCATGAAGGACCTTGTAAGTAACAGAAAAAGAAGTTTAAATTGAACTTTTGGTAACTTTGGCAACTTTGACAAAGAACTTCTCTGATGGAGTTTATTATTTTGCATCATACGTCTCACGTGGACTTAATTATGCAAACAGGCGCCTGAAGGGGTAAAATGGAAACTGGGATTTTGGCAGATTTTCATTGGGAAAAAAGGATTTGGGTCACTGGGAATGGGAATCACAGACAGAAAAACAATAGAACTGGGAATGGGATTTATACCTCCCCTTCAGGACCGTCTAAACAACTGTTCATGTGCATGGAAGAAAGCATGAAATTAACTTATGCAGGGCTTTGCGGAAATCTCAACAGTTTTATCTGTGAGTTCCCCCCTGGGAACCACCCAGAGTGCAAAGTGGTTTGTACTTTCCCTGATCATGGACCATTCTTGGAAGAAAAATTTCTTTATTTTTATTTATTACAATTTAATGGCAATTAAAACTAAGTCTAAAGGCATACACACAAGCAAAGCCATAAGAATAATCTGTAAAAGAGTGGAACACTCCATGCGAGACAGATCACCATCATAGGCGTACGAGGCGGGGGGGGGGGGGGCGAGGGGGGCTGCAGCCCCCCCAGTGCCAAAATTTTTCGGGCAAAACGCTAAGAATTCGGGCAACAAGCCAGAGAAAAAATAGAAAATAAGCAGACAAATCTCAAAATTACAATCAAAACGAATAATATCAACAGAAAAAAATATTGGAAATATACCGAACTTTGTGGTTCAAAGTCCAAATTTCTCATTAATCTGCTTTCGTTTCCTCTTGCAAATTACTATAATCATATTCGATTTTCTCGCAAATTCTGCATGATTCAGCTGCAATAAGCTTTTCCATAGTTTGAACGTTTGCGAGCGGTGGACCTAAAAACAAAGCTTCGATACGGTTACAAATGTAAGGAAGCTAATGCTTTTGACTCAAATGAGCTCAAAACTTTCAACAATATGTTTCAACCCGTTCATCTTCTAAATGTTTCACGCATTTTAAATAACTTTCAAGTGCGGGAAAACAATGTAAATTGCCTACCAAAAATACTTTTATTTTTGCTGAACTAAAGTGAATAAATACAAATTTCCGAAGAAAAAGGATTCATTGCATTGACATCTTTGGGCAACGTCACGAGATTAATTTAACGTACGTTCTGTTGTCCATTTCGTATGCCTGTTTATTCGGCTTTCAACCCATGCCATTTTTTTTTTTTCGGGCAATAAGGTCTCCGCCCCCCCAGGTCCGAAGGTGCCCGTACGCCTATGATCACCATCTTATCATACCTTCTTTCTTCTTCATTGCAGTGTTCACTTAAAAAGCCCAATGCAGTTATGTTTCAAAAGTAAGATATAACTTGGTGTCTAAAGCTAATGATAAAAAAAATTAATTCTCATCATGTTTTGTCATAAATTTATTCAAATGTTGAGTTTTATAGTGGTACATCAAGACAATATTGTTATCTGATGCAGTTTTCTCTTCACTTTCTTTGGCCAATAGGCCACTTGCAAATAACTGCCAACAAATAACGGTCTGCTCATGTGCATCAGCACCTAGCTGCTAGGTGATCTTGCTGCAAATAATATTTTGCTTATGTTTATAGTCTAGTTTTTAAATTTTATAGTCTAATTTTTGTATTTTTTTGAATAGATTTAAAATCATATTTAAATTTTTTACATTGTAATTTTAAGAATACACGTTCACTATTAAACGAGCCCCAGGCTCATTGGTGATATGTGTTTAAATAAAGTACTTACTTACTGAGTGCTCGACACTAACTTTTTTGGATACTAGGCAATTGGCTAGTAGGTACAAATAATCACTAGCCCCGAGGACAAGTCACTAGCCCCCCCCCCCCCCCCCCCTTTAAAAAAAAATTAAAACAGCCAAGTTTGAATCAGCTAATCTCTTAGCACTGTATTTGTTTGAGTCCACACAAGTACATCTTTCCTTCACTGAGACGCAGCAACGATGCTATCATCCAACTCGGTTAAGAATTTTTTTGACCGTGGATCACACTTCTTTTTCTCTTCATGCTGTGTGTGGTTCTCTGGTGAACAATGTAAATCTGGCTCACGATTATCGGCCCTTGAAGGCGGTTTTCTTGTAGGTAAAGTGTTACAAAAGCTTGAAATCATGCTCGCGCGGTCGCTCGCGCGAAAACCCCAAGATGGCCTATGGCTCTCTCCCAGGTCCCTTTTGGGTGTCATGGAAGCTAGGACAGAGGGTCTTTTCCAAGATGGCGTCAGGTTTGCGAGTTGATCGTACGATATAAATCCGTATGCGATGTGGGTCGCAAGCTTGCGCTCTGGTTTAAATTACTCAAGCTATGGAAACTAGATCCTGATGAAGGTTTCTGGGAGAAAAACTTCCCAAGTTATAGAGTTGTAGTTGATTTATTTTTCCACGAATCTTACTAGTCTATGGGCTAGTAGGAAAGTACTTTTACTAGCCAAGCATGAAAATTTACTAGTCCTGGGCTAGTGTACTAGCGTTAGTGTTGAGCACTGCTTACTACTTACTTACTGTGTGTAGTTGTGTCCACCCCAGAGACAAATGGCAGCGTGTTTTCCAGAGTTGTCAGAAACAATTTGAGTTCTACTAGGCCAAATACAAGCTCAGTGATGGAATGAAAAAATATCATGACTGAACTTGGTTAACGCAACATGTGGTAATTTGTCAGTGTCTCACAGATCAGCCTTAGGCTTTAATTAGCAAACAATATTTATCTCCTCACCACTGACAAATCATGATATTTTGGTCAAACGGATCCAATGGTACTGTTAATTGTCTTTTGGGTGGTGTTTTTTAAACCTTTTTTTGATAGGTTCTTGTGATGATTATCAGTTTGTTAATTAAACAAAACTGTTGCTGTGTTTATACTAGGAAAAATATCATGAGACCATTTGAAGATCATACTTCGCTAGTAAGTATAGTTGTACAATACATGCATGTGTGGTATGTATTTATAAATTATGCACAAAATGCAACATCAATTTGTTGAAATAATTGATTTTCCCAAGTTGATGGGTTTCGCTGTTCTTGTTGCTTATCTGCTAGACCATGAATTGCAGTCCTTCTTGACAAATAATGGGTTAAATCACAGAATGTTTCATCATCAGCCATTCCTTATTATAACTCTGGATAGCGAATAAGGCCATGTATAAGTTCCTTCCACTTAAGGTCATTGCCCTGAAATAAAACTGAAGATAGATTTTTAACCAAACTTCGCCTACTGGTTTATTACTTTAAGGGAACTTCAATTTTGAAATAAAAAGGCGGGTCACCAGATTCGTTTAGGAGCGGGAAGACCTTGTATATTCCATATACTTCCTTTAAAAATCCTCTGCGAGTACTAGCAAAGTACACGTTTTTAGCGATAATTTATTTTTCAAACACAAGAATTGATCTGTTTTCATTTTACAGAAAGAATTTGATCACTACACCCAAAATGAGAAAAAATTGATTGGTCACCAGACTCGTTTACGAGAAAGTGACAATTTACTTCTCTCGCGGACTAAGTTGCATAGAAAAAAGCCGCCATTTTGTTTATTTGTTATTTATTTTTTTAAATTTATTTATTGACACACAAAGAACACTACTTACTTAACAAATACATACACTACCTACGATGCTAATTACAAGACATTACTTATTACATTATTTAATATACATTTTCTTTTTAAATAACAATATCGCAATAACACGCCTTACAATACCTACTATAACAAATAGCGCTCTTACAAAAAATAATACATTATATTACTATTACATTTTAAAGTTACAATCTATTTACAAAGTTCAATTTTTTACTACTAACTCTAATACTAACTGTATGTATTATATGCCATTTTGTTTATGTGCGCGTGCTAATTACGTGTAAAATTCTGCGCAGTAAGGATGCGCAATGCAATACAGGGCAATGACCTTAACACATCCCCTTTAACATTTCCATTTACCTGCATCCATGAGATGAAGCCAAGTCTCATCCATTTATTCTCATTAGTTCGTCACCGGAGTCCTTTTGGGACAACCCTCTTCCTTATACCCTCAAGACTCCTTTTTATAGACACTTTAAGGTCGCGCAGGACCCTTGAAATCATTATGTATGTATTTATTTAAAGAGTATGCACGAACTGCGACGACTGAAGCCGACAACAAACGAAGTATTCATGAATTTTATTTTTTCTCAGAGTTCTTTGTACAAGTAATTACACGGTATTGTTCTCAGCCTCGCATCCCGTGTGCTGGAACATAGCGAATTATCATAATTAGATTCACAGCTTTAAATAAAGCACACATTGTTGTAAACATCGACTCGGAAGGTCTTCGGAAGCCTCAAAACCTGCAATTTTGTGTCCAAGTTTTCTCCGCCAATATAGAATTTCAAGAGTTGATTCGCGAGGAACATAAACTTGGTGTACTCTATTGTGTTCTGGCTAGAGCGAATTTTTAAATTTCCTTCTCAAAATGAAGATAGCATGTTTCAAAGTTTAGATTTCACATTTTTACTCTCTTAGAAGCCATTAACTTGTAGCAGTTTTTGAAATCGAAAATTTCGTTCTAGTGGGAACACAAAAGAAGTTACGATTTATCACTAGGCTATATAATCATTTAATTTGGTACGCTGTGCTAGTTGAAAACTTGGACACAAAATCGCATTATCTTCAGTTAAACTTTTAAGGGCTTGTAACATCACAGACAACGGTCATCTCTCGGTAAAAGGACAATCATGATGTAATTCCACCATCCCTGAGTATCCTTATTAAATTTTAGAGGAATCGATATTCAAAATGTAGTGAATCAAAGCTTTACAGCACTCCAACAAGAAATTTGGCTAATGAATATATTAATGAGCAAGGGTCCTGCGCGACCTTAACAGAAAGTTAACTTGATATTTTCTGATTTATTCCAGGAATTCTTCAGTGTCAGAAATGATGCATCTTTATTTCTTTTTGGTTCTCATTCCAAGAAGAGACCTCACAATCTTGTCATAGGTATGTCATGCTTTTTTGTATCACTTTGAGCAAGCAAGGTCAAATGCCTATTGTATTAAAACAATGTAGAGATGTCTGTTAACTGAATCGAATAGAACTCATCAAATATAATTTGTCTCTTTCATAAAATTTTATACTTTTCATTAGTCTTTTCTTACTGCCCAGGAGTATTTTACTTTGAGTTTTTTAGTTAAATTTTTAAATTGGGGAAAAAATATAGAAACGAGCCCGCTCCAATGGAAAACAATAATATTACTTAGTCAGTAGTCAACTTCAAAAAGCGTGTGACCTTGATGAGCTCTTCACCTCAGGCCATGAGAAATCTTTTGATTTGAAATCTGTGCTTTAACCACTACGCCATCCATCTTGCCTCCAATGTGTTATCGTAGCTTTAAAAGGACTTGTTTTACTTTCTAGGTCGCTGTTTTGATGGCCATATCTTAGACATGATTGAATTAGGAATTGACAAATTTATATCACTAAATGACATTAAGGTAAGATGGGACAGCATTTATTTTCTTTAATTTCATTATAATTCACTTTAATAAAGGATTTTCATTGCCTATATGTTATTTTTTTTTTTTTTTTTTTTTTTTTTTTTTTTTTTTAAGCGCATGGACAAAACCATGCTTTTTTTTTTTTTTTTTTTTTTTTTAATTGCAAACACACAAAAGCACATCACTTACAAAAATACAAAAAAAGTATGCCCACTACTCACTACTTATTGTACAAATACTTAAGCTGTACACAATACAATACGACACTTGCGCTTCTTACAATTCGACACTGTATACTATTTACAACACTTACACTACTTACAATGCGATGCTTACTACTTACAGTGAAATATATATTTTTTAAATACAAAAGAGACTAAAATACTATAAAACTATACATGGCACAAGAGCTAATTGACAGAACTTACACTGCACTTACAAAAAAAACTGAAATTGTCACTAAACTAATACAGCTACTCACTATAACAACAGATCTAATGTAACTAAAATGATAAAGGATAAATATAACAGACAAAGAAAATGCACCTAAACCTGGCTCTTTTGCTTAAACAGTGGAAAGAAAGCTACCGCATCGCTTATGCAGAGAGTGGTCCACTTTGTTTCATACTTTTTATAGCTAGAGTTTTTAATAGCGATTTGTCTTTCACATTTAATTTTGCTTTCCAGTAAGGCAAGAAAGACCTTTATGCTAGGAGTCTCTGACTGATTTCTTGCGAGATATAGATGATATTTAGCAATAAGAAGATAGTGATTGAAAGCATGATAGCTGGTGTTCTCAGGTCTGTATCCATAAAGAATTTCCGAACAAGTAGGATTGAAATTGTCAGAGCGATTTGTATTCCACCATTCTATGACGTCTTTCCAAAATAGCTTGACTTCGGGGCACTCGCAAAACCTATGGAGAAGTGTCTCATTTTTACAGTGGCAGTGTTCGCAATGTGGTGACTCTTTTATTTTCATTCTATAGAGTGAGAGATTGGTAGGTATGATGTTATGTATGAGTTTATGCTGAAAGCTTCTTAATCTATTTTCAACGGTGATTCTAAATGGAAGTTCGTAGACATCCTTTAAGTTTGTCACTTGATTTCTTAGAGTGATTTCGACGGTAGGGGGAGAGAAGGACCTTTCCGCAAGCATCAAACGGGCTTTTTTTGCGGAGACGATATCATCGCTATTTGAATCAGCCTTTGGGAGTTCGCTAACACCACCGACACTGTTGCACGTGATTTTTCTTTTCCACGCTTTGGGGATAGCAGCGAGAACTCCGGCGTAGTCGAGGAAAGTGCATCGAACGCTGAATTTGCGCTTAAAATTTTCGAAAGAGAGGAATTGGTCGTGATTGTCGAGGAGATCACTTATTTTTAAGATGTCTTGATTTACCCATGTTTTATAATACACCGTTTTACCATTGGTCTTTATGAACCGGTTGTTCCATAAAAGTTCTTGTTTGAATTCATTTGCATTAAGCGGTTCCTTGTAATTCAATTCTTGCCACACCTTAAGAATATTTTTATAGAAAGGTGGTAAATTGTTGAGGTTCAGAAATTTTAGGTCGAAATTGCATTGAAAAAGAAAAGCTCCTCCGACTTTACTTAATAAGGAATCAAGGCGGGCACACCAGTGACTGCCAGCCGATTCGCAATAACGATTAACCCAGGTAATCTTGAGGGATTTTACAACATCTTCAAAGTTAATCATATTTAGACCGCCTTTGCAGACTGGGCCAATCAACGTTTTTCTCTTAATTTTATCAGGTTTGAAATTCCAGATAAAGGAGAAGATGATGCTGTTGACCTCTTTTATGAATTCGGCAGGAACGTTTAAGACGGAGCAGCAATAAACAAGTTTGGCGATTGCTAAATTCTTTACGATGGCTATTCTGCCTAAGATGGTTAGATGTCTTTTGCACCAGATGTTAAGAACTTTTTTAAGTTTGGCAAGTTTCTCATCAAAGTTTAGTTTGATTCCAACATTCGCGCAATAAGGGAAACATATTCCAAGTGCAGTGACATATTCTTTCGGCCACGAAATGCCAAAAGGCTCGTCTTTTCCTAATCTGCTTTTCCAACGACCTAGCCACAGACCCTCAGTTTTTGATCTATTAATTTTCAGACCCGATAGATTGCTAAACTGATCAAGGAGAGCAAATAGAGACGCTGCGGAAGAGTCGTCGCGGATGAAAGCGGTGGTGTCGTCTGCATACAAACTAAGTTTAGTGATCTTATTCCCGTTTTCGAGACCTTTGATAGAATCAGTGATTCTTATCTGGTGTGCGAGTGGTTCTAAAGCGAGAACAAAGAGCAGTCCCGAAAGAGGACACCCTTGTCTCACTCCTCTTTGTAGAGAGAAAAACTCTGAAGAGTGACCATTGTTGATAACGCAACTAGAAATATTGCTATAGAATGTGCGAATCCAGTTAAGGAAACTTGGACCAAAGTTCATAATGTTGAGGACCTTAAAGAGGTAGTCCCACTCTAAAGAGTCAAAGGCCTTTTCAAAATCTAGAAAGAGTATCATACCTTCCTTATTCTCATGTTGTTCAATTATGTCTGTAATTAGACGGATATTTTCACCGATGAATCTGCCTTTAATGTACCCCGTTTGGTCCCGCTCTATTAACAGGGGGAGTACCTTCTCTAAACGCCTTGCGATACATTTTGTTGCTAGTTTATAGTCGGTATTTAAGAGAGAGAGAGGGCGCCAGTTTTTAAGCAGTAAAGGATCCTTGTTCTTTTTCGGGATCAGGGAAATAATTCCTCGTCTCTGCGAGATAGAAAGCTCTCCCAGTAAGGCACCATGATTGAGACACTCAATCAGAGGGCCCGACAGCTCCTTCCAAAAGCGTAGGTAGAACTCTGCGGATAAACCGTCCGTGCCCGGCGACTTGTTGTGTTGAAAAGTTTTTAATGCGGCGAGGCATTCTTCTGCGGTAATTAAACCTTCACAAAGGCTTTGTTTCTCGTCATCCAGTCTAGGTAGAGATTGATATTCGCAGAAAGATAATGGGTCTGCATCTGCTAGCTGTTTTTGAGATGAATAAAGCTGCTTGTAAAAGCTTTTCATGGTGCTTAGAATGGACGTTGGGTCCTTAACAGTAATACCCTCGGGCGTCTTTAATTTTGTGATGTGTCGTTTTTCATAACTTCTTTTTTCTAGGTTATAGAAGTATTTGTTGCATTTCTCGCCCATCTCGTACCATCTTGCTCTGCTCCTAATAATGGAGCCTTTAGTTTTCTGCACAGCGATTTCATCTAATTCGATTTTGAGTTTCTTTGCCTCGTTTACAAGGGAAGTGTCTTCTGGGGAAGCGTCAATACGTGAGTTTATTTCGTCTAATTTTTGAGAAAGGTTTTGCTCGGTGTTTCTTTCTGCATTAGCTTTCCTTTTAGCAAAACGGATAGCGAACATCCGAATCTCCATTTTTAACATTTCCCAGTAAAGCCTTTTGTCAGCAATACCTTTGTGTTTCTCACTACTATGTTTTATAGTAAAGGCCATTTTTGTGACAAACTCTTCGTTCTCCAGAAGAGAATTGTTGAATTTCCAGTAACCAGGACCTCTCTTTTCCTGTGTTACATCTGGTTTAATTGAAATGGTAACCGGGGAGTGATCAGAGTCGTAGTACGCACCAATGTCGGTTTTTGAAACCCGGTCTAGTAACTGCTTGGAGATGAGCCAAAAGTCTAGCCTACATCTGATCTTACCCGAGCTGTTTTTCCAGGTATATCGCGTTTCATGTGGGTGTTGTTTTCGCCAAGGGTCGACAAGGTCGTAGTTATTACAAAGTTCCTCCACCGATTTGATAACGTTTTTTTTGACCAGAACGTCTTTACCTCCGAATTTATCTAACGCAGACAACGGACAATTGAAGTCTCCGCCAATCAAGACTCTGTCGGTTTGGCATTCGCGGATGGATTCGGTCATCTTTTTAAAGAAAGCAATTTGCTGGGTTTGGTCGTTTGGGGCGTAAATATTAACAAAGCAAAATTCGTCTTCGCCAATAGTTGTGTTTACAATCAAAAACCTGCCGTTTTTATCTCGTGTAACATTAGTCACCTCTTTACATAAGGAGGGTCTGAGAAGGATCATAACACCTCTGCTATGTTTCGAGCCGTGCGCGAAAAAGATTTCACCGCCCCACTCAGCTCGCCAGAAAGCTTCCAAACTAGTGTCGCTGTATGTCTCTTGAAGGAAAATTACGTCAAATTTTTTAAGATGGAGCCACCGAAATAGCTTTCTTCTTTTGATGGATTTGTTAAGGCCTCTTGCGTTAAAGGAAACTGCATTTAATTCCATGAGTAGGTTAGATTTTTGAATTTCTTACCCGTAAAACATTCGTGTACCACACTCTGCAACAATACGATAGCGTTTAGCTTAGCAATAGGAGCGTTTATAAGAATGGTATGCACATTACAATAAACCAAGGAAAAATTTAGGTGAGAATGGATTGTAAATGAAAATAAAAGCACGCTACATCTAACAGTAAACATAATAGAAACACTAATTAAGCTGCGAAGCAGCTTATTGTATAGGAGGGGAAAATTGAATAGCATCGGTTGCTACGCCAAGACACTCAACACCCTCCCACAAAACTCTCCGCAAAATTAGATTAATTAGTGAAGCAAAGGAGGGCGAGGTGTCGAAAAGAAAACGGAACACTTACATATTAGCATAATTGACGGAGAGAAAGAAGAAAATAAACTTTATGATAACAAATTAGTGGATTTTTCTTAAGTCATCGGCTTCGTGGATTCTGATGGCACGATCGCTTTGCGATTTTCTAATAAAGATTTTTCCGTCCACAGTCCATGCGTTCTGCCAGTTATGATCCTTTTTGAATTTTCTAACTTTAGCGAAAAGACCGCGCCTGTAGTTAGTTAGATTCTCGTTGATGTAAACAGCATCTGTGTTATTGAAAAAGTTTTTCAAACTTACTGATTTAAGATGCTTCCTTGCTTTGAAAAGTTCACTTTTCGCTCTGTGGGACCTGAAGCGAACTATAATTGGTTTGGGGACGTCAGTCCTTCGTGAAGACATCCTGTGGCATATGTCTATGTCGTTATTGGTGATGTGAACGTTGACCACTTTGGCAAGCTTGATAACTTTCTCAGCGACATTTTCTTCCGGCGACTCGGCGATGCCGTGGATTTCAAGGTTGTGCTTTCTGGTATACTGTTCCAAATCATCTATTTGATTGATGGCGGTTCCGAGATCGCTGCTGAGATCATCAATTTCTTGATATAGGTCATCGATTTCGTCTTCGGCCGTTCGAACTGCTCGTTTGAGCGAGTTCACCTCAGTCTTCAAAGCTTCGTTGTTCGCCTCTAAGCTTTCCACTTTACTGACATGGAATTCAAGTGACCTTTGTAGCTCGTTGTATAGGTCGCGGAGTGCTCGATTTTCTTTGAGAAGCTCGTCCGTATTTCTTTGAATTTTGTTAAGCGCACTCCAGATACCTGCCAGATCGTTCTGTTCGGCCATCAAGTACTCGGAGGTTTTTGCGGATTTATTTGGCGGTATTTCGGGTGAGCTGCTGCTGCTAGGTCTTTCACCTCGCTTCCCTCCGATATAACGCGGTGTTTCTTCGCATTCACTTAGTTTTTCCTCCATTTAGTTGAAAAGCGGAGAGTTCAGGCAGCCTACTCAAAAAAGACGCTGCCGTCCATCTTGACTCGTTCCAGTCGTTAGATGATGAGTCGCAATATGTTATTGCGGGCCCAAGAGAGGCCCGCAACCCTAATCTTGACAGTGACCAGCGGATTGCGTATAACGTGTGCGCACCATGTTTATAAAGGCTACAATCTTTGACAAAAGTAGTTGACACATTGACTTCGCTCTGCGGTTTTTATGACAAATTTAACACTAGTTTTTAAATTTCATGACTGTCTGCTAAAATACCCCCTCCCCCCCCCCCCATCCAATGTTGTAAAATGGTAGCAAAGGACTCCTAGAAACAAACTACAACATTGATTGGGGGGAGGGTGTGGAAAGGTGGGACAAAAGGATGGAATTGGTCCATATAACAAAAAATAAGGGCGTAAATTAACAATGGGTCAACACTTTTGTCAATGATTGTCTGAGGTGCAAAACGGAATATATCTTAAGAACAGTGCGTAATGATTAATTGGTTATAACATAAATTTATTTCAACCATCTGTTGTTTTCAATTGTCCAATCGACATTGATGCTGTATTAATTGGTTTCTAATTACAGGCCATTAACGAATTTGACGATAACGCAATCAAAGGGTCAAAAATGGAATAAATTGAGGCAAAATGTTTACCGCTGCTAATATTGATGAAGAAACTCCTGCATTTACCTGCTTATTTCCGATGTGAAAATGGTTTAAAAAGAAGAAAATTATGTTGAACTAATGACACGTTTTCTAGGTTTTGGCATATAGCATAGAGGTGTCTGAAGACATTTAACTGCGAGGAGGTCACGCACGCAAATCATCGTTCGAGACGACCAAAGAAATATAAAGCCCGTGTTTACTGCCCATTTCATTTCCAAATGCCAGTTTATGGAATAATGAAAGAAATTTCACCTTTAGGCAAATAACTGCTATGTCAAAGTAACAATGCGCTTATGCAATGTAATAAACCTTGTGACATACTCCAACGCAGTTAGATAAAGCGTGACAAGTGCGCGTGACAGCTCCAATTGTTGTTGCTTCGTGTTTTATTGACGCTTGTTTTAAGCATTTCTTAAACATGAAAAGCTAACTTAAGATACGGAAGTCTTCATTGTCTCTTTTTCTACTATAAACAGGCTTCAGCAAGGCCAAAAGGTGTCTACCTTTTAAAAATCCACGGTTAACCACGGTTAACCATCAGTAAACAAAGAACATTCCTGATCCTTTCTAGACTGATGGTTAACCGTGGTTAATCGTTCAAATTTACACATTTTCGCCAATTGTGTGGCCAAGAAACATTCTAGCGATATAATTTTGACAAAAAGTCATTTATCTCTGGTTTTCTTAGGGAATTTCAGCGACAAATAGGAGTATTTCCTAGCCTCACGATTTCGTAGATCTTGTTAAACATTAATCTCAACCGCCCAGGAATTTGGTTTCGCGCTCTGGAGAACGAGTATTGCTGCTTTTTCTTAAAATTAGCCGGCTGCTTTGTAACAATGAAACGAACATAGTTAACTGGAGTATCACTGCAGAGGCCTCGCTTAACACTTTTAAACAAAAAAATGGATAATACGACCCAAGATAGTCACGCGCTAAGAACCACGCACAGGATCTGAACCCGTTTTGTCTTTGTTTTCTCAACTGAAGACATTATTTTTAACTTCAAATAATCAAAACTACTCTCATGCCACACATTTAGCGTGCTTTCTAGAAAAAATCCTGTTAGAGCTAAGATAGGTAACAGGTATCCTTTCTTTTCACTCAAATAGACCTCAGACAATCTTTGACAAAAGTAGTTGACACATTGACTTCGCTCTGCGGTTTTTATGACAAATTTAACACTAGTTTTTAAATTTCATGACTGTCTGCTAAAATACCCCCCTCCCCCCCCCATCCAATGTTGTAAAATGGTAGCAAAGGACTCCTAGAAACAAACTACAACATTGATTGGGGGGAGGGGGTTGGAAAGGTGGGACAAAAGGATGGAATTGGTCCATATAACAAAAAATAAGGGCGTAAATTAACAATGGGTCAACACTTTTGTCAATGATTGTAGCTGCAAAGCGGAAGTTGAAAATTTTGTCAATCTTAACTGTTTGTCACATAAGATCAATGCTTCTGTCACATGGAAGATTGGAACTACGTTTGGCCGACGTTGTTTAGGCATTGGTTTTGAGAAGATTTACTATGACTGTATCACAGATAAACTACGGCAAAACGAATGTTTCCTTATCACATTGATAACATAGCGAGTTCACCGACCAAACAAGATCACATCTCGGTTACACCGACCGGGTACACCGCATGCTTGATTAAATCATGCATTCCTTGCGTGACGCGTTACTTGGAATAATAATTGTCTTTTGTCCAGCGATTTATCGACACTTCTGAGAAATTTTCGCGACCTGTCGGAATAATTTCCGGCGTGAAAATGAGGTGACCTAAGTTATTTGTTCTTCAACATTACAATAGGATCCGAAAATGTGTTGTTCAAACAGGAAGTTGAGAATTTTTTCGATTAGAATGCGAAGAAAGTGTCAATAACATTCAGTTTGTCAACTGAGATTGACGCTTCTCTCACATGGAGGTGAAGAAAGGTGCATCTAGGCCCGCATTTTCTAACCTGTGGTTACCACTAGTATTTTTTGTCTATTGACAAAGAATGCTTTTTATTGTTTCTTTCAGAATCGCAAGTGTTCAGTTGGTACAAAACCTTGTTTATTATTTTCTGGACAAGCATTTGAAAATGACGCAGTTCACAAGCGACTGAAGAGTATTCTCTTAGGTGGGTTTAAAATCATTTTCATCAAGCTGATGGGAAAACTTAATAGCCCATATACTTCCCATACCTTGTTTCACTTGGTCCATACTAGAAAGAAAAAAGTCTGCGCTTGAGCCTAGTAGCCCATCAGGCCAGAGTTTATCCCAGTTTCCCAGCATGAAGCAACTAGGAGTACATTGTATATCTACAGTCAACTCTCTCTTAACGGACACCTCCATAAGATGGACTCCTGGTGATGGTCCCTGCTGTTTTTCAGTCATTTTACTGTAACTAAACTCCCTATAAGACGGACACCTCTCTAAGACGGACAATGGATACTTTGAAATCATTAACGGACACTTGAGAAGTGTTTTTTATCATGTTTTATTAGTGAAAATACTTCCAAACTTCATATCAACCTAAAGCAAATTTAGTCAGCGCCCTAAGGATACGTGTATACCAAGCTTACTAACTAAAAGCAAAGACGTTTTAACGGATTACTACTCTGCTTACGTGTATGGACACTTAAGAGGTCATTTTCTACTTACAGTATTACAGTTTGTAGAAGCTCTCAGTTTTATCTTTAACGAGCAAATACGGTCCTTTTATTATTTTAGTTTTGTTGCAGTTAGCAAAGGTTTGTTGCATTGTGCAAAGGTTGAGCTTTATTATCTCAGAATTACTGGTGTCATGTTATCTCGACTCTCTATAAGGCGGACGCCTTTCTAAGACGGACAGCTGCGGCCAGTCCCGAGGGTGTCCGTCTTAGAGAGAGTTGACTGTACTCCTTGCAGTAACCGGTAACCATTTATACACCTTGCAGGAAAGAGACACTTAAGTTAATTGTCTTGCCCAAGAAAACAATGCTGTGACCTGGTTAGGGCTTGAACCTGGACCACACAATCTGGAGTGCAGAACATTAACCATTAGGAAACTGCACCTCCCACATTTAGAAAGACCTCAGGAGATATTCTCCAGTACGACCCTCATACCGTAATGATTCGATTTAGCGCCCGGGGCGCTTATTTACTTTGGGCACCTCGAGGGAGGGTGCTTATTCGAGACAGGGCGCTTATTCGGGACGGGGCGCTTATTTAATTTTTTGAGAAACAACCAAATGTATCTAACAATAACAGAAACTGTAACAGTTAGAAATTGTTAAAAGTTCAGTTACTTTTATAATAATTGTTCATTTTGGCAGTAAATATATACATGAACTGTACGGTGAACGGCCAGGAGTTTATTTAGTTGACGTCAATGACTCAGTAGGGCCAGTTATCCACAATAGGGGCACTTATTAGAATAGGGGCGCTTATAAGAATGGGGGCGCTAATTAGAATAGGGGCGCTTATTGGAATAGGGGCGCTTATTTACAAAAGCACATTCGAAGGGGGGCGCTTATTCGGAAGGGGGCGCTTATTGGAAGGAGGGCGCTAAATCAAATCATTACGGTACTTGATTGAAAAGGTGTAAATCTCTTTTTTAATTTAAGTTCATGTTCAATGCTAATTCCACAGTTCAAGAATAGAGTAAAAAGGAACATGTGACGGAAGAAAATGCTTACAATACTGGTGTTTTTAAAAAAATAATACTGTCTTTGTTTCTTTCAGATTTTTACAGAGGACCAGTAATAGAAAAAGTTAGGTTACAGGGACTCGAGCATGTGCTTCAGTTTACGGCTGTAGATGGAAAAATTTACCTGAGAAGCTACAGGTATTGGTTACCCTGTGTATCTTTTCTCAATATTTCCCATTCAACCATTGGGTTACTGCTGTACTGTACTAGCAGTGTATTTACTGATGATACCTGAAAGCTCTTAATCAAACTTTGTCTTGGTTTAACAGGGGGTTACTGCGCCTTGCAATGACACTCTAACTCTGCCAGGGCTCGAGACTAACTTTTTGCTAACTAGCCAAGTGGCTAGTGACAGCTTGATTTCACTAGCCAAAACTTATTTTCTACGCCACAATTTTTAAGCATAGTTCTTCTTTTAAGGGGGGGGAGGGGGAAAACAATGTGCGATAATGTTTAAACCTTGAGCCGTAAAATTTCCTAATCTTCATGTTTTTTTTCTTACAAAATTGGGCTTTGTTCTTTACTATAAAAATTGTACATGTACCTGCACAATAGATTGTTTAAAGCTTCACATTCTATAATGTCAACAGTTTACTTGTTAGTTATATTCTCTGAGAGACGATTTTAATAAATGCGGTTTCTTGCCACTAATGCCTGATTTTTTCACTAGCCATTTTGGCTAGTGGAAGGCCAAAACCTACTAGCCAAAACTGCATTTTTACTAGCCTTTGGCTAGTTGGCTACCGTTAGTCTCGAGCCCTGTCTGCTCAAACAATGATTACATTTTTCGTGGCCATCAGTTTATCTAAGCGGACCTCTCAGGAAACAGAATTTTGCTTCAACCAGTTAAGGTAGCATCTGTCGGTTGAGACTGGTAGATTTTAAGCCATTTTGTTTGTTTCTGTTTTTCAAAGTTCATTAGATGTCATCATAGTTATGATTGACAGCAGCAATAAAGGCAATGGTTAGTTGGGTTTTGAACTAGAGTTGGCATGTTACTGAAAGACTCTGAAAGTATAGTAACGGTAAATGATGATGGATAGACCATAACTTGAGATTTCCAAAACAACTTGCCCATTAAATTGTTTTTGATTTAAACTATGTTTTTATTGTACTTTAAGCCAGCTATGTGTAGTAAAAAAATATTTCTTTAAATTTATTTCAGAGTATTGCTTAAGAAATCAGGAAGTCGAACTCCACGAGTTGAGGTTGAAGAAATGGGACCATCACTTGACTTGGTTCTCAGAAGAACGCACCTGGCATCAGATGATTTAATGAAAGCCGCTACAAAAGTACCAAGAGTAGTGAAGGTAAACATGAGACAAGTTTCATGACGTCAGGGCTGTCATTAAAAGCCAGTAACTAACTATTATGTTGAAGCTACATTTCTCAAAAGGCTGTCAGTGATGATCAATGTGGAGAATTATAAATAAGTGATGTCACAAGAATACTGCAAAACTAAAATGTTCAAAATATGAAAATGCAAGTC
The DNA here is from genome assembly GCF_052425735.1 of Oculina patagonica. NCBI lineage: Eukaryota > Metazoa > Cnidaria > Anthozoa > Scleractinia > Oculinidae > Oculina > Oculina patagonica. The sequence continues at coordinate 10,029,329 of NC_135763.1, forward strand.
TCATTTTATTAGTGGGCTTTCAGTAAAGATCATCATGATAGTTATTGGCAACTAACATGTTTCTAAAACAGTTTCAAAATTACAGTGTTTTGGCTTGTTTTCTTTGCTACAATTCTTTTCTTAGGCAGTTTACCCAGAGCTTTCGATAAGTATGGTGGCTACTTGTGGGGCACCTGACCTGGGGGACCATGAATTTTAGATGGCAATTTTTGAGAGATTACCCACCAGAGCTTTGGCAGATGCTGTCTTATTGAAAGCACTGATTACCAGCAGAAATGCTCCATGCTTAGCTGTTATTAAGTTATGCATGCACTAGGGAAGTAACCTGTAGGAAGCAAGAGTTGCTGAGTCTTGGATATGTCTTGAAGAACTGAAACGATTCTCTTATGCCACCTAACTTCTCATGTTGTGAACACATGGATCAATTTTTCATATTTTGCTTTGAAAATGCCAGTTCATTATCATGTACATGTGTGTTAAGATTTGTGTTTTGTTTCTAGCCCAAGAAAGTAAAGAATATGTCATACGATGCATTTGGCACCAAGGAAGGACAAGTGCACATGCAACGACAAGACTACACCAAACTACAAACCAGGAAAATGAAGGGACTCAAAAGACAATTGGAAACTAAAGAAACACCACCACAGACAAACAAAGTCAAAAAGAAGAAATAACATCTTGTAATAGAACTTTGAAAATAACAGTTACACAGTGAACTCTGACCATGCAGAAATAAACATTGCCCACATTTTGGAAAAACATCACTTAGTTTATTACACTGTGCTTGTCTGCAGTTCTCTCATATCTTGTGCAATGGGTTATTTCTTTTTAAGACAAACAGTCACAAGAATAAAAAAGTCAACTAGGGGATGTTGCTTTAAATTACCACCATATTGTCAGTTCTAACTTTAAAAAATTATCCTGTGCCTCACACAGCCCGAGCTTATTCTGGTTTCTGCAGCATGAAAAAATATACCGTAGAATTCCGGTTATAAGCCCTGGGCTTATACAACTTCGTAAGGGGTTTTGGGTGGGCTTATAAGCGAAGGGGCTTATATCCGGGAGGGCTAATAAGCGGAATGAAAATAACATTTCGAACAGAGCAACGGGAGTGTTGATCGAAATACGTTTTTAAGTTAAAAACGCATAATAAAGCAACATTTAGCCTTGTTCAGTACTGTCACCTGGCAGAGGAGGGCTTATATCCGGGGGGGGGGGGGGGGGGGGGGGGGGGCTTATAATCGGATGTATTTTTTTGTTTCCAGGTAGATGGGCCTATAACCGGGAGGGCTTATAAGCGGGGGGGCTTATAACCGGAATTTTTCACGGTATACATTATTTAACAATTTAGTGGGCAGATGACTTGCCTGAGCCCTTGCCCATTGGGCAAGTAAAAATGAAAAGTTACTTGTTGGTAGAAAAATATGACCAGACGACATTTTTTGGGGGGGGCATTTTTTTCAACCCCTGTCCAGAGTACAATGTGCTGACCCTTGAGCCACTGCATCTCCTTTACAACAATGGAACACTACCGGTAGTTATAACTAGCTCATTTTACCTTAAGACCAATTTCAGGGGTTAAAACAATACTGTTCAAAGTTCATCTTGATTTTTTTGTTGGTGTCTATTATTATAAGTGTTTTTCTATGCAGAGTTCAGGAACATGATGTTCTTTCCAGCTACCTTTAACCTCCCTGTTTTCACCAAGGCTAACATGAATGCCTTGGTAGCCGCTCCCAAGCTTAGGAGGTCTCTAAGATCCTGTTCAAGAATGGAGCTGGGTTCAAGTTGATCTGAAATGATAGCAAAAATAAAAAAATGTTAAGTGAAACATACGCTTGATGAAAGAAAGACCTGTGTTCTTTCCCCTAAATTCTCAGATAGATAAGGAACAAAGATTTAAGAGAGTATCTATTATTACTATGGAAATATTGTGTCAAATAAACTGGGTTGTCAACTTGTGTTTCGGTCAAACTTGTAAAATACACAACATTTGGTGGATACCAACGCAGGGCTATAACCTGCCTCTGCTTTGGCTTTGATTACATCAAAGATTGTTATCAATATTGGGCAAATTTTTGGCTTTGTGACACCCTTGATGTAAAGCCGTATTTGACAGCCCTTTGTTGTGGATCAAAAGGTACCAAAGCTTTGATGTGCAACAAAGGTGCAGTCTTGCACATTAATTTTAAAGGTTGGTTAAAAGGTTGGTGTTTATATTTGGTAGTTTTTGTGGAGTGCAGTGGGAAATTTGCCATTCAGTGCTCGATTCAAAATGAAATTCTGGAAAGCTAACGTTAATATTTAGTGAAATATACCACAAGAGAAACACGTCTTATTTTTCCAGTGATATCTTCTTTAAGTACTTACTTTGACTGTTGCTTGATAAGAATGCATTAATTGTTTGGAGGTGTTGATTGATGCATTCCAAACTAAATTGGTTGGCCACATACACCGGTAAAATGCTGTAGTCTTGTTCATTCAGAGGCTGTACAAACACACGTTCAGTTTGGTGACTATAATCCATCATAGAGTTGGCTTGAATTGGAGGCACTACAATGTCATCTGTTGATCAAAAATTGAGTAGAGAGGTAAACATGTACAGGTGTCTTAGACAGATGCGAATTAAATATTACCTATCACTTCAATAGTGGTAAAAAACAGGATGATTTGTAACAACTAATATCGCAACTCCAACAGAAGGGGGTTCAGATAGCTTACATTCAGGCTGGCAGCAACTGTTAGCACACTTACATGTTGCCTCCTATACAGACACTTATTATCCAGTGTAATGTTAAAGGGACTATGTCTCAGGAATTTTGCAGATGTTTGGTCTAAACTGTTCTGATATAAGTGGTGGGCAACTTTACCCATGAAAAACATTATCTTTGAACATTTAACTGAAGATGTAACCTTTATTTGGGGATAGAAATCAAACTTCGGCTATAAATTATATCAATTTTTTTGAAGGCGCGCAGAAACAACTTGAAAACATTGGCTAACACTTTCAAATTGCAATCCATTTCCATCCAAGCCATCTGCAGCCAAATGCTGTAAAATAGCAATATTATTGTTAATAAAAATGGACCATTATTTTTAAGTTTACTAGGACACAAAAAAAATTTAAGGCAGTTCTAAAATCTGTGACATAGTCCCTTTAACACTACTTTATTGGTAACAACTCCCATAACGGCCCCACTACTACATAATAATATTGTAGCTTCCAGTTTGTCACTGACTTTACTCACCTGGTTTAAGAACTTCAACAGACTTGATGTCGGGGGGAGGTGGTAGTTTGTCCAAACTGAAGGACAATTCAGCCATGGGGATGGGGGATTCCACCCCGGCAGGGACCATTGTCTTGAGGCCTGGGGTACCCATGGTGGGTGGCGCTGGTAGATCAGGGGAACCTTCTTCTTGCGACAAGCTTGTTGGAGACTTGACTCTTTCATTTGAATGCTTAATCATTGGTGTAACAGTGACTGGCTGTGGAGGCAGACCCTGTGGTGTTGAAATGTTACTGGTTGGGGTACCTGTGGTTTCAGCAGCCACTCTTGGTTTTATCATGGGTGTAGTTGTTTGCGGAGGTTCTGGAGTTGCACAAGGTGTTAGTTGCCCATTACCCTGCAGAGTTTCTTGCTTGGCACCAAATGGTCTCTGTGGAGTAACCTCAATCATTTTGGTGAATGTTACTGGTGGCTCAGGAGTCTTGAGAAGGTCTTCAGGATTTTCTGTTGAAAGTCATTTGGCATGTGTAATCAGAAGTGGTGGAAACCCCATTCCACATGCCTCCATGGAAAATGAAAATTGATTGGAGAAATAGGGAGGGGAAACAACTGCTGGTAAGAGTTATCATGAGGATTAAGAAATCAAGGGTGTACAAGAAATTCAGGATTCCACAATACTTGACAGTTAACAGTTAATGCTTTTATCTAAACAATGGTTTGTATGAGGAAAAATGACCAAATGAGCTCACTTGGTCAGATATTTGTATAAAATAATTTTTAGCTTACTCTAGTACAATGTTTTCCCAAACTGACAATTATTTATCCAGGGATGTAACTAAGAGCCCGCTACCAGCTAATTTCACTGGCTGAAAGAAAGCTTGTCAAGGCTCGGGGGGAATTTTGCACAGGCCTGAAAAGCTTGCTTAGTTTGTCTCAGCTACATCCCAGTTTATCCATGTCGAATGATGTCACCTGCATTATTGATCTCATCAGTTTGGTTTGTTTCCATGGGTGTGCTCTGTTCAATATCTGTAGCATTCTCAAATGGGATGTCCTCTCCACTGTCAGACTGTTCACAGCTTGAAAGTGTATGGTTTGTCGTAACTTCCATAGCAACACTAATTTGAATTAAATAACACCGGTTAGCACATCTAGTAGGTACTAAAAAAGTTTTTAAGCCCACTTCTATGGTCAAAATTAAGCAAAGAACTGAAAAACTTGCCGACTGTGGCTGCATTCAAAACTAAAATTAGAAAACTCAATCTATCGGACTACGTGGACAACAATAGTAACTGTTGCAAACTCTGTTGCGCTTAAGACATTGTAAATATTAGTTTTTAGTTTTTAGTTAAGTGTTTTAAATATTTTTAGCTTAGCATTATTAATAGTATTTTAGGTATTTTAATTGTGTCCCCAATTAGTCCATAAGGGCTAAACACACAGACACGGTAATAAAGTTATTATTATTATTATTATTATTACTTGTTGCAGCAGGATACCTTTAACAGAAACTGATACCAAAATTCCCCACCTTGTCTTGTCATCATGAGGGTTTGTAACAGCTTCAATCAGATCAGGTAAACTATCTGAAAGGAAAAGAATGTGTGCAATACAGTTACTTCCCATTTAAGACATATATAGAGAGATGAGAGCGGTTTGAAAGCACCTCTTATTTAACCCCTTGCCAACCTCCTTCTCAAAACACACTTAAACTCAGTAAAATCAGATTAAATTTACTAACTTGGGAGAAGTTCCCTTTTGAACTTCAAAAATGTTGCCCTCGCATGGATTTTAAAATGCACGTATTACCTCCTCCCCTTTAACAACAGGCCCTTAAATATATGGGAATTGTCCGTGAAAGAAAAAAAAATAATGAAATCAAATGCAAGCCAGGGGACTTCGCCTGATATATGTCCCGCAGCTACCCCTAGGGTAGATCATAAAAATTGCTTCACCCCATTTTATGTATCCTCCTTGTTGGCCCAACGAATGAACCCAGGGGGAGCCAGTGATATAATTAGCCACCCCTCTCCCCCCCCCCCCCATTACCAATTGTATTAGTTTTATATACCCTTACCTTTAGGCCTCATGTATCCATACTTTTCCAGGTGAGCCTCTAGTTCATGTATTTGATCTTTTGTCTGAGTCACAAGTCTCTCACAAGCAGAAACGAAGTCTCCAAATGTACATGTTTGTTGTACTTCTTCAACTTTGGTGTTGATTTCCCTCTGGGTGGGTGAGTGAGGAAAAACAAGCAAATCAACTAATCTTTATTTCAATTACCAGGCTGATGTCCATTCTGGATCCATTTTTAACAGCTCACATAATTTTATTGTGTAAAACAAATTGTAGCCTGCGAATACAGCCGCCTCTCATTCGCGTCCCGCAACGAAGAGCGAAACACGATCGCTCTTCGTTGAGGGACGCGAATGAGAGGCGGCTGTATTCGCAGGCTAAACAAATTGTTTTCACTCATTTTTTATGTTTGATCTTTCAGGCTTACGATGCGAACAAAGGTCAACAAACCATTATTAGCATCAAAAATAAACTGTACTTCTACTTTATACTATAATTTACTCACGGTAATACCAGTTAGAAGTTGATTATTTTACGATTAAACGATTTTTATACGATCAGATTTTCAAAATTGTCTTACCTTGAAATCCTTAACTTCCGCAAGAGTTTCTCGCAGTAGTAGGCAGGCCCTATTTTCATTATAAGCAGAATTTTCCGAGTTCTCTAGAGTATCTTTCAGTTCGCTGGTTTCCTTATCCACAGTGAAAGCAAGCTTTCGGAGACGACTAAAAAATTCTTCACAAGAAGTCATTTTGTTTATCGAAAATCCCGCTCTTTTGTGCACCACTTTATGTAAGCGTCATGTAAACTAGCATAGTGCCCAGGACTTTTCATTCGTGCTCAAACAACATGGCGGCGTCATTGACAAGTTTCAAACGTAGCTTTTTAGGCAATTTTCCTTTAAACTGATGGTATATTTGCTAGTTTGAATCAATCTCTGAAACGTTTAAACGTTAGTGGAAAGACTTGGCGACTTTGCAGCCTGATATTGGAGGCTTTTTAAGGAAAAATGTCGGTTATTCTTGAAACGACTTTAGGAGATATCGTGATTGATTTGTTCACAAATGAAAGGCCGCGAGGTTGGTAGAAATGTGTCCTGTATGAATATGACGAGTTGTTGTTGCTGTTGTATTTTTCGTGTTCTGCTGAAAATAAGCTGTTTTTGGTTTGGCTGGTAAATGATTCAAATAAATAACAGCAAATTCCAAAAACCCGACTTCAGCCTTAAGAAATTAAGCTTAAGTAAAACTGTTCTTTTTATTGTTCTCTTTTTAGCATGTCTTAACTTTTTAAAATTGTGCAAGATCAAGTATTACAACTATTGCTTGTTTCATTCTGTGCAGGTGAGCTTTTCTACCGCATTTTTGCAGTACGCATGGTTAAACTTTTTATGTAGACATACTGTAATTATTTTGTAGCTATCTAGTTGGTGTAAATAGTGTTCAGTAAGGCCTGGTTCACACTAGTGACATATCTACATAACGGCAAGGTTACGCAAATGCAAAAAACACCTCGCGTTGATGTTTTATGTCACCAGTGTAAACAACATAACATAACGCATAGTTGCAACATAATGACATAAGCATAACGACATAAGGAAAGAATTGAACTTTTCTTTTTGTCGTTATGTCGCTAGTGTGAACCAGGCCTAACATAGTAGTAATTCTCAAATGAAAAGTCTTGCTTCCCAAGTCAAGCGAGTTCTCTGTGATTTCTTCATTCCCGGCAGCTTCAAGTCTTGCTTGTTTAGCAATGTAAATTGATTTTTCATTTTACCATAGGAATTTTTCTGCACTGCAGAGCAAGTAAAAGAAAATCTCTGGGTAGTGAAAATAACATTTAATCAGTTCATTTTATTGTTATTATGGAGCATGGGTGTTCATTCATCAAGTTATAGAAGCATGCTAAGATTATGCAGAATTACTGGCTAATATTATTGCAAATACATTAATCACATGTTGGTGTTTTTTTGTCTGTAGCCAAACTTTCTGGCCCAGACTGGTGACCCAGCTGGCCATGGCACTGGAGGAGAATCTGTCTTCAGGTAGCTAAAGTCAATTAATAACAACCACTTACAACATATAAAGTGATTCTTGCACTATCACTGTAAATTCTGTTTTATTAAAAAGAAGGTTCATGTTTCTATCAATCTTTTCAAGGTTTCTTTATGGAGATCAAGCAAAATTCTTTGAAGCAGAAATCAAACCTCGCATCAAGCATAAAAAGAGAGGGACTGTCTCCATGGCAAACAACGGAGATAACTTGCACGGCTCCCAAGTAAGTAACAGTGCTTGGAGTTATTTTTTTTTTAATTCTCTATGTTACACTGCTTAGAGTGTAAATGTCAGCAAACTCTGAATCTGTTGTCAGTAAGGATACTTTGTAACGTTTGGTTATCAAAATGCAGTTTCAGAAAAATCCATACCCCACCCAACCACCTCCCCATTGCATGCGCCTCCTTTAGTGCACTCAGGGGTGTTGAACCATTTTTGTGCCTGGTTAGCTCAGTTGGTAGAGTGCCAGTCTGCTGTGTGGAAGGTCAACGGTTCAAAGGTCGACCAGACCAGACCAACACTCAGGGTCTTCAAATAACTGAGGAGAATATACTGCCTTTGCAATAACAACTGCAAATGGTTAGATATTCTAGTCTTCTGGGAAACGGACGATGAACTGTAGGTCCAGTCTCCTTTACCCTCAGCCTTATAGCAGGGGACATTAAAGAACACACACCATTCGCAAAGAGTAGGACACGAAGCTCATGCATTTGAACATAGACATATATGGAAATGTGCTATATAAATGCATTATTTATCATTATGCTGTAAAACCAGCTAACATGAACCTTGACTATTTTCAGTTTTTCATTACACTGGGGGATGATCTTGATTACCTGGATGGTGTTCATACTGTGTTTGCTGAGGTTGTTGAGGGATTTGATGTCCTGGATAAACTGAATGATGCCATTTGTGATGATGACCACAGGCCTTACCAAGACATCAGGTAACAAATGTGATTTCACAGATTGTAAATAATAAATATATCATAGATTCTAAGAAAAATACAACAATGAACTCAATGTTTAATATGTAGTATTTTTTTTGTTGATAACCGAATGTCAAATGTTAAAGGGGCCTTTTTTGTTTTACCTGTGGACAGGCTCCTGAATGAGGTTTTGGGCGAAAAAAGAAATCAGTAAACTGAACAAACTGGGCTTGGCCCAGTTCTTCCTCTTTAGACCACTCTCTGGTCACTCTGCCCACCCTAAACCATGCTCGCTTTACGTGTGCTCCGTTTCTCTGGTTCACCAAGTTTTTCTCCACTCTATACCCCATTCAGGAGCCTGTTCATTGGCTATTTTTGTTTAACTTGGTTGAACTTCAATTCAGCAGTGTACACGTTCTCTTGATTAACACAGAATAAACCACACCGTAATCCTTGATGATCCTTTTGATGATCCAAGTGGCTTAGTAATCCCTGATCGATCTCCAGAACCAACCAAAGAACAGCTTGATGTAAGTCAATAAACCAATCAGGGCTCGAGACTAACGGTAGCCAACTAGCCAAAGGCTACTAAAATTAGGTTTTGGCTACCAGGTTTAGTATTCCTACTAGCCATTTGGCTAGTAAAAAACTCGAAAAAGTCAACTGTTTTTGATAGAAATCAATATACCTTACTGGTGAAAAATTACTTTTGGCTAGTAAAATCTGACATGTTATTAGCCAGTAAACCAGTGAGTTAAAAAGTTAGTCTTAAGCCCTGCCAATTATTTCAATCTGTAAAATTGTAAATATTCTTGAAAGAATAGATTGACACAGTCACTTCTTGATAAAACCATAGTTAGTAAAGGAGAAAACCAGCTAACATGTAGGATAGTTACATACAGTGTGAAAGTCTGGAAAAAGTATTAGTCACTAATTTCGAGATCTTGAAAAGGAATGGAAAATTACGTGTCTGCAAAAAATTTGGAATAAATGTATTTTGCCCAGGCTGGAAAGGCTTGTAGTTGTTCAATATTGTTCATTGAATTCTGTCATCTTGCAAGTCAAGAATCCTGTATTGGGCCATGTTCTTACAGTAAAAATGGCAAAAATACCATATTTATTCGATTAACTGCCCTGGGCGCTTATTAAATTTTTGAACCTTGAGGGTGGGCCCTTATTCGAGGTGGGCGCTTATTCCAGGCTGGGCGCTTATTGAATTGTCACCATTTTTAACAAGACAGTAGTATATTTATTTTGCAAGAAAACAATGTGTAATAACTAAATGTGAAGGTGTACGAAAGCTGAATTTTCAGTAAATATTAAAAAAACTCAGTCTTTGGGATAGTCTCTTAGCTTAATAGTAGTACTTACTAGTCAATTTTAATCTCAACTTCAACAATAATCAAAATTCCACTCGAATCCTTATTTTTAACTCGGAAAAGAGTTGTAGTGGGCGAAGTGAATTCACTCCTTCACTCCTTCACTCCATCACTCCTTCACTCGTTTCCTGTTAGACATATGCACGCAATGCGTGCAAGTGTTTTAAGGCCTCTAGAGAATGAGACCTTTTCTCTGATACCTACATTTCTTGTTAAATTACATAAAATTACATGCTTAGTCACCAACCGAAATATTGTATTAATGTCAGTTTTCTTGAAATAATATGATATTTATTCAGCTATAAGCCGAGACCGTAAACCTTTGGTTTTTTAGAACCAGTTAGAAAAAAACTAACCCAAAACACTCAGGTAAAGATAAATTTATTTCAGTACGATTTGGTGAAAAAAAAATCGCTCGACTTATAGCCAATGATATTATTATTATTATTATTTTTCGTTACCTTCAAATAACAAAAAGGAAAAATAAAAAGAAAGAAATCAATTTGCAACAGATGGGAACTCTATCTCTTGGCCTTTCGGTCTGCTCTCGATCAGTATTTGATGACAATCAAAGTGAAGTAAACAGAAGGTTTGGAAAGTATAACATCATTTGTATTAGCAAACCTTTATTTGTCAGTTTGTTGTTTTCGATTCTTGTTTCATAATAACTTTTCCGAGTTTAGTGGCTTATAGCCACTTTTAGTTATAGGGGTTAGGGGTGGGCGATTATTCGAGGCTGGGCGCTTATTAACTTTTCCCATGTACAGGATGGGCGCTTATTTGAGGTTGGGCGTTTAATCGAATACCAGTAAATATGGTAGCTTGATCTTGCTTGTGCCTTTACAAAATAATTATCACAAAAGGGCAAGGTACAACCTACAAAACAGCGTGTTGTTTTCAGGCAATAAAATGAAGAGAAGTACTGACGTGTCATGAAAGAATATGCATTACAGAAGTTACTAATTAATTTATTATTTTCAGAGTGGTCGCATTGGAGCTGATGAGGAGATAGATGACACCAAGGGTAAAACAATGGAGGAAATTGATGAGATGATTGAAGAAAGAGAGCTGAAGGCTGGCACACAGATTCTTGAAATGGTCAGTTTTACAATAAAATTTAATTACCCGTACAGTCAACTCCTACTATAATGGACACCTCGGGACCACAATTTGGTGTCCGCAATAGAAAAAGTCTGTAGAAGTGGAAGTTATTTTTAGTATTTCTTGTTCGTCGGGACTTAAACTACTGTCCGTAATAACGGGGTATCTGTAATGGCAAGGTGACCGCAAGGTAGGAGTTGACTGTAGAAAGAAGTCCTGCAAGAAAAACTACTACAGCTGATGTTTCTTTGTTCTGTAGTTATGAGCCGGGTTGTTCAAAAGCTGATTAACACTAGCCTGGGATTAAATGTTGATCGAGGGTTCAATTTCTCTTGTATAAAAGTGTTTTCATCGCTTATGTTTTGTGGAGTCTGGGATTAGTCAACCTCAAAACTGGAGGACAGAAATTATAGAGAGAAATCTTTACTGAAAAGTTTAAAAAAATGAAATCAGAATTCACACTTATCCTGGATTAGCTTAATCATGTTTTCAACAACCTGGCCATGTTGTAGATGTTGCCTGAGTGTTCCAGCAGTAAACTGGAGTTTCGTGGCTGAGCAGCAGTTTGAAGATGTGAAGTATTCATCTATTTTTGAACATGTGTATTCATTTGATCAGATTTTCGTAGAGACTCTTGGATGTGGTTGTACATGATGCAATGAACCAACAGTGTATTACATCACTGTTTTTGGTGAAAATGACAACCAAGATTAATGTAGCTATCAGGTGTGGTCACAGGTAAAAGAACTGTGATCATGTATTAATGCTACAACAAACTGAAAAAAAAAACCTTTCTGTTGTCTTCCAGTTGCCAAAGGCCTTGCTTTGTTTATTATTTGCCAATATAAATGACCTGCCATGATTTCCAGGTGGATCTGATTTTATTAAATTCTCAACCTCGGATAATGCATTTCTAGTTTTCTCATTGGTTCACTGGATCTCGGTTACCAGCCATTATTTCTCACACACAACTGGGAGCCATGCCAAGCCGAACCACGCAGCCTGACCTTTATTAAAACAATAACTCTAATACATCAAGAAAAAATTACTGAATCAAAAAAGACTCGCAATAAAATAAACAAAACAATATGAAGACAAGAATCAAGCGAACGAAACTACATGGTCCCTAAATGAAAACACCAACTCAATTGCCCCTAGAATTACTCCATGGGTGGGTGGATGGGGGGTGTCAGGCAATGGCGGATGGCAAACGCAAAGTGAACCGTGAACGTCTCACGTGACCTGAAACCCCCATACACTCAAACCCAGGCTCCCAGCCATGTGGGAGAAAAACGTTTTCCGCTTCTTTCGTTCCTCAGCCAGCGGAAAACCACACACCTACATTTGACCTTATATGGAAAATGAGTGCAGCACATGTCGCTTAGCTTAAAATTTGTATGGGGCGAAGCCAAATTTTGCAGACAAAGAAATTTGGCTGATTTTAGTTTTTGGCATATCAGCAACTTCTAAGTCATGTACCCAATATTACAACTTGTTTTTCAGGTTGGTGATGTTCCAGATGCAGACATCAAACCCCCTGACAATGTACTGTTTGTCTGTAAATTAAATCCTGTCACTCAAGATCAAGACTTGGAGATTATATTCTCAAGATTTGGACCCATCAAAAGGTGTGAGAGAGACCCTGGGAACGAGGTTGTGTTTTGTGAAGTAAACATACAGTAAACACCCGCGTGTAAGGACCTACAATTTTCTAAGTTTGGCAAAATAGGTTCTTGTATTTGGGGGTAGTTATTGGTAATTTAGGCTAAGTAGGTTCTTAATAAGGTTCTTAATTTCTTAGGAAGAGCCCTAGTTTTTGATTGTACGAGAAGAAAAAAAATGGGTTTGGTCCTTCATTATGCAGCATTTTTTCATAACTGTATTGCTTCAAGCCTCAAGCAAGGTCCAAAGAAGACAATTACAGTCTATGTGAATCTGTCTTTTCTTTATTTGTAAATACAGTTTGGGATGTTCTGTTAAAAATTTTTATGAAAATTTTCTATAACCTACATATAAGAACCTGCTGAAAATTGCTTGGCTAAACAGGTTCTTATATTTTGGGGTATTAAAATGGCAAATTTCTGCCAGCAGGTTCTTAAACCACTAGGTTCTTACACGCGGGTGTTTACTGTATTGCGGGACTGATCAAAATGGATTTTGCCAGATGGCCTGTTGCAAAGAGCAGCAGCTGGTTAGGACATTAACCTGCAGCTGGTTATTGACATATATAAACGAAGTATAGATGACAGAACAGTTATCATTTTTAGCATTTTGTAGTAGTACCATGTAAGAAAATAGAAGAGCTTTAAAGGGGCTAGGTCACGGTATTTTAAGAAAATTCTATTTATTTTTGTCAATCAAGTGCTGCAAACTTCAAATTGGCAGAGCAAAAGCCATTTATTGGCAAAATCACGGCCACATAGCAAACGAGGATGATTTTCGAGCTCTGTAAATGACACTTTCATACAAATTGAGATAAACTTGAAAAATGTCGGACCGACATTTTTACCCATACCCAATCCATTTTAATCTTCTCGAATTTTGCTCATCCATGCCCCTTTTTGGCCTTTGTGTTTCTTTTGAGTTATTCTAATGTTTTAAGCCCTTATTGTGATATTTCAGTTAATTCTATGACCTGTTAGTCAGTGCCGAAATTGCCTAAAATTGCGTGACATAGCCCCTTTAATTAGGGGCAAACTAGGATGAACTTTCTCCATCTTATTTAAGTCACTTTAGTGTCATACAGTCACCCCCAACTTGTCAATGACTTCAAGCAGTACAGTTTAGGTAAATGTCAAGATTCTCATTTTTTTCAGTTGTGAAGTCATACGGGATCAGACGTCTGGGGAGTCATTGCAGTATGCTTTCATTGAGTTTGAGAATGTATGTACTGCTTGCTAATTTGTTTTTTTGAGTTTACGGAGTGGAGGGTGGCCCATCAGATCATAAGGGATGGTGTACTTGTAAACCCTACTAGGGGGAGCACTTCCTTATAAAAGAGATGAGGACAGTTGCGAAAAATGTCAGATTGCTTTGGGCATATCTGCAATAATTATTATTAGACAGTTATCAGGCCTGGAGTTTCAGGGGTAGCAGGCTAGGATGTACTTATAGAGGGGGCATAAAGGTTTGCGTTATTGCATTATTTTTAGTGTGGTTTTGCAGAACTTTTTATTTTAACCTGCATTATAACGGTTTTCTAGACTAAGTGGTTTTTGGAAATCTTTGGTTATATTTAATGTGGTATTACGTTTTTCTTAAGTTTTTTGGTTATTGTACCCCCTTTAAGCTCCCCTCACTGATAATAACTGTCGCCATGTCAACTTAGTGATGTATTAGTTCTAGGGTACTTACATGACTACTAGTGACTGTAGCACATAAAGAATGTATCGGTAACTAAGTTGTAACATTTTTTCAAATTCAGTTGCATTTTTTCACTTTTTTTAGGTTGAAGATTGTGAACGTGCTTACTTCAAAATGGACAATGTGCTCATTGATGATCGCCGAATTCATGTTGATTTTTCCCAATCAGTTGCGAAAGTACAGTTACAAAAGCAGGGTAATTCAGTCATCTTTTTTTACGTAATTATATGTAACCAATGAGGTTTTCGTGCTTTTATTGAAGAATACAAAGAATAGCAAATTGGCTGCTTTGAATTTTTTTAAATTATTTCTAACTACATGCAATAGTTTAAAAATGTGTTTTTCTTTTTGTTTGTTTTTTGACACAGGGGCTAAACCAGTTTTCCCTGGTAAAGGTGATAAGGACAAACCCAAATTTGCTGTCAAGGGACAAAAAGAGACAACTGAGTATCCTTTTTTAAAACAATTGTGTTTTCTCCATACCAATACCAATGTGGGAGCTGCATAGCCTTATTGTTAGCATGTCAGAGACCAGAGGGAACATTCCAGGTTCGAACCCTGGCTGGATTCACTGTGTTTTGTTCTTGGGCAAGACACTTTACTGTCACAGTGCCTTTCTTTACCCAGGTGTATAAATGGGTACCGGTGAACTAATGCTGGGTGGTAACCCTGCAATGGAATGGCATCCCATCCAGGGGGGAATAATAATAATAATAACAATAATAATTGCTTTTATTTATACACGATAAATGTGTTGCAAGCAGCATAGCTGATGCAGTCGTGTTTACAAGTTACTATTAGTATTTGGAGCTAACTAAACTCTTAAATAACAATTATAGTATGTTTACAAATTAAAGACTACAAAACTAAGCATTACAAACAAACAAAAAATACACAGCCTCTAAATGCCTAAAATGGACTAGGTTCGACACAGACTTTACCTTTTTTGTCCAAAAGAAATGCTGATTGCTTGATTTTTGACATGGCTGCAGTTCTGAGGTGAGTAAACATAAACACTGAAACACAAATAGTATGGTATTTATTTCTCTTGACTCTCTTGCAAATTAAGCTATGATCTGGTATTTGATGATGACAGTGGACATAATGACAAAAGATCTAGCGAAAAGCTAAAGAAGCACAAAGGGCGCAACTTCAGTGATGATGATACTGCGAAGCCAAGAGATAAAGGAGACAGAAGGAGACAGCACAATGATGATGATGATGAGGATCGCAAAGGAAACAAAAAGCCTGGTGAGAAAGAGAAGGACAGGGGGCGAGAGAGAAAGGTCAGCTACAGCAGTAGTGACGACGATCATAAGAAAAGAGCGAGGAAAGATAAAAGAGAACGAAAAAGGAGTCCCAGCAGCAGTGACGATGAGAGAGTAAAAAGACAAAAGAAAAGTCAAGCAGATGATTACTCCAGAAGTCGTAAAGTAAGAAACAGTCTGTTGTGACGGTTAATTCAAATTCCATATTTGCAGCGAGGACAAACGATTTGCAGAAATTACCTGCACAGTAAACAACCTCGTCCCCAGTGTCTCTCTCTCCCTGGGGAGAGGGAGACCCTGGGGATGAGGTTGCTCAGTAAAAACCTCCAACTGGAATAATGTAGAACTGTTCAGTGGCAACATGACTTCTAATTAAAAATTTACTCCAGTAGCTCCCCTTAGATTCATTAATATTAATTCTTTGATGACCTGAAACTTAGCACTTTTTTTTCTATATGATCAGTACAATGAGGGAAAATATCAAACAGAACCACAAGCGAAGGAAAGGAATCACAAACACAGGAGAGACAGGTATCTTACAATTTTCATGTGTTATCTAGAAGGATTAAGTAGTTTGACTCCATTTTAACCTGCATGTAGTTACCTGCGGATGCAAGTTTCAAGACTCAAACAGATCTATTAAAAAGGTGGTACATACATGTAATATAGAGTGTGCTAACTGAATGTATGACACAAAATCAAATCATTACTGACAGTGAATATACAGTGGCATAGCAGGAATGCCTCAGTCAGAAGTGTGCCCTCAAAGCCTGTTTCATTAAAAGTGTGACATAACAACATGGATAAAACGATATAAAGAAAATTTCAGTTTTGACTTATCTTGTTATGCTTTTGTCATCATGTTCCTGCTATGTTGTTGTTCACACTGGTGACATAAAACATCTATGTAAGGTGTTTTTGCATTTGTGCGACATTGCTGCTATGTCACTTATGTGAGCCAGGCATAATGGCAACTGTTTAGTAATACATAGACTGAGTGGAGTACCAGGTCCTTTGTCATCTAAGAATTTGAAATTCCATGACTGTTCAAAGGTTTCCATGATTTAAATTTGACCATATTTCTTGCAAATTTTCAAAAATTATCTTGATTTTGGGTTCGTTTTTACCC
This sequence comes from Oculina patagonica, assembly GCF_052425735.1. NCBI lineage: Eukaryota > Metazoa > Cnidaria > Anthozoa > Scleractinia > Oculinidae > Oculina > Oculina patagonica. Next base: position 10,045,854 of record NC_135763.1, read on the forward strand.
TTTTCTTCACTAAAAAGAACCTGCGTAATTGATTTTGTACAATCAATACTATTTTCCATGACTTACCAGGCCTGGGAAATGAAATTCTAAAATTCCATGACTTTCCAGGTTTTCGTGATCTGAACAAACCCTGAGTACCATATTCAGAGAGTAATTGTGCAAGTAATTTCAAAATCTGCCAAGCATGCAGTGCAAGGTCAATATAAGAATACAAGCAAAATTACTCTCTGAAATGTATAACATCAGGTCCAACAACAAAATTTGGGGTTAGGAAGTCTTTGAGGGTCTCTTTTTAGTTGTTAATTAATAATTATTTATTCTGTGATAGGGAACGTTCTCCAAGAAATAAAGAAAGGCATTCTAAACATGACCATGACAAACATAAACATTCTGAGGGACACAAAAGCAAGCACTCTTCGCATGATCACAAACATCATTCAAGTCACAGACATTAAGCTGAAAGTATAGCATTGAGTCTGGCAGTGAAAGGAACAATCCATCAGCTTGTGAAATAAGCAAACAGCAAAATGGCTTTGCAGACCTTCCGATATTGTTACAAAAACATGTGCACAAGCTAGAGGATGCATGGAACGAAAGAACAGATCTCTTGGAAAGGCAAATGTTAAACATCATTGTCAAGTTTGGTATTTCACTATTTGTAGCAAGACATTGGAACAGAGGAATGCTTATGAGCATTTGCACAATAACAAATAACAGTGGTTTTTTTTTTATTTCTTTGTAGATATGTACATGTACATTATTATTTACAACCTTACTCTAAATGAATGGCAGGCAGTAACAAGTGTTTCAGGAACTCAACAATACAGAGGACTTTGTATCAAGTTATGTACAGACAACAAGTTGCTCAAGCTTTACAGGTTAAAAAAATACCAAGTAAACATTGCCTTTTTAAAGTTAGGACATCTCTACTGCACCTTTAAATAACAACAGTTGCTCGATACAGTAAATGAACAAACATCATGTATCAACCCCAATCACTCGTAAACAGAGACCAAGTCCTTACACTGCAGACAAGGACTTTTAAAATTAAATAAAAGCTTTTGAAAGTAAATCTTGCCTATACATTGTTTCTTCATTGAACATACTGACCAGTAGGTACAATAATAATACCGGTACGTGAATATAACATAAAAACATATCATTCAACAAGCATGTTTCAATTCATAATAAACATGCAACAATGCTGAGCATAATATTTGTCAGCACAAAAATGCATTAGCATTCTAAAACTAGTTTTTCTTAAGAGTGTATCCATAAGAGGACCAGGCAACAGGTGATACAGCTCATATCACCGATTTCGCCCAAACTTAGCATAAATGTTGGGTATGGTGAGCTATTTACTGTGACAAAACATCAGCTCAAAATATTTTATTCCCTTCAAGTTATAGCACCTTTTGCAAAAATGGCCATTTTTCACTAATTTATGCATATTTAATTAGCTGACTTTGATTGACCAGTTCCACAAGAAAAAAAGACTTCTGAAAATAAATTTCACTGCATTATATTCTGTGGTTATTAGGCTTTAAGTACAATAATTCACTTCAGCCGTTTGATTTGATTTCTTCTCCTCAAACGGTCTTTTAGAAGGTACACATTTCGTACTGTTGGAAATAGCCTTTAACTAGTGCCCATTATCTCCCATGAGCAACAACTTATATACATTATTCTTACATGGGTAATGAAATCCATCATTAAACTTCACACAAATGCAACAAAATGTCTGGGGACTTCAATATTCTATTAGTATTGAGGAACTAAACACACGTGACTTAACGATTTCTTGCTATTTCATCAAAATTCACCGAAACACAGAAGCCATTTATTTGCCTCAATTTGGCACAAAATCGGTACGAAATAGCTAATCAAGCATAAATTTATAGATAACAATCAAAATATTGGCGAAGATTGGCAGTTAGGGCATTTTTCGGAGCGTTTTCAGAGCCATATAATTCGGCAATGTTGTGATAGTAAATGTAAAAATAGCAGCGAAAGATTTTCTTCAAAAGCTCGCTCAATTCAACATTTAGGCACATCAAAGTTAAGAAACAAGAAAGTAATACTACATACATGCCACTTATCGACACACAGATGCTTTCTTTTGAAGAATTTGTTCTTCCTCGCTGCACTTCGATCCTTCGATCGATCTCAATTGACATGTACTGTTGCTTTGAGGCGCGATGAACTTAGCCAATACATCGTGGTTCATCCTTCGTGAAAGGTGTAAACAGGTTGTCAATAAAGTCATTCAAAGAGCTGTTTAAAGTTCACGGAAGGGCACTTGTCTCAGCCAGTTTGAATGAAATAAATTTAACTGGAAAATAAACAGCCGCCATGTTGTATTTGTACCTTTGAGCCTGCCGTTTCAGTCAGCGGTAAAGCCGTACACTTGGGCAAGTACGTAGTGTAGTCATCATATAGTTGTTTGACTAAATCCTATATAGGAATGTTCATAGAGGGGATACATAGCCTAGCCCTACACAGCTATACACGCCTATACATAGCCCAACACAGCTATACACAGCTATACACACGCGTGTTCATTTGCTTTTCCTTCGCAAATGTTTGTTTTCGTCGGAATAAGTAGCGGATGGTGTTATCTACCCTCTGAACAACCGGGGCTTGATCTTAGCCTTATAAGTAGTGTGCGTTTCTTGTAAAAGTGAGAATTTTTTTTCAACTTCTCCATTGAATTTTATTGATAAATAGTTGAAGAGAAATACACTGGATGCAGTGTAATGTATGCGATGCAATCGGTTTTGATGCTCTGAAATTGAGCTCTGAAATGTCGGAAACCATTAAATAATCAGAGCAAGTTTTTCCATCTTATATCAGGTTAAAACTAGTATGTTTATTGTTTTTTTTTTTTGTTGTTTCTGTCTTTTTTGGGAGGTGGGGGAGGGGGTGAATATGGACATTCGAAGAAATGGCGGTCAGGTTGTCAGCCTGGCCTGTGTACATCTATTCCTTCTGTTCAAATCGTCTATATTATATTACACTTTGGCAGCTAGGAGACTGAATTTGTACCCACTCTCTTTTTCGGGATCCCACAAAGTTCTCCATCTGTCCATTTACCGATAAACGTCATTACTGCAGTTTTATTAATTTGTTTTAGAAAAGGGCTTTTATGGGGACAAATTTTTCCTCCTGAATGCCCACATTGCAAGTGACGAATTGCGGCTTCAAATGATAATTTTCTTCATCACCGACTCAATTTAAGTGGCTATGTGAGTTACAAAGACGCGAATGCAGACTTTTGTAGAGAGCTTAAACCCCGCATTAAAACTAAACAAATTTATTGTAAGACTAGGACTACGCAAGACGGCAAAACTTATTAGCTAATGTTTCAACCAGCACAGGTAGCCTTCTCCAAGCTTGCTCGGGACCGTACTGGGCGAATATTGGCCCTCGGTCTTTTTTGTACGGACCTCGCTGCGCTCGATCCGTACTGTTAAGACCTCGGGCCAATATTCGCCCAGTACGGCCCTCGCGCGTGGTTAATAAGAGATTTATTTCACGACTGGAAACTTTGTGTATTAAGAATTGCTACCCGGTAGATGTCGTGGAAAACAATATGCGGCAAAACTTTTACGCGCGCCAAAGGAGTTAAAATTATTTCTGTGTTGAAGGTCATTTCATTTTCAAAGCAATAAAAACTCCGAAAATTTTTTACAAAAAAAATCTTGCAAAAAATCTTGCTTTAAATCGCGCGGGAATTAGTGCGGGATCATCTGGGACAAAACCCGGTCCGATACTTGGAAAATATCGGCCCTCGCGGGACCGGAAATAAAGTAATCTGATTGGCTGATTTAGTTATTGGCCCTCGGACCGCCTTAGTCGTGTAATAAATGTATATATTTGCTGCGCCATATAGACTGCGTCCCTAAAGGCATTTCGTACGTGAATTCTTTGTTCAGTTCAGCACAGACGCTCCCCCAACTAAAGCACTTGCGCAAGAAACGATTACAAAACCTACCTCGCTATCCACCGTATAGTGATTTATCCCGTGGTAAACGTTATTCTCCAATTTTGCTGAGTTATTCATTTTTTCCCATTTATGCCCCGGGGTAGGGGAATTTGGTCAAAAAATGTAATCGTTATGCGCGGTATTAATCACTATTCCCGCCAGGGGAGGGGAATTTGAACAAGCAATAAAAAAAATACAAATGTCTGGAAAGTAACTGGGAGACGTTGAAATTTTGATCTATTTAACTGTGTAGCGTCTTTTATGCTAAAAATAATTGTTTATGTTCCAAAATGACGCTAAATGGCGGTATTAAACTGCTCTGACGTTTCGGCAATACTGCCTTCTTCAAGGTGCCACCCCCAAAAAGGCAGTATTGCCGAGACGTCGGAGCATTTTTATACCGCCATTTAGCGTCATTTTGGAACATAAACAATTATTTTGATTTGGTTGCCGTGCATGCCGACCGTTAGCAGGCGTCTGTGTAGTTTTTAGCGCGCGTAAAAGAGTGCGCGATCGCGAGAAGGCCACGCGAGGTAAAAATCGAGGAGACGCCGTCTTCTCGATTTTTTCCTCGCGTGGCGCTCTCGCGCCTTTCGCGTTTCTCCCATGCGCGCGCTAGAAACTAACGACGCCTGCTACGCAGGCTAGCCGACCGTTGAACAGAAAAATCAAGAACTCTGTCTCGGTGAAAGTCAAATGGAACAGTATTTTTTCTGGAAAATCTCTTCGGAGATTGACGGAACGTCAGAAATTTTCTTACCATTTGTAAGGTTTCCCAGTTCTAGTTTCCCATGCATCAGGTCTCCCATCAACGGAAAGAAATAACAGGAAACTGAGCTACAAATGGTAAGCGACATCTATTTCGGTTAGTTTGCTAATTTTGTAAAGAAGCCTTTCCATTTTTCAGTGGTCATTCCAACCGGTTCTCTCCAACAAATGGTAAGCACCCTAGAGTTCGTTCAGCATCACATTGCGGTAAACACGTCAAGCTGTAGCGGGGGAAATTGTTTTCCCTACGACAATTTGAAAATATTCTCATTTTCATCACAAACGCATCCAACGAACACTCGGGGAGGAAAAGCAAATGATCGCGCGTGTGGTGTGGTCACGCGTGATGGACGCGTGATGCCCAGTGAACAGCCGTACCGCTGACTGAAACGGCAGGCTCAAAGGTAGAAATTCAACATGGCGGCTGTTTATTTTCCAGTTAAATTTATTTCATGCAAACTGGCTGAGACAAGTGTCCTTCCGTAAACTTTGAACAGCTCTTTGAATGACTTTATTGACAACCTGCTTACACCTTTCACGAAGGATGAACCACGATGGATTGACTAAGTTCAGCGCGCCTCAAAGCAACAGTACATGTCAATTGAGATCGATCAAAGAATCGAAGTGCAGCGAGGAAGAACAAATTCTTCAAAAGAAAGCATCTGTGTGTCGATAAGTGGCATGTATGTAGTATTACTTTCTTGTTTCTTTACTCTGATGTGCCTAAATGTTGAATTGAGCGAGCTTTTGAAGAAAATCTTTCGCTGCTGTTTTTACATTTGCTATATCACAACATTGCCGAATTATATGGCTCTGAAAACGCTCCGAAAAATGTCCTAACTGCCTTTTCTTCGCCAATATTTTGATTGTTATCTATAGATTAATGCTTGATTAGCTATTTCGTACCGATTTTATGCCAAATTGAGGCAAATAAATGGCTTCTGTGTTTCGGTGAATTTTGATGAAATAGCAAGAAATCGTTAAGTCACGTGTGTTTAGTTCCTCAATACTAATAAACTATTGTAGTCCCCAGACATTTTGTTGCATTTTTGTAAAGTTTAATGATGGACTTCATTACCCATGTAAGAATAATGTATATAAGTTGTTGCTCATGGGAGATATTGGGCACTAGTTAAAGGCTATTTCCAACAGTACGAAATGTGTACCTTCCAAAAGACCGTTTGAGGAGAAGAAATCAAATTTGACGGTTAAAGTGAATTATTGTACTTAAAGCCTAATAACCACAGAATATAGTGCAGTGAATTTTATTTTCAGAAGTCTTTTTTTTCTTGTGGAACTGGTCAATCAAAGTCAGCTAATTAAATATGCATAAATTAGTGAAAAATGGCCATTTTTGCAAAAGGTGCCATAACTTGAAGGGAATAAAATATTTTGAGTTGATGTTTTGCCACAGTAAATAGCTCACCATACCCAACATTTATGCTAAGTTTGGGCGAAATCGGTGATATGAGCTGTATTACCTGTTGCATGGTTCTGCCCTGTTCTCTCACGGGCACACTCTTAATATCCATCTACCCATCACTCAGCCTTACATTGGAAAATGACCATGGATAAAAAAAAAATGGCATTGACAAAATAAACAAACTTTAACTTGTTGTATAACATGTAATAGTTGAAACAAAATAATTTGAACAAGGAGTTGTACTGTCTTGTAGCCTGTAAAATACCCACATTTCATCGCTCCTGGCTGAAAGGGAGCGATAACTGATAGGCAGACATGTTTGCAGGCTACAGTGTACTGGTCCACTGCTGTCTCAAATCTAACGACAACCTAACTTTTCCACAATGCTAATCCCTTATACTTTTTAGGACACTTTTAATGCCTAGGCTATAATGATTGCTCTATGATTTTATTTTCGAACAATACAAAAATTTAACTTTATTCTTCTCCCATTTGTTCTGAAATGGGAAATGATGATTTAGGTACTTCTGCCTGTTTGGTTTGTTGTGAGATTTCTTCAGCTTGTTCCAAAAGTTCATGAGTTCGATTCTGAAAGTAAAGATACAAAAAACAACATTAAAAATTTTCGATATACACTGTATATGGCAGCATCTGATTGGTAAAACTTTTAAGATGAGTGCTCGGCAAAATAATTATTCGCTCTAATCACTGCGCAACTCTCTCACCTGAATAAGGGTTTTGTGTTCCATGATCATGTGGCATGCCTTCAGTATAAAATCAGAATATTCCTCTTTCTCTTCCTCTCGTTCAACTGCACTTTGTTCTACCCTGGTGTACAGATAATCAACTGACAGTTAAAATTTGTTCATGTGTCTACCAAGTAAGAACTGGCCTACAATGCTACTCCCAAGGATGGGATCCTCCCTCACTTCCTGTTTAGTATAATTAGCTGGTACCCAGCCTGGTCCAAAGGCATTCTTGGCTCAAGGGAGTCTGGGCTCCATGGTGAGCAGTGACGTTCTACTCCTGCCACAGGCTTTGCGTGGTCGCCAAAACAAGACAGAATGCATAAGGACTAGGCTGGTTGGTACCCATTTACACTACTCAATGGAGAATAATTTTGGTGTCTATACTAAATCTTGATTTTGATGCGTCTTGTGATAAATTGCCTAGTAGGTAGAGCATTTCTGAATGCTGTGGCTAAACAGACTGGCACATAACTCTGGCTTCTGTAACATGAAGTGGCTTGGAAAATTGATTCTTCCACTGGATTGCATACTAACAAGTTCATCTTAGGTTACTCCTTTACATTTTGTGTGGTCCCCCTAACAGTTAACCAAAACCCGTGTATACTCAAGGGTGGAATGAGGCTCCATGAGAGTAAAGTGTCCTGTCCACAAACACAACAGAATGACCCAAATCAGTGCTCAGACCTAGCCAACTAGAAGACCTGAGTCCGGTTTGTTAACCAAAAGGCACTGCATTCTTGTTTTGAAACCCCTTTGTTGTAGGCAAATTTAAAACGGTTGATCTGGTTTGCTATATTTAAATTCTCTTTGGTAAGAATCTATCATCAAATCACTTGTTCCTTATGCCCCAGGCTCAGCCAGCTAAGAAGGACAAGGGGACGAGAATGTAGGCACTGCACCTTGCACAAGTTTTCACAAGCTGGGAAACAAATCCAGCGGTAAATTTTTTCCACAGACAGCCAAGATCAGGTTTTTTAGCGTTTCTGTTGTGGTTCAGTTTCAACCCTTGATACAATTTGGTATTTTCCTTTTTTTCTGGTATCTAATAAATATTAAACAAGGGAAAATACCAGATTGCACAAAGGGTAAAAGTGAACCCTAACATTTTCACTCTGTGTTAGTCCAGTAAATACCTTAGATTAAGCTCTTTAAGTTTGCGCTCTTTTTCTTCTGTTGCCTCTTCATATTCAAGTACTTTTGTTCTCAATTGTTGAACACCTTCATCCAGACTCTGTGCTGTGCCGGTAGTTTTCTGATACTCTTTTGACATAATCTAAAATCAAAAATGATTATTAATAATCAGAAATAGTAGTAGAAGTCTTTTATTAAGAAGCTAGTCACAACAAACGTGTGGCTTTACAATAAAAAAACAATCTAAAATAAGCTAAACTAGTAAAATGAACCTATTATATGTATCAGTTACAAGGATTTTAAGAAATAAATTTAAAAAGACATCTATTTACAAAAGTGCGTTTGAAACGTTCTGTTTTTACTTTAGGGAGTATAAAGTCATGGCCCCTTTCTCTAAGAGCTCTGTTCCGTTTGGGTGGGAGCAAGTCATATAATACATGGCCAGTGTCACTTGTGATTCTGTTGAAAAGATCACTGTCCCTATTCTTAATAACATCAGATATCAAAATGATCTTATTTGTATAGCCAAAACGATAGGCTCACCGAAAGAAAGTGTCAATCCGATCTAAATATTTGCCTTGATAGGCGGAGCCCCACACTTCTAATCCATACAGAAATAATGACATTATTAATGAGTCGAAGAGTTTACTAAGCTGATCTTTAGTGTACCCATAATATTTGCATACCCTAAGAATATATAGTCGGCTAGCAGCTCTAGAAAGTAAACTGTCAACATGAAGGTCCCAGAAGGTCCCAATAACAATTACAAACAGTGTAAGTGTTCTATTAAAAGCAATTTTTTTTTATAAAAATGGACTATTAGTTTTAGGTTTCCTGCGACACAAATATAAATTTTGGATGTTCAAAAAACTGGTAAAATCCATGACAAAGCTCCTTTAAGGTCCGGTAATACGGGCAACATTTTTGTTCAACTTGTCTCGCAACATTGTTGCATTGCAAGTTGAACGAGTTGTTGCCCGTATTACTTCCGCGCGCTCAACTTGTCTCGCAACAAATTTCGATGTTGCAAGTTGCAGCAACATGTTGCACAAAGTAGAACCGAGTTCTACTTTTTGCAACATTTTTTTCAACTTGCAACACCAAAATTTGTTGCGAGACAAGTTGAACAAAAATGTTGCCCGTATTACCGGACCTTTAACAGTTCTTAAGGTACCTCCTTTTTCCAGTTCAAATCCTTGTCTATTGCCTGTAGTTTCATGTCCAAGCCTGATGCTTCTTCTTGTTTATCTGACACCATCTCACTTATCTGCAAGTTAAAATGTTCTGATTACTTCAGAAAATGTCTTTTGATTTGTAGCTGGTAAAAATTATCAAATTATCACTAACAAAGCAACTAAATGTCCTTTAATCCTAAAATGCCAGGCATGAGCAGCTGACATTTCATACCAAACTTTGTTTCCGGAAAATGTACCAAATAAAAATTATGACTTTTTTGTGATTGTGTACATGTTGCTAATTGAAACTTCAATGCTGATTCTATCAATCCCTGAAGTCTAGTGTACCCTAACTCCTGACATTCCCACCAGAATATTCACTGCTGGTACTAGTCGTTAAGCATTCTCGACTATAATTTTGGGTTTTTAAAAACGACTGCAGTCTCGGCTCTCTCTTTACCCAGTAGCACTTGCAAAATAGAAATCTTGCCTGCCCCATGATCCCAGCCTTTGATCGCTTTGTGCAGTAATAAAAACAATAGAGAACTCCTGGGAAATATCACAATACCTGATCAAATGCTTCTTCTTCAGTGATGACTTGCGACTGAATGGTGCGACTTTTCTCACTGATTTGTTGTTTGAGGCGAAGCAAAGCTGGCTGTTAATAGAAAAAACACCAAGTCAACATTTTTTTGGCACTTTAGGACTCACAAGTAATACTGCAAGTGGTAAAAAGTTCTTGCAATCCAAGAAGATGAATAAAACTGTAGTAGTTATAGTTAGTAAGTGTGGAAATGGACTTCACAGAATGTCTGGAAGCAAACCTTGACTGTTGACCACAACCAAGTTTCATAAAGACCATAAGTAAACAAATATAGCGCCCGCCTGATGTTTGGTAGGTCATGGGTTCAATTCCTGTTGGGGACTCAGATTTTTTCTTTGTCCCAAGCTCATGACATACTGAATATTTCATATTTCACATTTCATTTACCGAGCTTAACGTTTAATATCTTTCTTTAGTTTATCATAATACTTTTCTGTAGCCTGTAACAAGTGAAAGCCCTTTTCTTCCAGCTCTTCCAGTTCATTCTACTGTCAGTTATTTTTTTCGTGATTACATGTTTTTGTATACTGTAAGTACAACTTGGTACAGATTATTTTATTGAGCAAGGTAGATGTCTTAAAGCTGCAAACGAAATGTGTTTTTGATAGAAGAGCTTTCCAGAACATGGACACAGCTTGTGTACGTCTTTCATACTGGTGTAGGTGGCTGAATGATGCCAGTGAGAGTGAAAAAATTACCTTGATGGTTCCCTTAAAGTCCATGTGAGATCTCTGGTCAGGTCTCTGTGAGTGTGGATTAAAGTGCATCTCAAAGTCAATGCCATTTGCATTTTCTGCTGAGGATGGAATGAGCTTCAACTTCCGCGCCATCTCATTGTACTCACGGACGTGCTTCTCAGTCTGAAGAGGAAACAACAGTGTTAGTGGTAAACAGGTTTGTTTTGCTTATTAGTCTTGGTCAATTTCATTAAATCTCCTTAGCATGGGTGACGGGTTCATTATATATTTATGAGAAAGACAACAGTTGCCAGTCAAAAATATACCTCACTGAAAACCACAAAACTTATTAGGGCGCTAGTAAGATAAACTACCGGTATGTTGGGGTTCAATTTTACCCCATGGTATAATTTGGTATTTCCGTTGTTTTTTTTGTTTGTTTTATATACATTATCCTATACAGTCGAAACTCGTTATTTCAAACCACCAGGGGAAACTGAAAATAGTTTGAAATACTGGGAGTTCGAAATAGCCGATAGTAAATGACCGAAATGCAAAATTCAAGGGAAATGGGTTTTAGTTCGAAATAAGTAGGAATTTGAAATAACCGAGTTCAAATAGCCGGGTTCAACTGTATTACCATAAACTGGAAACAATTGAAAAATTATACCAAAAAAAATCATAACTTTCTTTAGTTACAAATTTCTTACAAGCCCAGCAAAGGTTAAAAATAAGGGAAAGCAACAAAGATGGATGTGATTAAAGAGCACTGCTCAAGATGGTTTACATGCTGCATCCTTAAACATGTTGCAAAGCATACTCTTGGAATATGTCAACTTGTTTTTTGTTTGTTTGAAACTAACCTCTTCATGTTTTTTAGCATACTGCATCTCTTTTTCCCAGATCTGTTGATCAAAATAATCTCTTCCCTTTTCCAGTTGTTCAATGGCCTTCTGTAATTCTCTTTTCTCATGCTTCATTCGTTCAACGTCTGCAGCACTTAGCTCCTGGTTGTTTAGAGTTTGCTGTAAAACATTTTTAATACCAAGTTAACAAATTGATCATTTTACCCAGTCTTAGGCGTTGATGATTTCAAAAAGAAAAAACTAGTGTCCCTACTGGTAAACATCGACTTTTATTTAATTAAAATTTTTTAAGCAAGCAGTGGACCACTCATAGTGTCTAAATGTACTGTAAACACATATACGTTTGGGTTCAAAACCCAAGCATGGAAGCGCAATGTTGCCTATTGCTTGTGTTTCCTCAACATTTGTTATTCTCACCAACTTTCAGTTGCATTTCTACAGCTCTGTTAAAACATGGTAAATATTGTCTTAATCAATTCTATTTCAGATATTTGAAGCATAATAGAAGAAAAGATGTAACTTGTGAAGCATTATTTTAAGCAAATTTTAATGGTCTATTAATTAAACATTATTCACCTGAAGCATGGCATTTTCTTGTGTTGCGGCATCTTGTTCCACTTCTACAAAATGCACACAAGGTACAATGTAATAAGATTTCAGTGGACAGTCAGGGGACACAAGGTTGTATTCTAATGTTTGGTCTTGAACAAAAATTAATTACCAAGAAAAAAAGTTCTTTGATACTAAGAAGTAACCTGCCTGATGTAACAATGTCACCATGAACATTGTTACTGCAAGACAGAATCATCTTGCGGCCAACAATATTTGTTACACTTTGTCTGGAAATATTGACAGTAGACTGTTTACAGGCCTCTATTTGCTCGGATTTTTTCCGAGAAAGAATTGCTAGAAAACTGGATGCATGGGCAAAACGGGAGGCGTGATGGGGTGAGCAATGGGGAAAACAGAGAGGCTGTGAACAGTCTAGCAAAACAGGTACACACAGAGATACTGACAGTATCCTTATTATACCCTAAATGGCTCTTACTCAGTCCTTGCAGTTCCTCGACAAGCTGATCATTTTTTTCTTCTAACTGCTTTCTGTGCTTCCCCAAGTCTCCTAAGTAGTTTTGAAACTTTTCTCTGCAAGACAAGGATTGGAATTTAAATTTTTTTTACACCAAGACCTATATCATAGGCACAAGAAATTATTCACTTTTGGTAAATTCCACTGGAAGATCTTGTTCACGGTCTTCTTTTTTCATAGCTTGTGATTTTTACTTTTCCTTCTAGGCTATAAGATTTAATAAAAACAGTCAATCAGCCAGGCAACATTTTGAAACTGAGGTTAACATGTGTCAAGCTAGTGAACGGTGTCTAAGCTGGACTTGTAGAACCTACTAGCTGCTTTTTCAATAACCTGTTCTGTTTCCCAGCACAAATAGGAAAGAACTTGTGATGCAAGTAAGAAATCAGACAAAATTACTGTGTGTAGGCTACTTTCCCAAAGGCCTTTGAACTTTATTTATCTAGTTTTCTTTGCATCAGGGTTATGTGTGTTGTTGTACTGTTCAATAATTCTGCTTAATATTTTAATTATTGTTTTTAAATAACACAGCACTCCATGTAATTAAATTAAAGATTCAAGAAGGCCAAATTAATTTAAGCTTTTTAGTTTCTTTTAGGCCTCCTTGCCACTTTTATGAATTAGCAAATAGATTTTTTTGAAAAATGTCAAACTAATTACTAGGTTTTATACATGCTTTGTATTTGACAAGTACAGTAAACTCTCTCAAAGAGGACGTCACTGTTCGGTGGACACTGGTAAGGGAACGGCTAGCGTTGGTCCTGACAATGATCACTTAGAAGGTCATAGTTTACTATACATTACTTTGAACTTTCCAACAGTTATTGAAAATACTTTGTTATGAAAAAAAGTTTGCAATACAGACCTATCAGAGGCTAAAGTTATCTTCCTTTCTGCTAATGTCTGAAGACGTGACTATCAAAGAAAAGAGAAAAACAAGTTTAAATACTGAAATTATGATGCCATAAATTTTGTTAAACGAAATTATAATTTCACTTTCCTTCTTTTTATAAATATATTCTATGTACAATGTTACTGGTGAGATAAAATTATACTATATGCCTAGATCTTATCCTATTCCAATCATTAATCTATTTTCAATCATTTAATGCTTTCTCTTCAGGTGCCCCTTGGTATGAGGATGGTATTCTTTGGAACAACACTTCAGTGTGTTATCTTTGACACTTATAGTCCAGCCTTTTTGTAATTGTCATGCACAAATACATTTTTACACCAGGCTGGCACAGCATGCTTCCTTGTACTCAGCAGTACCCTGGTTGCAGTTGCCTCACAATTTCTGAATTCTAGGTGTGTGCATACCGTATTTATTCGATTAAACACCTTCCTCGAATAAACGCCGCACATTAGGGCAGAGATACTACTGGTAATATAAGCCGCCCTCGAATAAACGCCGCATCATGATGCGGCGTTTATTCCAATAATAGAGTCAAAAAGCAAATGCAGTAGTGATCAAGTTTAGGCAAGCCTTAAAAGAAGTTTTTCCTTGATTGTAACAGTGTTACTGTTTTTAAGATATTGTAAATGCCCTTTCAGACAAGCAATAAAACTCTTTTCTGTTTTTAAAATTCGATTGTTCAGTTACCAAACTATTGTTAGCAAGAAATAAATTGAATTTTAAGTAAACGCCGCCTTTGCATGAACGCCACCCTCAAATAAACGCCGCACTCGAGTCACAAAAAATTTAATAAATGCTGTGGCATTTAATCGAATAAATACGGTAAACATGTATGGGAGGTGTGGCTACACTCATGCCACAATAACATCATGGTAAAAACAGAATCACTCAGACACATAATCATCAACATTAGTGATTATTCTACTTACAGAGTCATCTTTCAAGGCATTTAATTCTTCTTCAAGCAATACACTTTCCTTGATCAGGTCTTCCATTCCTAAAAAAAGTTCAACATTCTTTTATGACTCACTGTATATATGATTTGTGTGACTCAATAATGCGAAACCTGTAAGGATTTCCACAAGATCACCATATACATTGTCATGATAAAGAAAAGATTACCTTCAAGTAGCGCAGCATTCCTTGATCCTTAGAAGAAAAAGAATGGAGCATGAGAACTAGATGCACTTACCAGATTTTACATCTTGAAAAAGTAAATAATCAGACATCAAGTGTAAAATGTCAACAAACTTACTGATATTGTCGATAAACTCAGTGTCATATTCTCCCAGTTCATCAAGTTCTCTACCCATCATGAATGCTGAATAACTTTTCTCCAGATACCTAAAAAAGTACTGAAATAATACAAAAAATGAAAACTATTGCACTGTGCATTCTTGTAAAAAATTTGCCAATGACAGACGCCAAGTAATAAAAAACCCATTAAGATTTATTCATAATGAAAGGCTTCCTGAAAATGAATTCATTTGAGATTGTTATTATAAGTAACTACAAGTAGATAGATCAGATGATAATTCTGTATTGATCAATAATTTTGTGCTATTTTATTATACCTTGTCTTCAGGTTGTGGGCCTTCTTCTTGGTAATCACTCGCTCCATAGTTGTCCTCTGGGAACAGAACATGCCCCTCAATATCTTGACCAACACTCATGGCATGCTATTGGACAGTATTGCGGTTAGAATACAATAAACAGGCCTGAACAATAATAGTACTTAACAAACTTGCCACAGGGAATTAATTTTTTAGAATGTCTGCTCTAGAGTCTCTGTTGTATAAAGAAATTACAATAAGACGGCCAAACACAGTTCTTGTGTGCTCTACAGTTTCAATCCTGATGCAATTCAGCTTAGGTGAGACTTAAGAAAAAGAAATATGACCACTAACTACGTTGATGGGACAAGAGGTGAAATACTAACACTACAGAAATTAGACTTCATTGTTTGAACTAAATAAATAAGTACCGGTTATAAATCTTGACAGGATACATACCCTTATTAGCTCTATAAGCCAGCAAAGTGCTCCGAGTACCATAGGCCAGGCATGAGGACTACCAACAGAGTACAAGTTACTCTTTGAAATGGTAAATGGGTAACTGTAGACATGCAAAAATGTGGATTATTACAAGTTTAATTTGTATAAAACACTTTTAAGAAGAAACAACAAAGCATAGAAAGATGATAATACCAAGAGAATATGACATGTTCTTTTGATAATTACTGATCATGCAGCTTAACAGAGATCAGTGTAGTGTAATAACTCTGATCAAATGGTTGTGAACAGGACATAAACATCTGCAATCACTGAATGATCAGCAAAAATCATTCAGTGGCACTACACAGATCTCAGTTGAGGTACTCAAACATCATCTATCAGTTAGAGTTTTTTTTTAACAAACTTCAGAAAAACACCTCTGTTAGTCAGGGCTTTAAACAAGATTCGAAGTAGGTGGCTGCCTTAACGTGGTGCTCATTGAAGAGTTGTGTAAGAAGCTGAAAACATTTCCCTTTTATGGGAAGCTACATGAATGTTAGCCGGCCAGTCACAAAAGAGTACCGGCCCAGAATCCAGCAAGTGCCATGTCTTATCAAAATCCCTGTACATCATACTACATGTATTGCATTCTTGTGATGGATACAAGGGAATATTCAGGCTACAGTTTGCTGTAGAATTTGTTTTATGCTGACTTTCAGCCTACATACCCCAGCATCTTAAAGATCCTTGGGATTTCCTCTGTTGGTTTTGATTCCAGTGCTGTTGTTTTCTGAGTGTCTGCCTTAATGTACTTGTACAGAAACTAAGCATTAAGAAGAAAGAAGAACAAAAAAGGTCTGGTAAATGCGATCAGCTCTGATCAAAGTCCAGGGCTGTCATTAAGGGTCGTAACCTGTTACACCCATTACGCTTGAGTTCACTCGATGTTACAGGTGACAAATCACAATGTTGATTGGACTTATGTTACACTTGCATACAGAACAAAATTCTATGGGTGCAGATGACTTCAATATAAATGTTACAGCTGCTTAAAAACCAAATGACAGCCCTTTAGTCAAACCTCTAGCTAAAGCCTGGTTTTCACTAGCGACGCAAGCACAAGCGCGATCAAGCAAAAAGGACAAATTTCAATCCTTGTGCTTGCCGCAAGGGCAAGCATCAAAATGCAATGCGCTTGTGCTTTTGCTTGAGTCGAAGCCGTTTTCACGGAGAAATAAGAGCTGTTATCCTTGCGCTTGTGCTTGCGTCGCTAGTGAAAAACCAGGCTTAACAGACACCTCCCAAAAGCAAGCACTTAGTCATGGTCCCAGCCACAAACATTTAAACCTTTCCATTAACAGTCAGGGTGTCCACTTATGGGAAGTTCAATGCTATGTGTAAAAAAGGTAAATTCTCTGTAAAAGCATTAGCAGAAGTTTTAGACTTTAAACCCTTCTGTTATAATGAAGACACCCACAGGAAATGTCCCATGGAGACAACATGCCTACAAAAGCAACTGTTTTTACAGATAGATTTTTTTTTTTTTTTTATGATCAGCACTGTTGCAGGCTTGCACTGTTGCAGACTTCTGACAGTTATCTGACTTTACATTACCTGGAAAATGTTGCAGAACTCTTTCATAGATGGAGCACTCAGAATTCTCATAGAGATTTGATGTGGATAATTGAACTCTGTTAGAAACTAAAGGAAAGAAAATAGTTTCATTAAATTCATAAACTGTGCAAAACTACCAGCAATGTGAATAAGCACAAGTTTTCACAAATACCGGTATTTATATTCTACACATACCTCCATAAGATATCTGATCATCTTTTGTTGATATCCTGGGGGACAAAAATATAGTGGATTATTTTAGTATAGTTCACACCATAGTTATGTAATATTAATGTTAAGCAGGGTTTTGTTCTACTGTTGATGGATGAAATTTTACAGCAATACCTTTAAAATTACCCTAGTCTTCTTTAAAGTATTAAAGGATTACAGTATTGACATTTCAAAATCTGAAGAATGCCTTACAATTACCAGCAGGCGAAACTGTGTAACTAGTTATACTGGAAAAACAGTAAGCATCGTTTGTTTGAAAGAAGCAGAGCTTATAACAATGCCTACCTCTGTCAGAGAGTGGTCGTGGATCTTTCATTTGCACACAGTTATCCCTTCCATACTGGCTAGATGGCCTCCTAAAAGGTTAAATACCACCACAGCTAGTAAATATTATTCTTTTTTTTCAACTAAAATGGTATAGGAATCAATCAACATTTGTGTAAGATCACTAAATCATACAAAAACAGTATGGAAAGGAATGACAAGACATGAATTTTGCGTACCTGCCGGTCGCAGATCTTGCATTTGCAAGCGAAGGTCTTCCTGATGTTGAAGGTCTTCCAATAGATGTCCTGTTTCCTATCGAAGGTCTCGGCCCAAGAGAACTTTTCTTCTCACGAACAACTTGTCTATTCTGATTTCCTATGTTCAAAGTTCCGAGAGTTGTTCGTCTCATTTTGGGGGAGAAAATATAACAGATCCGAGACGAAAACTACGATCAAACAAACTGCTTTCACACAACAATGAACGTTTCACTTTGAAAACCGCGCTCACAAGCTCGGTTCCAGTTCACGCTCTTGCTCGCACGCCATCAAATTGGTTATGTACGCGTCATGAAATATACCCACGGGACCTAACCTTGGGCGTTACTCGCCTATTTTTGACAAAAAAGGTAACCCTTTTATGCACCTTCGATAAAAAATGGTACCCCGACCATTTTCCACTTGCTCTTCTTTTTCGCTTCACGCTTGACAGACTTGAGAAAAAAATCTAATCCAATTTTAATGACAGCGCTAGCTAGCAAACACTGGTTTTTTTTTTAATTTTTTCACGGACCAGGTAGCAAAAATCCATAAATACTGCTGAAATAAACTACGACCAACCGCTTACCCTTTTATATACCATTTTGACAGAAAAGGCATCCCTTTCGTATACCTTTTATTGAAAAAAGGGTACCCCTTTCACATACCTAAATGACATGACATATACCTAAAACAGGAAGTCTTATTCTCATTTTTATGTAGCGTTTAATAAATTAAAATGATAGAGCCATAAGGTGCGTCTGTTCGAAATATTTTTATTAAAGGCCCCTTTAAATACCTAAATGACAAATTTCCCTACCCTTTCACATACCTAAACTGGTGAAATTCCTACCCTTTTATATACCTGAAGCGTGAAAAAGGTACCCCTTTCAGGCGGAGCCTCCCCGTATAGGCCATTATAGGGAGTGCCCCCCCCCCCCCCCGGAAATGTCTATGTCTTCAAGAACCAGTCCTATTTTGGTCTATTTTAGAAGGTCTTAGCAAGGCGCAAGGATAATGTCAACAACCCGTTGTTGTCGTGTGCTAATGTTTCTGTCAAGATTAATCAATTCATTGGCGCTTGATACTTGAATCTTTGCCTTCTCCGACGTTTTTGGTTAGCTTGGCGACCCTTGCCTTTAATTTATACCGTTACCCCAATTGTATCCTCATGCGTAACCAGTAAATGCGTCAGATAGGTTTTCCCGCAGTGAGTGTCGTGAAACCAAAACCAAAGTTTGCACTCTAGCCAATCACAAAGGATACAGACAATCCCGTGAACCAATCAAAACACGAAGTAAGTATATAACTGGCGCAAAGCGCGGGAAAAAGTTCGCAAGTGAGTGACCATTGGTTTGCCTTCACATTGGTCGAGAAAGTGGCCCAAATTTTTTAAACCAATCACTAAACGTATATGCAAAAACCAAAGCAAATGCGAATAACATTCGACTTTTAGCTACTTTTAATAGCAAACCGCTCTAATACATCATGTGTTCCCTGTGCGTTCCCACGTTTTTTTCTCCTACGTTCTCCCAACCTCCAAAGGGTTCCGGTAGATACCGCCCTAACCCCGCCCTATTTGGGCAAATATTCACTGGGAAAATGGGATTCGAGTCACTGGGACTGAGAATCACAAGCTTAACACAATGCATAATGTAACTGGGACTGAAAAATGGGAAAATTTGGGGGAATAATAGGCTGAGAAATGGGACTTGGGCAAAACGTGGGATGGGAAATGGGATCCCCTCCCTTTTCAGGACCCTCTTTCTAGTTAGTTCGGCGAGCCTTGTCGTCAACCCCTGAGTTATAACAATGTAAGTAACCCAGCCTAATTTGTACTGGTTTCATGCATGCTGTTGAATCATACAGTAAACAAGGCAAGACGGTCTTTATTCAAATGTAGTTTTATTTACAGTATTTAGTGCATAACGTTATTGCTTTAGAAAAATAAAAATACTTTATGCTTTAAATAAAACATTTAAGACCTTTTGAATAGAGGGTAAAATATGTACAACATGTATAGAATGTCAGCTACATAAATAGTTACCTAATTATAACATAACGTCTTGGTTATTTACACCCCAGCAATTCTTTATAGCATTTTGTTGGTAACATTTTCCTAAAAACGAACGTAGCTGCGTAATGCAGTTGAAACAAAAGTCTCGTTGGCCAACCTCTGTGCTAATATAAAAGCTAATACTTTTAAACCTCTTTAAATAGTGTTTGGATTTGTTTGAACGTCACCAGACATTTATTTTATATGAAGGTTGTAATGTACCCTAATATAATTATTCTTTAAAAAAACAAAAACAACGAAAACGTAGAAAAAATCCGGCTGCCTTCGCATGCGAGAAGAGAAGAATGTATAAATGAATATTGAGCGTGCTATTTCCTTCCCAAAAAACGATTTTACCAAATATTGTATGGCAGCAATCTTGGACAAAACCTGTTTAGACAAACCTAGCTTTCACACATACCCACTTTGTATAAGTCAGGCGCCTATAGTAAACTATCCTGACAGATTAACACACATTTATTTAAGTTATGGGCTGCAGATGAGAAGTATGTGAAAGTAAAAGTTACTGTTTTAGTGTGTTATAATCATCATAGAACAACATCTTACCTGTAATTTTAGTCTCCAAAATAGTGTGTAAAAGCATATTTCCCTTTAACTTTGATGCAATAATTTCTTTTTTTAACTGACTACCTACATGAAATATATCAGTTGAGTGGTATTCTTCATATTGAAAAAATATTCAGACCTACTGTAAAGTCCATGATTATATATATAATATATAAATGGGTTACTCTTTTATGGGACGGGGGGCAGGGGGGGGGCTTAAAAAGAGGGAAGCTTATTAAAAAATATGAGCTTCCAGATTAAGAGGGGGCTTAACAAAAAGGGGGTGGGGTGGGGATATAAGAGCTTTAAGAGTTTATCTAGTTGGGTTATTTGTTTGATTTTTATTTGAGTAAAGGAATAATTAAAACTCAAACAAATATCGTCTCGGTATCAGTCTGCTTTAGAACCATACATTTACAGTGAGGCTACATTTAGCACTTAATGACTGGTCTCTAGGGAATTAAAATTAACTGGTTTCCTGAGGGATCAGTCATTAAGTGATTTGTTAATTTTATGTAGCACAACGAAGACAGGCAGCCGTTTGTAAACATTCGCTGGCAACAGAGCACTGTTACACTCTGACATCATAGTTTTTGCAATGTTTCCTGCTCAGAGATTTCTGGCGGGGGAAACAAATTTTTTGTGAGTTGTCATGTGACCTCAAGGCAGCCAATGACACCATGCGCTGTTGGGGAAAAAATTCTGGCTTTATAACAACACAAAATAATGTGCTTTCTCTCTGATTTGCTAGGTATCAAGCCCTCTCAACTCTACTTGCCTCCCTGCAGGGTCATAAATAGCCAATAATTATTATTACTATTGGGGTAGCAAGTTACCAAAGCATAGCAGCCTTAATTCTTTTATAGTCATTATCTACAGCTGTCATGGTTTCCATTGCTGCAGCCAAAGCTTCCCCTATCCTGGTACAGTTAGCATCTATGTTGATCACTGCAGCCCTGGCTCGTCTTTGCGTCATCCCTCGAGCAACTGCACGTTCAAATGCTGTAGGTTTCAGCTCATTTATTTTGTCTTCATTTTCCCGAAGCTTGTTTAGAGCACCAGGAGACTGGGTTAGAACCTTTTTAGATGCAGCACCAACCTAACAGAAAAAAGAAAGTTTCTAAGTAAAGAGTAGAGGGGAGTGAAGGGGTGGGGAGGGTACTTCCTATCCCCACCCATGATGGGGATTAAGTGTCCAAAATGGAAAATACATATAACTCTCTTACTTCTGTGTGGAATGATTTAAGTACTCTTTGCACAGGGCCAGGCACACGATCTTTACACTCCTCCTTGACAATCAGCTTTATGTACCCTCCATCTTCATGTGCCTGCAAGGAAGAAAGGCAGAATGAAAAAACTGGACAGGTATGAACCAGCTATTGTTAGTAAAGTTCATGTACATCATTGCTTTTCATGGAAGGAAAGATCACTGAAAAATAGTTCCTCTGCAATGACAACAGCTTTATTTGTACCATGCAAATAAAATAAAATTTACAAAAATTGGTAGTGATAAAATAATAATGACTTCATAGCTGCCCAAAATAGCCATCATGAGCTAATGAAAAATTGGGCAGCTATCCTTAGTACAGGTACACAGCCTTTTCTTCTCAGAAATAAACTTTAGTTGGCTAGTTGCCATTAGCTCCTAGATTTAAACTTCACTATTAAGGTATAAAAATACAACTACTTAATACATTACTTTCTTATGTGTGTTATAATAAATAATAGATAGATAATTAATATTCTTCTATTTGATACTAATATAACAATAGAGTTGATGTTTGCGGGCATAAATATGTTTTTGGCCCGACTCAAGCTCATTTTAGCCCGAGCCGCAGGCGAGGGCTAAAATGAGCTCTGAGAAGGGCCAAAAACATATTTACGCCCAAGAACATCAACTCTATTACTATTATAATCATTTCAGAGGGTATTTAGTTATTATACAAAAACAGTAAGCGATATCTTGAACGCTGCCGACTTGCGAGTCGGTGTTTATATCTGATTGTAAATCAGGTTTAAAAGTTTACAAAACTCGGCAGAAAACCGCAAAATTACTCAAAACAATCTTTGCTTGAAAGGGAAATTACAAAATTCTATCAGCAGCAAAGAAATAGTCGTCATTTAGAAGTGTTTAAATTAATTGTGCTGTTAACTGAACTGGCAATTTGGAATATGCCTGAAATTCGACTGAGCGAGTTTCGCTTAACGAAGACAAACTTACATTACTTCGCCGCCTGGATTCCGTCTTTAAGTTTCTAAATTCCTTTTCATCTAGCTGAGAAGACTGAGATTTTGCTTCCCCGTTCAGTCCTTCAACAATTTTGTCGTTATAAAGCTTAAAAACAGTTTGCAATTGCAGATGGAAGCGTCTCGACTCAAATTAAGCAAAGCTTGAAGTGATGCCAGCTTGTGCCAGCCAGCAAGAAAACGGCGCGAACAGTTGAATGGTTTTCAGTTCTGATTGGCTGGCTTCGTTATTTTTTTGTTTCTGATTGGTCCACGGCAGCGGGCTAAAATATATTTTAGCCTGCTGAATTCTCCATTTTAGCCAGCAAAATACGCCACAATGCCCGATGAAATGATTATAATAGCATATTGTAAAGGATGCCAATTAAAAATATCATGAGATCGCAAGTATGCAAGTATTCTCATTAAGAATACCAATTTTTATGCCACAAGTTATCACTACAAACAATGTAATGTTAACCTCAAGTGCATCTTCATCGTCATCTGTTCTTATAAGCTGTTTCAGTCCATCAATGCACTCTTCAAGACTAGCCTTAGCGCTGCTCGTCACTCCTGCTACACTGCAAGCTCTCTTAAAATTGTTCATGGCATCCTTAAGTCCTGTACTTGTGTTCTGAACTGTTTCAATGGGTCCATTGCACTCAGCAAAGAATACATCAAACTGCAAGGAAGAAGTCAAGCATTTCAAGAGTGAACAAAAGCTGATTTGCCCCCTTCCCCCAAAAGGTTTACAAGGTAATCCATTTTAATTTTCTGATGAGCAAATGAATCAAATTACAAGCTAAACTTCTAAGTTTAGAAATATTTTAAGCTTAAGTGGATCCACAGTCACTTCCATTCATCACCCTCCTCCCTTCAGTACATCCCTTCCTGTAGGGGTGGGGTAGGTAAGGTTTCACCCCTGTCACAGGAACACCATTGGACATCAATTGTCAAGACAATGGAAGAGTGCAAAACCTCACCCAAAATACAAGTCCTAGCTTCACAAAGGATGTCCTGGCATTAACACACAGACAAAGTAAAAAGAGAAAGGTCTAGCCTCTTTTGTGCAATCTCCTGTCTACATCTTTCATCATGCCATCACATCTTATTGCAACTTCAGTAGTGTACATACATGTAGCAATATAATAACCTTGGGAGGAATACTCCCCAAAATGCCTATACACTCAGGTATGTGCTGCCCAACGGGATCATGATTTTGAGCTCCCAATCTAGAACAGGATATCCATTTTAGAGACAATTTCTAGAACGGGGTATGGCATTTCAAATGTATGAAAGTTTCAGATTATTGGCAGCCAAAATCATTTTGAACGCAAAATCTTTATGAAACAGGGTGCTACTTTGGAGCCCCAGGTGGCCCATACCCACCCAAAATATAATAAACAGTTACCTCAGGGACTTTAGTAACAATAAGTGGTATGAACTCTTTTTTCTCTGTAATTTCCAAAGGACTGATGGTAACATAGTTTTTCTCCTCAATCTCTTCGTCGTTCTTGGTAAACCTGCCTCCTTTTGCAGCAAACCTCTTTTTCTTCATATTCTGTTGTAACAAGTGTCGTACAAGAGACTGAATTGCAGCATGTACACTGTTGTCACTCTCTTTGGCTGACACAGTAACACTGAAACATTAAACACAAGGTTAGAATATGTGTCAGTGGTCAAAGTATGTTCTATAATTTTTCAAGTTTTCACACATCATGTATTACATTTTAACCATAGTATGCAAAATAAACAAGAACTGCAAGCAGTTTATAATCGTGCGGGTAATGTTTGACCACCTGACCTCTTACAGTGCTTGGGCTTAAAGGCACGGCACCACACAGTAAAAAAAAATCTTTAGAAAAGCAGTCACTTGAGAAACACGCAAGTCGTGTTTGCGTTAGTCACGGAGTGAACGTGACATGAATTTCCTTTACCACGCCATCTTTCACGCCAAAATAAAGAGTAGACTAAGGCCATCCCATTGTGTTTCTCCGTTTAGCGTCTTCCGACAAGCTTTTGGTAATTCCCCTGGCGCGACGACGTGTATCCCGTGCTTTGACATATTCTTGCTGAGCTTGCAACTTACGTTTCGATAACGTTTCGATTCTCAAAATACCGTAAACTCAAAACAAAAATTGGGATATCCAGAAAATAAGTCGTCGTTTTGCAATATTTAACACGTTCCGGGTAAATTGTACGACTTGTACTCGCTCCGAGCCAAACGCTTGAGTAACACAACAATAAATATTTCACACAAACAGAGCGCAGAGTATTCAAACAGAAAATAGGTGAATGATTATTTATATAGCTACAAGCGAGAGATCGCGTGACATGGGTCTGACGTAGTGGTAGTTTTAAATAGCTTGGACATGTCCAAGCGGTCTTTGTTTTCGCTATGTGATTATATTCAGCCCTCTCTTCTTGTAAAATATGGAATGAAACAAAATTATACATTTTAGAGAGTAGAGTGTTCATGTTAAATACGAGTGATCGGCTGATCTCTATTAAGAATATTAAATCTTGCGTGACCGTGACAGAAGAGCCGGCTGGGCCGCGTGGGTCTGGATCGATTTACCGACAAAAAAAAAAAAATTCCGTGCAGATTATGAATCGGGCCCAGGCCCCGCCCGATTAACTAGCCACATGCTAATTGTGATTGTAAAATTCAAGAAGCTGATAACAAAGGTGTCTGAAAAACAAACAATTTTTTTTGACAAATGAAAACATTTCCGTTGGGAAAAAAGTGATAAACCCAAATGGGGCAGAGCTTTTTGAATACAAATCTGTTCTACCCTTGTTTGCACTTAATGGTTAAGGTCCATTTCAACAAACTTTTGTTTGCTGATTACTTCATTCTCCCATAAAACATATGTGAAGGTTTTAAAGACATAGTCTTTTCTGCTTGCATAGCCTTCAATTCTTTGTTGAGGAGAAAAAAGTTTAAATACACCTTTACTATGAAAGGATGATGGGTGATATGAATGCCAAAGTCGGAGCTGACAATTCCGACTGCGACAGAGCTATGGGGAAACATGGATGCGGTGTGATGAACGACAATGGCGAACGTCTAATTGACTTCTGCTTAGAAAATGATTGTGTAGTCGGCGGTACCATCTTCCCACACAGAAACATCCACAAGCTCACATGGAAGTCTCCTGATGGTTCCACTGTCAACCAGATCGACCACATCTTGATCAATGGAAAGTGGCGCAGGTCCCTTCATGATGTTCGAGTTTGTCGTGGTGCCGATGTTAACAGCGATCACTACCTAGTTACAGCCACCATCAAGCTAAAACTAAGGAAAGCAGCTAAGTCAAACCAACACAGGAAACACCTTGATGTTGCCAAACTGAAGTCCCCACCCACCAGCAAAGAGTTTGCGTTAAGACTGCAGAACCGCTTTGCCGCCCTGGCTGAAGACCATGAGGTTTCTAGCATTAACACCAAGTGGGAAACCATTAAGAAGACGTACGTTGAGACAGCCACCAGTGTCTTAGGCTACCGACAGAAAAAGAACAAGGAATGGATAACACCTGGTACGTGGAAAAAGATAGAAGAACGGAAACAACTGAAAGCCAAGGCACTGAGCACAAAGTCACTCAGGGTCCAGCAGCAGGTCCAAAAAGCCTATAAGATGAAGGACAAAGAAGTGAAGAAGAGCGCTAGGAATGACAAAAGAGCCTTTGCTGAAGAGAGCAGGTGAAGCTGAACGTGCTGCTGCAAGGGGAGAGATGTGCGCTGTTTACAAGATCACAAAGCGACTCTGTGGTAAAAACATCAACCAGTCTGCCCCTGTCAAAGACAAGGACAATAACAACCTCACAACAGAACGTGAGCAGGCTGCAAGATGGGTACAACACTTCGGTGAGGTACTTAATCGCCCAGAACCAGATGATCCTGCTGACCCTCCACCGGCAGAAGAAGATGTTCTCAACATCAACATCAGTCCCCCTACTGAAGCTGAGGTCAGGCATGCCATCCAAAACACGAAGAGCGGGAAAGCCGCAGGCATAGATTCCATCCATGCTGAAATGCTAAAAGCTGACCTTTGTACGTCAACCAAGGTCCTCACGGACCTCTTCAGAGACATATGGGAGACAGACACGATACCAGATGACTGGACCAAAGGCCTAATTGTCAAGATTCCTAAGAAAGGTGACCTCCAAAATTGCGACAATTGGCGGGGCATCACACTGCTGTCAATTCCATCCAAGGTTTTCTGCAGGATTCTTCTTGCCAGAATAGACACAGCCATTGACACTAAATTGAGACAGGAACAGGCAGGAATCAGATAAGGCCGCGGATGCATAGATCAGATCTTTGCTCTGAGAAACATCATCGAGCAGTGCATCAAGTGGACCACCCCTCTTTACATCAACTTCATTGACTTCCAGAAAGCGTTTGACAGTGTGCACCGTGACACCCTATGGAAGATCTTGCGATCATACGGAGTCCCTCCAAAGATGGTCACACTTATGAGCTCATTCTACCAGCAGTTCGAGTGCAGTGTCATTGTTGATGGCAACCTGTCAGAATGGTTTCCTGTGAAGTCAGGGGTGCGACAGGGATGTATCATCTCACCCATCCTCTTCCTGCTCACCATCGACTGGATCATGCGCACAACAACGGCCGACAGACCCCGTGGCATTCAATGGACACTCTTTTCCCAACTGGAAGATCTTGACTTTGCGGATGACCTTGCTGCTCTCTCCACCAATCGTCATCATCTACAGGAGAAGACCGACAGGCTCAACAGGTTTGCCAAACAGGCAGGCTTGCAGATTAACACCTCTAAGTCTAAAGTAATGTACATCAATGCCACCCCTGATGTACCGATTACGACAGATGGTGAACCACTTGACTTTGTTGAGGAATTCACCTACCTGGGTAGTCTTGTCGCAAAGGAGAGTGCAGCACGAAAGGACATCAAGGCAAGGCTCGGGAAGGCCCGCGGTACATTTGCACGACTCCAGCCCGTCTGGAGATTGAAGCAGTACAGCCTTAGAACCAAGCTTAGGCTATATAACAGCATTGTCAAGCCAGTTTTGTTGTATGGCGCCGAGTGCTGGCGTGTGGTAAAGAGCGATATGAACAAGATCAACGCCTTCCACAACGGCTGCCTCAGGAGGATATGCCGCATTTTCTGGCCTAACAAGATCTCAAATGAAGAACTCTACAAGAAAACAAAGAGCCAAAGTGTGGTGCTTGAGATCAAACGCCGCCGGTTTCGTTGGCTTGGACATGTCCTCAGAATGGACCAAGACCGTATCCCGAAGACTGCTCTTAGATGGACACCACCTGGAAAAAGGAAGCGAGGGCGGCCCAAGACAACCTGGAGACGTACTGTGATGGGCGAGCTAAACCAGATGGACTTGACTTGGGGCGAGGCACAACTTGTAGCAAAAGATCGGTCCCGATGGAAGCAGATCGTTGCCGCCTTATGTCCCACCAGGGACGAAGAGGAATAAGTAATACGTAAGTAATGAAAGGAAATAAATTACTGTACATGCATTTAACTAAACTAGCTTGTAACCTGAGCATTTGAACAAAACTACCGGTAGCAGAATGAATGAACTTACCTTCCAACAAAGCCATGTTGCAAAGCCACACCCTCGAGTACTCGCACTGACTCTAAGTTGGTCAATTCTTCATCGTCATTTGTTTCCTCTTCACTATTCTGATATTTAAGCTGCAAATTTATTAACAGGAACTTAAAAAAAATCAAGCCGGAACTACGAGCAGTTAGTCTGGTCTAGGAGGGTCATTTCCTATGGCAGGTGATGCAATACTAAGTTGACTGACAAGTACCAGGATCCAAGAACTGTCATAAGCTGGAGATGACATTTTCCAGGGAGGGGGGAGAGGGGAGGGTGTTGTTCAAAACTAGGAATCAGGTGAATCAGGATTTTCAAGTGATGGGAATGATCAAATAGGGCTAAATATCAAGACCCAAAAAATCCCTAATACCCCCCAAAAATCCCTACTTAAAGCAAGCCACCCCCAAAATAATACTTGCCAAATTTTCCTCCCCCAAAAAATCTTAAAATTAAAAATTTCAAACCCATAAAAATCCTTCAATCCTCCCTGTCACTTGATATCATGAGTACCACCTCTCCCCCCTTGGGGAATCACCAGTAAGTAAAATACTTTCTAAGAGTCTGCTCTGGCAATCATTACTGTACCTTATCCATCTTGTTCCCCAAAAGCAAAATAGGTATTTGCTTAGAATCTTTTGTATCCTCCTGTAAATTTCCAGAATTGGCAGTGAACACTGCGTTGTTGACAATATCTTGCTTCCAAGTTCCTGCCATGGTTACTGAGTCGATATCTTCCATGTCAACAACAACTGCAGGACAGTAAAATACCAATACATTGTTAGACTTCAATGGGCGTCAAAAGTCCTTGAGACAGTTGGATGAAATTGATACTAATTTAAAATTCTCGTTTTTTCACCTTTAATCTGCTGCCGCTTCTGAACCACTCCCCCTCCCCCCTTTTCAATGTTGTACTCAAACGAGACAAGTCTTGCAGATAACAAATACAACATTGTTTCGGGGGGAGGGGGTTATATTGAAGGGGTGAGGGGTAAAATTTGTCCAAGGTACTCAAAAAGTGCCGACTGTCTCAACACTTTTGGCGCTCATTGTCTGAAGGTGAATTTTCGGTATATCTTGAAAATAAGAAAATACATAACATGGACACAAACGTATATTATTCTTTAGAATCAGGTGATCACATTGGTACTGCGCTGCATTACGAAAGATTAATTAGCGCGTAAATATCGTGATTATTGTAATTTGGCGATGACGTCACAAATCGGCTAGACCTGCGCATAAACAAGGCCAAATCGTTTTTAAGGCTAGAATTTGTGTTGAAACACGTGCGTATGTCTGCTTTGCAAATAAATTAATAGGATTATAGGTGCCAAATAAATTATGCAACAACCTTAAATATCTCGGGGTTTTTGTATCGCATTTTAAAGCTGCTTAGAGCAAAGGAAAAAATCGAGCATGCGTGACGAGGAAAGCTATCGGACGCCACGAAAAACTAAGTTCCCGGGAAAAGCGGTCCAGTCTTAGAAAAATCCCAAGGTTAAGGAATGGGATGGGTCGATTTACTGTCTAGAAACTAATGCGGTAAGCAGGCGCCAGCACAAGACACGTTTCTTTTAGAACAGGACAATGTTTTGGCGTAGCAAATGGTATAAGTTCCTTGAAGCACGGCAAAAGGGACTACTTACAGATGGAATGTGAAAAAGATTCTACAAATTGCACGAAAGATCAAACTTGAATGCGATGACAGCTTGTGGAAAGGACGCATTGCGTATCTCTTAGCTAAAGAAGAAGTATTTTTTAAAATGGTAAATCTAATTACATGACGATGCACTAAAGAAGAACATATAACTTTCATAACCTTTGGTCTGTTTTGAGGACGCATCTCCGATACCGTGAACTCTCTAGATAAAGGCGTAATTTCCAGAATAATTGCAAGTATGAACGAGACAATGGATTAAATAATTGTAAACAATGGACAGGGTACAAATATCGAATATATATTACTTTCCACCGATTATTTTCGCGTAGTTTAGAACCTACGATCGCCTTGTGTGACGGTGTCACGCAACTGGTACGTAAAACGTCACATGCCCGTGACTCTGACGGCTTTTCACGTTATTATTGACGATATTATTCATTTAATCACGTAAAAATGCATGTAATTGAATGGAATCGCAACTATCCGTGATTTTTCAACAAACAGCTTGTCAATAACATGTGAAAAACGGCCTCTTCTCTCGAAATGAACGGGTAACCACGAGTAACCACGGGTAACCAAAATAGTTGAGAAATAAGATATTCTTATTCCTTTTAATTTGTTTGGTTACCCGTGGTTACCCGTGGTAATCCGTTATGTTATGTATCAGAAAAATGCGTCTTAGTCCACGAAACATTGTATTTACATGGATTCTTAGTTTGCACTTATAATTATTGCAAAAAGCTAGATTTCCCTTTCAGACAATGGGCGTCAAAAGTCCTTAATAATAAGAGACAGTTGGATGAAATTGATACTAATTTAAAATTCCCGTTTTTTCACCTTTAATCTGCTGCCGCTTCTGAACCACTCCCCCTCCCCCTTTTCAATGTTGTACTCAAACGAGACAAGTCTTGCAGATAACAAACACAACATTGTTTCGGGGGGAGGGGGTTATATTGAAGGGGTGAGGGGTAAAATTTGTCCAAGGTACTCAAAAAGTGCCGACTGTCTCAACACTTTTGGCGCTCATTGTTGTTTTTGACTCAAAATTGTTATAATAAATCAATTTAAAATATTTTATAATTAATTTACTTTGTTTGAGACTTACACCTCTCATCATGTTAGCAGTTTGCAGTGTGTGATAGTCTATAGTAACAACTCGCAATCTGGAGACCCCATGAAGACTTATGTTTTTTACATCCCACTCAGAAGTAAACACGTCAATGCCTATACCTCCAGTGGCAGATCAAAAGGAAAGGCCCTGGGTGAAGGTTTGCCTTCTTTTTGTCCAAAAAAGATAGGCATTTTTTGGCTGGTTCAGGCCTTATGTTTTTTTTTATAACAAAAAGGAGGGGCCCTTCCCTAGGTATGATACTGACCTCCTTACCTATGTACACCAACTAGTGTAACAATTCTAAGAATCAGAGAGTAGTATAAAAGGAAAAAGGGGGGAGGGGGTAAAAAAAGAGTCCAGAGTGAAGTGGACAACCTTGGAAAGGGGTGAAAGGAGGTCTTCATTCTCCAACAAAAAAGGAGGAGTCCTTCCCTAGATCCACCACCGCATACCTTGACTGACACTCGGTACACTATTACAAAACTTGGTTCTTACCAATAGCAGCATCCACATCTTTGTAGTAACTTCTTCTCAAGTCCATTTCCTCTCGGCCGGGCAGGTCCCATAATGCCACAGACACTATAGTCTCATAAGGGATGTTGACATGCTTCACAACATTGCCGATACTCACAGAAACACTGGGCTGATAGCTGTAGTCAAATTGATTCTTGGTGTAGCGTAAAAATATGCTGGATTTTCCAACTTCAGGGTCACCTAAAATGACATCAAAAATTATAATTTCAAACAGAAGGAACTGAATAACATTGCAACAGTTACACATCCATCGCAGCATAATATTAGATTTTTCTAATTAAATGTGATCACCCATTCCCCCCCCCCCCCCTGTTTCCATCAATATGTCAAATGTGATGAGATACCCCATTTGGGACTAAGCAAGAGCACATCATTAAGGCAGGGCGACTGCAGATCCTCGCAACAGAGTGCAATGATTTACAAGTAAGCATGTTTACATAGAATCACAGAATTTTATCCCTGCAGTCCATTGTGATTGACATGCCAATGATTATGCGGAAACCACTCTGTAAAAACATGCAGGCTTAGGCATTCCATAGAATTATCAAATTTAAAAACCAATCCTCGTTGCTAGAAAAAAAAAATTAAAAACCAAGGATATGAAGCAAAAACAAATCCCTTAAAAATAAAACCAGGCACTTGTGACAAGGACCGGAAAAGTCAGAAACAAAATATCGTTCTTGTTTATAATTATGGAAAACTGACTTTCACGCTGTGATTTCCTGAAACGAACAGTTCTTTCCTTGGGAACACAAGAAAACAGTTCGCCGATAGCACTTGTCGTTTTATTAAGCTTATCAACTTTTCAAGAACTAATGTTTTCCGCGCAGGATCCAGCGAGAAGGATCTTAATAGCTTCGCGGAAATCATTAAAACGAAGTTAAAGTAAACTGTTTGTTTGACTACCGAATCTCATACTAAAACAATAAATAAAATGTGCAAGATGGTCCACCATATTTCGTTCTGCAATATTAAACGCACCTACCCACTGCTTTTCGAAACAAAGCATTCGTTCTCAACAGCATTCAGCGAGACAATTCAATTGAACTTGAAAGCTTCTTTGAACAAATAGCTTTGTATCGATGGTAAACAGTCGCTCACTCATTCGACAAAATTGGTCAAAGAAACTTGCGCTTTGCTTCAGAAGCAAGCAGTGAACTTAAAAATCTGCATCAAGGAATAAACCCGCTAATGATTTAAGAAACGCGTTGATAAAGCTCTGCAGATTTATCCAGATGTATTTTCATAATTCAGCAGCCGCTTTTGCCGAACACATGATCGGCAGATCGAATGCATAACTTACCGACTAGAACAACCTTGAACGTTGGTATTTCATGTTGAACGACTTCTCCTATAAATAAAGAATAGTATTTATTAATTTTTTTTGCCATAGAAAGCAAAATAACAGCAGAAAAAAAGCTCACCTCTGCTGCAACTGCCAGCGGAACCCATGTTCTTTCCGCTACATATCGCGAAGTTCGCGATTACTCGCGCGGGCCCGCCATGGCTTGTCACCATGGCAACCAAGACGAGTTTGTTATGTTTTCGTGGGTGGATGACGTGAACACTGATTCAATCAATCAATCAATCAATCAACTTTATTAAAAGAGGGTAACGGCAAACAGTAAAAACTACTGACAAACAAGCGGCCCTCGGATTACAAATTACAACTACATAATATATACAATTTAAAATTTGAATTAAAATACAGAAATTTCTAAAAATAGGGATTAAGAATTAAAAAACTGTAAAATGATGAATGTCCTTAAGGCTAGATGCGTAAAAATCAATTAGGCCATTTTTAAAACAATGTAGACTCTCACTTTTC
Source organism: Oculina patagonica (assembly GCF_052425735.1). Taxonomy (NCBI): domain Eukaryota; kingdom Metazoa; phylum Cnidaria; class Anthozoa; order Scleractinia; family Oculinidae; genus Oculina; species Oculina patagonica. The sequence goes on from NC_135763.1 coordinate 10,079,174, forward strand.
TTTAAGAAATTGGGAAGAGTGTTCCAAAGTCTAGTTGCTCTCACGCTAAATGATCGCCCTCCTTCGGTTTTTCGTTTGAAACGGGGGCAGGCCAAGTTGACAGAGCCATATCGACTATTTCTTTCATTTATTTCAGAGTTTAGCACTAAAAGTTCGTTCATATAGGATGGGCTTTGGCCATTCGATTCAAACGGTAACTCTACACGTACACTGAAGAAGGTTTATGGTGCTCTAAAAATAATCGGGGATTGTGGCTCCTCTTAAAAGCAAATATCGGCACATTCATCACCCAGCGTTTGTGATGTACCTATATCGATAGTCAACCCTCCCCCCTGCGGTGGACGTCAATCATCTTTCAATCCAACTGCACATTTAATAGGAAAAAAATCCTCGTTAAAATATACATAAATTAATACACGTAGATTTTTGAAGTTCAGCACTAACATTTCTGCTGACTGAGCCAGCCATCCTCAGATAGAATTTTAGCAAGTTCTCAGATGACAGGTCTCAGTATAGTATTTTTCATTAAATCTTAAAGTATTTTCAGTTAACAATGACAAGCTTCTTATGCATTTATACGACCTTAGTATTGACTGTTTAGAATGTAATTTGCCCTTTTGGGCAGCCATGTTAATATTGTGTCAAATGATTTCAGCTTAAACAATTTTTTCGTTCTATCTGTACAAGTTTTAGCGTGTAGGGGACTTCACGAATTGCCCTGGAGTATTCAAATTTTGTAATAAAATGATCGAAAAAGCCGATATAATGAAAAAAAAAAGGAAATTAAGAAAAAACGTAAAGTGTAGAAAGTTTTCGGGGCGGAGTATTTTCAATTCGTCTCCCATCCATGTTCTAACCCCGCCCAACAGGCGTAACAGGGACGAGAACAGGGCTTGTGGTGAAGAACGTTTTCACCCGGCGCGTGACCAGCGGCAACATTTGTTTACTAAAACAAAATATTATTTTTTACATTAAAAAAGAGTTTAATTCCCGGAGAAATGGCTTGGTACACCAATATGGCCGTCGTGACGTCAAAACTTTCTATACGAAGTCATGAGCAAACGTGATGTAAACCACCTCAGCTGTACACTAAAGCACTTCTCCGATACGCAGGGGACGGACAATTATTCTTTTGTAGGGGGGAGCAAAATTTTTTCAAGACGAACAATTTTTTTCAGTGTAGTTGTCTGTGCAAACAATTTTTCCTGCTACATCATCCTGCAGACAATGATTTTTTAAAACTGCAAACAATTTTAATTCCCCCCCCCCCTCACCAAAAAATTGGTCCGTCCTCAACAATGGCTTACAGTCAGCAATTGTCTAGATCGGTTTCTTGATACGCAACTGTTCGCAAAGTGTTTAAAGTCATGCTGAATGTCAGTTTTCTGCGCAACTTTGAATTGTTTCAGTACTTTTTTTAATGATCGATTGACACTTCAAAAAAGTAATCTAATTTCTTGAAATAAACGTTATGCGTTTCAGTGCTGCACTAGATAAGGCGGACCGCGGACTGATAATGTTAGGTTCTGTTATTTTAATGTATTTTTTGGTTTTTTTTTGTTTGCGGTCAAACATGTTTTGATCTCCAACAACGTCCAAGACTTGTGGGACATGTAGTTTGCCAGGCCAGAACTAAGTTGTCAGTATCGGAAAAACGCTCGATTTGAAATCTTTTCAAAGTCTAGATTGTTGCGAAGCACTACTCGCACCAAATGAAATTCTAAGTTTGCTGATTTTAGCTCATTTTAACTAGTCTAGCAGTGTACGCACTCTCAGTCAGAATCCGCATATTAAAAAACTTACTACACCGACTAAATATGCTAATATTCCCAATGGATTTCAGAGGTTGCCTAGTAGTAATCGCGGCGCGCAGCGAGGACAACGAAGTCATCAGGGGCCAAGGATTCGAATCACGCTTAATAGGGGGTTATTCTAAAACTGGCTTGGGGGCCGGATAACCTCTCCCCGGTTGGAGATTTGAGTCTATGAGCAAGGAATTACTCTCGCAGGCTTGGGGGACGAGTTATTCCTCCCCAAAATTCCGTTTTGATTTTTTTTTCTTTTCTCTTTGGCTATTTCTGGTTTTTCTGATCTCCTTTTTCCTTTTTCACACCGTCTTAGTTCGTTTTTTTTTGTAGTTTTTTGTTGTTGTTGTTGTTTATTTTAACGTTCGGCGTTTTGTCAATTTTTTTTCGTTTACAGGTTCGTCCAAGAAACTGTTATTTCATTAAAGAAAACTTCACTCAATTAAAAAAAATCATTTTGCGGCATTTGTAGGAGAGTCTATGAGTATGTCTTAGCATAGTAATTGGATACCTTTCTTTCAAATTATTGGTCTGAAATTATTATGTTACACATGGGCTATGAGCTTTAGATCCTTAACCTACTTTTAAAACTAATTTTCTTTCGATATGTATCGTCTCATGAATCAGTTGATACTTCATTTATTTCTCTCAATTGCCGTATTTCTTAAATGTCCACTGGTTATTTTTTTCGTGGCTCTAGTTCAACAATATAGCGGGTTCCATAATTATACAGTTAAAACCAGAAATTGTTGTTGTATTGTGTTCAACTCGGCTAGAACGATTGAGTCTTTTAATCAACACGTCACGAGAAAGTAGCGACAGGTTGAGTTTAAATTGATCAGGAGTTTTGCATTGCTGAATATTAAGGTTGTAACAGCGGGATATTCTTTCTTTGGGGCATGTTATTTGGCAAAAATACGACAAGGGGGGGGGGGGGAGCTAACACAAAAACAAACAAACAAACAAACAAAATCAGGACGTTCGTCTTTTCAGCCAATGGTGCGTGCTGTTATTATTTTCGGCCACGGAAAACATATTAATAGGCCATTTTCAAAAATATCTTAATACTCTTTGTTGTCCCTCCAAAATTTTGCGTAAGCACTGTTTAGCTGTCTCAAGAGAAATTGCCGAAAGCAATGCTTATGCAAAATTTTGGAGGGACAACAAAGAGTATTATGGTATTTTTGAAAATGGCCGCGCCTATGTACAGTTGAGGCAAGAAATCATATGAAACATAACTTGTCTGTGAATTGTCTGAGAGTAAATAAAACTAAATATAAGTAAAACACTAATTAAAGCTTATTTTCGCTTGTGGGTCGTGTTAATAAAAAAAAAAAACAGTCTCGTGACTTTTGCCAAAATTAATTAAACATAAAAATTTATTAAATTAATTAGAAAGCAATCTATTTAACTGTTCCAATAACATTTTCAATTTGTTTAATTTTTGATTTTTTTAAGAGTAAGAGCAAGAGTAAGAGTAAGCAATATAATCGGAATATAATGATCTGAAGAGCTGAGAAATAGCATTGTGGTTGGTTTGTCTTTTCGCTTCTGCTTGTGATTTTCACTAGATCATTAATGGCGGAATTCGAAGAAAATAGAAACGTCCTGATTCTTCTGACTCCGATTCCGTCGAGCTTATGACTCCGCCAACGACTCTGGTTTTTGATTTTCACTGACTAGGTCGTGAGCGCTTTTATGGCTCCTACTCCGACTCAATCGCCAGTGAAAACCAGCTTTAACCTGACCAGGGCCAGAAGTATTAAATATGCATAGTGAGAATTTGGCGCGCGCGCCATATTTGTCGTTTTCACCAATGAATTTTTAAATGTATTAACTCTGTTTAGCAATAAAGCATTATTTGCATGTATTGTGTAATTACACGCTTCCCTCCTTTTCCATTTTTCAAAAAAAGACATTAAACTTATCATGCGTGTCAACAAAACATCGAACGAATTTATTTAAGTCATTCTTGATCATTCTTGTTTTGAAGTCTATGCTATTTGGTCCTACTTGTAACCATTTTTCGAGTATGGATATCTCTCCTAGCTTAATAATGACTGTATAATATTTTCAGTTGTATTTCTACTAATAAATTTCATTTATTTTTAAGCGACTATGGTCTGATTAACATTCTATTTCGGTTTTTTGACCTTTTTCCCCCGATAAACGCGGTGGCGGCTGCGAATAAAAAGTCATGTTATGGGGCAATTTTAATTCAGACAATAGGCGGATTTAGCGCCGACTGGGCCCGCCAAAAATGAATTGGAATATACACTGAAAAATGTTACCATTTTCTTTTTTAGGCTTTCTCAGTTATGATCATTTTGGAAAGTGGTTGCTTTTGAAAAACAAAACTAAATTTACATCAAATTATTATAAACCGACGAACGAACCAGATTTCACGATTTGTCCCAGGAGCCTTGCTCGCTTGACTGACTTTCTTGCCTCAATAAACACAACTGACAATAATTTTCTTTTATTGATACGAACTCGATCATAATTCACTGCACTCAGAAGGAGCGAGGCTCGCTGCAGAAAACGCTTGCTCTTGAAGTAGTACTGGAAAATTTCGCTCTTCGTCAGGCGCGTCTTGGAGAGTTTTACAGCTTTGCATTTTGCAAAACAGGGAAGAAACTATTATCTCATCTTATCTAAGGTAAGTCAGTGTTTACTAGAGTACAAAAATGTCAAACTTGTACTTGGTAAAAATCAATTTTTATTCAGTATAGCTTAATTCCAGTATGCTCTATTCTATAAAAACCATTATAAGGAAGCAGAGAATGAAACTTAAATTTGTTTTCTTATAATTCGAGCTGAATTTTATTCCATAGTTTTGTTGTTTGGCACAGCAATAGTTTACTTTGGTCGCACCATGAATAAATATAAGTGCGTAATTTTGAGTAATTTTGTTTACTATTTTTCCAGTCTATAAAAAGAGACGGACTCCCACTGATTTTGCTTCGAAGAAATGTATTCTAGATAATAAAGATTTTTTCTAATAAAAATTTATTATATCTGCATCAAAGTGACTTGAAGTACAGAACATTTTAGCAAAACGTTTGAACGTTTTTTTGTTTCCCGCCAATTTTGGCCGCCCTACACATAACCAGTCTGCATGAATTAAACTTTGCTTGTATGTTGTTTGACACCAGGGAGCTTCTGTTTATGTTGTTTTGTTTGCAACCTGCACAGATCATACATTTCATCCTGACAAATATTATTCTAGTTTTAGATCTGATCAGTTTTACATAAGATTTAAGGATATATCGTGCTAGTACATCAGTTCACCCTTACCTCTGAAGTCCTCGATTTGATTTGTTCTTCGATTTGACTGTCTTAGCTGATTTAAAACATTTTTGGGCTGCAGAGGTCCGTTCGGCCTGTTGTTTCGCGAGAAAATGGGTTGCTCTGGCATACTAAAAATTTTTAACCCTTATTATATTATTTTAATACGGATAGCTTCCATTGAAAAGTTGATTCCTTCTGGAGAATGGCCTAATTCCGCATAACGTCACAAGCTTGAAATCATACAAACTATTTTTCAAAGAAAAAAAACATTCAAAGATTCTGAAGATTTATATTTCGCGTTTTCTTAGGCATGATTATTTATAAAATTGCTGTTCGAAATTTTGCTGGAAACTGCTCGGCCAAAATCTTAAGACCCAATGAGCTGGAAAAATTCAAAACTAGACTTCATTGTTCTAATAAGGCCCTTCATGGTTCAAAAGTTTTTATGGGAAACAACATAATTATGCCACTTATTTACGCGGGACATAATTTATGCAAGACGCGGCAAAAGCAGTGATGCACGTAATGATTCCGCAGTTTTATTTTCAAGTTTGTAGGCTGTTTATTTTATTTCGCTCCTAAATTAATTAAGATACAACCGGAAAAAGTTAATTCATGATCAGATGTAACAAATGCTCATCAAATTGACTCAGCTTGGAAATCAGTTAGAACCTTACTTTACACGGGAATAATCGTCGTCGCTTATTTCAAAAGCTTTTTTTGCATAATGATCGAACTTTTCATCATTTCATGATATGTCCGGCATGGTTCTGCTCTATACACACCATTTATAGTTAAAAGATACAATTGTGAATGATATAAAGAAAAAAACCCGGATAAATCCTGAGTAAGTTAAAATTTATTACGTGATTTCCCAGAAAAATTGCTATTTGGTTGATGAACTTTGAAGCATTTCACTAAAAATAAAACCATTGCAACCCGCACTGAGATTTTTGTCAAACTTCAAGTGTCTATTGATTGTTTCTCTTATATAGGAACTTAGAGTTTGTGATAAAAAAAATGGGGGTCCCCATATTCGTTTAGGAGCAGTAGCACATTGTATATACGCAATAAATCCTTCTAATATCATCAGATTATATTCACAATAGCTAAATTCTCATTTCTTTGTCTACAGTGGGAATCAGTCTACATTTATTTTACAGAAAGAAAGCTATTACTCAATTCAAACCGAGAGTAAAAAATGATTGGACATCATACTCGTTTACTAGAAAATGTCGATTTACCTCTCTGGCGCAAAAACTGTGCAAAAAGAAAAAGATCTGCCATTTTTTAATTTGAGGGCTAATCATGCGCAGTACTAGATGGTTGTTATCCCTGTAGACCCAGGTAGGCCTTTCTCGATTATGCTAGCATTTTTTTCGGCATTTTTTGGGAAAACGAGCATTTTTTTTCGTTTTTTCTTGAAAAAGAATTGCTAGCATTTTCTGTCATTTTTCATGACTGTGATCCAGATTTCAGCACTCAGAACTCAGAAGGATAAATAATCCTAAAGTTTCACAGTTTTGATTACTTAATTTGATTGTTTTCTGTCTGTTTCGACTGTTTGTGCGTTGTGTTACTTGTGTACTTGTGTTGTGTTACTTGCGTGTGTGTTTTTTTATTTTTATTTTTTAAAAAGATTAAATATTTTTTTTATTTTATTTTTATTTTTATAAACAAACAATTATTAAGTATCACCTGTTGTTGAAATGAGCATATAATGTAAGAGTCCGTACGTTTTGTTTGAAATAAAACAAAGCATTCTTTGGAATTCAAGTGGCATTTTTTAAAGAAATCAGGCATTATTTTAGCATTTTTTTGGCTTTATGCGAGAATTTCTAGTAGCATTAAATGCCAGTTTTACTAGCATAATCGAGAAAGGCCTAGACCCAGGGCCCTTCTCGCATATTTAACATTTTCAGCCATGTCGCCGGAGCCATTGCTAACAGATCAATGACGAGCAAAAATATTATTTACACAACATTGATAGCATTCACGCTTGGTCTAATTAAAACTGCCAACACGAGGCGTTAATGCAGTTTGTCTCATCAGGCTGAATTGTCTGTCTTATTAACCTGCCCTCAAGGCAGAATAATCAATGTGAGGCAAGCGCCGGAATATAGAAGGGCTCGATTTATTCCGTGTTAACCGGGAGGAGGGGGAAGGGTGAAAGCCGGAGAAGTGGAGCGCAAGAGAGCTGTAACTTGTAGCATCTCTCTTTTCACGCTGCTTGACACATTTTCGCTATAGGTGGAAAGGAAATTTCAACCACACCCTCATGTATAAGTCTTGTTACATCTTCAATCTACAGAAGTAAACTCTGCAATAAGCCAATTCAAAATTCTCGATTATTTTGGTTTTTAAAGCATACGTGGTCAGTTTAAATTATAGGTCTTGGGCTTCTCTCAAATTCAAATAGTATTCACACGTTCACTTTCTTGTAGGTAAAACAATTTATCAGAAAGAAAGTGTTGAGGACTGAATTGTGAAAAATCCGTCTCGTAGGAGGTGGATAGCACGGGAGGATCTAACACCTCCCCCCCCCCCCTCCCCCCTCTTCCCGAGATATCGTGACTAATTACAATTATCTATTACAACTTCGCGGTATTTAAGCTCGTACATGATGTAAACACGCTTCAAGTTGTCACGTCATGTAAACAATCCTCCGATATACTTAGTAGATATACGAAGTCGAATTAAAAACAACAAAACGCCTGGTAACGGCATTGGAACACAAAGGAAGAAAAATAAAAAGAAGAAACGACGGTAAACAGTAAGTACCGTTCCAAATGTATGCGAATTTAGCATAAAATGAGCGCGAGTCATTAGAAGAATTCCATTGCAAGGAGATAGCTGAGAATTGTTTGTAAATTTTAACGTTCAGCTGAGAAACGATGTGTTTTTTTAAATTGATAGCTGAGATCTGCAAAATTAACTGATAGCTGGGAAATGAGCTGACATTTTAGCCGAAAGCTGAGTAATCGAAAATTCATTTAAAAACTGAGATTCTAGCCGATTGTAGCCCCCCCCCCCCTCCCATCCAGACAGTCGATGCAGAATTTCTATTGAACCGCTTTCTCTCAGAATCTCCCGCGGAAAGATAAGGAAAATCAGCCAAAACGTTTTTACGTCTCCAGTAATTTATTTTTGCTACAGAAACAGCAGAGAAATTAACCAAAAATGTGAAATTTACCCGGGAAATTTGCTGGATCATTAGTGGCAACGTGTTGCCCGTAAAAAGCTAACGCCCATACTATATGGCACACCAATGTTGTCAGGAAAACACGCTTTGTCAGTACTAAAGAGTCGGAAATGTTTCAGCAGAGTGCCAGTGATAACAGGAAAAACAGAACCTCTAAAATAAATTAAATATTCCTTTGCCCTCGCCTTTCAACGCTGAATTGGTCAAATTGAGATTACCGGAACCAGTGGATTTTGCGGTATTGTTTGAATCGGCTGCGGCGCGTGGCACAAATACGTGCTTTAATACCGGCGAAGTTTCAAGTTGCAAAGCTATCAGACATTTGGATGAATGTGAAGCAGATCAAGGGTAAAGTTATGTTAGTTTTTGAGATTAACGCAGTAAATTGGACGGTTATAGGTGAAAAGAACCTGTTATGACTTTCATGGAAGATCAACAGTTCGGAAAAATTCGTGAACAAATAATTTACTCTCGCAAATAAATTTGTAGCCGGATTGTGTGATCTGCATTACAACTCAGCGGTAGCCGACATATCGGTAGCATGAATCTTACGTATCGGAAACAGGTAATAAGTATCGAAAATAATGACAGAGACATTTACGAAGAACGACGCAATCCCGGGGGTGGGACTCCTACATAAAAGGGACGAGGATACTGCTCGGAAAATTTGAATCAAAGCCCTAAATTATACGAGACCAATCTGGGCGTGGCTCAAGCGTCTTCCTTTTTACTCCCAAAAATGTCACTTTTTATGCCTGATCTAGCTGTCTGAACCGCTGACAAAATATTCCGTGCAGCCCTTAACGAGTCGTCGATGGCTAAGAATATTGGTGTTCTGTTTGAAAACGCTAGTCTAGACCAAAGCTCTTCACTTTGCACCCCTGAAAGCGTTCAGGCTAATGAAAAAACGACAGCAGAAGCCCATATGCTTGAGCCATATTTGAATTTAACAGTAAAGGAGCATTCCAGCGCTCAAAATGGCATGACGGCCCTTACAGGGAAAGCATCATTAATAGAAAATTGCAAACTTGTAATGAAGGGTTCTGTGTTTGACATGAGTATATTGAACTGATTTTCCTTCACTTCACACGCCTAATTTCTTCTTTTAATTTTAGAATCAGATTATTGAAAATGATGTTGTTGGTCTACATCGTCGTCCTGGGTATCACAGGTAAGAACGTTTTCATACAGTGAACTGCCATTAAAAGCCGTTTTAGACCGTTTTACCTACAAAATCTTAGCCCGTCGATAAAACAAAACATAAACCACGTACAAAAATTCAGAATGTACGACGTTAAATACATTTAGAAACTCCGAAGAACTGCTGCGCAGATTCTGAGAGTCATTAAACGGGTTGGCTTGTCACGTGGCCTATCACGTGAGCGTTAGCTGTCAATTCTTTTTGCACGAGCTCAGTTGTTTTGCGACACTGAACAAAATACCTGAACAACATGGTCAAAAGTTTACATGCAGGAATTTAATCTCAAGACAAATGAAGCATCCGGTATGGCGTTTTTGACATTCGACATGTTCAATCATGCAACTGTGGAATAAATTATACCTTGAAGAATCCTGCTTATATGCCCTATCAATCTGGGAACCAAAATGGAAACCATCCACCACAGCTAGTTTAGAACGCTGAGCCGCGTTAGCTGCTGACGAAGGGCTAACGCTCGAAACGTCAGATTTCGAAGTGTTTCTCTTGTCGCTCTCACCAACGCTACATAACATTGTCTTTAAAAGCTAATATTTTTTTAATGCCGGAATAGGTATTACTAATTTTCTTTTGTTTCTATAAAGGAAACCTTGCGGTTAACGGCCAGCCGTACGGTCCTTGGAGTGATTGGTCAGAATGCACTGTAGATGAAGGGCAGGGCGTAATGAGACGTACAAGGGAGTGCATTGTGGACGTCTGTCCTGAGCCTGGAGAGTACTTAGACTTCATGGCATGTTTTGTGATCACAAAGCCATGCGAGTGTGAATGCCCTCCATTTCCAGGTACGGCACAGATCTGACAGTTGGTTGGAGCCTTGTTAGTAATAATCGTATGGTTAAAACTAATGCGGTTGTTATGAATATTATGGCAAATGAAACGCTAAATGAATTACCTGACTGACTGACTGGTTGGTAGATCGATTGTCATACATCTCTTAAAATGCAAGCTCCGAGAATTTGAGTGAAATCAAATTGATGACAAACCTTATTCTCGTCACCTGACATCTTTACTGAAAGCGTTGATGATTGTGAAAATAAATTACATATTTATAACATCTTGGAAATGAAATGATACTGAGAGTAATGTAATAGTTAGGTATTTTAAATATTATGTAAAAAGTAGCGGTAGAGACTTTTAATAGCGGACAATTCTAGTACTTGTTGACATAACGACTGCGTGTATTTTATCTACAGCAGCACCAGGAACCGATGAACCATCAACTGGTATGAGAAATATACCTTAATATCTCGATTTGCATTATATGCTTGGACAAATATCCACATTATCGTCTACCCCTCATGCAGCTTGTTACAACCTGAGGTGTTCGTATATAAACTATTATTTAGGTGTAGAGTTTATTTGAATTTTGGTCTCTTTGGACCTAGTGAACTGTTTTAAACGAACGTGAATTTGCAAGGACCAACGTGACAAAACAGAAGAACAGGATCCTCTCACTGTAGAGGATCTAATCAGCTATAACGAAATAACTAACAAAGAAAAATTACAGGGCTGATTTAACAGTTTGCTAGTATTTTTGAATTCCAATATTTCGAAAGGCACGGCCTGCCTCTGCCACACAGACACGGTAATAAAGTTATTATTATTATTTTATTATTATTATTATTATTATTATTATTATTATTATTATTATTATTATATTATTCTTCAGGGTCTTACTGAGAATAACTCTAAAGGTTAAACGTTACAGATTAAAATTCTAGGGTGTAATATCCGTATTATAAAAGTGTCCGTGAAGAAAGATTCGACTGTACCTTTTATTTAAATTACTTTCTTGATTTTTCATCTGTAGTTTCTACCGGAACCATAAAAATTGAATTGTCGGAGGAGCCGACCACTATTGGTGGGTCTTGATTATGACTGTTTTACTTTATGCTATTTTGTATCTTTTTCTGTTAAGTGACTACAGGAGCTAGTAAGCTTTTCATAGAGCAGTTTTCATTTGAGTGTCGAAAGTAAATTGCGTTTGCTTTGGTTTTGCATTGCTATGCTTAGTCATTGGCTTAAAAATCTCGCGCCACTTTCTCAGCCAATCAGGAGTAAAACCAAAACCAATCGTGACTCGCTCGCGCACGTTTTCCCGCGCTTTGTGTCAGCTACATGTATTTGCTTCGAGTTTTGATTGGTTTACTGGATTGTCTGTGTTCTTTATGATTGGCCAGAGTAATTACTTTGGTTTTGGTTTTACGACACTCAATTGAAAACTGCTCTAGAATCTTCACATTTCTGTTTTTTATTATCTAGTACGAATTGTTCAAACAATTTCACCTTATCAAATAAACGCAATTATGAATCAGTCAGAAGTATTGGTAATTGTTTGTTCGATAGACGAAAATCTGACAGCAAAATTGTGTTATTTGCAAATTTATTGCTCTTTTGCATTACAGAGGCAAATGTCACTGAAGCACCAGGACAAGAAGGTAAGCGAAGTATTTCCCCTTCACTAACTCTACGTCAGGGGAAAATAGCTTTGATTTACAATTTATTTTCATTGTCTAACCTTAGCCGATTTCATTTATCTCATCAAAAAAAAAATACAGTACACTATTGTATATTGTATTTTAAATTTTTTTTACCGATGTGAAGATGAAATTTATCTTTTTTTGTCAACTTCATTCCTAGTTTCTACCAGTACCATTCAGATCGAGTTGTCAGAGGAGCCAACTACAGCCGGTGGGTCTAATTTACAACTAATTATTTTTCTTGATTTTGTGCAAACGTCTTTATCGCGCTTTTGTCTTTTTCTGTTCCAGCACCAGAGGCGACTACGGCAGCGGGTAAGGTTTTCATGTAAGCTCCATCCTAGCGTGCCGTTCGTGACTGACGTTAGAGAGATCATTAAGCTTGACGTTATACGGCAAATGGAAAACGCGAGCTTGCCTTTCATTTTGCTACCGTTTTATCGAATTCTATTCTAAAAATAATCCCTCATAAAAATAGGAAAAAACCCACATTTACAACAAACAAAGACCTACTAATTTCCGCGTATGAACGGCAGACGGCAAAAGTTGAATTTTTGCTGTTCGCGGAAAAAAATAAACGTCATGCTTAACCTCTCTATTGCATGGCAGATTGTTATATCCTTTATTAGATTTTTTGTTCGCAATGCTCCACTGGTTTTGTTGACAAAATAAATCTTTACATGAAACAAGACTTCTTTCTTTGTCCCACGTTCGTCACAACAGAATTTACTATGATCTTTCTCGGTATCTTAGATTATCCTTGCCCGGTCATTGCTAAGGCAATAAGACAATTCATATTTGTGATAAGTCAGGATGTTTAGCGTTAGATCATGTCATGTTATGTGGAACAACTATAAACTGCAACACAATCATTTTTTGTATATTTATCTTGCAGTGGAAAATGCTACTACGCCATCCGAGGAAGAAGGTATACTGATAAAAACAACGATAATGATGACGATAATGATAATAATAAGATCCTTTATTTCAACACAATTGGTATTAAAGCATTACATGCTTGTGGGGCCGTGTAGTAACTAACTAGCATGATAAGATATATAGCATTATAAGATATTACAATACTATATTATCTATTTCCTCAGCTACCTCTGTCTAGACTAGTAAACTGATCGATTCACTGAAAAGGAATATTACACTAAACTCAGCGGTACACTTTTGAAAGTTCTATTTTTGCATAGCTTGGCTATTTATGACCGTTTATATCCAAGTTTTAGCAATTTATTAGTGTAGTTACTTGGATACTAGGTGGGCACTAAAGGTAGGTTTAATACAAACTGCAAAAACACCTAAATTTAAATTCCTACAACTATTTAATTTTCTCCTGATCACTAAAACAAGTTCGTTTCTGTTCGATAGTAAATAAAGCCAGGCGTCCTTTTCGTTTCCTGGGAATACTCCTGTTTTATAGTACATTACTGATTTATTTTTCTTCCAAAGGTATTTACTTTTTGTAGTTATTTTTATATGATTTACTTTGAATTTTATATTTCAGTTACTACTGAAGTAATTGATATTGGATTGATAGAGGAGACAACTACAGCGGGTAGGTCTTACTCCATTTTGGTTCTTTTTGATTATCTGACAACAACAAATATTACGTCAAGTTAGTGACGCAAACGTACCCGGCAAACAAGTACTACCGTGTTCGTCTTACAAAGGAGTTCAAGCTACGGCCTTCCCTGTGTATAACGGTCAGTTACCCTTATACCGAGCTCAGAGCAGGCTTATCAGGGGAGCTAGGCCACTTCATTAAGTTGTTATGTGACAGAATGTTAAGTATTCTGCTAGTATTGAAGTAAAATTTGAGAAAAATACCACGTTAAAGACTTACCGTTATTTTGGTGGGGTTTCATTTTGGTGACCTTCATTTAGTTACAGTATAACAGTATTGTTACTAAATAAAATGACTAACAGTATCTTCATTTTCTTTAACCAAAAAAAAATGTCTTTTCTTTCGGAATTGTTTCGTGGCTGGGTATGCATATTGTTTGTTAATACCTAATTCCTTACATGATTATTTTAAATCGATTAATTGTTTATGTTTTATTCTAATTTTAACACTTGTCTTATGTTATTTTTTGCGCTTACATTTTCAGCTCCAGAATCAAATACTACAAGTGGTGAGTCTAGAATTAATGTTACGTAAATTGTTTATTTTGTGATTCATTCTTATTTAATGCTCTACTAGAAGTGCTATGTTTTTTTATCACTAAAATTGTTTAGTTTTGGTATTATGTTTCTATAATTTTATCACTATCTTACCTTTTGCCTTTTCATTTCCAGCACCAGAGTCATCTACTACAAGTGGTAAGTCTAGCGATGTTATTTGAAATTAATTTAGTGCTTGTTTTTCGTCTAAGTTGTCTTGCTGTTATCGTTATCTTACATCTCTCCTGCCTTTTCTTTTCCAGCACCAGAGATATCTACTACAAGTGGTAAGTCTAACATGATTATTTTAAGTCAGGGAAGTTGATTTAACCTTTGTGTTTTATCTTAACTTTAACACCTTCGTCTTTTATGTTGTTTTTTCCCTTTTATTAGCGCCAGAATCAAATGCTACAAGTGGTGAGTCTAAACTTAGTGTTACTAAGTAGTTTAACTTTGTGTCTCATTTTTGATTTAACGCTCTACTAAAAGAGGCCCTGCCAGGGTAAATTCCGACAAGCGACATGGCCCAAAAAGTAGCGACAGCATACTAATAAAATCGCGACAAACGACAACCCTTTTGGAAAAACTCAAATTCCGACATGGACAAGCAATTTTCCTTCAATTTAATTACCGACAGCGACATAAAGAGCGATAAAACAGCGACACGGCACATTTTTAAAGTTAGACAAGCGACACGGGAACCCCCCCTGGCAGGGCCTCCTAAAAGTATTAGGTTTAACCTAAATATCACTAAAACTGTTTAGTTTTGCTATTGTTTCTTTATTTGTATCATTATTATCGTTATCTACATTTTTTCTTTTAATTTCCAGCACCAGCGGTATCTACCGCCGCCTGGTTAGCTCAGTTGGTAGAGCGCCGGACTGCTTAGCCTGCGAGCAGGCTCACCTTAGGGCACGCGCGAATATACCTTGGGGCACGCGCGAGTGGCGAGCGTAGCGATAAGGCGGGGAGTGGCTCGCTGTCGCGGCTACGCCGCTCACTTGTCGCGGCCGGCTTCGCCGCTCCCGTGTAGCTCTCGTGCGTGCCCCAAGGTAAGCCTGCTCGCAGGCTACGGACTGCTGTGCGGGAGGTCGTGGGTTCGAACCCCAGACCGGACCAACACTCAGGGTCTTAAAATAACTGTGCTGCCCTTGTAATTACATCTGCAAATGGTTAGACATTCTAGTCTTATCGGAAAAGTTCGATAAACCGTAGGTCCCGTCTCCTGTATCTTCAGTCTTCTAACAGGGGACGTTAAAGAACCCACACACTATTCGCAAAGAGTAGGGCACGAAGCTCCCGGTGTTGTGGTCTGGCCTTTACAATTGTATCTTAAAATTACAGTATATGTAAAGCGCATTTGAACATATACACATGGAAAATGCGCTATATAAATACATTATCATTATCATTACTACAGGTAGTAAGTATAGCGATGTTATTTTTTAAAAAAAAATAGTGTTTGTTTTCGTTCTCATTTGCTTGCTATTATCTTTATCTTACATCTCTCGTGCCTTTTCATTTCCAGCACCAGAGATAACTTCTACAAGTGGTAAGTCGAACATTTATATTATTTAAACTTTTTCAGGTTTTGTACTTGATTCTGATCAGTTAACACTTTAATCTTTATCTTATGCGTGTACCTTTTCATTTCCAGACAAGAGATAACTCTGGGCGTTAATACTACCTAACTAACTCCTTTTATTGTATTTCATTCTAATTTTATTGCAACTGATTACTGTAACCTTTCCTTTTACGCCATTTTCATTTCTAGCGCCAGAGACTGGGATATCTACTACAAGTGGTAAGTTAAGCTTTTTATACAACTTAAAATTGTTTAGTTTTTGCGCTGGGGTATATGTCACTTCAACTTTATTATTGTTATCGTAATCTTATTTTTCCTTTTTCATTTCCAGCATCAGAATTAAATACTACGAATGGTGGGTCTATCACTAATATGAATTTATATTATGTAAGGTTTTTGTTTCCTTAAAATTTTACCTTATCTTTTTTTCCTTTTCATTTGTAGCACCAGAGATAACTACTACAGGAGGTAGGTCAAAAATATTAATATTGCTAAAATATATTCTCACAGTCTGTTTCATTTTAATTTTATCACTGTTTCCTTTCTCGCATTTGCTACATCTTTTCTTAACTGCATCTTTCATGCCTTTCATTTCCAGCACCAGAAATATCTACAACAAGTGGTAAGTCAAGCGTCAAAGTTATTTCAAATCGCTTTAGGCTTTGGGTTTCTTTTTCGTACTAATGTTATCACTTTAATCGTAATCTTTCGCTTCTTTTCATTCCCAGCACCAGAGATAAATACTACAAATGGTAGGTTTAACATTACATATTTCGTAAATTGCTTTTTTGTTTTCATTTTTTTGTATTTCATTCAATATTAATTACTGTTATCTTAACTGTATCTTACACGTCTTTTCATTTCCAGCACCAGAGTTATCTACTACTAGCGGTATGTCTAATATTAATTCTGTGTAACATTAGTTTTTGCATTTCATTCTTTATTTATCAATATTACCTTTACCTTCTTTGTTTTGCCTTTTTATTTCCAGCACCAGAGATTAATGCTACAAATGGTAAGGTCTAACATTAATATTGTTTGAAAAAAGTGTTATAGTGTTTGTAATTCATTTTAATTTTATGATGATTACCGCCTTTATCTATTTTTTTTCCACTTCAAGCACCAGATATATCTACTACAAGTATTAAGCCTAGCGTTAATACTATTTGAAATAATTTAAGTGTTTGTTTCAGTTTTCGTTCTAGTTTTTCATATGTGCATATGTACGAGCTCATAAAATCCCCACGTATTATATGTTAAACCATCGAATAAGGTGTATTTATCTTTCGTGTTTTCTCTTTTCCAGCTCCAGAAATAACTTCTACAAGTGGTACGTTTAACCTTAATATAACTTAAAATTGTTTAGTTCTTGTTTTTTTGTATGTTATTTTTAATTTTTTCATAATATTGTCCTCCTTCTTTCATTTCCAGCATCAAAATCAAATACAACAAATAGTAAGTCTATTAACAATATGATTCCTTTTATTTTTTATTTCATTCTAATTTTATGCTATTGTCTTTACCATATCTTTTGTGCCTTGACATTTTTAGCCCCAGAGTTATCTACTACAAGTGGTAAGTCTAATATTAATTTTACTAAATGGATTTTATTTCTGTGTTTCGTTTTCAATTTATCACTGTTACGTTTCTCTTACTTGTCGCTTCTTTTCGTTTCCAGCTCCAGAGATAACTACTTCAAATGGTAGGTTAAATATTGCATAGTAAATCAGTGCCGTAGCAAGGGGAGGGGCCGGGGGGGAGGGGGCCCGTGCCTCCCAGTTTTTTTTCCAAAAAGTTTCCCAAAAAGTAAAAACAGACCTGTATGAAATGTTATAAATAAAATTTTATCTCCCGAGAGGTCTGAAACAATAACATTTGTACTTATTTTCATTTTTTTAACGTACGTAGGGTGATGCACAACATTATGAAATAGCCAAAAACCAAACTAACTAAATTTTGGGAAGTTTACAAAAAACGACCTGCCGATGAAGTCTACGTTTACCTCTAAGGCAACTCAGACAGTTTAATAACTACGAACTCACTATGATGACTCTGAAAGGTGAAACATTTGCTGGTTTCAAGATACAGAGACAGTCGGTTTTCTATATTGTAATTGACGTTGCAAGTCAGTTATACTCTCTTTAATGTGCATTGGTTTGCTGAGACAGTGTAGGAAGAAAATAAATCGCGATATGCGTAAATCGCAAATAGCCTTGGAGAACGCTGGAAATAGCATTTCCAAGCCTCTAGATTTCAAAATTTTCTTGGGGGGGCATGCCCCCCCACACCCCGCTAGCGGCTAGCGCCTCAGGCGCTCGCGTGCCCCCCCTCCCCACTTATTTTACCCTTGCTACGGCACTGATAGTTTTTAAATTGCTTCTCTTTGTTTTCCATTTTTGCATATCATTCTGTATTTATCGCTATTATCTTTACCGTATCTGCTACAAATAATAACTATGCGTCAAAATTATTTCAAATTATTTACTCTTTGTGTTATTTTCACTAATTTTTATATCTCTTTAATCGCAATTCTTCGTTTCGATTTCACTTACAGAACTAGAGATAACTACTACAAGCGGTAAGTCTATCATAGGATTACTTGAAAATGTTTCAGTTTTTGTGTTTCACTTTAATTTATCACTGTAATCTTTATCTTATCTTATTTTTCATGTTCTTTTTACTTTTCATTCTAAATTTATCACTATTATCTTTACCTTATTTGCCTTGCCTTTTCATTTCCAGCACCAGAAATAAACGCTACAAATGGTAAGGACTAACGTTAATATTATTTGAAATTATTTTAGTTATCTTAATTCATTTTAATTTTATCATTATTATATTAATCTATAGTAAGACGAACGTTAATATTAGTTGAAATTATTTTTATGTTTCTTTTTTGTTCTATTTCTTTTTTAACTTTCCGTGTTTTTATTTCCAGCACCAGAGTTAACTTCTACAAGTGGTGAGCCTAACATATATATTATTTCAAACTGCTTCAAGTCTTTTAGGCTTTATGCTTAATTCTAATTTTAAGACATCAATCTTTATCTTATACGTTGTGCCTTTTAATTTCCAGCACCAGAGATAACTACCTCAAGTGGTAAGCATAGCGTTATATTAGCAAAAATTGCTTTATATTTTAGTGCAGTTCATTCTAATATTATCGCTATTACCTAAACCTGTTTTTATTTCATTTCTTTCATTTTCATTTCTAGCACCGGCGATAGCTTCTACAAGTGGTTAGTCCAAGCTTACAATAGAAGTAGTGTTCAATGTTATATTTTGTTCTTATTCTGTCGCTATTTTCTTATTTAACTTTTCTTTTTTTTCATTTCCAGCTCCAGAGATAAATGCTACAAGCGGTAAGTCATGTATTTATGTTTTTCATACCATTTTTACTGCAACACACAAAAACATATTTACATTTACATACTTACACTACTGACAATACTTACAACATTTTTTTGTTTACAGTATAATTGCTAACTGTACTAAGTAGCTGTATTTATGTTTCATTCTAACGTTATCGCTGTTATCTTTATCTTCCCTGTGTTTTTATTTCCAGCACCAGAGGTTTCTACTACAAGTGGTGAGTCTACAATAAATATGGTATTTTTGTATTTCATTCAGTTTTATTGTTATTTAACCTTTTCCTAACCTCTGGTGCCTTTTCATTTCCAGCACCTGAAAACACTACCACAAATGGTAAGCTTGTAACTGTAAATCTAACGTTAATATTACTTAAATATTTAACCTAAGTTTTTGTATTGCACTGCAATTTTCTCGGCGCAATAAACTTTATCTTTAGTGCCTTTCCTTTTCATTCCCAGCACCAGAGATAGTGAAAATCATTCAGTCGTATTTTATCGCTATTATCCTCATCTAATATTTCATGTATTCTATTTAATTTACAGCGCCAGAGGAATCCACTACAAGTGGTAAGACTAACATTAATAACTTGAACATTATTTTGAAATTAATTTTATCCGTGATATCTTTATATATTTTTATAATTAACCTATCTTTCCTACCTTTTCATATCCAGCACCAGAAATATCTACTACAAGTGGTAAGTCCAACATTAACATGAGCTCAAGCTGTTTTAAACTGTGTATTTCATTCAGGGGCGGATCCAGGATTTTTCAAAGGGGGTGGCTGTTTTCCAATATTCTTGTTTACTATATTGTTTAAGCCCCGGTTTTTTATGGGGGGGGGGGGGGGGTTCAGGCTTTTAGGCAATTTTTTGAAAGTGGGAGTGCAAATTATTTTAGGTCTCAGGCCCATTTTCATAACCATAGGCTCCATCCCCCCTAGGGGGGTCTGGGGGCATGCCCCCTCAGAAAATTTTGAAAAGTTGAAGCCTCTTAGACGTGATTTCGGCAATTCTGAGCAGCGTTATACAGCTGTCAATTAAGTTATAAAACCACTGTTTTTCCTTGATAATTTGGCAAAATGTTATTTCCTCAACTTATATACCTTGAGTTATATTTCGGAGAAAAAGTCTAGTTCTTATGAAATGAACAGTGATTGAAATTTAAAGTTGACAGGCCACGAACTTACAGGAAAGAACAGATATGCGTTT
Source organism: Oculina patagonica (assembly GCF_052425735.1). Lineage (NCBI taxonomy): Eukaryota > Metazoa > Cnidaria > Anthozoa > Scleractinia > Oculinidae > Oculina > Oculina patagonica. The sequence continues at coordinate 10,099,504 of NC_135763.1, forward strand.
CCACGTGCGTGGAAATTTTTAGCCCTTGGCAAAGTAAGAAAACTCAAAAAGGAGTAAATGGAGAAGAAAATCATTCCTGACCAGCAAGGCTAAAACAACTCTTGAAAGCTAAAAGGAATCTATTTTTTTAAATTATACACACATGTTTTGTTACATTAAGCCAGAAGTTCGTAAAACAGGCTGTCGAAAATCTCCTATTTTGGAAAAACATTGTCCTTATTCTTTATTTTAATATGTTTATTTTAAATTTTTTGGTGGATCAAGGGGGTGGCTAGCCACCCAATCCACCCCCTGGATCCGCCCCTGTCATTCTTATGTTTTCGTTGTTAGTTTAACCTTACCTTTTGTGCTTTTCTATCTCTAGCACCAGAGATAAATTCTACAAGTGGTAAGTCTAATATTAATATTAAATTATTTGATTTTAGTTTTTGTGTTTCATTCTGTTATCGCTATTATCTTCATCTTATCTTCCTACGTTTTTATTTCCAGTACCAGAGATAACTACAACAAGCGGTAAGTCTACCATAAATATGACTTGAAATTGAAGTATTTTTTGTATTTCATTTTATTAATTTTATTGCTATTATCTCTTCCTTACCTTTGGTGCCTTTTCATTTCCAGTACCAGAGATATCTACTACAAGTGGTAAGTGTTCACCTTTATTACCTAAAGCTTTATTAGCTTTGTACGTAATACGGCATATTTCGAACAAATGTTCATCATCAGAGAGGTTAATTCTGCTATGCCTATCTATATATTAAACAGATCTAGAACAAATGCCGGAAAAACTCAGATGCTCGAGCGGGATTCGAACATTTGAGCAGGATTTGAACATTTGTTCGAAATATGCCGTATTACGTCAATTTGTAATGTTCTATAACATCTGGTCCGATTCGACGATCAACAGAAGTAATTCCCAGTCCGAGAGGTCTGGGGGCAAATGTCTGGAAATCGATGTTTCCTTTGTAGCAAATATTCGACTTATTCCACTGTACCTGTGGGGTTGCCTCGGTAGCTCAGTGGTTAGAGCACCTTCCATGAGATCGGGGTGTCGTGGGTTCGAATCCCGCTCAGGGCATCTGATTTTTTCCGGCATTTGTTCTGTTTAATATATAGATAGGCATAGCAGAGTTTACCTCTCTGAGCCCTCTGATGATGAACATTTGTTAGGTTTGTACATTTTCATTTTGTAACAAAGATTGATCTGGTGTCTCTTCTCTTTTGTTTTGTTTATCAAACAGAGGAAAACTCCACAGGAACAACACAACTTGGTGAGCCTGCATTTTAACTCGTTCTTTTTCTCGGGGAAACAAAACTCACCATTTCCCTTGGGGCCAGTCATTAAGTGCTTAATGCCTGAGATCGTTATATCGCTAGTGGGTGCTAATTCTAACGTGTTCTTAATTCTAGAAACAAACCCTGCGGTCACCGAGGAGACTGAACCAGGTAGGCCAATGTTAACTAATTTATCTTTTTATGTCAGACTGGCTAACATCCTCGTAAGCAACTCTTTGGAAGTGCAAGCTTGTAAAGTTCCTCATCAAATTCCCAAAGAAGCAAAAAAAGAGAGAAAATAATACCCACATGAAAAATAAAAAAGGTACGCAGTCGACCTCGAAGTGGACGACTTTTAGAGAGGCTTGGAGGTGAATTTTGAGCAAGTGACGTCAATTCATCAGGCCTATTCTCCTCCACTATTCAGTGGCCTGACATAACCGTAATATTTTCGGGAAATTTCTGCACGATTTGTCAATCAGTGACTGATTTTTGCAGTGAATAGACAAGATGTATAAATGGCACACAAATTTCAGTTACATGTTTCATAACATTAACAAATTCAAAACTATCAAATTGAAGTAGCCAATTGGTGAACAGATTTGTCAGACGTTCGGTTTGTATAATACCACGCACTTAAAAAATATAAAAAAATTTTTTTTTTTTTGTTTTTTGTTTTTAGAAAGAAAAAATTTAAAAAGGGTGGGGTGGGGGGCGGCCCCCCCCCCCAAACCCCCCCCCCCCACCCCCCCCCCCCACTTACAGTTATTATTTTGTTTCCTGTAGCAATAGGTGCAATAAAACCCACCACCGAGACACCAGCAGGTAAGATACAAAATTAAACTTGGGGTCGGCTCCCCCCCCCCCCCCCCCCACAACTCTACTTTAATTAGAACAAAATACTATTGAAAAGTATATACAGTCGCTAATTTTAGAAAGCAGAGAATCTATTGGGTGGAACAATGGGGCAACCAAAATGGCGGCGCGGAGAAAATTTAAAAGTAATAAGTTTTTCAACTTTTTGTTGCTATTAAATCAGTGTTATTTTTTCCTTGTCCTGTAAAACTTTAAGTTTAGGTATTATTACAAACAATTAAACGTCAACTTGTCGCAAGAGTGGAGGTTTCCTTTAAGAGTAACAGTCATAGAAAATGCGCAGGCTAAAGTTTGTTAGCTGTTTACGTGGCGATGGTTGGCTGACAGCTGGGCATAAGATTTTTTTTCTTGTCATTACTCATTTTTTTGGCCAAGAAAGGTCTCTTTTATACCAGAAGTCTGTGTCCGAGCCAAGTGGCCCATACAGCCGGAGCTTATCCCGGTTTCCGTAGCATTAAGCGACTAGGAGTATTGCTACTCCCCCCTGGATGGGATGCTAGTCCATCGCAGGGTTCCCCCCAGCAGTAAATTCGCCGGTACCCATTAATACACGGTTTTCTGGGTGGAGAGAGGCACTGTGAGAGTAAGGTGTCTTGCCCAAGAAGGCCCACAACCAGAACGACTTGTTTATTAAGGCAAGTATTTTAACACAACATTGGTTTCCTTTTAAGAAATTCCATGCGAGGACAATGCCCTCGGAGCGGCAGTAGATGGAACACTACCAAGCTCGAGTTTCACAGCCTCAAGTAGTTTTGGAGAATTCGTGCCTTCCTATGGCCGGTTAAATGGTCCACTAGCCTGGTGTTCCGAGGGAGACTCTGCAGGACAAGAATACCTTCAAATTCATGTACCGGAAGCGGAAGTGATTTGTGCTATTGCCATCCAAGGGACTGGGTACGAACGGGGCCACGAGTATGTTCGTGATTACTACATAGAGTACTCAGAGGATGGCATTGGATGGCAAGTGTATGAGGAAGATGGAAATTTAAAGGTATTTTCCCTTTAAAAAGCCTGTGTGCAGACCTCTTCTATTTGTTTTACCTTTTTACCTTGTTGTAGTTGTTATTGTTGTTAACGATAACGATGATGAGGAGGATCGATGATGATGACAATGTTTTGTTAATTTGTTAATATTTGAAAGGCTTTCATGGCAGCTAGGTAACTCAGTTTGAAATACAAGTGTGATTGATCCGCTGATATTAGGTTTTGAACCATGACGTAATAATGCTCTTTTCCTAACTATTAAAGACTAATCATGCGTGGACGACAAGGCCAGTAATTTCACGGCCCTTTGCGACTCATCTGGAGGGTCGTCCGGTTTTTTTTTGTTCCTTTTTCTTTTTTTCCCTTTCTTTTTTTCCCCCCCCCCCCCCCCGCCCCCCCCCCCCCCCCCGGCTTCCCCCCCCCCGGCCCCCCCCCCTAAAGGAGCACGAGGATGTCTTGTTATTTAAAAGAACCTGCCGCATGTTTAACTTGAACGCGTCACCTCACTTGTCGACCAAAAAGCTTTTAAATTACACTTGCAAAAATTGTTTATTCTGGTTGACTTAAAATGAAAGTAAGGTTTCCATGTAGCACAAATGCAAAGTTGTAACGCTAGTGCTAATTGCAATGAAATAAGTTCGAAAATAAAAAAAAAAACATGAAAATTTGTTACGGCTGTCGACGGTCATCCAAGAAATTTTTAAAAATAATCTTAACGCCACGCTAACATGCATCCGAGAGCCAGAGAGCGTTGTAATTGTTCATCGTTGTCCATTTTTCATAGCTATGGAAATTTGGCTTAATATTGTTATTTTTAGGACCTCTTTACATGAGAGCCGAGATGAGTTTCGTCCCGGGATGAAAACAATTTAACATGAGCGTGTTCATCCCGGGAAGCCGGGACCAAGTTGAATTCATCTCGCCCGTTCTTACATTACATTGCATTACATTTCATCCCGGAAAGACTGTTTACATGGCGTTTTTCGTCACGTTTTATCCCGGGATGACATTTCATCCCGTGCTCAGGACAGGGATGAAATCATCCCGGGATGAGTTCACCCCGGGACAAAATCATGTAGACAGCAACATGAAAATGACCAGACTCCGAGATGAATCTTCATCCCGGACGAATACTCTCATGTAACGAGGCCCTCATAGGACCAAGTTGTTTTTTGATATAAATTTTGATTTCATTTCTCCTAACCTAATAAACAGGTGTTCAAGGGCAACGACGACTCGAAATCAACATCCAAACAAGTATTACCGGTTCCTGTAGAAGCCACATACATCCGTATTTACCCAATGCAGTACGAGGGATGGATTTGTATGAGGGCTGAATTGTATGGAAAAGGTACACATTATGTAACTGCCTTTCATTTTTTTACAATATTTCAAGTTAAGTATATCAAGTGGGACCGTCCTCTTTCAAGAGGTATTTTTCTGCATGCACCCCACCCCCCCCCCCCCCAAAAAAAAAAAAATTAACGACCCCCTATGTCAAGCAGTTTGAAGTCATCAATTGAATGTGTAAACTTAGCTTTTTCAGGTAACGCACGGCAAGGGGAACCTCAAATAGTACTTAAATGAGGTAGAAAAACTAGAATGAATTTTCAAAAGCCATAATGAAACGTTTCGAATTCGACTCATTCAAAAAATTCGATACTGATCTTCATTAAGTTTTATATATTTTGTTTTCAGGAATAACTCAACAAGCACCTTTCCCAACAGGTATGAGATCAACAAAATCAGTATCAGTGATGACAACAGTCGGCGATGTTTTTCTAAAATTGAACCCTTAAATGGAACTTATCGCGACATTTTATAACATATTTCAAAGTGAATATACCTTAAGGTTACTATTGTTAGCGGCTACTAATTTTAGCGATTTTAGCGAGTTGAGAAAAAAATCGCTAAATTTAGTACTCACTAAAATTTGTCTCGGTCTAATTTAATATGCGTTAAATTAATATCCCCGCCCGCCAGAAGAATACAAAGTTAAAGGGACTGTGTCACGAATTTTAGCCAAACTTAGGCATAGGAAATGACCATCAATTTGTTTAAATGTATAAAATAACCTCTTAAAACAGTGAAGGAATATTTAAATAACACACCAAATGCAAAAGAAGGTACGGATGGCCAAAAGTGTCGAAGATGAAACGGATTGCGATGTGGGTTTGAAGTATGGTCCGGCGGAACAGTTTTCAAAGTTAATCTTGTCTGCTTGTAACTTTAATTTATGACGCCCGGGAGACACATTTAGCTGCAAAGAAGCTATGGTTTTGTCATTAAGTATCAAAGAATTAATTTCTTTGCAAACATTTAGTTTCATAGCGAATATTTGGCAAAATTTAATAACATAAGATTAACTTAGCCGTGACATAGTCCCTTTAAATATAGTGGCCCTGTTCAACCATATAAGGTAGGGCAACAATTAAGAAGTGTTGGGAGAGAGCTGGCATCGCCGGCATCGTGGAAAATATGACTGATTTCCCTGAAGAGGACCCACTTTCTAACATTTGCAATTCACTTTGTTCTTTCTGACAATGATGTTTGTTCAGTTTTAAGTTACTTTGTTTTATTACTAAACATTTATTTCCATCTTAGCTGTATATTAAAATTGTTTTATTTTTTAATTTTCGGAAAATCGCTTAATTGAATAGTCGCTAAATCTGGCTCAGAAAAAATCGCTAAAATTAGTAGTCGCTAAAAAAGTAACCTTAAGGTAAAGTTCAATAAGATTTAAGTTACAGAAAGTCGAAAGTTTAAATTACAGAAAGTCGAAAGTTTAAGTTACAGAAAGTCGTGTGCTCCGAGTCCCCGTGACCTTCCGCACACCGGTCGGGTGCTCTAACCACTGAGCGACAGGGAGACTCATGAAGAACTAGACCATTTTGACTACTGAAGGTCATGTGTCACGTCCTGCATACTGCTAAGATCGGCAATGTCGAAAGCGTCCTGTGCAGAGATCGATGGAGAAAATGAGATGGCAATTTTAAGCTCGGCAAATAAAATGATCCATGTTTTAAGTTAGTTTTCTTTTGTTTCATGCAGTTCCAGAAGAAACAACCGCAGCACCAAGTGAAGAAACTACTGCTGCCCCGCCAGGTAACAGTTCAAATAACATGGAGCAGGAGAACTGAGACACAATCAGTATTACTGATCGTAAAGGCGTATTTGTTTGGAAATAGTGTTCATTGACTGGCTTTGACTCGTGTTTGCTTAGCCACAGAACCTTAACACCTACGTTCATGTTTGATAATTTTGCTATTTTGGTATCCACCATCTTTTATCTGCCTGACGTGAAAACGTTGAAAAGTCAACAAATTTGGTGGTTATACCATATAGATTTGAATAATAAAATAAAACATCATTAAAATTGTGGCACACCTAATAGTGTCGAAATCCTTCCGTGGTACTTATCTTGCCCTTTTTAATCGTGATACTTCTAAGAAAATTAAATATTCGGTCAACAAGATTTACGTTAGTTTTCTTTTGTTACATGTAGCTACAGAGGAAACAACCACAGGACCAAGTGAAGAAACAACAGCTGCCTCGCCAGGTAACAATTCAAATAACATGAAGCAGGAAAATACACAATCACTATCAGTGATAATAACAGCAGGCTTTTTTCTGGAAATAACGATTAACTGGCTTGAGCTTAACAGTGATCCTTCTGGAAATTACCGTTGCATTTGATAAAACATTTCTAAGAAAATAAAGACCAAATAAAAGGCTCAGTAAGACTTTAAGGTAGTTTTCTTTTGTTCCATGTAGCTACAGAGGAAACAACCGCGTCACCAAGTGAAGAAACAACAGCTACCCCAACTAGTAAGTGTTCAAATAACACGAAGCAGAAGAAGACAAACTATCAATGATACTGAACAGTCGATTTTTTTTTTCGCTTAGGCTTGTTTGTAACACTGAATCTTAATATGTGCCATAAAATTTAAGTTGCTCTTTTTTGTTTCATGTAGCTACAGAGGAAAGCACCGCGGCACCAAGTGAAGAACCAACAGCCTCCCCAGCAGGTAAGAGTTCAAAAACATGAAGCGGGAGAAGACACAGTATCAGTGACAACAACAACAACGTCAACACACGCTTTATTACCAAAAGATTTTTTTCGCTTTGGCTCGTGGGTAACCGTGAACCTGCAGTGATCAAGATTTTGCGGCATTTTCTGAGAGATTTTTCTAAGCAAATGATATGTACCATAAGTTTTTAAAAGTTGCACTTTTTTGTTCCATGTAGCTACAGAGGAAAGCACCGCGGCACAAAGTGAAGAAACAACAGCTGCCCCGACAGGTAACAGTTCAAATAACATAAAGCAGGAGAAGACACAGTATTGGTTATACTGAAGAGTCGATGTTTTTTCGCTTAGACTCGTTTGTAACCTTCCCTGCTAGCAGAAGCCTCTTTCTCTTTACATTCGTTGAGCTGCTCAGCGAATGCAAAGGAAAAGAGGCCTCTACCAGCAGGGAATTTGAAACCGTAAACCTTAGTGAAAGATATTGCGGCAGTTTATGGGAGATTTTTTTAAGCACAATGATATTTCTCGTAAAAATTAAAATTCCTCTTCTTTTGTTCCATGTAGCTACAGAGGAGAGCACCGCGGCACCAAGTGAAGAAACAACATCTGCCCCACCAGGTAACAGTTCAAATAACATGAAGCAGGAAAAGACACAATAAATGTCAGTGAAAATATTTTTTCTCGAGATTGGAAATACGATTATCAGCTGGCTTGGGCTCGTTTATAGTTATTTTGTGCCTCAATATCGCGGCATTTTTTAATACATTTATCAGCAAATAAAATATACAATATGATTAATGTTAGTTGTTGTCTTGTTCTATGTAACTACAGAGGAAACTACCGCAGCAACAAGTGAAGAAACAACAGAAGAAACAACCGAGGCACCAACTGGTAGGAGTTTATAACATAGAATTTTGTTTCTCCCAGTGGTGAGAGCGCACGCCTCCCACCAATGTGGCCCGGGTTTGATTCCGGCCCGGAGCCATACGTGGGTTGAATTTGTTGCTGGTTCTCGTCCTTGCTCCGAAGGGTTTTTCTCCTAGTTCTCCGGTTTTCCTCCCTCCACAAAAACCAACACTCCAAATTCCAATTCGACCTTGGATGCACGTACACGTCTTAACGAGCTCCTGAGCTCTTCCGTGTCACGTGGGTAAATAAATTACATTTACATTTACATTTTTTTTTTACATTTACAGGTTTCTCAGGCCCCGACCATTAGCTAGCCAATCACAGCTCGCGTTATATCTTATATTATCAGGCTCTAGCCATATAAAAAACTGTTAATTAGTTGTTTATGTTTTGTTTTTTATCTTTGCATAGAGGAGGAATTCACATCATCAGGTAAGGTGCTGCTTATTATTAACATAACAATTAATTGCCTCACCCCTCACTTTTTGTTCCCCTCTGTTCTGAAAATTGACTTTCATTTAACTGATTCCTTTTATTCGAAGGAGAAGAAATCACATCAGGCCCCTCTACAGCAGGTAAGAAGACTTTGTTTTCTATTTTCAATACCTTAAAATGTTTTCTTTTCTCACTGACTCACTTGTTGAGACAGTCAGCGAAGGAATATGGAAACCACGTTCACCTCACTCAAGAACCCAAGAAGCAATATCCCGGATGCTTCCTTACCGGATGATTAGGTCAGAAGATACATAGAATCGTACATTTTCTGAAATAAATACCTTATTGTTACTTATTTTTGCGGGAACTTAATTTCGCGAAAATGGAACGAGCATATTTCGCGGGACTTAATTTTCGCGATTTGGCCAAAAGTACGTAAGTAACATAAAAAAAAATACAATAGAAAACGTTTAAAATAAATTTTTGCGGGTCATTAATTTCGCGATTCTTTAAAAATCGCGAAAATCGCGAAAATTAAGTCCCGGCCGCGAAAATAAGGGTAACAATAAGGTATCCTTTAAACCTGCGTCCTTAATTGTGACGAATTCGCATCATCAAGTTAGACGCTGGCTAGTGTCACGACCGTCTGCTGTTCCCTCTTTTCTTTTGTAAAAATCGACTGCCATCTTGCTGATTTCTTCTCTTTTTTATACAGGAGAAGAAATCACTTCAGGCCCCACTACAGCAGGTTAGAGGAATGTTTCTATTTTCAATATTTTCCAATTTTTTACTGCCTCCCTTCTCGCGATAGTCAGTGAAAGAAGATAAAAACTACAATAACCTTATTTCAGAAATAGGAGAGATAACAACTGTTAGTGATAATAATAGCCGATTTTTTTCAAACATTTGGTCGGCTTGGCCTTCTTTTTACTGAAGCATTGAAATGATCCATGTTTTAAGTTAGTTTTCGTTTGTTTCATGCAGTTCCACGAGGAAACTACCGCAGCACCAAATGAAGAAACAACAACTGCCCCACCTGGTAAGAAAATTCAAATAACATGGAGCAAGAAATCAGTACACAATCCGTATCAGTGACCATATCAGCCATTTTTTGCCGCTTAGATTGGAAAGAAGAAGTAATGGTTGGCTTAGGCTCGTTCGTAACAGCGATAAATTTTACCATATCTTTTCAAGCATTAAAAATGTCAAAATGATTTACGTTTGTTTTTTTCTCTGTTTCCCAGAGGAAACTACCGCGGCACCAAGTGAAGAAACAACAGCTGCCTCGCCAGGTAAAGGTACAAATAACATGAAGCAAGAAAACTGGGACACAATCAGTATCAGTGATTATAACGGCTGATAATTTTCTAAGATTGATATTAAGATTATTAGCTGGATTGGGCTCGTTTGTATTCACTTTGAAGATGAGATGTAATTTGGTGCTACACTTATTTGAAAAAAATATATCAACTTTAGCTACTGACAACTTAAAAAGCACATATTTAGCTCCAAACAGGGAAGAAACGATGATAGATAGGACAAAAACAGCAATCAAAACGCTCTCAATTTGTTCGTGCTTTAAATTTCTAGGCCCTGAGAGTGAACAGCCTACAACAGTCCAGGAAGAGGCTTCCACACCCCCACCCCCTGTGACACCACCAATACCTACAACACCCAAGAGAAGAGGGATGGACATAGGAATATTGATTGACAGTTCCTTTGGTGTAGCTGCTGATGGGAGAGACGCCTCATTTCGGCGCAGAGAGTTCGGGGTCTACGAGACAATTACATTCGATCGCCTGAAGTCATTTGTATCGGAGCTAGTCATTTCGATCAATGAGCATTTCGAGGACGTTAATTTTGGAATCATTGTCTATAGCGACATACCCGAACTTGTTATGACTCTACAGGACGCAGAACGAGTCGACGTACCATCGGTTATCGATGGTATCAGGTATATCCCTGGGGGCCATCGTACCGATCTCGCCATGTTGTACGCAAGCAGGAAGCTGTTCTGTCCCGAGGGATGCGATGACCGCCCAGACGAGGACAATGTAATGATAGTTTTCACATCTGAGAACACTGATGCGGAATCTCTTCCGTACAGTTTTGTATCTCCTATAATGAAGGTAAGCAAGTTAACATAGTAGTAATATAAGGATAAAAAATAAGCCCCGTAAGTAGATAGGTAAGGGTAGGTCGAGGGATAGGGATACGAGTACCGCCCAGACGAGGATAATGTAATGATAGTTTTCACATCTGAGAACACTGACGCGGAATCTCTTCCGTACAATTTTGTATCTCCTATAATGAAGGTAAGCATAGCAGTGAAATAAGGATAGAAGTAAGCCCCGTTGTGGATAGGTAAGGGAAGGTTGAAGGATAGGGATAGGAATACCGCCCAGACGAGGAAAATGTAATGGTAGTTTTCACATCTGAGAACACTGATGCGGAATCTCTTCCGTACAGTCTTGTATCACCTATAATGAAGGTAAGCAAGTTAACATAGTAGTAATATAAGGAGGAAAATAAGCCCTGTTAGTGGAAGGTAAGGGTAGGTTGAAGGATAGGGAACGAATACCGCCCAGACGAGGAAATTAATATAGTTTGCAATCTGAGAACAGTGATGCGGAATCCTCCGACAGTTGTATCCCTGTAATGAAGGTAAGCATAGCAGTAAAATAAGGAAGAAGAAGCCCCGTTGTGGATAGGTAAGTGTAGGTTGAAGGATAGCCGTGATACGAGACGAGGATAATGTAATGATAGTTTTCATATCTGAGATCACTGATGCTTAATGTCCTGAATGTCTTCCATATAGTTTTGTATCTCCTATAATGGAGGCAAGCAACAATAAGTGACAAAAGTGTTGTCCCCTTTTCGGTTTTTGCCTCCCTGGACAGGGGGGAGGGGGGGGGGGTGTTTTGTTACAGTGAAGTTAAATATAAATACATTTTGATTAAACTACAATAAAATCGTCATTGAGAAGTCAATGTGTCAATGTGTCAACTACTTTGGCCTAAGATTGAAGCCTACACATCTCTTACCAACAACTGCCATTGTGAAAATAGCTGTAAGTACAATGATTGTGAGCACCCAGAAATTCCAAAATGTCTTTTTTCACAGAGCAGTTGAAACAGTGTAGTTTACGAAAATGTCCATTAACCTCCTAAAACTTCGAAAAAATGTCGGCCTATGAAATGTCTCATGTCTCTTTTGTAGCCTTTTGTAGCTAGATACGTAGTTTTCCGCAAATAATCTGATAATATGTAGGAGTAATGACTTGCTGTCAATCTTCAATGAATATATATTTTTTGTTCTTTTTCAGAATTGCACGTCGAATATAATCGCTGTTGGAATAAGCAACGAGGTTAGCAAATCAGAGCTGGTCAAAATAGCGTTAGGATCAAAGGAACGCGTGCTCAAAGTTGTGTCTCCTGATGATCTTGATGCGGGAATCATTAATCAGATCGAAGAGATGATAGCAGAGGGTCCCATTGTACCTACAACACAAGGTACGTCACTTCAGTCTTCTCAGTTATCAGTGTCTGTGGTAAAATAACGACTTCCAAATTTTAATTTCAGAGAGCCAATCACAGAAAATGCCAAGATGTAATGAACCAATCTGTTCTCTAGATAAATCCATGTAACATACGGCGCGCGAGAGCAATGTTCTTTGTCGTTGAAGTTGTTAAAGCAAATTGTGCAAGTTTGTTTACATAGTTTTAGCGCGAGCAAGGTAAAAACGAGAGTTAAAAGGTACATTTTCACTGCAGAAAACATGAAAAATTGTTCCAGGATTGTAGTTAATAATAGATAACTACATCTGCCTTCAGATGCAAAGATTTTTTAAGCTATCAGTGAAATCCACTGAATGCACGCATTAGCATGAACATGACTAAGACTCTGTTTGCTTGTCAGGTGCGATTGCTGAGGAGGAAGAAGAGCCAACGACCGGTGGTCTGGTGCATTTCCGCACCTAAAATCTTCAATCTGTTCAATTAAGTTGAATAATGTTTAGTTAAATTAGTTAGGTGGTGAAGGTTGTAACTATTTTTCCTAGAATCTTTGCAGACACAAGGGGTGTTGTACTGACTGTGGTTAGAAAGGAACAATTACTTAAATTGCGTCTCCACTGTACTTTAATAAAGCCCGGGCCAAAAGAGGATGAGTGTTGATGAGAGTTGACTCTCTTGATGAGAGTTTTCGTCAACTCTCATCGACTATCATCAAATCGGGCCAAACAAAAGAAACTCTAATCGACTCATGAAAAATTTGCACACATTCACAAATGAGAGCGCATGAGAGTCAACGAGAGTGCATGAGAGTCAACGAGAGCGCATGAGAGTCAAGGAGAGTGCATGAGAGTTTCAGGCCAAACGAAAGCGAGAGTTTGAACTATCTTTCAAGTTTGGCGCTGGTTTAACAAATCGTGAATCTAGCAAAAACGTATGAGGGTCTGGATAGGGTTGAATGTTAATTCACAAATGACCAAAATCGTGTGCATACTCATTAAAAAATTCCACGTGAACAAAGACAAAAGACAAACAATGGTTATAAGAGCTTGAATTTACAACCCAAATCTAGACCGTCATTTTTCAATTTGTTTGATTACCGTACAACCCACATTTTGTTATTTTTCTAGCAATTTAACGAATGGCATGACTTAAAAACTTTAGTTTTACTTATTTGACGACATCAAGTCTCGCACGGCAGGTTAATAGAAATGTTCTGTTTATTGCTCTGAACAGTATACTAGAGAGCAAGCCAGTTAAAGTTTTAATATTGTTACTCAAAGGGTAATACCTTTGAAATTAAATAATACTTGACATCAGACGTTGAAATAAGTCGAGTGTAGGCAATTTTACTTCAACAAAATTAAACCGGGAATTAAAAATAGTTCATTTGTTGAATGCTAGTTAGCATCAGGTTTATATGAGGTAGGCAAGTCGAGTGTTTAATTTGTGATAAATGAATTTCAGGGAATTCTTCGTAGGCCCCTTAAAAGCAGTATCCATGAGAAACTGAGGGGAATTCTTACGTTATTTTATAAATAATCACCAACAGAATTGTAGCGTCAAACCATATGTACGCGTAATAAATTCGTAAAGAAAACTTTTGATGTTTACTCGTGTTGTTTACTTGTAACGTTTACTTAAGCTAGTCTTTAGTTAATCTCCATGCAGTCTTCAGGTGTTCGCGAGCTCGTTTTGAACTACAAATGCTTTTACCGATATATCAGTTACGATATATTTAAACATTTTCCTTATAAGGGGCCGGGGGGCCCTGGCCCCCACCTTATTTGTTGGCAGAATAGAGGCCCGAAGGGCCGAGAAAAATTATTTTCGAGAGTAGGCCCCCTCCTTATTCCAGGGGCTGGATAATAAGGCTCCCCACTTAGCTGAGGGTCTGGATCCGCTACTGGTTAGAGCGTTGAACTCCGGATACAATCAGGGTTCGAGCCCAAGCCGCGCTCTTTGTGTTGTGTTCCCGGGCAAAACACTTTGCTCCCATAGTGTCTTTCTCCACACAAGAGTCATAAATAAGTCCGGAGAAATGTTGAGCAACATGACAGAATACTTGGGGGGGGGGGGGGGGAGGGGGGGGTGAACTAGCCGGCGATGAACTAGCATCCCATGCAGGGGGAGTAAAAATATTCCTAGTCACCCCATGCTACTAGAACTGGTAAACGTTCAGCACAGATAAATGGCACTGCACGGGTTATATCTTAACCTCCCCTTACAGTTTCCATACTTCATTACAAAATTATTGGACTTATTACAGACCCATTACAGTACACTCCCGATATAATGGGTACACACCGCGTGTGTGTAACACCGACATTTTCCCAATAAATAAGGTCACTGACTGAACGTTTTAAATAATATCAAACTGAAGGGGTATCCCCGGTATGTATGTAAAGCTACGCATGTTATCGAAACCTTAACCCTTTTTCAGACTTCCTGATTTCTAGAACTGATCTTAAAAATGTGTAGGTAGATCTCGGGGATGGGCCTATCTAGGTATACAGTTCCGTGAAGACGTTTCCCCGTACCTTGTTTCCGTCACCGTCGGTGAAAGAGGGGAGACAGGGAGCACGGCCGGGTTTTGGGACAAGGCGCCGAAACTCCAACATCGCGAATGCAACAGGCCCATAATTCCACGCGCTCCGTGCTCCAACCAAGTAGGGAGACCTGGGGACAAGTCACCGTTTCCGCGGTTACGTGTTGAACTCATACATAGTATCTTGACTTGTATTATCATGCAAATACGTTACTATTGTTAGCTGAATAAACAACGGCTTTCATGGTTGGACGTATCTCAATTAGGCTGATTAAATAATGTTCTTTAATTGATAAATATCAGAGTGCAAATTACATTTCGTGCGAGCAGTCGATCTTCGCTGAGTGGAGTGAGTTATAAAAAACAATTAATACGGTAAGAAGATTCAACACAATTCGTTATTCATTTTACTCATTCAAGATATAGAGTTTTACCTTATAATTTTTATATATTATCATGCTTTTTTCGCACTATTTAAACATTTTTTAAGCTTAAGCTATTTTAACCACTCTAGGTATTGCCCGCTGGTCATTTATATTTTCCGTATTTTCCCAGCAATAAAATAACTAAACGTGCGTTATGTACATCCAAACTTATATAAAAACGAATCCGAACCGTGTTAAATTGTGTCCTGTTCGACCGATAAAAGGAATATCGTTTTCTCTGCTCTCGTCAACAGTAAGAACAAAATAATCATAATCCTCCCGCCTTTTTCGTTTGGCGCCTTTTTGTAAAGAAAACCGTTGGCTGAGTTAACATTGAAATAAATGCTAATATTGTTTTTAGAAGACGCCATTGTCCAAAAGTCAAAAACTAACAATGGTAAATGCATTTAAGAAACAAAAGAAGCTACCATTCGGAACATAATTTTCTTTCCATTCGTTATGGTTAAGCGATAGTGCTTTTAATGTCAATTAGTAGCTTAGATGCATTTATTTTTTCTGATCTTTAGTAAATGGGTTCATAATTTAGAAGTTAGGGCTGTTAGGCTTGGCGCTCAAAATAATTATGTTGCAGGTAATCAGTATTCTTGATGGTGGTTTGTTTATTTTTTCAGGCTCTCCGTAAAATGACGATGTTAATGTTATTTGCTGTCCTACTGGCATTGTCAGGATCAAGTCATGGTAAGCTAATTCTTTTTGTTGCCTGACAGCAGGGAGCATAATTATACAAAAAGCGTATGGCTGGTTGAAGCACGATTTTCTGTCAAGCCAAAATAAAACAACTTTAAATATATTTTAACAGAAACGAACATTTTTTTTCTATCTTATGCTTGCACATCATCTAATTATGTTAAGTTTTAAAACAAAAACTGATAATTCAAAACAACGCGGAAATTAGCGCGGTAATCGGCTTTCGAATAACCGGGCCCCGATTTTTATTTAGGATTTAGTTTTGCTACCACTGGTGGTCTGATCTCATCATGTAAAACGTTTGTTTAAGTCAATTAACTTCAACGCGCATCGTTTATGCAAAAATATAACTTTTCAAACGGTGTCAATCATATTTGATTTTATCGTAACCTGCGATCAGGCTTTCTTTTTTCGCGGCGGAGGGAAGGAGAAAAATCCGCCGCGACTGAAAAATAACGCCTGATCGCAGGTTAATTTTATCGTAGTATTCCTTTCCACCCTGTGTTACAACATTCTTAACCAATCACAGCAAAGTTAATTGTATTTTTGACTAATCACGTGCTGAGCCAAAAGTACTCACTGGACTTTCCCGCGCTTTCTTTTGGTGACATGTCGTTACATCATATTAAAATGGTCCTCTTCTGAAGTTGGCTCTTAAATATAGGTAAATAGCTTTGAACATGACAGCTCGAATAAAGAGCTGTTTGAACAATAAAACAGCAAACTCCCTAGTATTTGGCCATTAATGCTAGCCATAGACTGAAAACTAAATATAACTTTAAAAGGATACATCAGAGTTTGAGTGTTAAGCTGTGACCTGGCAAACTTTTGAACATCGTTTAACAGTGATTTTACTATTGGATCTAACATTGTTGTAGCCAAGGCCATTGAAGGTGAATTTTAGACATGGTGATCACATATGGAAGAAAAGCATTTTCGATAATTCTAATTTTAAAGTTAAGTTCTTCGCAATGGAAACAATTCAAATTTCAAGAGAGCTTATAATAATAATTTTAAGGGGTTTTGTGAAAAAAAAAAAAAGAAGTAGAGAATCAAATTAAGAAGTGTTCGTTGTTTATGTTTATTGACCCAACGGCAGTGCAAATCACCTCTAAATAATCTTCCTGTTACTTATATTCAGGCCGAATGTTTCCTCGTGAGGAGGTCGCACTGGACAAGAAGGACGCGTTCAACTTTTTTGGGCTTTTCAAGGATAACATCGACGATGAGTGTTATGAAGAGGGGTGTACATTTAACGAGGTTGTAAATCACTATGGCCAGTCGGAAAAGTCGGTAAGTTGACTTATTCATGTTCAAAATAAGCTTCTTTCTTGAGAGTAAGAAGCTTCAAAGTCATTATCCTCTTTCCAAAGTTATTTGAGCCAGCGGTTTTCCCATGCCCAGATTAATCTTCTTTAATTTAGCGGTTTAATGTAAATTTTTTGACAAGTATCCCCTCTCCCTTCGTACGAGAGTCCCCCCCGGGATAGCTAGGAAGTAAAAAGAGTAAATCAAACTCTTGAAGTTACAATGTTGTCTTACTTGTTATTCAAGGATTTAACCGTGTCTTTTGTTTGTTTGTGTCGTGATAGTACGAATACTGGAACACCTACCAATGCAAGCAATTTAAAAAGGATTGTAAAGGTATTGTTAGTTTTAAACACATTTTTATAATCTGGATAATAACAAGCTTAACGTATATCACTGCCCTTCTTAAAGATGATTTCCAGTCCGTACTGCGCAGACTCAGGGTTTGTTTTCATTTTTTTTTGAATTCGTTGAAACGTTACACTTCGGTGATAGCGTACATGAAGTTTTTAGTTCGCCATTACGGATCGTTTCGTTCAAGAATCACGATGAGCTTAAACGTCCGTTTGAAATACCATCGAGCTTCTTTTACTCGTTATTATTGTTTTGCAAGTATATCTGGCGTTAATAATGAAGAAAAAGGTAAGTTTTGTCCCGGAATTCTTACTTTTGCTAGTAAACATTCTTCTATTTGTGAGATTCACAAACATTGCGCAGTACGGACTGGAAATCATCTTTAACGGTTTCCATTTTAGCATAGATTTGTAAATGTCTTACCTGACCGGTCGGCAAAGTTTTGAATCAGTTGAACTAACAAAAAATCCTTTTCATTTTCCAGCAGCCTTTATGTTTGAAAAGAAGGTTTTACATTTATACAGTGAAACACCGATATAACGAAATACCAAGGACTGGGAAAATATTTTCGTTAAACCGTGCATTCGTTATACCGGAGTTATGTTCCAATGCAATTTCTTTTAACTGTAGTAACTTTGGTCAGGCTTAAGAATAGCGTTTGTTAAATAGGGGACTTTGTTATCGAAGGGTTGGATTAGTTTTAACCTACCATATTAAGACAGAAGCATATGTGATATGCTTCTGATTAAGACTATTCACAGCCTCTCTATTATTCAACGCCAAAGAACTCGAGCTAACAAACGCGAGCTCGAAGCACGAGCGGGTTGGGGCGTGGGGCGAGCAAATCCACCCCTCCCATCCTCTCGCGCACCTGTTTTGCGCTGGCGTCCAGTTCTCTCGCGATTCTTACCCCGTTACAAGGAATTCACGGCCGTTAAAAGTACTTTAGGTGCATAAGGACTAAGTTAAGTCTCTTTTTGAATGACATTTGAGTTTTCTTTAACTAATTTTGTCACAGATGTTGCTTGTCGCGGTAATTCCCTTGGAGTGGAGGATCCGTCTGTAGTATCCGGTGGAGGAATTCTTGCATCTTCTTGGTATTCACCATATGTGGATTTCGCTCCATCTCAGGGACGACTGAACAATCAGAAAGGATCATGGTGTTCAAACCGATTAGATAAAGACCCACATCCATATCTTCAGGTTAGGAAACAGCTATGTGTTAGGAACGCTTCCCAGCAAAGGAAATCCTTGTTGTTGTTTTTGTTGTTGTTGTTAGTAATCATAATGTTAATTACGATGATTAATGATGGCAATGACGATAAAAATAAATGAGTTATTTCTACTGGTAAGAGGTAAAGGCTCTCAAGAGTTTGTCATTAAGTGTAGGTGGTTTTTAAGGTAGGAAAAACGGAGGACCCGCAAGGATAACCCAGGTATGTCGCGGGGTCTAGGATTCGAACCCGGGCCATATTGGGGAGAGGCGAGCGCCCACAATGGTGCCACCCCTGCTACCTTGTCGATCGACGATATCAAACGACGACAAATAAGGACATGTAAAAGATGATGATGATGATGATGATGATGACGATATTGATGATGAGGAGGACGATAATGATGAAGATAATAATGGCGATGACGATGCTAGCGGTTGTGTTTTGTTGTTATAAAGTTAACTGACGCATTCGTTCTTATTATTATTAGGTTGAACTTCCTCAGCGCACTGGAGTTTGCGCAGTAGCCACGCAGGGATCTTCTCAATACGATACAGATTACGTCACGAAATACGAGATTCAAACATCACTGGACAGAAAGAACTGGGTAACATACAAAGTAAACGGTACAAACAAGGTAAATATAACAATAAATTCTCGTTACTTTCGTTTTCCTTGAGTTGGTGAATGGGAAAAGTTCATACTGCATATCCAGTTTTATAGATGACCAAAAAATGTTTCAAGAGTGGAAGCAGATGCAAGCTTCAATAAGACAGAAGAACACAATTACAAAGAAATTAAAATATGTTTACATTTTTTTTGCTCGGACAAAAGACTAACGATCGAAACGTCAGCTTTCCATATGACTGCGGCGGTGAATTTACCTTGCTCGAGTTCAAGTGGAAAATCAACCGACAAAACAACAGTTTAGAAACTAATCGCTTTTTTCTTTTATAATCAAAAAAGCCCTTTAATCGAAAGAAAAGTTAGATCAAATTTTACAGTAGTTTGTAATTGTATTTTAAAATTTGATTATTGATTCTTCAAGTTGATCGATTTTCGTCTCTGCATAGTTACCTATAACGTTTTTAATCTGTTTATTACCTAACAGGTTTTTCCCGGCAACACTAACGCCAAGGACATGTTAAAAATTAACCTGGATCAACCGGTTCTAGCCCTGTTTGTCCGGTTTGTCCCCAAAGAATGGAACAGCTGGCCGTGCATGCGTGTTGAGGTTTATGGGAAACCTGCCAGTAAGTCAATACAAAGTAGAGTGATACTTATAAATCTGTTATCACTTTACTATTTAGATGAGAAAGTGTATGACCAGCAATTTATTTCTCCTTCAATAGATATAGTATATCATGCCAGTAGCGAGAGTTAGGAAATTGATCACTCAATAGCTCACATCTGTGTTTCAGTAAGTTGCTGGATGCAGCTGTAGTGCAAAAGTGACGAGGCTCAAAAGCTATAACCACCTTGTACAGTACAATAACAATAAGACTGTTCAGTAGCTTTCGTTCGAATGGTCACACTGGGATTTCATCTAGAGACTCAAAAAAGCTAAAACCACCGTAATTAACAGTACCTTAAGAAAGAATCTCTGCACGAACTCCGCAGAACGACTCATCCACAATAACTTTCATGAAAATGACACAGGTTTACGTTTAATTTTTTTAATTTTGTTTTACTGTAATTATGACATTTCTTCCTTTTGTTTCAGACTGCACTGTCAGGACAACAGACAACAAGTGCTGTGTGTTTCCATTCTTGGCCAAAGGAGAAAGACACTTTACATGTGCCTCATACTCGTTCGGTAGGAAGTGGTGTGCGACAACATACAACTACGATAAAGATGACGAGTGGGGAAAGTGCTTAGGTTTGTGTTATGTTTGTCTTCCATCCTCAGGAACCCCAGTTAACTGGGTCGACACGAAGTGAACTGAGCGGCAACGACGACTCGTCGAAAGTTAACGCCCGTTTTTGTAAACTTTTGTCTCGTCGATTTTGCCACTCGGTTTACTTCTTCTCGCCCCAACTTGACGAATGTTTTTTAGAAACAAAAAATGCGCATGTAATTGCTTTCTAAAACCGCTTAAACGGCGCCATAGGCGCCTATGGACCCGTTTTAGTTAACTGTTTCTCTACAAAATTGTTCAGGTCCGGACCGATATTTAAACAGGTCCGTACCAAAATTTCTCTGTCGTGCAAACGCGCTTTTAGTATCCGCTTACTGTGTTGGCGCATATTGTTAAACTATCGCTGAAGTCACATGTTTGTTTAGATCAATATCAGGGAAACAAGGACAGTATAGGAATGTTGGTGCAAAACCGTTTCAACGAAAAACGGTTTTGAATGTTCAGTTATGAAGCAAAATGAAACAGACATTTTCTTATGAAGGGCTAAGTGCACCAGGGAAACAGGGGCATAAATTCAAAGGCCTACTGCCAATCTCGCCTTTATTCGCCTCGCCTCTACAATCTACACGGATCAAAGAGCTCTTACGGCTGACTGCCTTGGAGGGGAGCTCTCTTTTTAATGTTCTGATTAATTTTGTTATTATATATTTTTATGTGACTGTGGGCGTCATCATGAGGAGATTTGACCGTAATTAACTACAATTACTTTCTCCCAACAGACGAAGACGTGAAGGGAAAACGTGAAGGAAAAAAGGAAAAAAAGGCAAGGAAAAACGTCTACAGCTCAAAAAAGTAGCGCATCGACTGTCTCCCTAGACGTACAGCACGAAATAAAAAGAAAAACAACTTTGTAGTTTTTCTTAAACTATGTGTGTCTGTTAAATGATCTTTGATCAGTAATACTTAAACTAATTCACTAGGATTCAACATACAGAAAACACGAAATAAACACGTTTGTATTCAAGAACTGATTACGTACGTAATGATAACTTTAAATAAAGCCTTTTCTGACTCGTTAACAATTTATTTCGTCCTGTTTTGCCCCCATCCCCTCTCAAACCGTACAATAATGAGCCGAAGAAAAACCTATCAGAGTTATGGGTTAGAGACTGTTGTGAGTGTTTTGTTGTTGTTGCCGCACAATGAACGAGAAATTTTCAATACTGCACGAGGCGTAGCCGAGTGCAGTATTGAAAATTTCGAGTTCATTGTGAGGCCAGCAAGTGCGTGTATTTGTCAACAAAACACGAACGGACAGACTCTAACCCTTTTAATATACAATCTGAGTACACTGCAAGCGATTAACGAACTTCAAACAATAATTTTAAAAGTAAGAAGTGTAGTACATAATTACACAGGATTAGATCAATAATATAAAAATCACAAATAAGCCGTACAGAAATAAAGTTTAAAATGGTTCATAAAATCGTTCATCAGCTGTGGCTGTTCATAAATACAGTCAGCGAGAAGCTTGTTCAAAGCAAGTCGATGGCTTTCACAATCAAGCAACAAGCAAGTCATCGCACACAAAAATGAATTTATTGAGCTGAAGTTTACCTTTGAACATGAAAGCGCTCAAGTTGTTTCCTCTTCGATTTTTTTGTATGATCGTTATTATTTGAGAAATATATTTTTCTTCCACTTCTACAAGCCTTGAAGCTGAAGACACTCAATAATGCACGATTTTGTGCATTATTGTCAATACTGCACTGTCGGAGTTTGCTGACGACAGGTAAAGCAAAATCACGTGATCTATTTTAACCAATGGCGCGCGCGGATTTTGGACAGTGAACGAAGATTGTATATTAAAAGTGGTTAATATACAATCTTCGTTCACTGTCCAAAATCCACGCGCGCAATTGGTTAAAATAGATCACGTGATTTTGCTTTACCTGTCGTCAGCAAACTCAGACAGTGCAGTATTGACAATAATGCACGAAAATCGTGCATTATTGAAGGTGTCTTCAGCTTCAAAGCTTGTAGAAGTGGAAGAAAAGTATATTCCTCAAATTATCAACGATCCAATACCAAACAAAATCGAAGAGGATAACAACTTGAAGCGCTTTCATGTTCAAAGGTAAACTGCAGCTCAATAAATACATTTTTGTGTGCGATTGACTTGCTTGTAGTTGCTTGATTGTGAAAGCCATCGACTTGCATTGAACAAGCTTCTCGCTGACTGTATTTATGAACGACCACAGCTGATGAACGATTTTATGAACCATTTTAAGTTTTATTTCTGTACGGCTAATTTGTGATTTTTATATTATTGATGTAATCCCGTGTAATTATGTACTACTACACTTCTTATTTTTAAACATTAAGTTTGTTGTTTGAAGTTCGTTAAGTCGATGATCGCTTGCAGTTCGATGCAGTGTACTCAGATTGTATATTAAAAGGGTTAGAGTCTGTTCGTTCGTGTTTTGTTGACAAATACACGCACTTGCTGGCCTCACAATGAACTCAAAATTTTCAATACTGCACTCGGCTACGCCTCGTGCAGTATTGAAAATTTCTCGTTCATTGTGCGGCCAGCGCGTGCGTGTATTTGTCAACAAAACACTCACAACAGTCTCTAACCCATAATTATAACACGTGTACCTGCAGAGGACCCACCTAGTTTAGGGGGAGGTGGTGTCCATAACATCGCCTATCTGATGAGCCTCGTGAACAAAACTTAAAGGTCTAGGAATGTTAAGTTAGACATCAAGATCTGGACTGCTCTAATAAACAACAAGAAAGTCTGAATTTTGTTTCTCAGTTTTTACGTCTTGTAGATTGGGGGCTATACAAAAAAGAGACCATGTTGTTGACAAAAAAACGCCATGCGAGCTTTTTTTTGATTTCCCTTTAACCAAGATCCAAATATATAGTTGTTATTTCTCCACTGTTACGCTGAGATGATTTTAATGAAATGAACACAAAATTTCCAAGCGTATTTGTTGTTCATATTAAAGCGTGGTAGCGAAACGTCCTGATCGCGGGAAACCAAAGGGTTTGACGGTGAGAATAGGAATTTAAGGAGCTCTTTCTTAAGCCACGTGCCATACATTCTCTCGTTATTATTTAAAAGGCTTGTAGAAAACGATTTTTCGCCCCTACCCCTTGTAAATCATTACGATACTGCTAGTCTTTTTGCATCTTATTCTACATGTATATGCCTCCTTAATTAGGCATGTAGATTTTTTCTTCCTCTCAATTTGGAGGCGAAAAGTTTAATAGATTCATTCAGTTTATATTACAGTTCAATTATTTTTCTGATAGTTTACTCAAACAATGGTTTTTACATGTTGGGTAAACAACAAAGCATGAACTTTGCATCCGATATAAAATACAAAGTAAATTATATTGTCTGATTTTTTTTGTGTTTCGCAATTTTTCCATGCACCTATTGTTAACGTTTACGAAAATTTGTGGTTCCATTCAATAAATGTTGAACTTTCAGAAGGAAATTCAGCTTATTATTAAACTAGCTGTGTTTGTATTCAGCCTGTGTGACGGATCAAAAAACACTTGATTGACATTTCATTTGAAGTTAATTGGTCGTAAAAAGTTTTGTCAGTTAAACTTAGAATAAGCGCCAAAAGCTGAAATCAGGCTCTAAAGAGAGTAAAACCCTTACACAACATTTTTACATCGAAAATGCTGTTCTTGTGGGTCGCTTTACTGCTGGCAACAACTTTACCTTCAAGTAGTAAGTCGACTTAATGCTTGTAATTTTAATCTTCATGTCGTCAAAACACATTTTTTATTATACCTTAGTTCTAAGCTTGTTTGCCAAAACATAGGTCTCTCTCGCCGCGCCCAAGATGTGGTCTTGAGCAAGAAGGAGGCTTTGTCTTTTCACAAACGCTTTATTGATGATAACATAGACGAGGAATGCTATGGAGAGGAGTCTTGTAATTTTGAGGAGGTGGTGGAAAAGTTTGGGCATTCGGAACAATCGGTTGGTATAGCTTACAATTTGAATCAAAATATAAACGCCTAGAAAAAAATTACAGAAATAGCCCACCATTAGGATATTCAATTATTTATTACTAGAATGCATTATTGGCAGGATAAATGATATTCTTACTTTTCGCGCTTATAATTACAATTTCTGCCCTTTGCGCGTAAGGGTTAAATGAATAATGTTATGTATTTGAATACATTACTTAGTAATTACTGTATTGCTCAGGTTTACTTTTGTTTATTTATCAAAGTAACTTTTATGAATTAAAAACAGCCAAGAATCGAATGATTGCATGGCAGAACTGTGTGAAGTGTAAATCGAAGCAATTTAGGAGGTGAACTACAGTACTGAACCCCCTCTGTATTTTGTTTTGTCTATTTCTGACTGAACAAAACGGAATTGGAATATAATAATTTAGTTTATTTTAAGTAAAATTTATATTTTGTTCGCAGTATGAATACTGGAATAAATACCACTGCAATACATCAAAACAGCGCTGCAAAGGTAAATAGCTTTTTTCATGAACAACAGTTTGGAATAACGAAGTTTAATCTTATTCTGTTTACTTATTATTGCATTTTATATTGGTTGAGACCGGAGCATATCCAATCATGTCACAAGAACTTCATGGAAATAGACAGGCAGCAAATTATTACTTGACATATACAGCAAGTTTATGTTTTTCAGCGTAAAATAAGAGGGGGAAAGTTCCCGTCTTTTGCTGGTTTTTATTTTACCTTGGCTTGGGAGCGCGACACAGCAAGGAGTTACTTGTGTATTTTGAGGTGTTCATATTGACAAGAGTTTTACATACATTTTATTTGAGCTTAGTTTTCAATCGCAGATAAACGTCCACTCGACACAGGCAGTGTTCACGATATCGCTAATGTCTTTGATTTAACTGCTCTCTGAAATTATTATTTATGTAATAGTGTAATACAGTTAATGTTCTTGTGCGTAAATACGTTTTCGGCCCTTCTTTTAGCACCTTTGTTGTGAAATCATGATTTCCATCTTTTTCTCCCCATTGTAAATAAAGAAAACCTTGTACCGGCTAATTTATTTTTACCTCTTACCTAGACCTCGCATGCCGCGGTTATCCAATCGGAATGGAGAACGGAAAGATCCCGGATGAAAACATCGCCGCGTCGTCATGGCAAGAGCCATTCCATGCGTTCCGACCTGAGGCGGGTCGCCTTAACAAAGATGACGGTGTGTGGTGTCCTAACACCATAGGGGAGGTGGACAAGGAGTATTTTCTTCAAGTGGAGTTTCCGGCTAGGTACAACATCTGCGCTGTAGCTACTCAGGGTTCACCTCTCTACAATACCGACTGGGTGAAGAAATACCGCATTCAGTACTCCATGGACGGCGAGAATTTCACGCTGTACACCGAGAACGGAACTGTTAAGGTAGACGGATGTTCCATGATATCCGGGGGGGGTACTCAATAAAGTTTTATTCGGTGAGGTCTCGCCCCGAGGTCCAAATGCTGATCCTTTTATATATCATTTTTAAAAGAAAGGAAACTTAATGGCACCCCGTTCACATACCAACCGACAGGGACACTGAATATGTTGTCTATATACATGATAGTTTGTTCTACCCTTATCTATGCTTCAGTTTGTGAACCCCTAGCCATTGAAAAGGTACCCCTTTCAGACGGTGCTCCCCGTATAGCCATAATAGACAGTAGCCTCGGGCACAGCACGGACTGGGGTGCTTGTAGTGGAAAGTAGCGCTGAAAGATATAGCGCGAAGACACTCACACATACCATCATTTCTTTTCACGCTTAATAATGCTATATATAAAAAAACACATTTTCATCCAAAGATCGCTTTGATAATACACCTCATACAGTAGTACTGATAATGCACTTCTGTTTTTTTTTGCAGGAATTTACTGGCAACACTAACGCCAATGAAATGGTAAAAAATGATTTAAACCGACCAATCACAGCTCATTTCATTCGTTTTCTTCCAGTGGAATGGAATTACAAACCATGTATGAGGGTAGAGGTGTATGGAACTGCCATTGGTAAGGTTAAAACTCCTGGGGTACTCCCCCAAAATGGCTATACGGGTGTGTGCAGCCCAACGGGGTCGTGACTTTGGGCTCCCGATCTAGAACGGGGTACCCATTTTAGAGGTCATTCCTAGAACGGGGTATGATATTTCGAAGGCATGATATTATCAGCAGTCAAAACGGGGTGTTAAAAAATCAGGCCTGTTTCTAGAAAGGAGTATCAATTTGAATGGAAATTCTTTCTAAAACGGGGTGCTACTTTGGAGACCCGGGCGGCACATACCCACCCAAAATATACCTGAGTACCTTTCCCCTCGGGTTAAACTTCATTCCGTAAGTCCTTAAGGACAGAGTAATAAAATGTTTTTGTGTGGAGCTATTTATTTATTGTCGACCATCAAGTAGGGTAAAATTTAAGCATAACTATTGTATGATTGTACGTGACTGCCAAACGATGGCCCAAAAATAGAAATTCATTGTGTTTATTGTGTCCACTTTATTTCGTGTTTTGCAGCTTGTCCTTGGAAAACAAAGAATGAAAAATGCTGCGTGTTTCCTTTCACGTTCAAAGGAAAGAAACATTACAAGTGCATCATAGATTGGGTATGGATGCCTTGGTGTGCTACAACTTCAGATTTTGACAAGGATGGCGAATGGGAAAACTGTCTTCCAAGTAAGTACCGTTTTCTTTTCCATATAATTATATAACATAAATTTAATAAACTGTATCAATATCTATGTGAGAAATCCCCACGAGTGCAAATAAGGTTATTTTTTCCAGTGTAATTTTAACACTCTGTTCTACAGACACACTTTCGATCACTCACTGCCCATTGTGCCCACTGGCAGGAAGGGCAGTAACAAAGTTCTTCCACCGCTGTCTGTCTTTGGCCAGCTGTTGGATGATGTTCCAGCTTTGGTTTAAGCCCTTCAATTCTGCCTCAGCTGTTCATCGCCATGTATTCTTGAGCCTGCCACGCTTGTGTCTGTAACTTGTGCCAGTCAGTTCCCGTTTCATACAGGGTTCGAAACCTATTCTGGTCTTAGTCTTGGTGTCTAGGACTTTCGTAATCCTGTCAGTGTCTTCCTTGGGGATTTCACCACTGCCATTCATCCATGTCATTTGAGGTGACTCCGAAGGGCCACGGCACACCGATGTGGTTGTATCCTCTGTTGCTGACTCGTCCCCAGTCGTCTGTTCTGTCTCTCCTGTGTTGTCTCTCCTGTGTCCAGGGAAACTGGGTCAAACTGAAAACGGAGGGAATCACCCCTCGGGGAGGGCTCCCCGCGCTTCTCACGTTAATATTAATAGGCGAGACTGAGAGACGACTGGGGACCAGTCGGCCTCTGTTGTTGTTTCTGTGACAGTCTTTCTTACAGAACTGTGTGCCTAACCCCCAACCTGGAGGGCTAGGGGATCACGATTTGTCAGGCCCCTGCCCTTTGACCTATCCGGCATGGGTGGCCCTACCAGGAGTACAAGACTCCAGCCAAGCCGGCATAGCTCTCTGGGTCGCTGGGGACACGCAAATCACCCCGCCACGATAAGGTAGTGATCCCACAAGGGTGGATAATTCTGTCGATTTTTTTGCAATCGGCATTCGATTCTGCAGACAGGTGACGAGAAACCGTCATCAACAAAGGATATTTGTAATCGACTGTACTAGCTAGGGAAAATGCGTATGCTCGTGTTTATGCAAGCAAGAACCAACCTTTAAAAATTGCCTCTTGTAACATGGCGCGCTGGAACATTTTCAAAGCAACATTTTCTTGCGGAAACACTTTGCAGGTTTTTTAAAGGAAATCAAATATCTGCAACATTTAATATTGCCCTAGTTTTGCTGTAATTTAATCTTAACAGTCTCCGTTACGTTTTTCTTCTTTTTCTTTAGAAAGCAAGCAATAAATGGAGTCATCAGAACCTTTAGTAGAGGAACTGACCCAGAAGTAGTAAGAAGCAGTGTATGGGCAACTTAACTGTGTAACACTTTGGAGGAACAAACACTGACGTCCAGTGTAGTTGGCTCCTTGAACAATAAAAAAAGTTGAGAAATCAAAGAAAGATGTAACTTGTGTTGTCATAAAGAAAAAATCTGAATCCCGGACGGGAATCATGCAATGTTTGTCCAGCTTTAGTACTTTGCTACGCCTTTTCTTGTCTGTTAATGCCCCTGTTGTGTCGTCCAAGACCCTGGGCCCCTCCCAAGTATTAGAATTCATGGGTATTGAACTAGATAGCACACGTATGGAAGCCCGGCTCCCCGAGGACAAACATCTCCGTACCCGAGAACTATTAAATTCCTTTGCAAAGCGCCGTTCAGTGCGCTTACTTGAGCTTCAGTCGCTCATTGGTACCCTTCAATTCGCCAGCAAAGCAGTGCTCCCGGGAAGACCATTTTTACAACGGATGATTGATCTTACTAGGGGGATACGTAACCGTTTCCACCATATCCGTCTAAACAAAGAGTTTTTTCAAGGACCTTAATATGACCCATGTGGAAAGCCTTCCTTGCAGGGTGGAATGGGCGTTGCTTCTTCCTAGACTCCACCATCACCCCATCCCTGGACATGGATTTGTATACTGATGCTTTCGGTACAATTGGTTTTGGGGGATATTTTAAAGGGAAATGGTTCCAGGGCAGATGGCCTCCCCACATGCAACTTAACAAAGACAGGGGAATAAGCATCGAATGGCAAGAACTTTTCCCCATAACTGTAGCATGTGCGATATGGTTCCCTTATTTTTCTGGGAAGCGCATCCAGTTTTGGTGCGATAACCAGTCTGTAGTTGCGATCTTAAATTCAGGTCGCTCCAAAGCTCCCCGCATTATGGATCTCTTACGGTTCCTTGTCCTTTTATCTATGAAGCATAACTGGTTTTTTTTTTTTGGGGTTTTTGTCCGGGCCCGCCATGCCCCGGGGGTTTCCAATGAGATTGCTGATGCGCTCTCACACTTTCAGGTTTCTCGTTTCCGGGCAGCTAGAAATCTATTAGTTTATTAGTATTTTGTAATATTAAGTATAATACACGACCCCACAAGCATTGTGCTTTAAACCCTATCGTTTGTAAATAAAGGTTTTGATGATGATGATGAGCTGCTCCTACAGCGGAACAAACCCCTTGCACCATCCCGCCTTCGCTCATGACCCTTTGAAAGACGAAGTCCTGATGTATGCAAACTGAGGCCTGGCATGGACTACTAACCGTACGTACGCAACAGGGGAGAAACAATTCATACAATTTTGCCTTATGAATAGACTCATCTCTAGTGAAGGGGCAGGATATTCTCCCAGCCTCAGAGGGGACCCTTATCTATTTTATGTCCTACCTGGCCAGAAAAGTTAAGCACAGTACCATCAAACTTTATTTGGCTGCAGTACCCAATTTCCTTTTTTTGCGTGGGCATGAGGACCCCCTAAAGGGTAAACTATTATTACATAAAGTCCTTCGCGGTATTCTCCGCCTCCAGGGTAACACCCGTATCCTACGCCAGCCGGTCACGTCAGAGGTTTTACTCGCTATACGTCCCATTTTGCGTTCCTGGTTAAGGGAACGGGATTTCGGTATGATTTGGGCAGCCTTTACACTGGCTTTCATTTGTTTTCTTCGCTGTAGCAAATTTATTTATCCAGGGGTACGTTTCGCCCCCAATTTGACCTGACGGCTGACTGTGTGTCATTTCACCCCTCTCTGGCTAGCCCGCTTCTCAAGTCTTCTAAGACCGACGTTTTTAAGAAAAAGAAAAACATTTTCCTTGTTTGTATTTAAACACTAGAGTGTTTCTGTCGAGTTTTAGTAGAAACTCAGCCGGTTTTATTGAAAAGCCGCGAATCCGTTTGGTTCTCCCACTGTTTTCTTTTCGCTGATAGAACACGATCGCGAGCGCATCGCCCTTAAAAGGGTTAATTTTTCTTGATTTTTGGCTTAAAAGTACATAAAATTGTAGGTTTTGGACTGCGATCCTTTAGAGTGCGCCTCGTTGACTATTCGCTCATAGAAAATGAGGGCGAGTAGTCGAATTGTTAAATAGAAGTAAGGCTTTTAGCGCACTTTCCCACAAAATGTAATAAAACCAAACTGCTAAAATAATTCTTGGTGTCACTAATAGTCTTGGTGCATGCAAGTAGATCAGTTAATTTTTCTTTGACAATGGAAATTTGTTAAAATATAAAAGGCTAAAAACAATAAACAATTTATAATAAAACGCCGAACGTTTATGACTGCTTAGTCATCCTTAATAAGTTCAAAACTGATACATTTTAATTAAGTATACAGAAAAAAACCCGCGGGTAATAACCTATTGCTTTTCATATTAGCCTAAACAGGTTCTTACAAAAATGGTTATTAACACAGATTGAGGCTAATTAGGTTCTTAAAAGGTTCTTAATTTTTGAGGAAAAAATTTCAATGTCGTTTAATAGAGATTTTAGTGGTATTCGGCCTTTTTTCTTAATAAGGCTTCTAGGTTAATTACGTATCTCCAAAGATGTTGACCTTATTATATTTTTCCCAAAAGTAAACAAATTTAATCAATTTTAGAAAATAGGAACCTGTTTTCAAATTTTAGGCTAAATAGGTTCTTATAAAAATGGTATCGAATTTGCAAATTTTAGCCTAACAGGTTCTTAAATGCTAGGTTCTTACTCGCGGGTTTTACTGCATTTCGGAATCCTATATTATAGTTCCGTTTTACGCTCTGACGGTTGTCCAGGGTTATTTTTACCCGCTCAAAGTAATGTGAATACAAAGCAGAAATATAGTTAAACAAGAACGAATGACAGAACCGTAAAAAGCCCTCCCTGCAGTGCAGGGGTTTTCCGTGGGCGCGCGTAGTACTAGTTCGCAATCGAGTAGATTCGCCGCCATGTTGGATGAGGGCAGAGAGAGGTTTGGAAGCGAGGAAAAGCGAGAGGGGAGAGGGGGTGGGGGCTGGAAGAAGAAAATTCCCCTCCCCATCCCCCTCACTGTCTTTTTAGCCTCACTCCCACTACCCTAGGACACGTTTCTCCTATCCCCAAACCCTCCAGAGTAAGAATCCAAGATGGCGCCCGGTCAAAATGCGTTCGAATATGCTCACTAAATACGCCTGCTTTGCACGGAACTTTGCACGGAACTATGGAATATCAAAAATGGATTGGCATAACCTATCGTTACCACGTGAATAAATGCCTAAGCATAGGAATGTTTTCCCGATCGGCATAATTTACATAGATTGTCCCGCGAGCGCGCACACGAACTAGCCCTCGCGAGATAAGGGACTTTCAGATCGAAGTACGAGAACGGGATAGAGTACGAGTACGACTTCATTCCAGTAACCTTTCCAGAGCCCTCACTTCTCTCTGTTTCTGACCAGTTGAAAAGGAGACTAACGATACAAATTTGATGTGAAATGTGAAAATCAAAAGCATATGCACTTAATCTCATAGCCTACCACGCACGAGGAATAAACACAACGCGCGAGGGCAAGAAAAGACAGAACCTGCCGTGACCATGAGAATAAATTCGTGAGCATGGGAATGTATTGTCAATCGACCTGATGCTCACGTGATAAGTGGACTAAGGTTACAGAACACGCCAGGTGTTAACCAATCAGATGACGAGGGAAGCTCTTCATAGAATAAAGAGAAGGGCTTTCAGGCTACTTTGGTCATTATAAGCGTTCACGCCTGGAGAGTTCATTCAGGCGAGCTTACAGTAAACCCTGAAGCGCCTAAACTCTTTGACATCACACATCGAAAATGTTGTCCATTTGGGTCGCGATACTGCTGGTAAACATGTTTCCGATCTCTTTGAGTAAGTCTACTAATCAAGAAATTATTTCGTTCATTTGTTTCTTCCTTGATAATATATAGCTGTTTTACTGAGAGCTTGTTTGCCAAAATAACAGGCTTTTCTCGCCGCGCCCATGATGTGGTCTTGAGCCAAAACGAAGCATCTTCATTTTACAAACGTGTTTATGAAGGTATAGACGAGGAGTGCTACGCAGAAGGCTGTGTTTTCGAAGAAGTTACGGAACGTTTCGGTTATTCAGAGCAGGCGGTAGGTAAAGCTTGTTAAAAAATATAAAAACATTTTCCTTGTTTCTATCGAGCCATAGAAGTAAGGCTTTTAGCGCGCTTTCTTATAAGATGTAGTAAAACTGGACTGCTAAAATAATTGTCTTTGCCACTTTTGGTCTCGGTGCATGTAAGTATATCAGCTAATTTTTCTTTGACACTGAAAATTTGTTAAAATATAAAAGGCTAAAAACGATAAACAATTTATAATAAACGCCAAACGTTTATGACTGCTACCGTAAGGTTACTATTTTTAGCGGCTACTAATTTTAACGATTTTTTCAGAGCAAGATTTTGCGACTATTTAATTTAGCGATTTTTTGAAAAATTTAAAAGGTTAGTGATATTGTGTAAACCAGTTTTTAATGAACATATAGCTAAGATGGAAATAAATGTTCAGTAAAAGAACAAACTCACTTGAAATTGAATGAGCTTTTGCATTGCCAGAACGAACAAAGTTACCGGCATCTATTTTCAAAATAGTTTTTTAAGTCGACTCTGCTTATTTTGTTTCCTTCTTGGGTGGGAGGTACTTAAACTTAACGAGTATTAAATTTGACCGAGACAAATTTTAGCGAGTACTTAATTTAGCGATTTTAGCCCAACTCGCGAAGATTGCTAAAATTAGAAGCCGCTATAACAATAGTAACCTTAAGGTAAGTCATCGTTGAAAGTTTAAAACTGATACATTTTAATATAGTATATTTCAGAATCCCATTTTTAGTTCCGTTTTATGCTCTGATGGTTGCCGGGGTTATTTTTACCCGCTTAAAGTAATGTGAGTGCAAAGCAGAATTATAGTCAAACAAGACACCGAATGACAGAACCAATAGTCCACTCTGCGCCATTTTCGGTCATTCCACTGATAGCTGACAATTGGCCAAAATTTTAAGTGTTAGCTGAAACGAAGAAAACAAATATTGATCAAATCCAGCAAGTGGCATCAGAAAGGACTTGAACCCAGAACCTCCGGATTACATAGTGCCAGTAAACCACTCAACCACGTTGCTTTTCGATATATCGATTTATTAATTAACAAATTGTCACGATGCTCACATACGGCCAGAACAGACTCGCTCCCAGTCCCTACTTATTTGTTCCCAAAAGCGATAAAAGACTGGGGCGGAATGAGGCGAGGAAATGAAATGAATAAAATACTTTAATAAAAGTGTCTGAGGTATTTAGCTTAAAAAAACTAATTGTGGACACTATTTACATTATTTTATATCTAAGCTATTTAAAGTTAAAATATTTACACTTACATTCTAAGAAGAAGAAAAAGAACCGTACTACATAGATAAATAAATAGATAAATGAATAAATAAATAAATGACAATAGAATATAAAATTTTATAATAAAAGTAGGTAAAAGATAAAAATTGCAGTTAAGAATTAAAAATTTAAAATTTAAAAATGTATATCGGCTAGCTGCATATGTCACATTTACACTCAGTTTGTAAAAGACGTGTGAGGTCTTTTCTCCCAATACTGTTTTTAAAACTCGTGACATAAGGTTTCTCTCTATCACTGTAGTCTAGTTTGTTCCATAGATAAGGCCCGAAATATGGTAAAGAATGTTTTCCATAATGTACTGTGCGAAAACGTGGAATATTAAAATCAGCGTTCCTCAGATTATATCGTTTCGAGGCTGTATTAAATATTTCTGTTA
This sequence comes from Oculina patagonica, assembly GCF_052425735.1. Lineage (NCBI taxonomy): Eukaryota > Metazoa > Cnidaria > Anthozoa > Scleractinia > Oculinidae > Oculina > Oculina patagonica. The sequence goes on from NC_135763.1 coordinate 10,133,702, forward strand.
TATAAGTGGGCACAAGTCCGTGTTTTACTTTATACATTAGAATGGCAATGTTTTGTAGTCGTCTTTGGTTCAGACTTGGTGGACCTGCTCTTTTCAATAGCTCACCGTAGGTCTCCGATCGGGATTTAAAGACTGCCCTGGGTGCGCGCTCTTGAACTCTCTCCATTTTCTTCTTATCGGATGATTTGAAAAAGTGCCATACAATATCACAATATGTAAGGTGAGGCAAAATACTAGATTTGTACAGCTGTAACTTTGCAGACCATGGAATTAGATTACGTAGTCTCATTAACACCCCATACAACCTTACAACTCGTTTTCTTGAAGATATCACTGATGCAATGCGTTCTAGTCAAAACCGCCTCGGGAGCGACTGGAGACGAGTCTGCGGCCAGAAAGTCATTGCTATAAGTCTTTCGTACATAACTGATAAGATTCGTTCGAAGTCTTGCAAAGCGCTGCATAACCACATGAAATATTTTTCGTTGACAATTTTGTTGAGAAATAAAACTCAATCTTGTGGAACGTCTCTTTTTAGCCAACTCGGCCTACGGCCTGCGCGCGACTTCCCAGGATAATTCTTAATCAATTTATTTCTATCTTTGTTTGTAGTATGAATATTGGAACACTTGGCGCTGTAATAAGACTCATCTCCAGTGTAAAGGTGAGGAAACTCTTAGTACACCAGAAGGATGTCTGTTCTCATATAATACGAGCGGACATTTTGCTCATTGCTCGTATTCTTCCTCGCCCCAAAATACTACGTAACTTGCAAAACCTCCGGGCGTATTATATGTTAAACTATCGAATAAGGTGTATACCGTATTTTCTCGATTAAACGCCGGGTCAAAAAACAGGGTTTTTTAACCGTTAATCGATTTTCTTGGCTCTACGGTCCTAAATTTCTCTAAACTTTGCTAGAAATTCACTTTCTGACACTGCAGTAGTTTTTGATGCAATTTCCATGTAAAAATGTACAACATTTTACTTGGCGCATGCGCATAAGCCAAAATTTGGACTGAAAATTTGCTGAACCGTTCCCATTTTTTTTCTTGCTCCTTTCCTTTTCGTATTTTCTGCTTTCTTATTCTCTCTATCTTTTACTCTGTGCACCCCTTCTACTGGCCCGAAAAGTTTTGATCTTAATCAATGGAAAACCCTGGAAAGGAGACCATGATCAAGTACGGGTATATTGACCTGTTTTAGCACCAATATTACACCAAAAACTGATCACGATTTTTTCGATTAGCTCTGTCGGAATGTAATCCTGTGGTAAGATCTATCCAAACTCTTTAAGTTGCACATCACAAAAATCTGCTGACGTGTAAATTGGTGACGTCATAAGTGGTTGAATGGCCATTCCTCCGGAATAATTTGGACTTAAGGGTTAACTGTTATGTTCATGTGCGCATGCTCATTTTATTTGTTTCCAGAAATCCAATGCCGCGGTAACCCAATCGGGATGGAGAATGGAACTATCCCGGATGAGAGCATTACAGCTTCGTCATGGCAGGATCCCTTTAAACCTGAAGCCGGTCGCCTTGGTAACAAGGACGGTGCATGGTGTGCTAACACTTCTGAGAAAGGGCACAAAAAGAGTTTTCTTCAAATCGAGTTTCCTTCCACATACAGCGTCTGCGCTTTTGCTGCTCAGGGTTCGCCCGTCGATTCTTCCAGCTGGGTAACGAAATATCGGATTCAGTACTCTGTGGACGGACAAAACTTCAAAGCTGTTGTGGTACGTATATATTATAAAGGTGGGGTTTTACCAGAATTTGAATGAAATATTAAGAGGTTTAAAGAAGGGATTTAAGAAAGAAGAAAGTTGATAATCCAGTTTGTTATGGGACTGTCTACCAATGTTTAACATTAATTCTCCAATATTCTTTATTTCTCTAAATTTTACTTATCCTTTGAGAAAAAAACTAACTCCGGCCTCCCCAAAATACCCCCAAATCACCCAAAAATTCACAACGCAAAATATAGATATATGAGATGGGTGAAGCGATCGTTATTTCCGTTAAACTCATATTAGCGTTGGAAAAAAACATGAAAAAAGGCCTTCAGGTAAAACCCGCCTTAAGCTGATTACTCAGAAATATATGTTGACGAAATATTTTTTTGAAACTTTCCATGAATGTTCCCTACCAAGCACTGTTTACAAAAAAAAAGAGAGATATTATGGGTCTGTGCGCGGTATTCCGTACTCGAGTTATTTGAGTACAAATAGAGGTTCAGTGTTGTACTGTTACTAATGGACATTATACCATAACCGAGAGAATTCTCGCGCGCTGATTGGTCCAAAGTTATGGTCGTTATAGTCGATGAGAGTATAGACCATGAAAGTGACGTCAGATTACGCCACGCACACGCGCGGGCTTGAAATTTGTAAGTTTGGTCTCCATGAAATAAAGCGAATTTCATCTTGTTTTGTTTGAATCAAGTACGCATTTATTTTCGGAAAGCAGGCTTGGACTTCCACTCCGGTGATCTGTCGACAAAATAATTTCCAGGCTTTTGAGTTTTTTGTCTAACTGAGAAGAACGGTGCTAGCGAACCGGCAGCGGATTCAGCGAACTGTCGTAGTTCAGTCTGAACGAAGCGCTGACAAGATCTTGAGAAAGAAAAATCATCTTGCTCGCTTCTAGCGCTGGACACACTCAACGAGAGGATAAAAGGTAATTAAAATTGTTATCCTTTGAATTCTTGTTCATCTTCTTTTGTATCATTGTCGTTTTTACGTATCGGGAAACTTTACGTCCTCCCGGCAAAGTTTCTTCACGGTCAGGCATCGCTTTGGATAAACTTAAATACTTGCACGAGTTTGTTATGGTATAAAACAAATCGACCACATTTTTCCATGGTCTACACTCTTATAGACCATAGAAATGACGCCATAAAATGTCCAAAACTTTGCAGTGAAACCACTCGCCTACGGCTCGTGGTTCCACTTGAGATTTGAACATTTTCTGACGTCATTTATGTGGTCTATAAGAGTGTAGACCATGAAAAATGTGGTCGATTTGTTAATGATTTTGTTTTGCAGAATACCATCTCCGGCAACACAGATGCCAGTGATTTGCTCAAACACAACTTATACAAACCAATCACCGCTCGTTTCATCCGTTTCGTTCCACGGGAATGGAACAACAAACCGTGTATGAGGGTAGAGGTGTACGGAAATGCTATCGGTAAGAAATCAACTCACCCTCTCCTCCCTTAGTAAAAATATTGACATTGATTTCGCTTGAATCCCTGTAATCGCCTGGTTTGTCAGTTAACCAGAGAATTGACTGGTTTTGGGCAGAACAACAAATGCGACTTCCGTTTCTAAGTTGTCCGTGCTATTGAAGGATTTGATTTCATCTCATTCCCTGCCGTTGCTGATGTTGCTGTTTCATACAGTTTACATTCAGAATAAAAACCACCGCTTACATAAACATACCATTATAATTGTCACACTTTGAGAAGGTTTAGTTAGGTAATAAAGATTTCATCAGGCCAAAGTTAACCATACCACAGGAGCTTATCCCGGTTTCCGTAGCATTTAGAGACTAGGAGTACATCTCCCCCTCCCCCTTCCCTGGGTGGGATGCTTTTCTATCGCAGGGTTACCTCCCAACATTTAATTTCGCCGGTACCCATTTATACGCCTGGGTATAGATGCACTATGAAAGTGAAGTGTCTTGCCCAAGAACGCAACGGCCTGGGTTCGAACCCGGACCGCTCTATCCGGAGTCTGAGTCTGAGTGTGCCAATCATTGCACCACTACGCCACCCACTCCTCTAAAAAAATTACGGTAATCAAACAAACAAACAAAATACTTACATAAGTTTCATTTTTCTTGATAGGGAGCGAGCAATAAATGGGTCCCCGAAAAACCTAAACGGAAACTTAAAAAGTGAAAAGCAATGTATGGATGGATATTTGGTCGGTGAAGGAAAAACTACTGATTTTCAATGTAAGGTGATTCGTCATAGACAATAAAGAAACTGTTAAATGCAGGTTTTGTTGGCTCTGTTGTTTCTGTCAACTTGATTGCTATTGGTGCTGTCTTCTTAGCCAATCAGGAGGTAAAACCAAACTTAATCATCATTTGATTTGCACCACCGGGTAACCTACTCTGTTATTTTTTCCTTTTTAGAAAGAGCCCCTTTCCACTGTAATTAACCTTTTTCTACCTTCAATTTTCATTTTCTGTAATCGTCTTTGTATGTAATGCACCTTTTTTTAACTGGAACAGAGTAAACAGATCTCGGGATATGAGTACGTTAACAACCAAAACCAGGGGACGAGGGTGGGGCAAACTTTTATCAGTCGTCTCGGAGGTCGGCGTTGTGACACAGTGAAATCAAAGCCACGTGGTCTCTTTACGCGGAGTATTCAACTGGCTGTTCCACAATGCGTTAATTAATTATTCAGTGAGAATACCGGAAGTCTTATTACCCGGCTCGATTTCCGCCGCTATCTCGAGTCCCGTCTGCGTTCGGGAGGAGCGCGGGCTCATTTTCTCCAAGCAGCGGCTGATAATCGAGCCTATCACTACAAATAATTAAGTAATGAGAATTTGGACTATTAAATAAAACTTCTTTAATTACCTCACGAGCCACATAACTGAAGAAACCAATTTAAATTTGAATTTTAAAATTTATCATTATTTAAACTTAAGGAACGGCTATTTTACGCTGTAACCTGCATGGTCCTAGCGAATATATGTTTGGTGAATCAACTTGACGAAACGGGCTCATTTTACATTTCCGTACATCCCATGTTCCCTTGCAAGTTCATTCTCGTCACCAGAGCCGCTTGCCCCTCTTAGCCGGCGGGGTCTGTGCACGAGAAACAAATGGCTTTGGGGACACATGATTTGATTGGCTACATTTTCAATTGTAGCCAATCAAATCAACTGTCTTAAAGTCTCGTATATCAAAGGGATTTTTTAACGGTTCATTTTTTGATTGGCTGTTCCTGGCCTTTTGTTAGTTGTATACTCGAAGAGAGGGCTTGAAACGAGTTATTCCAAGACCCTTCGCTTCAAGTGGGAGAGAAATGTATGAGAACAAGAAGGCTCTTGTTAAATAATATCGCGAATAATAAAATACAGGCTGCTATTGACGCGTATATAAATCGTACATCACTTAGAGCTCCTTACAAAATTTTGACCATGGCAAATAGAATTTAATATCGCAAAAGGCGAAAATATTAGAAACATTCAAAAGACACGCCTCACAACAAACGGCAACCTTTGGGCTCGCAAAAATTCGTTATTTTACAAAAATAAAACCTGATATCAATTTGCCTATCGGTTTTATCCCTAAATATTTCTAGCCGCCCCAGATGCGACTTTTAATAATTAATTCTAATTTATAATTTAACCATCTAATTTTTTTGTCTAATTTAAATGACCCTTTCTATAAATGAACCGTTTATCGTCACTTGTAAATTGTTCTGGAAACTTGTGATAAGTTGCCGGATTCAAATTTATAAATAAAGCTAACGGAAGTTAGGATTTAACGAGTTAAAGCAGATGGGATTTAAGGGTCAATAACCCCAGCCGCGCGTTTCTACTTTCAACTGGAAAAGGTCTGCAAAAGCGGTATTCACGGTTACAAGTAACATGTCGGTCTTACAGGTCCGGCCTGCTCAACAACAGCTATTTTTTTAACAGGCGAAAAAACTTTCAATGACTTTCATAAGTCAGTCCTATTCTCCTTATACACCCCTGTAACAGGCATTTTGTACACAAGGGTGGTGCACTTGGCCCCGGCGAGACCGAACGTGGTCACCACTCCAACTCTTACAACACAGACCGCACTACAATACCGACATTCGTGTCTGTCGCATTACGTTTCAACTGTACACAGCGTTATAAAAGAATCCCAAGACGCAAACTGGATGGTCAGCGGTGTAAGCAGTATCCAGTCTCTTTCAGCTAAAATTGAAAGAGATTGTCGTCATCATCCTTTGATTCGTCATTATGGCATTCCCGAGATGCAACTGTGCTTTGCACTATATTCCAGTCCGCCTCGGCTAAAATGGTAAGAGGTCATCATCATCGTTTTCCTCCTCGTCATCGCTACCTTCTGCTTCTTTAATAAGCGAATCTGCTTCATCGTCATCGGAGCCGCAGACATCCAGCTATCAAAAACAAGATATTCTGGAAATTAAATGCCTTTCAAAAGTTTCAAGTCCGGCAATAGCTTAGACGTCAATCACACCAGCAAAAAATGTTTAGTTAAACCTGGTTAAACAAAATGAAAATCAGCTACATTATACTGAAAGACTGAATTTTACAGAGGTTTCAATTAAGCTCCAACTTGTGTTTTCATTGTGCTAAATTTGAAGTCGACAAACAGCAGTTAGCAACTTCTATATAAAAACAGTTTTAAACCATGTTTAAAAAGGCAGCTTTCAAAGGGAAACGGGGATTTTTCTGCTTTTCGGTTAAAAGTCCTAAAGTTGGCGAAGTAGTCTTGCTCGTTCATGAAATGCACTTACTACTTCAAGATGAAGATACAAAAATTGTTGTTGAAGGAAGAAGGGAGCCATTTTTTTTAGTTTTTAGCTGTTTTTCCAGGCTTCTAGGGCAAAACTTGAAAAACTCAGCCCGACCGCTTTTTCAAGTTGAGATCTAAAGTTCCTGATGGCATCACGATGATAATATCACTGACTTGTTTATAGCTTTAGTACAGTGGCATAGTAATTTTAACAAAACTGGACTATTATTTGTAGGATTCCATATGTCTTTAGGCTCTTGAATTTTTGAAGTGAAGCTCGCTACAGTGTCCTTTTAAAAGTGTTTTAGCTTTGGTGTGATTCGGGTATTTGACAAGATTATATAAAACCTACGCACACAGCAAAGAACAAACATTGTCAATCTGATTAACTTTATAAGGCTACGACCATATGATGCCCGCCAGGACTGGCTTCCACCCAGTATGAGGCTTCACATTACCTTTTGATATCTGTACACAGGAAACTTGAGCTCTTTCCGTAGGACATGTCTCTTGAAGTTCATCCGAACGCAGGAAATGATATAATGCCTAAAACAAAAAACAAAAGAAGAACGTAAAAACCACCAAGAGTATTTTTTTGCCCAGATGTAAGACTCTTAAACCATTGGGTCACACCATAGTTAAACGACAAAGATAGCAAACATATGACAGGGATATTTAATTCCCAGGAGCACTCTTGTAGTAAAGGATATGTTCGTTAAACGGTCACGCATTCTTGTCCATATAACATTTACGGTCATTTCATTCAAATGATGCAAAATAGTCGAAGTCTCAAAGAGACCTTTGATTTTGAATTCTCGTTTCCAGAATGTATTTAATTTTAATTGACTTTAACTTTAATTTGGATTCTGTTTTGCATTCTCTTTAATAGAGTTTGACTTTGATTTGTACTTTACTTTCTTTGCATTTCATTGCATTTGATTTTCATTTAATTTGCTAAAAGAAGGGAAAAAATGCCCCAAAAGCTTAGTGGCAGTGCTAGGATACCATACTGATCTTTACAACCGATCTTTTTTACTATCATTTAGTTATAATTCACTTACCTTCTGGACGGTTTATAAAAAACAACTGCTAAAACAACTACCAAAAGAACCGCAAACACCACTCCAAACGCGATGCCCACGTTTTTCTTTGTGGCAGACTTGGCTGTTTTATGTGCTGCTTCAGGAATATCTGTCACTGTATGACTCCTGAAAAAAAAAAAATACCAAAAATAATAAGGTAAAATACAGGTTATAAGGTAAAAAGGATGAAGTCTGCATACAAGCCTAATGGCCCATCAGACCAGAGCTTATCCCGGTTTTGGTAACATGAAGCGACTAGGAGTATCTTTACTCCCCCCTTGGATGGGATGCTGTTTTCGCAGGGACCCCAGCTTCGCGGACATACACCTGGGGGAGAGAGGCACAGAGAGAAAGTGCGTCCAGGAACACAACAAGGCCCCGGCCAGGGCCGAACCCGGACCGCCAAACCGAGTCGGCACTAATCATAGGCCAGCGCGGGAAAGCCCTAGGCTTATACAACTTCGTAAGAAGTTTTTAGTGGGCTTTAAACTAGGGGAGCTCATAGTTGGGGAAGCTGGCTTATAAGCGGCATAAAAAAAATGTTTGGAAATGAGACAACGAAAAGATATTGAAGACTGATTGTGGGGGGGGGGGGGGGGGATATATTGTACGAAACCACTCTGATCAAACATTTTATTTTCATCTTTACTCTCCTGGCAAGCTTATTCATTGCCTTTTTTATTTGAAGTATAATGTTCTGCAAGGAAGTTTAAGTTAATATAACAAAATTGGATGGAGAAGAGCTTTTAACTGAACAGGGGAGGGCTTATAAAATATGTTTTCTATAACCGAGAGATGGACCTATAACCGGGGAATGAGGGGGGGGGGGGTGGCTTATAGGCAGGGGGATTACCAGTAGTATACACAGGGAGAAGTTACAACATTGAAAAAAAACACCCATGCATTTGTTCAGAATACGTTGGATACCTAAACTATTTTTATAAAAGAAAGTAGATCTTACAGGTCGTCTGCGCAGACAATAGATGTAGGCCAGGTAAACAAGTGGTGATGGCTGCTGGACACATAATCAAACTTGGGCTTCCCCTGAAAAAAGAAAAAAAAAAGAAAAGCGACAAACAGTGGTTAAGGTATCTGATCTTCATTAGTAAAGCTTTTCACGATTTTATTTTTCCGTTTACTCCTTTGTTTGGGTTTCAATTGCAAAGTGATATTTAAAGGGGCCATGTCACGCAATTTTAGGCAATTTCGGCACTGACCAACCGGTCATAGAATTAACTGAAATATCACAATATCGGCTTAAAATTGTAGAAGAACTAGAAAGAAACACAGAAAGGCCAAAAAGAGGCATGAATGGGCAAAATTCGAGAAGATCAAAACGGATTGCTTTCGGGTTAACTTGAAAAACGTCGGCCCGACCTTTTTCAAGATTATCTCAATTATTTGTATAAGTGTTATTTACAATGCTTAAAAATCATCGTTGTTTGTTATTTGGCTGTGATTTTACCAATTTAAGACTTTTGCTCTGTCAATTTGAAGTTCAGAGCTCCTAATTAACGAAAATAAATAGAATTAAACCGTGGCATAGCCCCTTTTACACTCGAACATTGTTTTATTACATTTCCAAATACATCTTAGTTCGTTAGTTTACGAACAGACACATTCTTACCACTCCTTCACCCTCTGAACACATGAAGTTGATCACCACAGTTTTTGATTCATCTGTTTCCATCTCGAGCGAGAACATAGAATCTACAAAGAGCAGAAACCAACAACGGTCTGTAACTAGTAATAGGCACAAACAATATTTGTAATAAGAAAGATTTTGTTGGGAATGACTGCGTAAACGTGACTTAGTGGTGAATTTTTTCGATTGAGTGTCGTAAAACCAAAACCAAGGTTATCACCCTGGCCAATCACAAAGGACAAGGCAATCCAATGAACCAATCACAACTCGAAGCAGATACATGCAGTTGGCAAGAAGCGCGGGAAAACGTGTGCGAGTGAGTTACGATTGGTTTTGCGTTTACTTCTGATTGGTCTAGAAAGTAGCGCGCGATTTTTAAACCAATCACAGAGCGTAGTGAAGCAAAATCAAAGGAATCCCGGAATACTTTGGACACTCAATCGAAAATTGCTCTATTACCACACTATCACACCAGCACCACATAGAGACCTCGAGCTCATAATGTAAATGGACTATGTCACTGAGATTTCGCAGATTTTTGCTCTTAACTGTTCTGAAATTAGTGGTAGGCAACTTAACGCTAAATAAACATTATCTTTAAAGAATCCCGCCCACCCACTTTGCATTGCGCGCCTCAAAAGCATAATCCGCCATTTTGTATGACATCTAGTTTTGGATAATTTCAATATTGTGGTCAACAATCCAAGCGCATCCTCGCGTACACGCTGTGTTCGCTACTTTAACTCCCGTCAAAATCTTTAGTAATTATCTGTGGTTTATTTCGAGTGTCTATTTTATTGGTTTCTTTCAATTTGTCATTTAAATACTCGTTTGTATGTCGGATGGCATTTCGCGTTCCAAAGCGCGGTCGGCCGAAGACGGAACAAACCAAGAAAATTATTCTGCGGCAATCAACGTTCGACCTCTGGATTCAAAGGAAGGAAAGCCTTGGTATCAAAGGGCTTAGTAATAGCCAGTTTGCCGAAATATTACTTCACCAAAGCCTGGAAGACCTTCGTGAACGGTGCAGATCATACGAAGCAGATGAAGATGAAGTCGTTCCAAGTAAGTTCTGAGCGAAATATTCCTTGTTTAAACCAGTCTACTAAAATATTTCACATCAGTCTAGAGAGCAACAGTAATTAATTTTGTTAGTTTTAAGTTTGTTTTCAAGCCATTTGTCCATTTGTTGACGTTCCTGATCTGGATCTTGTTTTCTTGTGTTGAAATCCTCATATTTTCTCTGCATGTACACAGATACGGTGTCTTAGATCTGTGCCCATATAAGGAACGGATATCAGGAGTCCCCGGATAATAACAACAATAGAGGCGCGCAATGCAAAGTGGGTGGGCGGGATTCTTTAAACATCTAAAGGAATTTAGAATATAGCCGCTGTATACGCACGATGGAATTCTAGCGGGCATTATTTTTTATAGAACATAGCTGAAAACTATAGAAGACCGGTACCCCGGATGTGAGAATTGTTTGTCAAATTTGGCTGAACGACTTCGCCTTTGTTTTCTTGTTTTGTTGTTTAAATGATGCTTTAAAGCAGCAAGTTTTTATCAGAAACGTTTTACTTGCTTAAATGGAAGTAAGACAGTGCAAAAGGAAGCGACAGATGAAGAAAGAATCGTTGAAATTTGTTGTTTTTCTTTGGAGTTGTGTACGCCACTATTTTGCCGTGAACTGCCTGAAATGGATTGGAAATTATTTAGCAAATTAAGCCGGACTCTAGAAACTCTTTGAGGTAAGAAACCTTTTTAAGCCACAATCTGAAGACAGAACACTCCACTTTTGTTCTTTTTAAATCGAAATTAGAGGCGAAATTGAAAAACTTGCTGCCAAACGAACGCATGAAAATTTTTCATTTTGAATGAATTAAGGTAGGCTTAACCAAACTTGAATGCGTAAATATTTCAACTAGATTTGTCGGCTTTGTGAGAATCTTTTGGTAGTCGGAGAAAGGACTATAAATAGCAAATATGAATGAAATGGTATCTTGGTTTATTTATAAAAAAGCCGCCAAAGAAAAGAATGAACTTAACTTTCACTTTACCGATGTTGCGTGCGTTTGTAAATGCCGTAAGCGGCCGCGAGTCTTGTAAGTTCTGTACTCGTTTTTAACGCTATATTCTAAACCCACTATGGTGTTTGAAGATGTCCTATCGTATGTCCTATCAGAGAATAATGCACTTTTGAGGTCTAGAAAGCAGCTGAATGCCCTCGCCTAACGGCTCGGACATCCACTAGCAGCTTTTCTAGACCTCAAGCGTGCATTATTTTCTTATAGAACATGGAAAACCATCTTCTAGTAGGTAAATATAACCTAAATTTGCGGATAGAAATCAAGCTACGGCTATAAAGAGCGATATTTCAAAGACGCGCGGAAACAACATGAAAACGTTTGCCTAACTTTTTCAAATTGCAATCCATTTCCATCCGAGCTATCCGCAACCAAAGATGCTCGTTACTAGTTTCAATGCCCTAATATAGCAATTGTTAATAAAAATGGAGCATTATTTTTAGGTTTCCTGCGACACAAATATAAATTTCGGCGGTTCCAAAATCTGGTAAAAGCCGTGACACAGTCCTTTTAAGGAAACAATCAGATTCACGGATATGCAAAACAAACCACGACGAGTGGACACTAACAGAACTCCCGATAAAAACCCATCCAAAACCACCGTATTGCTGAGGTATTATTAAGTGAGACATACCTTCATAATAAAATGTCCTGGATTTCACATGATATGGTTTGCCATCCCAGCAGAGCGAGGCGGCATCATCGCTTCCTTTGCACGGTACATCTTTATCCAAGTTACCACACACAGTTATGTAGTAAGAAATGTCGTTATTGCTCTCATCTTTTCCTGCGACGTTCCATGTCCTTACAGATACAAATGGAGATAAATAATGTGTTAATACTGTCTGTGTGAGAGGCTATATTAATACAATACCTGTAACTTCCGAGTGGTCAAACCCTCTCATTAGAACATGACAAAACTTGACCGTGTAAAAACATATCATGTCACTCCGAGCTGTCGGAGTTGTCTTTTTGTGGCAGGGGAAAGTGAAAAAATCTCGTCCCCAGAGGTCGCGATCCTTCTGGTCTGCGCCAGGGATTGATACGGTTACCTCTAGGCTAATCTGAAAGCCCGACAAAAAGACGACCAGAATCTGATTGGCTGTTGAAAACTTGTTCGCTTCACCACAGTCTCCGGCGCACACGCACAATCAAACCAGAACCAGGATTTACTGGTTCCGGTTTCGGATTAGCCCAGAGCCGTTTAGTTTCCCGAGTCGTTGGTCAAGGGGAACGCAGGATCTTGAGAACGCCATTGCGATTGAAATACATATATCTCTTGACAAACTCTTGATATTTCGCTACTATTTCCCTGTGATTAACTTCTTACAAGCTTGTTAAAACAACAACAACAACAACAACAACCACACCAACATCAAATGTCAACAGAGGAAACAGCGCTTTGCCTCGCCTCGTGCTTTTCTTCGTTTTCTCGTGTTTCAAAACCCAATGAACACTCGAACTCGTTTTTGAAATATTACAAGAGCACCAAAATCTTACCTTTTATTAGAGTCATAAACAAGTTTGTTAAAATCAATACTTCTGCCTGTGAGAGGATGTTTGACAATGCAACCGCTTTCTTCGATTTTCTCCCTGAAAACAAAATGAAGATAAACACTTTTTTCTAACACTCTTATCGAGCTATTTTATTGGTCTTCTAGGCTGTTCTAGCATTTTTATCAATTGTGAAGGTATGGAACAGATAGAGCTCTTTTGTAATCTGTCTTAATCTTCTTCAGCTGTAACCGTACTTGTTTATTTTCGGTTTATTTTCATTTTTTTTTTATTTTAAAATAAATAAGTATAAGGTTTTCTTTTTTTGCATTAGAAAAATGATATGGCTCGATCCTTTATCCTGCATGAGAAATCACATCTTATTTCTTCTTACAATATCAGAATCAAATATCATTCTTCAGTACCTTATTTTACTTATTTTCGCGGGAACTTAATTTCGCGAATGGAGAGGGCATATTTCGCGGGACCTAATTTTTGCGATTTGACCAAAAAAACGTAATTAACATGAAAAATACAATAAAAAAACGTTCGCGATTTTCAAATAATCGCGAAAATAGCGAAAATTAAGTCCCACGAAAATAAGTAACAATAAGGTAAAGGAGTTTAGTAGTGGCACCTCGAAGGGGTAAAACTGAACTTAGGCCACGCCTAAACAGCAAATTCTGGTACTTTTTAGGGATTTTATCAAACTTTCCATTAAGGCATCTTCGTCCTTTTGAGATGTGACCCACCCAACCCCACCCCCTCCTCCACTCATCCGAGCCCAAAGCAGGTAACTGTACTGTAAGAGTCCTTACCTTTCAACTTGGCAGGCTACGGAACTTTTCCAGTTGAGAATAAATGAACATGACGACCAACTTTCACTGTAAGGAGAAGACACATTACCTATTTAGTACTGTTACACTGTTCAGCTACCGTCGCTTGCATTTAAGCGTGAACACGTGACGCCGAAACATGATCCCATGGGGTGCTAAACGCGGCATGATTGGTCATTAAACATTTGAAGTTTGGCAGAGCGTAACACGAACTTTCAAACTCAAAAATGTTCATGAATGTTCGCCACAAACAAGTATCGGCAAAATATTAAACCTGGAGAGCCACTTTATCGGAAGGGGTATGCATTTGACACAGTTCAAGTTCAATTTTTGTGAAACAGTCTCTGATATCCAATTCTCCCGCCATTTCGAAACCGGCAAGTGTGGAACTTTCGACGCGAAAGATGCCGTTACGGTCTACCAAACTTTGAATGTTTGACGAACAGTCCTGCCAAAATGAATACCCAGTTGGACCATGTTTCGGCGTCATGTGTTCACGCTTAAAAGCAAGCGATAGCAAAATGAAGCTACATAACTCTTGCTGTACTAAATGACCTGCAGAAAGCAAGACCAACAAAACATTTCCTTACAAAACGCCAGGCCGGACGAGAAACCAATGTTGTAAAAACTTCATGAAGCATTTTATCAAAATTTCTTGGCCTCTGGAACTTTCCTTTCCTGTCCCAGTTTTGGGAAAACATTATCTCCCAGTCCTTGCACGTTTCATTTCTCAGAAACATTTTTTCTAGCTCGGGAATATCTCACTTCGGGAAATCACTCCAAATATTTTAGCACTACTCTCATGGAAAGACCATGATTGTGTGTGCATAGTCTTTCCACAACACATCCCTTCTTTTCAGTTCATTCGTTAATTCCATTTCTTTGGTGCACACTAACATACCTTTGAAACTGTGGTTGTCCAACATGATTTCCACACTCGAAATAAAAAACCACTCTGGAGTTTGAACCTTTGTCGCAGCCTTCAACCGGGGGGAGTCCCGAATATGTCAACTGAAGTTTACCATCTGCAAAGATAAATCATTACGCTCCTCATTAGTTCCAGGAGGCGCAGTGGCCTAGTGGTTAGTGCGCTGGACTTCAGATCGAGCGGGTATGTTCTCTGGCAAAACACTGTACTCTCACAGTGCCTTTATCTACTGTAGCTCTTGGGCACAAACGTTTCTAGCCTATGAACACAACTCAAATGTGCTGGATTCCAAGGATGATTTGAAGGATCGAGTCATTTATGTTTTTATGAAAACTAGCCATGGTATATTGCAATTCCAAAGTTTTTATTGACAGTTTATGGTGTCTGAGCTCAAATACTATCAGATGCGCTAACCATGCTCGGGGACTTCCATATTTATGTGGCAGGGGTTATCGCCGTTCTTCAGGGTAAAAATAAATTGGGGTTTGGTATCGCATGGGATCATAAAATCTAATCTAGAATGACCACTTTAACAGCTATTCCTGTGTTTGACAGAACTAGTTTAATTGATAAATTGATACCTCTTAGAGGTGAAAGTCATTATAACCAACACATCTACAAAGCGAGATTCTGGGACCTTCTAGGTCCTCCTTTCAAAATCTCCTTTCCCAAGTAACGACAAGATCACGGCTTCCACTAACAAGGGGAGGTTACAAGCTTCTTACCGTTTTTGCTCATCATCTGGGTGCTTGTTAATCCAATAATGTTGACTTTTTTACTGCCTGCTCTGATCATACAAACCGAAGCAGTTGGTGGACAACCTGCAGAAAAACAAAGAGCCTTTTTCCTCAAAAACGCTTTTCTTTTCTTCCTATAACTTTTGTTTATTAGATTGGAGTGCCTCTTTAATTCGGACACCAAAGGGACAGGAAAGACTCCGAAAGAGTGTCCGTATTATGGGGGTGTCCATCAAGTTACAGAGGTAGAGTTGATATGAAAGTTGGCCTCTTTCAGACCAAGTCAAGTTCAAGTGTAAGTCTTTCTGTTATCTCTTTGTTCTTTCTCGCCTCCTCCTGTATTGGAAATTTCTCTCAAAACTGTTTCGTTTGTCATACTTTGTGTGGTTAAGTAAATAATTATGTAATATACGGCAAACCAAAATTGATGTACAACAACAGCTAAAGGCTACCTGCTGGACCATCACTGATGCCTCTACAAATGTTAATCCAGAATCTATAAAAGGAAAAGAAAAGAAACATGCCACAATTTTTTGTCAGTTGTTTGAACAAGAAGCAAAAATGAAAAAAAAAAAAAAAGAAAGTAGAAGAATATAAAATAGAATAAAAAAGGCCACATTGTCGTTTAAACCAGAAAAAAAAGAAAAGTAGGTGCGAAAACAGAAAAAAAATGAACATAGAAAGACAAAAACTGAAAGTAAAAGGGAACAGAAAGCACACAAGGAAAGGCCGGCACGGCCAGCTAAGGAAAGATAATGAGAATAACGGCATGTCTGCTGTTTCGGAAAAGGTCGTCTGCCTACCGATACGTAAAAGAGTTACGAGTGTGCGTTAAGTTATGGGTAGTGCTAGTTTACCGCTGTTTGCGCGAAGGAAGGAGAAACCACAATCATAAGTTTCCATGCATTCAACGAAAAAAATACACCACTACCCATAATACCTTTTGGTATTGTCGAGTACGCTTTTACGCTTCAGTGGACTCCGTAGGATAATTTTTTCTCGAAACAGCTATGTACCCAATATATCTAAGTACCTGTCTTTATTATGTTCATAATGCCAGCTTTGTGTGCGACTTGTTAACAACTGCAGGTTGTAATTACTGCTGCCATCAGTGTAGCTGCATTCTCGCTCCTTAGGAGGGCATACCAGACTTGTTCTCCAGGCAAAATCTGCTCCATAGTTCTGTTAAATAATAAAAATGCTGAATTTACAGAGCGGTTTTAAATTGGGTGTCAAAAGTCATCTGCAGTTGCTTTAGCGTCGCTTTACTATGCTCCATGATTGACATATAAAACTCGTGCCGCCTTCTTAACCAATCATATGCAAAATCAAACTAATTGAGACTTGGCGCATGGCCATACTTATTTCCCGCGCTTGGCACCAGTCACGTGTATTTATCTTGAGTTCTCGTTGGTTGATTGTGTCGTTTACGTTAGTTGTGATTGGCCAGTGAAATTGCTTCAGTTTTGGTATTACGCTCTTCAGTGAAAACAAGGAAAGAAAAAGGATTTTTTTTTAGTGTCACTCAAGTAGTGGGCGCAGTACACTAAAGTAACTCAAACCAATAAAATCACACACCCCATACGTGTCCAGTGTTGGTTGTCCCTTGCCTCTTTGACTTCTGTCGCACACAAATATTATTCTTGACACAGTAACTGCTTCTGAAAAGGGAAAAGAGCGATATAGTGTCACTACAAAGTTACATTCCCTTTTTTTAAAAACCATAGTAACTGGATACTGACAATAACGAAAATTTGCCAAATGGTACTGTTTTGTACCTGAAGAAACACTGTCGCACAAACGATCAGCACACACTGGACTCCGGAACGAGTTAGCCGGGTTTGTGCCGTGGCCGGGTTTGAGCCGTGGCCGGGGTCATCGTATCATGTTCTTGACTCAGGCGTTGCCTCTTTCCACAAGAGGCCAGGTGTTTAAATAGGTGGCGGTAAATTTAAAGGGAATGTGCCACGGCTGAATTAAGTTTATTTTCTTACGTTTTGCCAAATGCTTGCTAAGAAACTAAATGTTTGCAAAGAAATTACTCCTATGGATCCAAATAACAGAATTTGATGGTCATTTCCAATGCCTAAATTTGGCTTAAATCTGTGACACAGTCCCTTTAATACTGGATGGTAGGCCTGTAATGGACTAGCAATCAGTCCAGAAGGGAGTAGAACTACTCCTAGTCATCTTATGCTGCGCAAACTGGATTTTATTCTTGGGCGCCAATGACGTACATTGTCCTTCTATGGTATTGGAGGCAATTAGTAGTTTCTCAACGGTTAATGTAATTTATTAGGTGTTTATTTACCCACGGGAGGCGCGGTGGCCTAATGGTTAGCGCGCTCGACTCCGAGTCGAACGGCCCGGGTTCGAGGTTGGCCGGGGCGCTGCGTTGTGTTCTTGGGCAAGACACTTTACTCTCACAGTGCCTCTCTCCACCCAGGTGTACAAATGGGTACCGGCGAATTTACTGCTGGGGGGTAACCCTGCGATGGACTAGCATCCCATCCAGGGGGGAGTAGTAATACTCCTAGTCGCTTAATGCTACGGAAACCGGGATAAGCTCCGGCTGTATGAGCCTCATGGCTCGGACACAGACTTTACCTTTACCAAACTGGATTTAAGCACCAGCTTGATTAACTACACGGCTCAAACGAACAACACATTACCTACCTTTACTGCCACATTCAGCATTGCAGTATTTCAAAATCAACATTTCCTCGTCCTTGTAGTAAGTCATAGCTCTGTTTTTGTAAAGACCCAAGGGTTTGTACATATTTTTATCGCCATGTTTTGTCACCAAGCACACTCCGGCTCCTTTACAGTTGTCCTGGCTCAGTTTTAACTCGCCACAAACGGACACATAGAAATAATAAGGATCGCTTGTACTTCCCTACAACAAGAACAAGATCATATTACTTAAATTCACTTAGGTTGCTTTCTAATAAACCCGCGCATGCTGGACCATGACAGCTTATGAACAAGAAAACAAGTTCTCGATCTCAGTAATAGTTCACCAAGTTAAAACAGTGAAAATCATAACCGTGAAGGGGGTTTGCATACCCGGTATTTATTAGCATAGATATTTATGATTTTATTTCTCCGTTTACTCTGTAGTTTTTGTTTCCATTCAGAAGATATATCAAACACTCGAGATTGTGTTTCATCAGCTATCCAAACATCTCGAATTTCGTCAAAAATACTCCGCTGTGCGTCATATTTTCAACTATCTTCTCGAGGTTTGGATATCCGGCGTCGTTGATATATTATATAACTCTGCGCTTTGAAACTTATTCATCTATCACATTTAGTTAATGTTTCAAAAAATCCACTTTATTTTATGTGCATTACTGATTTATGGTTTGTAATAACCCACTTCTCTTGCAAATGAGAGCAGTATTTTTATGTGTTACTTACTTATGTACAAAGTGGTTCTAACTTTTAATTTTTGGATGAAACCCCAGTGTGCGACAATTCAAATGAAAGCTACTGAGCAGTACTTTCATGTGGTACTATTCAGTAATTACGATGTACAAAGTGGTTCTATCTTTAAACTGTGGATGTAGCCCCAGTTTGAAAATTCAAATGAAAGTTATTGGGCAGTACTTTCATATGGTACTGTTTTCGAACTGTTTATTATGATGTTTGTTATGATGTCTAACCCTCATGTGTGACCATTCAAATGAAAGCTATTGAGCAGTACTTTCATATGGTACTACCGTTATGTGTGACCAATCAAATGACATTACGATTCATACCACTGTGTAATAGCTAGTATCCTTAGAAAAGCTGGCAAGTGACTTCAAGCTGTAATATTCTCCCGTGCCATTGTCGTAGACTCTGCACTTGTCAAGCTCTGCTGTCTGTGTATCAGGACAGGCCGCTGATGTTGCCCATCGTATGTTGATATCACATTTATCCGATGAACCTGAATCTAGAATAGGATGGCCCTGGAAACACGAAAAGGTGAATGAGAATTTCAGTTGGACCGTCTACAACGGTCATCTTAAAAACAGAATTTTAAACTAGCCACTCATGGTTAACGTGTGGTACCTAGTTATAATTATAGTTCACCACTAGATTTTCTCCACTTCTGATTGATTTAATTTGATCACGTGATGCGACAGTATTCATCCGCAGAGACACTTTCAGCTCTTAGTAAAATTTCAGAGTTGATTATAAGAATTGGGGCATTCTAATTGGTCGAGAAAATCGGCTTATAAGGCTAAAAACACCCCACGAGAGGTGATTATAGTAAACAATTCCCACCGGAGCCCTTACTCTCAATCACCCCGGTTATAGTTAAGTTATGGGAACGAGGCAACTCCGAAGGTGAGAGAGCGCGAGAGCTCCAATACGGCAAGTACAGAGGTCATCGCTGCGGGGAGGTGGGTGGGTTGCCAATGCTTCAGTCCTCCAGCACTTCACGAAAAGACAGAATACACGTGTACTGAGAAGCTTATATATACCTGTACATAGTCAGCGGCATGGCTTGCAGTTGCCAAAGTAACTGGGCACGTGGAATGGGAAATTAGGGTGTTTGTTCGCGCGGGCCCCGGTGAGAATAGCATTGCTTTAAAGTCACCAACAGTTACATGTAAACAAAGGTACCGAACATCTAACTTTCTCGTGGTGTTTGTCTTGTTCACTTTTATTGCTTAAACTCTTACGTGTAAATTCTGATTTCAACCAATGAATAAAAATGGTTTAAACTTATGTGATAATCAGCTTTTGTGATAATCACCTCTGAAAATTATACTCAAACAATTATTCGCCTCAGGTTCCGTCAGTCAGTTAATCGCTACACGATTTCTGATACGTTCGCTTTTGCAGAAGAGATTCAAAACCGAAAAGTCGACGAGAACGACGTATTGGTATCTTATGATGTCACATCTTTGTTTACCAATGTACCACTTCAAGAAACCATCGAAATAATCGCTGAAAAGGCGTTCGTAGACAACTGGTTTAACGAAACCCACAAGATGAACATCACTCAGCCTGATCTGATTCAACTTCTTGAAGTAGCAACTAAGAACCAATTGTTCCAGTTCGATGGCAAGCTTTACGAACAGACTGACGGAGTGGCAATGGGCTCACCTTTGGGACCCCTTATGGCGAATGCATTTCTCTGCTCCATCGAAGAGAAATTAGAACATGACAACAAGCTCCCAGAGTTTTACAGGCGATATGTCGACGACACGCTTGCCACGATGAAAGATGTGCCAGCAGCAGAAGCCTTTTTAACAACACTTAACAACTGTCACCCATCCATACAATTCACAATGGAGCTAGCTTCTGACAACAAGTTACCATTTGTTGGTATGGAAATACTTAAGAAAGGTCACCAACTGGAAACCAGTGTTTACCGGAAGCCAACAAATACCGGCCTGCTGCTCCATCACCAAAGCCATGTCGACAAAAGGTACAAGAAGTCGCTCATAAAAACCATGGTAAACCGTGCTTTTCATCTGTCATCTACATGGGAGTCTTTCGTGACTGAATGTGATCGCCTGAAGCTGATGTTTACGAACCTCAAGTACCCTGCAAGCCTAATTAACTCAACCATTTCTCACTTTGTCACCTCAGTGATGACCAAAGATCCTCTCGTGCCAGCTGAAGTACCTAACAACAAGGATATCATTCACCGAGTGGTATTACCTTTTAAAGATCAAACGTCGGCCGACGGAGTCAAAAAACAACTATCTGACCTGAGCAAGAAAATCGATCACGCTCTTCAACCAGTATTCAAGAGTCGCAAAATCGGTGAAGATCTCAAGATGCGTGAACCAAAACCACCTTTAATAAATCAACAATGCGTTGTGTACAATTACCAATGTGATCTGTGCGATGCAGATTATGTCGGCTATACCAGCCGGCACCTACACCAACGTATTGATGAACATAGGTTCTCCGCAATCGGGAAGCATTTAAAGAACGATCACGGCCTTAATAACATCGGCGACCTTACCAGTAATTTTTCCGTCCTAAAGAAATGCAGCGGAAAACTGGACTGCTTGATTTACGAAATGTTGTTTATTAGAAAGAATAAACCTAGCCTGAACACGCAATCGGATTCTATCCGCGCGAAACTATTTGTTTAAAACAAATATGTTAATGAAACATCACACCTCTAACCGCATATATAACACTGTTGAACCGTTATTTTATTTGTCACTTGAAAATGATGTCAGGATGACATCGAAACGTTGTGTCTTACTGTCGCTTATTTTTATTGTCAAATGTTTATCAAAATTTAGTCTTATTCGGGTTCCGTGATTATTGTTGAATAATACCCTCGACTTCGTCTCGGGAATTCAACACAGTTATCACTTCGCTTTCGGCGAATAATTGTTCAATAGCCCTCAAAACTTCGCTTCTCGGGCTAATATTTGGTTTAAGAACATCAAATTTCCGCAGGGCAACTATCAGCCGATAGTTCCTCGACAGAAACGCGCTCTTATTTATATAACATATCAAAAAGAATTCACTGAGAGAAAATAAATAATCGTATAGTGTTGAGTTGAAAAATAACCCAAAAACTCGTATATACTGAATGTATTAACAAACTTACCAAAGAGCCATAAGCACAAGTAAACGTGAAGTGGACCGTCATATTGGCTTTCTTGTCTTCACATAGAGTGCTGCTGCTGTATACAAGCCGTACCTGTCCACTGTCATCTACTATTGGAGGATCTTTTGCACGGCCCAAGTTCTAAACAGAAAATAAAGAGCGGTTCTCACTTGAGCAAGTGTCAAAAGTAACTCGCATTTGCTATTCCCGAAATAAAGAATAGATATGACGTAATAGTTTGCAGCAAGCTTCAAGCTTTTTGTTTGCGCGCAAATGAAAAAATGTTGCCCTTACTTAGCTCCTTTGCATTCTTGTCGCGTATCAATTTCATATAGGTTGGTTCTCATGTGATTGCCCCGATCGTTTCTATTGCATCGATCGTTTGCAAATACTGAGACGATCGTAGGCGATCAAAGCGATTGGAAGCGATCGGGGGGTTCTCATATGCTCGTCCCGATCGCCTGGTTTGAATGAAGACCTTCGAAAAACAATCTTTTTACCTCTAGATCCAACACAACGGTACTCTTCAATGAAAAAGCAAAACTCGTGGCCTCCTATCTTCTCAGTTATTGCAGTTTTACGGCGAGAAAGGGAAAGAGAAGCTATAGAAGGATAGAACACGGACGACCCAAGGGATCGTGATTGCCCCAATCGCCGCAGACGTTAGCGATCGTCTGTGTAATGTTCCAATATAATCGCCCCGATCGCAAGAAACTTTTTGAAGCGATAGGAACGATCGGGGCGATTATATGAGAACCAACCCTAAAAGGGATAAAAGGGATAAAAAAAATTCTGTTTCTATGTTGAAATGAAGTTGCTGTGATCTTAAACAAAGTAGAGACATAAGCTTGGAAAATTAACATCATCATCATCACATCATCATCACTTTGTTTACCCTCGGATTTAAAGAGTAGCTTATACAGCTAATATCTCCCAGCATTTCACAGTACACAGCACAATGGGCAAAGACCAGACCACAACACCGGGAACTTCATGCCCTACTCTTTACGATAAGCGTGTGGGTTCTTTTACGTCCCCTGCTGACCATAACACTGAAGATGCAGGAGACGGGGCCTACGGTTTATCGTCCTTATCCGAGAAGACTAGAATATCTAACCATTTGCAGATTCTCCTCAGTTATTTTAAGACCCTGAGTGTTTGTCCGGTCTGGGAATCGAACCCGAGACCTCCCGCACTGTAGTCCGTCGCTCTACCAACTGAGCTAACCGGTCGGCGGTTAAAAATGAAAACCATTTTACCTTAACATCATGTTTCCCACTGTGTTCGTCGGCTTTTTTCGCGACACCACACGCCCAGGCTCCAGCTGGACAATTAATTCCTGGCATTGGTAGCAGGGGACGACACAAGTTCACGTAATATTCATATGAATCTTTACTGGCATCCTCTGACATCACCTGTTAAACGAAAACAATATCAAACAAACATAAGAAATATACCTCACTTATCGAGTTTGAAGACCAAACTGTAAAAATAACCACCAGGGTTTTTCTTGTCGTTTTGTAGTGCCCCAGCGCAACACATGCAGGCCATAAATAGCTGCGAAATGAGGATAGATAGAAACTTTATTAACCTGTCAAATAACCACTTAGCTCGGGAAACTCCATACTAATTTGGGGACACAAAATAAATACATTCTAAAAGACAATTAAAAAAAAGTTAAACTATGTAAAATATCAAGTAACAATATTAAACATTCTAATCCTAATAATACTTATCTACTAATCTAATAAAAACTGGTCTAATAGCATAGGAATTGAAGATGTCAAGTCAAATCTTACAGTAAGGGTCGGAAGAACAAATACATTTCAAGTCAGGGCCCAGTTGTTCAAAAGGTGGGTAACACTTTCCACTAGCTCAGTTGGTAGAGCGCCGGACTGCTGTGCGGGAGGTCGTGGGTTCGAACCCCAGACCGGACCAACACTCAGGGTCTTAAAATAACTGAGGAGAATGTGCTGCCTTTGTAATTACATCTGCAAATGGTTAGACATTCTAGTCTTCTCGGAAAAGGACGATAAACCGTAGGTCCCGTCTCCTGTATCTTCAGTCTTATCACAGGGGACGTTAAAGAACCCACACACTATTCGCAAAGAGTAGGGCACGAAGCTCCCGGTGTTGTGGTCTGGTCTTGTGTAGCAAATTGCAGTATGTGTACAGCGCATCTGAACATATATATATATATATATATGAAAAGTGCGTTATATAAATTCATTATCATTATCATTATCATTATAAATGACTATCCGGTGGATAGCGCAGGACTTATCTACTTGATAGTGATTTATCCGGTGGATAGCATTGTCCACCCTTTGAACAACTGGGGCAGGTGTACGCCAAGGTGAAGCGGGCCGTACTAAGGAATTGCAAA
This sequence comes from Oculina patagonica, assembly GCF_052425735.1. Lineage (NCBI taxonomy): Eukaryota > Metazoa > Cnidaria > Anthozoa > Scleractinia > Oculinidae > Oculina > Oculina patagonica. The sequence continues at coordinate 10,157,969 of NC_135763.1, forward strand.
TGCGATAAGGCCAAAACAAAGGGGAATAAGGAAGAAAATGTCGTCCTTCTTGTAATTCTAATGCGAGAGTGTCCCACTACACTGGAGGAAATAGACTGCTGGATAAAGGCAAATTATAAACAGTTTCCTTTTCAGTAAATCCCAACTTTAGAGTAAGTTTGCCCCTGTGTTGACGAGGATGACTTCGCTTCCCAGATAGAGCTTCAAAGCTTCCTGGAGCCGGGCAAACCATTAGTTTGTCCAGCTCGCCATGACATTTAAGTACATTGGTCCAGTGGCGCTAAGCAATGATGACGTCAACTTCAAATACCTCTTTTGAGGAAGGTTATCTTTGTGGAGTCGTAAATGACAACATCAAAACAGCTCAGCTATGCACAAGAGGAAGTTTGGGCAATTCTTTTTTAGTTTTCAATAAACACTGCACTTCGCCCATATACTCAGTATCCATTCTCTTCATACAGATGCTGAGCTTTAGAGCCCACCCCTGCCCCCAATTTAAAATCACACCCCGCCGTCCCTGTGACGTACCAGCCAGTTGGCATCTGTTCTCGAGAGTCGTCCAAGGCTGTATTTGATGGTGCTGATTTTGCTTCCTTCGCCGACCTGTTTACTGGCTGCACATTCAAACTGTAAAAATAGTGAAATAATGAAAATGAGTCAAAACTTAAAAACCTTTTATATAATAAGTCGTTGTTTGTGATATACGAAATTCTCAAAGAAGGGGCCTGTAGGGGTAAATAGGAAATGGGAATTGGAAAAATTTTTCTCTGGGAAAATTGATTTAGGTCACTGGGACTGGGATTTGGAAAGTCGGGAAAACAATAGTCTGGGAAATGAGATTTGAGCAAAATTTTGGGCTGGGAAAATGGGATTTTATACCCCCATTAAGGACCCTCTTAAAGAGTTAACGATAAACTGCTAAGGTACAAAGATGGTTAAAAATTTATGCTACACTTTTTAAAGGGACTATGTCATGGAGATTTCGCAGATTTTTGGTCTAAACTGTTCCGAAATTAGTGAAAGGCAACCTAACCCATAAAAAATAATATCTTTGAACAACTAAAAGAAAAAAATAACCTTATTCGTGGATAGAAATCAAGCTACGGCTAAAAATATCGAATATTTGAAGACGCACGGAAAGAATTTGAAAACGTTTGCCTAACGCTTTCAAATTGCAATCCGTTTCCATCCGCGCCACACGCAGTCAATAATGCTAGTTAACAGTTTCAGTGCTCTAATATAGCAATTTTTAATAAATATAGACTATTACTGCTAGGTTTCATGCGACACAAATATAAATTTTGGCTGTTCAAAAATCTGGCACAATCCGTGACATAGTCCCAAGTGAAGTAGCTCTTGAAGAATTCTGAACCATATTTAATAAGAAGCCAGGGGTAGAAGGGGGCGGGGGAAGTCCCGGGGGACATGGATACAGACAAGCCTGTGTGGTACTCTCATTCAAGGTACAGCGACGCTTGTGGCTGAGTTAAACAAAGGTAGCTGAGTCAATTTCCGGGAGCGTGGAACAAGATTTTTTCTATCATAGCCCTAATGGTTTCCAATGTAAACCTTTTTCATTGATAAGTAAAAAGTGAAAGGAAATGTCTGGGAACCAACTGAAACAGGCAGAAATACTGGACTTTGAGACTCTTTGTACATACCTGCCTTTCACACGCAAGTGAAGTGTGCCATACTATATAGTACGTACAATCGTTTTCAGAGATAAACACAGGCTTGCCAAGATCACCGCTTGAGCTACACACGAACTGAATGATTGTTTCTCTGTTTTTCTTCACATGATGGCACTGATCGCCGCCACTTAGGTTCAAATACAACACCCCGTCGTCAAAGTGCAGGCGGCTGTTGGCCTTTCCAGCATTGATCATTTGTTGTCCCACTTGTTGACAAACACCGGATTTCGGATCACATCCTTTAATGGAAGACGACCAACGTTGTTAATCACATGCTACATACAAGGTTCAAACAGACTTCATACGTTTAGGTGCCTTGTGAATGCGAATATGAGAATACCCTTGTCTGAAGCATGTAAGTTGAGAAATCTTTTTCCCTATTTGCATGCAATTCAAGTAATACATGCTTCAGACAAGATTGTTTTTGTGGTTGTCCCCAAGCCCACTAGGTTTAACGCCCTTGCACTCCCAACAAAATTTTATGGTCAAAGTTCCTACAGTCGAAGCTCTCTTAACGGACACTCTCGTAAACGGACAGCTTCACTTATGGCCGCCTTGTTCGAAACCCCGTTTTAACTCCCATACAAACTCTGTATTTTTACTTTCTCGTAGGATTCTCGTAAGCGGCTGCGGACACTTTCAGAGATTACGGCTTAGACTTTTTCTTTGTTTTTAGGCTCCCGTAAGCGGACACTCCAAAGAAAACCCTATTAGCAACCTCTGTATCTTGTTTTTATCAATCAAATTCACATCACCGTTCGTCACAATGATTTTACAGTAATTACAGTACCATATTTCAGTGCTTGTTTTGTCGTCATCCAAGTCCGTCCAGTCATTGTTAGCTGTGCAAGCTCTTGTAAGCAGCCATCTATCCTCTACACCTCTAGTGGCCGCTTACGAAAACCAATCTCGTAAATGGCCAGCGCCAGTTACGGACACGTTTCTCGCGTCCCGAGGGTGTCCGTTTACGAGACCTTATGTCTCGTTTACGAGACTGTATTGTCATGTTTTTACTCCGGGGGGAGGGGACTCCCATATGAGAGTGACGGGGATGCTCGTCGTCTCGCTTAGGGGTATAAATTTCGGACTTTGGGTCTCGCTTAGGGTGTTCTGGGAAAAATGCAAGAAAAAGGCAATATTTTTAGCCATCAGGATCTCGTTTAGGGTTGCACACGAAGAAATATACAAAAATAAGTTCTTTTTCTCAGAATTTTGGTATCTTTTAGGGGTCTAAAATAGCTTGAGCCACGCCCAGATTGGTCTCTTTTAGGGTTTCTTTTCAAAATTTCCGACGAGCATCCCCGTCCCTTAAATATGGGAGTCCCCCCCGGGGTTTTTACTAACCTTTCGGAGGGGTTTTCAGTGCTCCACACACATGCAACGTGTAATTGTGGCCCTGCTTGTCTAGTACAGAATAGTCCATTTTTCCCAGCGGATTCAGATCAAACAGGACTTTTGTTTGAGGGTTTATAGCTGTACAGTTGTCAAAAACGACCTCATTTGTAGTATTGATTGGGCATGCTGTGCTGGTGATCCACAGGAACTCGTACACACAGGTTTGCTTTGACATGGTCACGTAAAGGGGCTCGCCCTGTAATACAAGAAATGCAACTGAATTTACACATCACAGCAAAAAAAAAAAAAAAAAAAAAAAAAAAAAAAAAAAAAAATTAAATACAGTCAACTCTCTCTAAGACGGACACCATTGGGACTGGCTCCAACTGTCCCATGATTTTAGAGAGGTGTCTGTCTTATAGGGAGTTTAGTTACAGTAAAATTAGCCTGTTCCAGGCGTTCGGTTAGTTGGGAAGCGGCGCGAGGAACGGCAGGGAAGGGACCAACACCATGTGAAATCACACATTTTAAGTCCGTCGTCTTTTTTTTCACCTTTGATCGTAGTTCTATTGATTTTGGGAGGTTTACCGCCCCAAATGAAATTGAACGTAATCTTATTAATTTGCTTTATAAAGTGATCCGGAATGTGTAAAACTGAAGCATTGAAAATCAGTTTGGAAAGGCCTAGCGTTTTAACGATATTAATTTTCCCGTATAGTGTTAGTTTTCTCTTCTGCCAAGCGAGAAGAGTTTTCCCTAAGTCACGAATTTTGGCACCGAAGTTAAGTTCGTCAGCATGTGCCTGATTATGCGAGAAGATACCGAGAGAAAGTATTGGCTCTTTTGGCCACCTGAAACCAAAGGGAGTGTCCTGGTTATTTTTCCATTGTCCTAGCCACATCGCCTCAGTTTTAGTTGTGTTTATTTCTAGCCCAGAGTGCGCACTAAATTCGTTGAGAAAATCAAGAAGCTCGTGGACCGATTCTCTGTCACGTACAAAGACGGTGGTGTCATCATTGTCGATTCGATCCCTTTAATGGACGTTATGTTTTTTAACGCTTATAAAGGTTTGCGTTAAAAGAGAGTTGACTGTAAATAAAAAATAGAGGAACTGAATCACGGCTGCGTAAGACTATTTTATTATGTCAAATACGTGTTAGCGAAGAAATTACTTCTATGGATCTAAATGGTTCGATTGTATTGATAGAACTGTGTCATGAATTTAAGCCAAATTTAGACATACGAAAATGGCCACCAAATTAAGTGAAATATTAAAATAGCCACTTAAAACAGCAAAGGAATAGCTCTATAACATAGCAAATACAAAATAAGCTATGGATACCCGACATTGAAGAAGATTGCGATATGTTTTTTTTTAAAAAAAAACTGGTAGACTGAACAGTTTTCGAAGTTATTCTCGTTTGTCGTAACTTTTAGCTATTACACCCGGTAGACATATTAATTTTGTTTGTTATGAAGCAATGGTTATTGCCATTTAGATCCACAGAAGTAATTTCTTCGCTAATATTACGTTTCGTAGCAAGTATTTTGCAAATCTTCATAAAAATTTGAATCGACTCAACTCAGCCATGACACAAGCGCTTTAATACCAAGCCAAGGTATACATTTTGTACATGTAGGTCACCACTTCATCTCTTGATTTTCTGAAATCTTGTTAAAGGACCCGTGTATGAATTTTAGCTAAATTATGGCATAAGAAAATGACTTCTATGATTTAGTGAAATATAAAACATAACCTCCCAAAACAGTGAAAGGGACATTTCGATCGAACAGTAAATACAATTAGAAGGTACGGATGGCCAGAAATGACGAAGTTTGAAACGGATTCCGCCGGTATGGGTTTTTGAAAAATGGCCCATATCGGAATCAGTTTTCAAACTTTATCTCTGTTGGCCATCCGTACTTTAAATTTTATCGCACTCGGTGTGTTACTAAATATCTGGTTACTGATTTAAGCTATGGTTTTGTCATTTAGATACATAGAAGTAATTTCTTTGCTAAACTTTAGGATTCATAGCGAGTATTTGGCAAAACTAAATAAAGTAAACTTTAATACAGCGGGTGACCACTTCATTTCTTGATTTTCTAACAACTGTTAAATTCTACCGCTACTTCCAAGTGGTAGTTACCCCACAACTTTAAAATACTTTTCTTACCTCAGTGCTTCCACATTCCATTTGTATACGAGTAGAATAATTCTTTCCATTGCCACAGTCACCGCCATCCTCGTAAGTCAAGTAGATATTGTTATTTTCTTTTTTGGGTCCATGCTTTATAGTTCCAAGATTATAATATTTCCCTCTGACAGAAGAGAAGAAGAAAATATATATGTGTTGGGAAACAATTGTAAATAGTTACGAAATAAAGCCCTGATACTTAGCCGACGAGGCTTTAGGCGGAGTTGGCTAAAATCAGACGATGCTCCGCAAGATTGAGCCAGACAGTTATTTTATTACTTTATTCCAATAATTGCTTTATTAGATAATCCAAACAAATTTTAACGAGCTAGCAAAAATTTTTACAGTATAGCAAAGCTGTTGTTGAGGACTTCTGGGCAAAAACTCGGACGAGTCTTGGCTAATGAGCTACGTACGTATGTCGCAGGATAGCTGTTATGTACGGATTACAGATAACGATGACTTTTGAGCATATATTGGCGTCGTGAAAGTTTGTTGGATAAATTAATGGACCTTGATAGGTGGTAGACACAGTGGCCTAACGTTTTCCACGTTAGACTTAGGATCGAGCAACAAACGACACTAAAGGAAAGGGGTGGGGCATATTAGAAAGGGGGCGATTACTGTTTAGGATTACTGTTATATCGAATCACTACAGTAAGCATGTTTGTTTTTACTTTAAAAACTTAGCAATGGTACATATTGCAATTTGCCGTGTTTTAATTGGTTAACAGGACAATAGTATATGAGCTTATATACCATTGACCACAAATATAGTAGCCAATATGCGTCAACGAAAACAGCTGGGAAGCTCATATTGCAATTCTTTAGTTGCGTCATTTAAATAAAACAATTAGTTCCCCTTGCGCTTGTTGGATATGAGATGGTTGGCTATCTATCATCTCATATCCAACAAGCGCAAGTGGAATAATCGTTAAGTACTCACCCCTTCACCATGCAAACACCTGCAGTTGGGGGACATCTTCGTGCAGGTCTTCTCTTAGGTAGTATCACAGTTCGGCAAACATTTATAAAATAAGCCACACCTTCCATATTTGGGCCCGTGATTCGTGCACGCCAGTTTCTGTCACTTTTAGACAACAGTGAGAAATCATACTGTTCATCCACACTGCCATCCTCATTCCTAATGCTGCACTGTACACTGATCATAGGTCTGCAAGCATATGCCGTCTGCCAGTGGCACTCATACGATTTGTCCTTTTTCTTCTCGCACGTTGGACCTGTGTCTCGCCCTGTGGTGCCCTGGTTGCATTCAAAGATGAAGTTAACAGATGGGGACTTTCCGTAAGTCATGTTTATCCGACCATTGAAGTACGTGAGGCGGTTATCTGGAACAACTGACACAGACTTTGCATCTGTAGGTAAACAAACATTTAAAATTACAAAATGTAACTATAATGTAAATTAGTAGAAACTCAGCTGTGTTCTATTGGAAATCCGCGAATCTGATTGGTTCTCCCTCTTTTCTATTTAACAAATAGATCCATCCGTGCGCTGCAGAAGATCACAGATGACGCAAAATGTGGAGAACAAAAGAAGTGGCCCACGAGCCGAAGGCGAGTGGGTCACGATGCAACCACATGACGCCGTGACAAACGAACAGACCCACGGCAAAATGGAACATGTTAATAATATCACAAGACTTCAGCACACTTCTAGTGCGCGCGTTTTAGATGTCGATAGAAAACAGTCGCGCACGCGCGTAGCTCTTTAAGCGTAAATTTTCTTTCTTTTTGTCTTCAAAGTGCAGAAAATTTTAGGTTTTGGACTGCAATCCTTTAGAGTTCTCTACTAAAACAATTAGACTACTCGCCCTCGTTTTCTTGAGCGATAGTCAACTCGCTGAGCCTCGTTGCTATTTACTCATAGAAAACTCGGGCTCGTAGTCTTATTGTTAATTAGATGACGTTTCTTAAATCGAAGGATTTTTTTTCTAACTGTAATAATTAAGGGAAATGGATGTTGTAGAATAGCACGATTGCAGATTGTAACTTCAAGGCATTTCATGCTGCAAGCTATTTATGCAAGAGTGAAGAAGAACCTCTGTTATGCTTAAAATTGTAAACCTTTTTTAGTTTGTTAATTATTATTGAATTACAGTTGCTCTCGTTAGTTATACAAACACTGGGGTGTAGCATTAATTATTATTTCTTTGTAAGGTGACGTTCTACATCATACTATAGAATGTACGAACTGAGGGAGTACAGCAAGAAAATAAAGGGGTGATCAAAAGAAATAGGACAAAAAGGAAAAGAGAAAGAAAGGAGGGATGGAAGGATAAATGGAAGTTAGTATGGAAGAAAGAGGCCGTATGAATGGAGGGAAAGAAAGAAGGTAGGGACAGAGGAAGGGAGGCAAATGGCATAGGTTGTAAATGCTTTTAGAGTTGGAACACGTCTTCTGAAACTCTTTTCATCATCATCATCATCATCATCATATCATCATCATCATCATCATCATCATCATCATCATCATCATCATTTTTAATATTATTAGTTCCGTGCAAACTGTAACTCACCTAAAATGCATGCTCCCACATTTTTCCCAGTGCTGCATCCCTTTGGGGTGCTCACTAGCTTGTTGCAGACATTTAGAATGATCCTTACACCAGGTGCCCCTCTGACGCTAACATTATAATCTTTGTCTTTGTTATACAGCTGAGACAAGTTAAACATGAAGCCATACTGCGTGTCTTCCACTGTGCAGTTTGTACCGTGTTCTACTTTCAGTGGACAAGCGCTGGGCGTCTGCCATGAAAACAGGTACTCACACTCTGGAGATTCAGCCAGGAAGATTGGAGAGCCCTACAATCATGGCAACAAAGACCTTTACCTATAGGTTGGTTTATTATAATAACACATGGCCTTCGCTTCTAAGTTCCAGGTACAACAGAATGATTTGCTGAGGGCTGGTCCGTGCATCAAAGAATTTAAAATTTACCATCTTTATTATTTACTACAAATTTGATGAATTTCGACATTGCTGATCCTAGCAGTATGCAGGACGCGTGTAACATATCAACCTAGTAAATGGTCCAGCTCTCAACGAGTCTCTCGTAGCTCAGTTGGTTAGAGCCCCCAATCGGTATCTGGGAGGCCATGGGTTCGATTCCCGTCGGGGACTCAGATTTTTTCTTTGTCCCACGCTCGTGTCATGTTGAACAATTTCTTCATTATTTATTACCGAGCTTAAAATTTACCATCTTTATTATTCACTACATAGGGGTTGTAATTATTTCCGTTGTTCCTTATTATAGGGAGAATTTTCATGGCATCTTACTTTCACTTCTTTGGAACCCCAAGCCACGGGCACCGCCGGTCAGTTGCTCGTATGTTTTCTCTTACATTAACCCGCACAGTTACGTGCTAATTGTACCCTGATAAAAAAATGAAAGCTTTCTACACTGATTTATTTTAACAACGAAAGAGAAAACTAAGTTTAGTGCGAGATATTTGACTAGTTGAACTGATTGTAATATTTTTTTCCGATTGAGCTAAAGTCACAGTTAAGACATTACACATCATTCTGTTGCTTAACAGGCCATTCCCGAGTTACACTTTGCCTCTGTTTGTCCTTTCAAAACGAGTCTACGTGCGAAAGCATTAATATGACTGAGTTTGATTCGCATGAAAATGGACCAGTAGGTGAAATTCATTTTCTTAGGATGGTTTTGCATGTTTATCTCGTTTTGAAATGGAGGCAATGGGTGACTTGGAAATGGCCTAGTATGCTTTAGTCATTGAAAAAAAAAAATATGTCTGTGATTCTTAGGGTCGGCTTTGATTCTTAGGTTTTTGACTTTGTATTACTTATTAACACTAGTACTTCTACTTACTTTTAGCATTTGCGGATCTGAGAGATAGATAGATATTTTATACATACTCTCTTACTTATTTGTTTTTTACACAGGGCCCCCGTTATACCAGTCCTGCGACTGAGGGGTCACCCTGTTAAATATCGATTATTTATATGGAAAACCCAGATAAAACATTCACTTTAGTATGTCCCTTTGGTGTCCGTATTAATCGAGTTCTTGAAAGCGTAGTTTTGCACCTTGTTATCCCAGACCTTACCATTATCTTTGAGCACGAGAAAACGATTCTAATGCTCCTGTTGAACTGGTGATGACATTCACTTCCTCCAGAATACTGCAACGACAGCTCTCCATTGGCTGCGACCTGTGGATTACTCTGCACATAGCCCAGATTGAATCCTTTATTAGAACTGTGATCAATCTGACAAGCGCCAATGGCTCCCCCTGGGCATTTCATGAGTTCTGGGGTGGGATTCACAGCGCGGCAGATGTTGATGAAGTAATGAAGGTGTTTGTCCTGTGTTCTGGTATCAACTGCTTCCCAGTTACCTTGAAAAGATGTGCACATGCATTAAAGTTGAAATCAAATTTGTTATTTATTTAGCATTTCTTCCCTCTGTTTTATGATCTCTACAGTCAACTCTCGCCATGTGGACACCCCGCTATTGCGGTGTCCATCTTAACCTTCCTCATTCATAACTATTCTTGTTTACATTCAATTTATTATTGATTATTAAGTTGTTTTCTACCTTAAAGAAACTATTACTAATTAGTTTGACCTTTCCTTGGAAGTAATTATTTGACGTTAAAAAATGACTAAATATCGTGACACAGTTCTTTAAAGAAGCATTGTCACGCTATTTTAAGTTATTTTTCTGATTACTTCCAAATTGAAGGAAACCTCAAAATAATAGTTGTGTAATGTGGGAAAACAACAAAGGAGTAATCAAAACCCAAAAACAAAGGATGGTTTCGTCTGACAAAGATTAAGACGGATTACGACTGACAAACTTGAGAAAAATTGCCAGTTTTTTTCAAGATGAGTTGTCCGTGACTAAGCTCCTATAAGCCACTGTAGAGACGCTTTTCACTAAATTGGCTTTTAGCACCTCTTGCAATCCCTTCCAAAACACTGGCCATTTCTTATAAATACATTACATAGCAGCCATAAATTTTAGCTTACTATTAGTAAGTCCCATTGGAGTTAAGTCATAGAATTTGCCATTTCCTGACACTGCGCACTGAACAGATGAGGCAGAACAAACCAATGAAGTTTGAAAGTCAAAGAAGTACTTATTTCCTTCTTGCCCAGTAAAGGTTGGTGTTCCAAATGGTGTCTTTGGATTGCAGTAGAACTTGATATGAACCTCTCTTTGCTGCCCAGTTTCTTCATAATTGTCTCCTTCTCTAAAAGTTTGTATTTGAAATAAAAAGATTTAAAAGTGATCTACATGTACATGTATGGCTGTTAGGCATCTACAGTTAAATCTTGACAACTTGAACGTTCAAGAGAATCGAAAAAGGCTCGAGTTATCCAGGGTTCAGTTGTTGAGGGTGAAATTACAATGAGTAAGAAAATATCCTGCAGGGAATCGAAAAAGGTTCAAGTTAGCAGGAGGTGAAAAGTTATCTGGTTTCAACTGCATCGCTGTTATGATTAAGTTGGAGGGAGAAGGGGATATTTGACATTATTATACATTAGAATTACTTTGAAACATGTGATTGGTCGAGAGCATTCAGTCAATATACAGTAGCATGTGAACTCGACATGATAACCCAATATCTGCTGCAGATATTGGGTTATCATGTCGAGTTCAAAGTCCGCCTAGTTTCCAATCCCCTCGTCCGTGTAGTGCTGTCAAACTTTTGAAAATATGGCTAAGGGATTCGCCTCCGTTTCCGAAGAGGAATTGAAAGTTTTGATCGAGAATAAAGATTCTAAAAACACCAAGAGAACAACAAAAACAAGTGTAAAAATTCTGAATGATTATTTGAGGGAGAAGAACCTGCCATAATGTGTGAAATTCCTGCGAGTTATAAAACCGCTTTGGCCAATGTTCTGACGAAGTTTTACGCCGGCGCTAGAAAAAGTGATGGCAAATTGTTTGAAAACGTATAATAAAACAATTATTGAATTCGGTTTTCGCATGATATCGTGAATTATCAAAACCTCGTGTCTGTGTTATCTGCCGAAGCCGTAGGCTGTGGCAGATAACACAGACACGAGGTTTTGATAATTCACGATATCATGCTCAACCTCATCCAATAATTGCTTATTATTATTCAACACATGCGCGCGCTGCCCATATATGGTCAAAATGTTAACGTTATCTGTCATCCGTACATAACATATATCCTGCGATATACGTAGGTTGCGAAGATTCGTCCGAAATCTTGTAAAGCGCGGCATAATAATATTACAGTTTTTCTATCTGAAAAATGTGTTTCGTTAACAATTTGTTGAATAATAAAACAATTATCCTGCTCAATCTTGCGGAATATCGTCTGATTTTAGCCAACTCGGCCTACGGCCTCATCGGCTAAGTATCAGGCGATATTCGCGCGATTTCGCAGGATAATTGTTAATTATTCAATGACCAGCAGGGTTGGAAATTTGGCATGGCCACTATTTTGGAAGACTAGTGAACCTGGATACAGTCAACTCTCGCCTTGCGGACACCCTGCTATTGCAGACACTCGCTTTTACGGACAAAATCCAGATCCCCCGCGAAAGAGGTTTGACTGTAAATGACTTCCACTATAACGGACTCTCGCTATAAGGGACTCTAAACGACGCCCAAAGTGTGTCCGCTTTAATGAGAGTTGACTGTATAAGTTATCTGCCATCTTCAAAATACCCAAAATTATTTTCATACTGCACATGGAACCAATTCAAATTTAACATCTCACCTGTAAACAAGAGTGACAATTTCACCCTTGTATTCCAGCTCTTTGTTCGCCTTTCCAAGGGCAATCTTTTTTCCATCATTGGTAGTCAGACAGGCCCCAACGTCATCCCTTCCTTGTCCACATGCAGTTACTGGTCCACAGATGTTAAGCTCAAGCTTTCCTTGTTCTTTGTTATCAGTTAAATCACTACTGTACATAGGATTTTTTCTCTTGTACAGGGGAAGCAGGTTAAATGTGGTGTCGGACTTAGGATCCTTAACCTGACAGTTCTTACCCACAACATTTTTTATCGCACAAGCAGCTGCTGTCTCCCACTCAAACTTAAATGTGCAGCCAACAGTTTCAACAAACTTAGGAGAAGAGCTCTGTGGAGAGACGAAGATATATAGTTATACAGTCAAAGCTATCTTAGAGCGGTTTTCACTTGAGTGTCGAAAGTTAATTGCGTTTGCTTTGGTTTTGCATTGCTACGCTTAGTGATTGGCTTAAAAATCTCGCGCCACTTTCTCAGCCAATCAGAACTAAAACCAAAATCACTCGTGACTCGCTCCCATGATAATCAAGTTGGAAGGAAAATGGTAACATAACACATACATTATTACCATAATATACTGTAAATTATGTGTAAGGAAAACTCACCGTTAATCCTGTCTTGCAAATGAAAGTTATTTTTGTCTCATAATGCTTGTCTTTATCATCTGGACATTTGTCTCCATTAGTGTACGTTATGACAATGTTCTTGCCTTCAAATCTTGGTGCATTGGCTACAGCACCTAACAGAAATAAGAACAAAAACGATTTCATGTAGAGGATATGCTAAACGTCTTCCTGTAACTTATTTAGATGCCCAAAATAAATCCTGTAAATCCTCAAATGAACACTGTGCGGAAGGGATGATTAAATCTTTTTTTCTTTATCATGGTTTAACATTTGCATGTAAACAGAATGATCTGAGAATTAAAATACGAGCTGTTGATAGCCTGCAGTACAGGCTTTTTCTGTGGGCATGTGAGAGTATTAGCTCGCGATAGAGTAGATTAGCCACCATGTTAGATGATGGCAGAGAGAGGTTTGGAAGCTCCTACCACCTAGAACCCATTTTCTCCTCTCCCCAGTCCTCTCCCAAGTACAAATCGAATATGGCACTCGCCTGATCAAAATGTATTCGCTCGCTTAAATGGCCTGCATTGAAGGCCCTTTAGACCCCCACCCCCTCAGAATTTCCGATGACCTTCATGGGATGGGCATGGATATTTTCTGGAACTGCACATTGTGAATCAACAGGTTAAGATTCAAGTGCTGGATGGGGACAGTGTTCTTGGGCAAGACACACTTTACTCCCTTAATTCCTGGCACTGGTAAACTGTCACAGGGAATCTGCCAAAATAATCAGAGTAACAGGTGCGACAGTCACCTACCTAAGTTAAAGGTCTTGCCATTATCTTTCTTTAAGCAGACAGCAGCTGTTCCACTACAGCCTGTTACAGAAGGTCCAAGATTCAGTGAGCGACAAACATTAATGTAATACATGCCACCGTCACTTTGAGCTTGCCAGTTGTCTTTTGTCTTCACCAAACTTGTCAAGTCATACTGACGAGTATCTGACCTTGCTATACATTCAGTGATCTGTAAAACGATACCAAGAATAAAGTCTTAGCTGCTACAACACTACAGTCAAACCTGTTTTAAGTGGCACTGTCCATTTTGTTTCTTTCGGTTTTTCAAGGTTCTTTGGCTGTTCCCACAATTATGATGGACGGCAGCAAAAATGCAATCGTTAGTTGGGTTTTGAACTTCACAGTGTGCAATCCCCATGTAATTAAAAAGCACAGTAAACTGTCAACCTTTTTTAAGGAGTTACATGTACGTAAACCGTAAAATTCCGGTTATAAGCCCCCCGCTTATAAGCCCCCCCGGTTATAGGCCCATCATCCTGGAAACAAAAAAATACATCCGATTAAAAGTCCCCCAGATATAAGCCCCCCTCTACCAGGTGACAGTACTGAATAGGGCTAAATGTTGCTTTATTATGCATTTCTAACTTAAAAACGTATTTCCATCAACACTCCCTTGGCTTGTTTCGAAACGTTTTTTTCATTTCGCTTATAAGCCCTCCCGGATATAAGCCCCTCCGCTTATAAGCCCACCCAAAACCCCTTACGAAGTTGTATAAGCCCAGGGCTTATAACCGGAATGCTACAGTACTATAGTTTGTAACTCCATAGTTGTGACCATTAAATACAGGTTTGTCTGTTATTTGTAAGAATGGCGTAAGACATTTGAGAACCTCAAATATTTAATTTGCCCACAGGCTATAAAACACACAGTTTTACTAGCCCAACAGCTCTATAACTGGCAGAGATGTCAAATCCTGCTCTGAGCTACTTCTTACTTTATTGGGGTCATGTAGCAATTCTTGCAAGATTTGACATAAATGGCTTGCTACCCTTTGTGAGCAAAATAGGGCAAACAACAGGAACAAGGCCCCCCTCCTAAAAAAGCAAGTGCTACACTAGAGGACCGGCAGAATTACAGCAATTACACTACAGCAGAGCTGTGCTCTAGCAGAGCCCAGGTGCCACAGGCGACTTACATTCGTCTTTGGGCGACTAGTATAAGTTTGAAAGTAAATGAAGAAGCGTTCTAAAGTTAAATACTCCGAAAAAAGATTTTTCGAGTTTCCCCAACGTATTCAACTTGAGAACGCTTCTTTATTTACTTTCACTTTATCCAAGTTGCCATTTCACTTTATATTATAACTTTGCTTTCATGAAAGCTTTTAAGAGCTCCAGGGAACCCAAGATTTCTTGCATAAGAGCCTTTGAGCACCCTGCAAGAGTACAGCTTTGTATTGCTTTACTGACCTTTGCAGGACAGGCATACTTTGTATACCACCTGAAGTTGTAAACACAGTGATTCTCCTTCTCATACTCTGGCACTCCTATTCCATTATTAACTGCCGTAGAATTACAGAGGAACGTTATGTGAGTGGTGCGAGAAATGCCATTGTGACATTTTGTTCCATTGACATATGTTAAATTTAACATTCCATCATAGTAGTACAACTTGCTGTTTGGTAGGCCAAGTGTCCAGTTTTGTTTGGGGTTATCCTTTTTAACTTGGCAGGAGGGGATATTTGAACCAACGCAGGCTGTGTTGTTGCTTCCTCCACAAACCTGCGATTACAGCAAAATAGACAGTGATGTCAGTAAAAAAATATACAATCATGTCATGTAACAGTAAGATACTAGATGAACGCAGTACACAGCCAAGTAAAAACAATAATGCAAAGAGGGTGGTAAAAGGGGGAATGGATTATGTTTCACAGAAAATAAAACCAACCTTTCACAGAACATGAAATAGGCATTAAACGTTTCATGAAAAAAGAGGATTTTCCACAAGATCTTCTTTAACTTGTGCTATTTTCCCTGCAATTTCTTAAACTTAAAATATCTTAAGCCAATATTTTGGTTTCCCTAGCTAGGAGGGTCAAGAAATCAGAATTCCACCATACCATCCCTGAACATTGCAGAGTTGATATGGATGGTATGTGACTGTACACTTGATTGGTTTAGACATAATAATTTGAAACTTGACAGTGCACAAGCAATGTAGGTAGAAGGTTGGATAGGGTATGGTTTTTGACTCCTCTGGCCCTGAACAGGGTATATAATTTCAAGCTCCTCTGTCGGGGGAGCAGGGATGGCGCAGTGGTGAGAGTGCTCGCTTCCCACCAATGTGGACCGGGTTCGATTCCAACCCAGTACCATATGTGGGTTGAGTTTGTTATTGGTTCTCGTCCTTGCTCGGAGGGTTTTTCTCCGGGTTCTCCGTTTTTCCTCCCTCCACAAAAACCAACACTTCCAAATTCCAATTCGATCTGGAATCAGTGGGATCAAGAAGAGCCACCTAGTGGAAGATCCTACTGTAAATTCCCATTTATTTCCCATTTCCTACAGGGCCTGAACCTGTCCTAGACAAGGTATGGCTGCAAGACTGTCATCGAGTATTTACATTGTTTTCGCTTTGGCTTCATTGAAAAGCAGATTTTTATTTGCTGGGATCGGTGTTCGCATTTCATTGCGTCGAACATCGTGTACGGGACGCAATCACAATAAAGTGTAAAATTTATGATTGTCGATGTTGTCCTTTGTCATAAATAGGGTCTTAAAATAGGGGGTGTTGTCCTACACGGGGTAGGTATTTTGAGTTTTTATTGTCCTAAACAGGGTCAGGGTTTCAACCCCCAGCGCACCCCTATACCAAAACATGGGTCAAGTACCCCCCCCTCCCCACCCGGGATTTGAGCCTAGTGGCCCATACCGCCAGAGCTTAAAGGAGAAGTTCACTCCAGAATGGCCATTTATTTTCTTTACGCCAATAAAAAGTTTATACAAAAATATGTTATTCACCAAAATTTCAGCTTCCAACGAGCGCTAAAACCCTACGAAATCTTTCTCTAAAGTAGCCCAAAATTCGACAACTGAACGCCGCCATCTTGGAGCTAGTAATGTATGCGTGACGTCAAAGAGCTCAGCCTGAAGTTTGAATACTCAAAACTTCTTGTTTTGTTTTGTTTGTCAAAATGCCTGTTTGTGCAGCTCCATGTTTCTCAAACAGAGCTCCAAGAGATACAAAAAACCCTTCACCGTCTTTCAATATCTAAAAGAAAAAATGCTCACGAATGGATTATAAGAATGGGCAGAAACGAAAAATTAATTTCCTGGCAAAGCGGACATAAATATTTGTGTGTTCCGAAAACTATACGAAAGAGTGCTTCGAAGAAGATCACAGATACAGTCTCCTGAGTGAAAATACCCACAAAAAAGAAAAAGGCAGACGCAATACCAACCAATGTTACGATTATGTTATTTCACTTTTTTACTTTATTTCAGGGAGGATTTTTAATCAACCAGAGAAACTCTCTGTTGTTGTTGTTGACTTCGGCGTATTTTCTCGATTAAACGCGGGTCCCCGATTAAACGCCGGCTTCGTATAAACGCCGGCTCAAAACTGCTAACTTTTAACTAAACCCTGGGGGCGTTTGATCGAGGTCCCGGCGATTATTTGTGGTCAAGCAAACAAGTAAATATATTCTTTTCAGTAGCACTGTTACGACAAACTGGTACGGTCTGCTACTTTGGTAATTTTTTATAATGTTCAAGGAAACGTCCGGCGTAAAATAACTAGGATGGATGCTGTAAACAAAACGAAACAGCCGCAATGTTCGCGTTCATGTCGTCATGACTGACGCGAACAGTGGAGGAGGACGTTTATTACCGCGAAGGACATTGGCGACATTGCCGTTTATGGACTTATTGGTTGTTTATGTTCTGTTTGTCACAAATCTTGATTGCAACATGCACGTACCGTATGCAATACTGCAACATTGGTAACATGATCATCCTCGGAGACCCAGAGACAGATTGTCGAACGGGACGACGAGAAAAATCGAGGGTCTCGAAGGATAGGTAATAATAGATCAACCTGAAAAAGTTGCAGAAAATTGCACTTCGATAATGAACTCGATCGGACCCCGATTTAACGCCGGAACACACAAATATTTGTGTCCGCTTTTGAGCAGTTGTTCTTTAAATATTGAAAGACAGTGAAAACGGAAATACCTCTTTTTGTATTTCTTGGAGCTCTTTTTAAGCAAATTGAGCTGCACAAACAGGCATTTTGACAAACAAAAGCCACTACAAAGAAACAAGGAGTTTGAAGTAATTAAAATATATCCCGCTCAACTTCAGGCTGAGCTCTTTGACGTCACGCATACATTAACAGCTCAAAGATGGCGGCGTTCAGTTGTCGAGTTTTGGGCTACTTCAGAAAAGGATTTCGTAGGGTTTAAGCACTCGTTAGAAGCTGAAATTTTGGTGCATAACATATCTTTGCATAAACTTTTTATTGGCGTAAAAAAAATTAATGGCCATTCTGGAGTGAACTTCTCCTTTAACCCAGTAGCATGAAGCAACCAGGAATATTTCTTCTCATCCATCACAGGGTTACACCCCCAGCATTAATTTTGCCAGTACCCATTTACACATCTGGGTGGAGGGACACACTATGAGAGTACAGTGTCTTGCCCAGGAACAAAACGCAGTGCCGCAGCCAGGGCTCGACTGAACCTGAACCACTGGATCCAGAGTCCAGCGTGCTAACCATTAGGCCACTGCGCCTCCCACACAAGCAAGGCTCTTCTTAAAAAATGCCTCACCTTTAGCTGAAACTTGTACTGAGAGGACGAACTTTGCACAGTGTAAAAATCGTTTTTGTCCCACATTTGTCTAGCCAAAGGAGTCAGGTCAAACACATAACCAGCATCTTTATCTTCAACCTTGCAGTCATCTCCAGTATTTAGACCCAGGGAACATGCAGCAGCTGTTAACAAGTCATAAAAGAAAAGTAAGGTTTATTATGAGATCCTGCAAACTGGATGTTATGTATGACAGAAAAGCCTTGTGTGAAAAAGATCTTTATTTACAATCATATTAAGAACACCTGTACAGTGTGGTAGCCAACAACTGTCATGGAAAACAATACATGTAAGTCACAGCAATACAAACTCAACTAAGTTAGACAAATTTATCTGGCGGCAAAACAAAATTAACTTATGGCAGAACAAAATTAATTCACGCCAAAACAAAGTTAACACATGAAAACAAAGTTAACTTATGGTATAACAGACTTAACTACCGGCAAAATAAAATTTACTCACAGAAAATTTAACAAAGAAAACAAGTTGGCAAATTAAATATTTAATTGACCCCGATAACTCGAAAACCCTGCTAACTCAAACCTCCTCCCTTACTGTTTTTCGTTTCCCTTCAGAGTTTGAGTTATCGGGGTTCTACTGTAGGTACATTGTGTATAAAGTAACACACAACTTGCTTAGAAACCACCCTTTTCAGCTCACTTATGTCATGATGTTTACGGCAGTTGTGGAACGGTAGTAAATCAAAGTGACAATAATTTTTGTGCAGGCTGTGGTAAAGGTAAGTTTTTCTTATAAAACGTTTTTATATCTGCATTTCTTAGGGTTGATTCTTTCAAGGGCTCGTTACTTTTGAAGGAACAGTGTCCCGGCTGATACATGTAAAATATGTTATCACATGGGGAGAAAGCTGTGAACTTGCTTATTAGTTTGAGATTGAGAGGAAAAAAAACAACAAAAATAATTGGTGAAAGCAAAGAAAAATCAACTAAAAAGAAAAAATATATGACTTAAGATTCAAAAATGGTTTCATCGGAATGAAACTTTTGATTTCTTGACCTCTTGAAACAAAATCAAATTTGATGAGTAGTAATCCACTTCCATCCTTGTAATCCTGTTTTTCTGCATTTTTTTTCAGTTTATCTGTATAATTAGTAGGGTTTGGCAATAATATAATTATGGAAATTAAGAAGGAGGACTTTCAATAATCAGTTACATCACTGTCTCTATACTGATTTGTAAAGCAGCACTCTTAAAAACTTGTGGACTAGCTTTTTTAACAGTAACAACACAGGAGGCAGCATGGCCGAGTGGTTTAGGGCGCTGGTGTTGTAATCCAGAGGTTCCAGGCTTTAAACCCTTAACCCTGCCACTTAGCTGGCTTTGTTCTCTGTCGCACTAAGTTTAAATCCTTGGTCACACTTTGTACATGTACAATGTATATAGCCAACTGGTCTGCCTCCTGTTAGCTGGGATTTTTAACTATGGCATATTCATTCAAATATTTGTTTCCTCTGTTTCAGTGGCATGCCTGTAAACTTGCTATCTTGAAGCGATATGGAGCCACATGTAAGTGCATGAGCACTATAAACAACATTTACATTTTTATTACATTTACAGTACAAGTCGTACCTGTTTTCCACATGAATTGGTAATGGCAGTTGTCCTGTGTATGAGTCACCAGAACAGGAGGACTTTCCAAATCTCCTGGCTGACACACAAATGTAATTGTGGAGTTTATTGTAATAATTTTCCCTTGATTGTCCTTCTTGCATTCGCTGCCCTGGGTATACACCAATTTGATAGAATTGTCTTGATTCAGAGTCGGTGGGTCTGTATATTTCCCAAGACTTGTTACCTTTTCCTTTTCTTTCATACAAATAGCAGAAGCCCTATCACACTGGTTTGTTTCTTGATGAGGCATTAGCTGACCACAAACATTGATGAAAATCTGCTTATCAGAGCTGCTGCTTTCTCCATCAAGAGCAATCCAGTTGGAAGCATTGTCCATGCGTACAAGCTCTGAGAGATCATAGCGCAAACCAGAGGGACCCTCCACTCGACAGGCTGTCCCAGTACGGCGACTGGGTGGACAAGCATATTCTGTTCTCCAATCAAAATAGTAAAAACAGTAGCTCTCACTGTTGAAAACAGGATGTCCCTTGCCAGCATGATAGTCACATATAAACATGAAAATAGTAGTTCTCCTGAGCCCATTGCTACATGGTGTACCATGTTCATAAGTTAGCGTCAGTTGGCCATCTGCATATCGCAATGTTTGTCTTGTTATATCTCCCAGTGAGCGTCTCATTTTCCCATCCTGGTTTTCCTGGCAGACTGTTGCTGTAGAGTTAGTTCCTGTCAGTGGACAAAAAGACAGTGACTAAATTTAAAGGGACACAGTATGTCACGGATTTTACCAGATTTTTGAACTGCCAAAATATATATTTGTGTCGCATGAAACCTAAAAATAATGGTCCATTTTTATTAATAAATGGCTATATTAGAGCACTAAATCTGCTAACTAGCATCTTTGGCTGCGGATGGCTCGGATGGAAACAGATTGAATTTGAAAACATTAGGCAAACGTTTTCAAATTGTTTCCGCCGGTCTTCAAAAAAAAAAATCAATTTAATAGCCGTGCTTGATTTCTATCCGCAAATTAAGGTTATATCTTCCTTTGGATGTTCAAATGATGTTTTTTAGGGGTATTGCCTTCCACTAATTTCAGAAAGTTTTGCACAAAAATCTGTGAAATCTCTGTGACATAGTCCCTTTAATGGTAAGTGGCCCATACTGCCAGTGCTTACCGTATCCTGGTTTCAGTGCTCAGCATTAAGCAACTGGGAGTATTACTACTCTCCCCTGGATAGGATTCTAGTCCATCACAGGGTTACCCCCCAGGATTAATTCACTGGTACCCATTTATACACCTGGGTGAAGAAGAGGCACTATGAGAGTAAAGTGTCATGCCCAAGAACGCAACACAATGACCCCGGCCAGGACTCGAACCTGGACCACTTGATCCAAAGTCCAGCATGCTAACCATATGGCCACTGCAAGAGAGTTGGTGAACATTTAATACCGTCACTTGCATCGAAGTGTGAACACTCGCCACAAAAACATGATGTAATTGGGTATTAAACGTGGCAAGATCCATCATCAAACATTGAAGTGAAGCTCACACAGTACAGGCAAAACTTCACACCAGAAAAGATTCAAGTGAACCTACAAATGCCTATTGACACAGATCAGAATCAATTTGGTTTTTCACTTTTTTTTTCGTCTTTTTTCTTTTTTTGGGGGGTTTGAAAAAAAAAAAAAAAAAAAAAATTTTTGGAAGAAGTCTTCACATCCAATCTTTCCACCATTTTGAAATTGGAATATGTTGAACTTTCGGTGAGAAAGTTGCCATTACATTCTGCCAAACTTCAAAGTTTGATGACGTATCATGCCACGTTTAATACCCAATTAGATCATGGTTCGGCGGCAAGTGTTCATGCTTAGATACAAGCAACAGTACTGATAAAATGCAATGTTCATAGATACAAACCTCCACAAGGATATCCAAGAGGCTTACAAACATTGATGTAATAAATATAATGAGTTGTTTTGTGATTCTCTTCAACATCCTGGTAAACTTTGTAGTTGGTGAGTTTGGCAGCAGTGAGCTTTGTCAAGTCAAAGTTGACAAATTCGTTGATCAGCACACAGCTATTGGTGGACATGACGCTGGATTGTGGACAAGCAAAGACCGTCTCCCAGAGCACTTCATATGCACAGTCACGTGCCGCTGTCAGTACTGGGCCTTTAACACCCTGAAACAAAAGATAATTCTTTCATTCAAACTGTGCTTCCAGTGGTGGCCGAATGACAATAATTATGGCCATATTTGATTACAAAGAAGGCTTTGTTACCTCCAATTCTATAACTTTTTTCAATGCAGTTGTCCTTCCCACCAAAAATTCATCATAACACATTACTTTTGTACCAGCCAAAAAACCATCTTTAGCAATTCCTTGGTATGGTAACTGCCCTAGATCTGTAGTTAAGAAGGACACCCCCCCCCCCCCCTTAAGAGCGAAAACTAAATATAAGACCACAAGCTTACATTTGGGAGGTCATATTTTCAGAGAATTTTTTGTCTGAAATTTGTTGGGCTTATTTTCAGGAGGGGGGGGGGGGGTATTTTTAGAAGTTTACGATTTTATTGCTTGCTTACCATTTGTTTGGAGCACTTGAAAGTTATTGTGGTTAGAGGTAAACAGTTATCAACTTTCTCAGTTGTGTTATACACAAGTCTGATTGCATCATCTTGCGTGTCGTAACTAAGTTTGCTAGCATAATTGATATTTCCCAAGTCTTTTGTTACTTGAAGCTTTGTGTCTACTCTGCACATTGAACTGTTTGCAGGACATCCTTGGGTGTGGCCAGCCTTCTCGGCAGTTATTCCTCTGCACACATTGATGTGAAAATCAAAATTTGAAATTGCAGAAGAGACCTCATAACCACCTGCAAACAAAATCAATCAAAGTGTTGGTAACTAAATATCGTTCATGTTGCAGTTAATTTTTGATCTCAGTTAATTCTTTATCTTAAATGTGGCTGAATGTAATTAAGGCTACATTAGAGTTGAGCCAATGCTGGTCAGCGGCAATAAGTAGGCCATGCGCCATGATGTCACATACAGGGTTTTCCAGTTTTGCACGTATTGTGTGTTCCAGATGTGTGTGGTTGTGCAGTTTGTTTCTAACTCCCTCCCTCTCTCATTGGTGGATCTGGTAAGTATAGGGTTGGTAAGTATTTCCACTGACTTGGTCAGTGTGACAGTGTCTGGTGGGTGGTTGCCGCTCTCAGAGTTGCTATGGATACCTGTGTGCCCATCGCAGGCACCTTCCCCAAGCTCATCTATTGGCGATGAGATTATAGGAGCTACATCACAGACAACTCAACTTGAAAAAGTTGGCAAAGTTTTTCAAGTTTGTGGCTCATAATCCGTCTTAATCTTGGTCAGTCGAAACCATCCTTGTTTATTTTCAGGTCTTTATTTCTCCGTTTGGAATTTTCTTTCTTAGAAAACTATTATTTTGAAGTTTTCTTCAATTTAAAAGCAATTAGAAAAAAGACTTAAAATACAGTGACATAGCCCCTTTAACAAGTTAGTTTTTTTTTCTAACTAGTTGAGTGTGGTTAAACAGTGCTTTGCAAGACTTCAAACAAATCTTGGCAACCTACATACATGTATATGGCAGGATATCTGTTACGTACGGATGACGAATAACAATAACATTCTGACCATATACATGTATGGGAAATGTGCGCATTTGTTGAATAATAAGTCGGACAATCAGGTTGTATCCACCTGACTGAAAAAACTTTGTCGAGAAATATGTACGAACTCTAAACAATATGTGGCTTTCTGGGAAATGAGTGAGCTAATATACATATATGGAAAATACTCCAACCGATAAAGATAATGATAAGAGAGCCAGAGGAGTAGAGATGGCAAAGTACCTCCACTGAATCCCATGTTTACTTGAACATTCTGGCTTAAAGAAAATCTGTTTTGGCTTAGCAGTGATATTAAAGTTGTCACTAACCAATAGGCTAGTTAGCAAAAAAAGTAAGTCTCAAATCCTGAAAAGGTGGCATAATTTGTTTGTGGTTTGTGTTTTTTTAGAACAACTTCTTTTTCAATCAGGTATAAACAGTACAACAAAACAGTACATGTATACATTTTGTAAATGCTGCCCTTGTACACAAGGCCCCGGTTGTTTAAAGGTTGGATAAAGCTATCCAATCGCTATCCAGTGGATAGCGTTGCTTGTTTTGTCAACACTTTTCCACTGGATAGTGATTTATTGGTGGATAGCATTATCTACCCTTTGAACAATGAGCCCAGATTTTTATCGTACCTTTCAACTTGATCAATGGCGTCAGATCCCTTAGTTTGTTGTCGTTGTCATATAATGAGCATGGTATCTCAGGAACTGCAGGGGGTTTTGAGCAAGCCTCATTTGTTACAAACTCAAAGATTGCTACACACTTGCTGCTACCCACACTGACATCCACAAACTGAGGTGATCCCTAAAATGTATTAATCACAGGAAAAAAATTACATGAACTGCTCTCCCTCAGATCACAGGCAGATCAAACATAAGTTAGGTTAAATCTGCATTGAACTGAGACCTCTGTGACACTGTTGTGAGTGCTCTGCCAACTGAGCTTGAGCCAGTTGTGAGCTGGTCACTTTGCGAGTTCATAGAAAGCCCATAGAATATGCCTACAGGTACATTATGAAATATCATGTATATGTGTGCATTCTTCATTGCTGGTTACAAGCCTTTCAAGAGTTTATGGGAAAAATGGAATAATGTTATGCCTGGTAGAGAAATGACAAAAATAACATCAATCGGTCAGTGACACAAGTTACTTGGGGAAAAATTTTTTTCAAATTCTCCAAAGACCTCCAAACAGGAGTCAAACCTAAAAATAACCTTCTGCCAACCCTCCAAGTTTATTTTTTTCCTGGTAGCCATTTGGCGACGCAGTGCTCAAGTTTGGTCGCCAATGAAAAATTTAAGTCGTTAAATTAAGCTCACACTTTCAATCATTCTTCTCAATTTTAGTTGCCAGGCTGGTGAATTCAGTTCAAATTTAGTCGCCAGCTCCAAAATTTAAGTTGCCATGGTGACTGAAATAGTCTTAATTTGGAGGGTTGTCTGCACTCCAATCAGATGCTCCTCCACTGAGCAACATGTTCATGTCACTCATGGGATCTAGGCCATAAAACTAAGTTCAAATGTGGACCTTGTGCTTGGTCACTAATAAAATCATACAAAGGAAACAGTAAGCCACCACAGAAGTGCAACACACATTATTGTAAATGTACAATGCATAGTCTGTTCCAGTCTCTCAGTAGTTGGGGGAAGGGGGAAAACTAAGGGGAACAAGGAAAATAGAGAAAACGACTTTTCCAAGAGCTAGGTTCCCAAGGCAGGTTTTTTGCACCTTTCTAAGCGCTTGAATGCCAGGAAACTCTCAAAGACAACCTTCTAAGATGGAACACAATCCAGGTTCCTTGAAATCATGCGTGCGGACCGTGCTCACAATCTTTCTGACTGGCGCTTGTTCTGAGGTGTTGATACCGGTATCTCTTGACCACAAATATGGTAGATGTATACATCAGCGAGAACAGCCGGGGAGCTTAAATACTGCAATTCTTTGGTTGTGTCTAATAAAACAATTATTCCACTTGCGCTTGCTGGATATGAGATAGCTATAGCCAACTCCGTGCTACACCCCAAGTTGGCTTTGTACCACCTTATATCCAATGCATGCTTATGGAGTAATTGTTACCTATATCAACACCATAATCAGAATTCTATTTAAGCTTATTAAGCGTAATACTTACCAAAACCTTTCCACACCTCATGAAAATATTTGTTTCCCAATTTTTGTTATTCCCCATGTCGGGGCATGGTCCACCCGTATAATTCATAATGAAGCCTGTCCCATCTTCACTTTTTAAAAGCTTTGGATGTTGAGAGCCCATATTCTTCGGACGTAAATCGTCCGTTGTAGTCGAACAAACGGACCAGTCATCCGACTTTTCATTGCAATTATGATGGTCGACTTTACCACAAACATTGATGTAGTATGCCTTCTGTAGCTTGTCTACAACAATCTTCCACGTCCTGAAAAAATTCATTAATACAAGTCATCTATCAGTTAAGAATAGGACTCTGGAAATTCCAAAACGTAAGAAGTAATGCAAAATAAAGATTTCTTTCTATGCGCCACACGGAAGTTTCCGAAGTTTCGAACCCCTCTAGGTTTAGCGACACTAGCACGATATTTGATTAAAATTTCTTACCAATTTGTGATGGAGTATTTAGCTTTACCTACAGTCAGTGTGCATTTTGATGGAGGCTTTGCGTAAGCGTAAGGCCCAAATAATAACAACAAGCAAGCTAACACTTGTTTCACTTGGTCCGCCATCTTGGATTAGTCATGCGTAATAAGGTTGCGGTTACGTCACTCGGAAAGTGATCTTCATGTGACCGTCACCGGAGTTGTGTTTGTTCAGTGTCTGGAAAGCACCGCCTACAACCAAACGACGCGCAGGGCCAACGGGAAACTGGGAATAGGAGAAGGTTTGCTATGTCCTTCGAAGACTGAGTTTTGAATCCCATAGGCCAAAATCCGTACACTCCCCCCACCCCTACCCCCTTCCCTATCTTACAGTACGGAACGTCTTCTTCATACTGGATGTGGGGTGGGGGGGGGGGGGGGAGAGGATGGTAGGGGTGGGATATTTTGACATGTTTACAAAATAGACATTCCTATATAAATCAAATTTCGATCCTCTTGTTTTCTTGCGAATCACACTGCACTTAGTCCAGTCCCTGTTGAACTCAGACGCGAGAAAAGAGAGCAGGGACTATACTACACTGCATGCACTCTTACTTACATAAATTCTTACTATATTTTGTTATACATATCGTGTTTGCAAACAATTTATTTTGTCTTTCCAGGCCCTGCAAACAATTTTTTTCAATTTTTTTCATCCCCCCCCCCCCCCCTCCAAAAAACTAATGGTCAGTCACTAAGGGAGAAAACTATGAGATCGTTTCCGCAAGAAAGGGGCGTTAAAAAACAAAAGATGCCTCTAAACCTGGCTGGCTGTCTCCAAACTTAATTTATATCTACCTGTTGTTTCACAACAACCCCCCGTCCCTCCCCCAAAAAATCGTGAGACATAATAATACAAATAATAATAATAATAATAATAATAATAATAATAATAATAATAATAATAATAATAATAATAATAATAATAATAACTTATTTAAACATTTTGCAGTTAAAAAGAAACTGATTTATCAAGTGACTCTTACATGAAATGATAAGTCTACTATTTACAGTTAAAAAACTATCAAAAATAGACTACGCATAATATTAGTTACGAAGCCTGCTCAGTTCGCAGGCTAGGTCACTTGTTATTTCGCATGCTGGTTTTCTTCTCTGACACCAAAAATAGTCCTTATAATTGAGCTCCTCGTGGGATAAACGCGGGGAATGATGGGAAGGACGCAGGTTTTTTTAATTATTATGTTTCAAAACTCTTCCTATACCTGACATATAAAGAGTGCGTGTGCGGACGGTTATTCAAATTACCCTGATGATTGACTTAGTGAAAACGTTCGTTTTTTACCTTTTTAAGGTTTTAACATTTTTAAGAAAGTTTTACAATAATAAACTGTAAAACGCAGTTAATGGATCGTGACGTAGTACGCGTTACGGTCAGTCAAGGTCACCAATGCATGCATGCTGGCAATGTAATTCTACTGTGTTGCAACACTGTCTCATTTTATTTCTTTCGCTTAATGCGGTTGGCTAAGGCCTTCAATGTTTCACAATGTTATCTCGTGATGCCTAGTTGCTTTACAGTACGTATTTTACTATTGGTTGTACATTGTACCTCATGTGTCTGTTAAGTTTATACCTTTGATGTAACACTTCATTCTCCTCGTGGTAGCATTGTAATAGTATCACAGTTATTTCGTTTCAATCGTTGTAAGTTTTTTCCCACCCTCCCAGCCCCTTTTGTGGGAGACTTCTTGTTTTGTTACAATAAATTTGGGACACTTCCCCTTTTGCGGTTCTCGGTTAAGTCTTGGTAGCGACTTCCCCCAAGCCTTTTGGTTTTGTTTTTGCTTGTGTTTGTTATTTCTTTGCCTGCTAATACACTTGTCCGATCCAGCACTAGCTTATGGTGCTGGGGAGATAAGTGAGGCTTTTAAGGGCACACGATATGTATCGACCTGCCAATACTCTTGCTCTGCCTGTCAGCGTAGTCCTGGGGAGACAAGTGAGGCTTTAAAAGGTCACGCAATTTTAGTCGCTTGTCACGCCAACCGCAGGGTATGTGTCCCCCATTACGCCAAACTTTGTGTTGTGTGTTTTGATTTATTACATAAGATATTTTGATGCGGAACAGAGACATTAACCTTGTAAATTATAATTTTAAACTCATTTCGTACATTTCGTATTAAGAGTTTAGCACGAGGGCTCGAACGCTTCAAACTCGTTTTCATGCTATGGCGATAGTTCTATGCGCGCGCAATGCGTCACAGAGTGATGTAGACGTCAAATCCGCGGGAATAATAGAGTTTCCAAAGCCGTCGAAGAAATCTCTTTACTTCAATTGAGTAGACGCCTTAAGCTTAACGATGTATCATTTTCCTCATAAATACGAAGACGAGCAGAAGAAGGAAAGAAAACGTGCACGTAGACGACGTCGTAAAGAAATGATGCTAAAACAGTGCAGAAAAGCAGAGCAATCTCACCAAGCAACATTCCCTGTTCTGGTAGAACGATCCAAGGCCAGCCCTTCATCAAGGCACAGAACCAGGATATATCTTTCCCCGGATTTTTCGCCCTCTTACAGTGCAGCTTTTGACTCGGCAGAGAACAGCGACAACGAAGAATATTACAGCACTAGGGCTAAGCTACCCGCTCCCAACTCCGTCAGTGAATCCAGCCACCAAGTGCGGTCGAGAAAAAAGAAGAAAGCAATTAAATATGAAGAGGAAATCAACCACTCCTTGTATCCTTCGTATTTTGATACACCCCCGTCCAGAAATGGAATGAATTTCGCGTTGGACGCGCCCTGTAATAGAAGCATGGATCATCTGCCAGCCAGAAAGAGTATGGAGAATATGTATGGTATTGACCCGCAAGAAAACAAGATGCGTTTCAGGAAACCGAGCAAACTACCTCCAATAGACAAGGAAAATAGATCCAATACAGATGAGTATCCTGGCTTTGGGCTAAAGCGTTTCTGAAAACTGGTTAGTTTGAACTGCAACTCCGTTAAAAGTTGACAATGATCCTTGGTGAATTGACATTTTATGAATCGGATAAAATCAAAATGATTTTGTTCCTTTGTCGAATGAAATAATGTCAAATGCATTCATAATTTTTAATTCTACAGTACTGCATTAAATTGATTACTATGTTTCTCTGTTTTGCGTATCTCGTTATTGACAAAACTGTTAGTAGAGACCTCCAGATCAGAGTACAAATACGAGAACGAGTACGACTTTCGAATTACAATCCAGTTACGATCCCAGAGCCATCAATTCTCCCTGTTGGCTGTTGCTGGCCAGTTGAAAAGGGGAGTAACGGTACGAGACACACAGCGGTCAAACCCCGGGGGTCAAACGCCGCACGTGTGCGCAGTTTCTGTGCAATTCCCGCCAAAATTCTCCGCCGTCCCTGGAAAGTTAAGGTTTATACGCTGCTTATGGATGAGATTTTTGATAATTGATCTCAACTGAGATTTTCTCAGTCACCGTACTATTTCTATAACAGTTTCTTACAAAAGTGTGCACACCTTCGAGTCAAATTCTTAGAAAAGTTCGAGGCGCCGAAAGCCTGAGGTGACGTCATTTTTGCGTTTGACCGCTGTGTGGGTACGAGACTTTCTCCAAAAAACTGCTGCGCTGCGTCGGCGGGCAAGTGAAACGTTCCCGTCAGTTCAGGCTCGTAACTAGGTATATGGGATCAAGGATCACAGCCTCGGGATCGTGATCATGGACCCGGGATCCCGGGTCACAAGTCATGGCATGTCATGGGATACGGATCAGCCAATCAGATGGGATCAGAATGGAACCAGGGATCAAATGTTGCCACATTTTGGGGATCAGGAATCAAAATTTAGAGCTAAAATTTGGGATCAGCGATGAAAAATATACCTGTTTACGGAGGGTAGCAAAGGGTGTGTCGACAAGACTCGTGATCCCGTTTTACGAACAAATTTTAAACAAATCCTAAAAGGCTCGCTTCGCTAGCTTATTTACTGTGAAAACTCGCGAGGTCGACTTGTGGCAAGTCTACACGTATACTTGAAACAGCAGAATTACGAATCACATTTCTTTTCCAGCGATTTTCACGCGTCACAGTATAATTGTTGCCCTATTTTCACGCGTCACAGACTAATTTTTGTCCTTTTCACGTGTCACGCATAAACCCTTTGCTACCCTCTTTACGACCCTGTTCAGTTGATTGTCACCTGGAAGTCGATAAAGGAAAATTAACCGCCGTGGCGATTTTGGAAAGCTGATGTCTCAATCGTGCGTCAGCTCTTCGTAAGGGCAAAATGCTGCGACAAAGCACATTTATGATGCTTCGTTACGGCTTTTTATTGCACAGACGAAGGGCTAACGCACGAAACGTCAGCTTTACAAAATCCACGAACTCCGGTTTATTTACTTTTAGAGCAGTTTTCAATTGAGTGTCGTAAAACCAAAACCAAAGTAATTACTCTGGCCAATCACAAAGGACACAGACAATGAACTGCATAAGGAGGACACTGTAGCTCACAGTTTGAACTCAGAGCGAAAAAAACCGTAATAGTATTTCCTGTTAAACCCAAAGAAGCAGATAGTCAAATTGCTCGTTAAAATTGCAGATGTGGCCATTAATTGGCACAATAATATGTTTCCGCGAAACTTGCGCCATCTTTGTTTTTGATCTTGCGCGAAACTCGCGCACGTGAGATCGCCTTAGGTTGAGCAGTCGACTCTGTCATGTGAATGCAGAACGAACTTCATTCCGGAAAGAATTCCGGAATGAAAGTCATTCCGGAATTTATATGTAAACAGGCCCCTTAGTTTTCAAGTGTGCAATATAAATTTAAAAGGAAGAATTCCTGAGTGTGATTGGCCAGTAGATGTGTTGACTAAATTACCAGCCTTGAACGAAGACCAGGCGCGTTGCAGTTGTTGAAATCTAAATCGAGCCAACCAAATGTAGTTACTCCTCTCTCCTCCGCAGAGGCCTCTTATTTTTTCGTACGGGCTGGGAAATGGGGAGAGGTGAAAAGTATGCGCGCGGAGCCTGGGGAGAATCGAAACGAAAGAGTGCGGGTTTTCCCGTCGTCCCCCGCGCTCCCCCTATTTTTCATTTTTCGTGTTTTTCGCCCTCCCTCACTGAAGGAGCCTCTCTGGAGGAGAGAGAAGTTACCCTTGACTAGTTTCACAACAGGCATGAAAAAAAGCCGTTCTGGTTAGCAACCTACTTACTAGTTAGTAAGATCAACTGGACTCTCTTCTAACTTAAAAAAAAAATCAACCACAATACTTTATTATTCTAAATACAAAGATCAATATTAATTTCACGTGAGACAATTTTAAATAAGAAACTTGACTACAGCAGTTGTTTGTTGCACAAACAACAGAGTGTGCTGAAAAACGAGCGTTGTATGCTACGTACGTATAACTAAGTTGTTATTTGAAGAAAATCACTAGTTTAGTTTAATTTTAAAAGACGTTATTAATTTTTCCAATGTGCTAATGAAAGAAAAAAGTCATCTTCAGAGAGTCAGAGCAGATGAGGTTTGTTAGCCTGCGTCTACAGCTTGACACCTTTCTCATCCGCCTAAAAAAAAATAATACCAGAGAACAAATCAGTGTTGTTTTGTTAAAGACGGTTTTCCTTCGTACTGAATTGTCATCAAAGCTTTTCAAGGTCAACGGAACGTCGTCCCCAGGGTCTTCTCCGTGACGATTTTTCGATAAATGGCGGCTCGTCATTTTGAAAAGTACTGAGAGAAAACTCTGATGACGAGGTGTCCATACTATATCAAGTGAACTATCTGTTAGAGGTGTCAGTAACATGGGGTTTACCGCAAAGAGGTAACCGTTATTTAAAGCAAGAAGCTTGCCGGGGTCCGTGTATTGCGGATCGAATTGGAATTTGAAAGTGTTGGATTTTGTGGAGGAGTACCCGGGGAAAAACCCTTGGAGCAAGGACGAGAGCAACAACAAACACAACCCACATACGACGCCGAGTCCGGGTATCGAACCTGGACTACATTGGTGGGAGGCGAGTGCTCTCACAGACTGCGTGATCCCTGCTTCCTTACATGTCTTTCGGATTTTGCAACGCCATAGATGACGGATACGCCGCCCGAAGCAATTGATCATGACAGTGAGCCAAGAGTAGTAAAGGATTGGGTTATAAACGTTATCTCTCTGTTCCACGCACATAATCACGTACACATAACTGTATATAATTATTCTCTTATGGTCAAGGCTAAATTTTACTTTCTGAAAATAGTTTACCGTCGTACCTTCTTTTTCAGCCATTTCAAAGCTATAAGGACCTGCGCAAAACAATAGAAAAACAAAAGTCAGCAGTTACATGTTTTCTTGCGCTTGTTACGTGTTCTCCCGCGCTTGGCACTGGTTACATGTTTTCCCGCGCTTGATGCTGGTTACACTATTTCCTGCGCTCCGCACTGGTGACATGTTTTTCCGCCCTTGGCACTGGTTACATGTTTTTCCGCGCTTGATGCTGGTTACACTATTTCCTGCGCTCCGCACTGGTGACATGTTTTTCCGCCCTTGGCACTGGTTACCTGTTTTCCCGCGCTTGATGCTGGTTACACTATTTCCTGCGCTCCGCACTGGTGACATGTTTTTCCGCCCTTGGCACTGGTTACCTGTTTTCCCGCGCTTGATGCTGGTTACACTATTTCCTGCGCTCCGCACTGGTGACATGTTTTTCCGCGCTTGGCACTGGTTACATGTTTTCCCGCGCTTGATGCTGGTTACACTATTTCCTGCGCTCCGCACTGGTGACATGTTTTTCCGCCCTTGGCACTGGTTACATGTTTTCCCGCGCTTGATGCTGGTTACACTATTTCCTGCGCTCCGCACTGGTGACATGTTTTTCCGCGCTTGGCACTGGTGACATGTTTTCTCGCGCTTGGCACTGGTGACATGTTCTCCCGCGCTTGGCACTGGTTACATGTTTCCCCGCGCTTAGCACTGGTTACATGTTTTCCCGCGCTTGGCACCGGTTACATGTTTTCCCGCGCTTGGCACTGGTGACATGTTTTTCCGCGCTTGGCACTGGTGACATGTTTTTCCGCGCTTGGCACTGGTGACATGTTTTCTCGCGCTTGGCACTGGTGACATGTTCTCCCGCGCGTGGCACCGGTTACATGTTTCCCCGCGCTTGGCACCGGTTACATGTTTCCCGCGCTTTTCCCGCGCTTGACACTTGGTATTAAATTCGGTCTCATGTTTTCCCGTGATATCAGTTAAGAGTTAAGCTTCAAATTCTGAATGGTTTCTTTCCATTTTCTATCGCCGTGCTTATAAGCTTGGTGGTTACTTTGACTGTTGATTTACTCATTGTCAAAAAGCGTGTCTGATCGATAAGCTACAGAAATAAGCACATACCTGAGGAATATTCTGTTTTTCAAACAGATCTACAGTAACAAATCCATACTCCTTTTGAACCCCGTACGAGGTCACAAAATCACTAAACCAACCAATGTTTTCCATCTGCGAAGAGAATTCAAAAATATGCATAATATAATAAATCTTTTCAAGGTAATTCTGTATGAGCTATTTCGGCCTGGCAATGCCTTGATGATGACTCCTGACAGCTACTTAAAAGACAATTTGGCTGTGCGTATGGCGTTCAGGTCTTGGCCAACCCTAGTCCAGTTCCTGTACTCTCTCTTCCACGCGCCCTTTATAGGGGTTGAACCCAGGCGCGCAAAGAGAGAGTCCAGGATAACTTGCATGCGCATGCTCAGAACGAACCAATCAGAAGCGTTTAGTGTGGCGTCACTTGCTTAGGACGCGCGCGCTAGGTTAAAAATGCTCGCTCAAATGACGAATTCCACTACGCGACCAAGCGCGCGAATAAATGCAGGAAAAATTATTTGCTAAATTGCATCCAAAACCAATTCAATAGACAGCTACAAAATACTAGGAATAGTAAATGGATAGCGAATTGTGTTTTGTCCGAGAGCTTTTAGTAGACACTGACTGGAAAGCTTGGCTTTTTTAAGTTATTCCGGTGACCCTGCTTTAGTACACGGTCGCGTAGTTGAACTCGTCATCTGTGCGCGAGCGTTTTCAAAAGTGCTGCCAAATATGGTTTTTCTCCCAATTTTGGGGGAAAAACTAGCGCATGCGCATGCAAGTTATCCTGGACTCTCTCTTCTCGCGCCTGGGTTCAGCCCCTATAAAGGGCGCGGAAGAGAGATCTCAGGGACTGGACTAGGCCAACCCACGGGGATATGTTATGTGGCTACTACTCTCAAATGGAATCTTTACTTCGTGTGTATAGTGCTGTAGGTATATTAAAAGATTACGAAGAGCACTGACTGCTGTAAGCAGTGGAAGGAGGAAGCAGAACTTTACTCGTTGACTGACATTTCTTGGAGATGACAAATGTTGGATTGCTCCTACCATGCTCACTTCATGCAAATAGTTACACGCGAGATAAACGCACAATTCAATTTAATGGTATTCAACTTACACGATACAAGCTTAATTGAACTCTTCACTTGACTTTTTTTTTCTCAATGCAAAACGTACCTTGTGGAATGGCATTTTCTTTTCATTGACTTTCTTTATTGCACCAGGCTGGATCTTGTTTGCTAGACTGGAGAAAATGAAAAAAAAAATGAATCAATCTGAAGACATAAAACTGAAAAAAACTCAGAGACTCAAAGGACAGTGCAGAATGCAATTTGGCCAACAACTGACAGCATGATAATAATTTTCCAGGGTAATTTCGCTTGAGAATAAGTCAAATGAGTTCACCTTTCAGTCTGAAACGCTGTTTCATGTGTACTTGTAAGATGTTGAAAGACCAAACGTGACAACTAAATCACGCGACACCTTCATCCGGGAGAAAGATTTCCCTTATTGAAAAGTCACACACGCGGCCGACCAGTTGACACAATTAAGAGACGATTTTTTTAGTAAAGGAAGTTTTCAATCATTTGAACCGTTGTGTTTTACGTACACTTTCGTTGATTTGAGAGTTTTTAAGCAGCAAACGTGATACTTTTACTTTTCGTGCAAACTTATGTAACATGACTCTAATTTAAGTCTAATTAAATTAACGCCACGGATTCTACAAGAATCATACCGCATTGAAAATCACACCACGTTGGACTTTGCTACAAACTTTCTAAACACGTCTCTGTTATTTTAATTTTCGTTAGTTTGAATTCAGTTTGATATTGAAACAGCAAACGTGATATTTGTGCTTTTCGTGCAAAGGTTTGCAACATGATACCTTTGTTTTTCTCGTAGACTGCTGTGATGCCTTAAAGTCTAATTAAATTAACTCTACGGATTCTACAAGAATTCGTTTTCTGTTAGATATTTAATCTTACCATAAGCGCTCCAGTTATCCTCCCTCTTTCTGACTTGTAAGCTCATACTAGAACTTTACTTTTTGCTAGATCGAGATAGAGCGGTAGCGACTGCAACTAAACACACTTGGTGCGTTTCTATCGCGCAAGGCTCTCTTACGTTAATACTATGTGACTATGTATATTGCTTAAACAGACATTACTTGCAGAGTGTTTGCCCGTCTTCCAACGCCTCAGCAAAGGACATTGGGTCGTCTGAAGGTACTGAAGCTCCAGTCGCCCTCTTTATCCAGGAACAGATCTCCTCTGCTAAACCTTTATCCCATTTTGAGGCCATCTAACCAAATTAACCAAAAAAAAAACACATTAAGTTTAATATCACTGATTTGAAAGTGATCATCTGAAAACTCTAAGCAATAGGCCTTATTCGTATTCTCGGTATTGGACTGGAACTAGCTTGCAATGGAGGCTAATGCGGGTAATCTTTTCAAATGCAAATGACATAAAGCTGCTTTTAATGATATTCCCCCGCAATACCGAGAATACGAATAAGGCCTATTGCAGCCAGTGAAATGTTGGCAAAGAAGTAAAGCGTCAAGCCGCCTGACGCGTTCTGGGGGAGGAGCGGGTCGCGTTGCAAAGGACAAGAATTATTTTGTATCGGTAATATTGTGCTGATTTGAATTGGTTCTGAAATTGAAACTTCATCACAGTCGGCAGTCACAGCAGTTAACGGCATGCCAAATATTATACATAATTTATTGAAGGTGGTAGAAGTTCTTAGTTTCAAACATTAACCCACCAAAATGAACATAAATTGAG
This sequence comes from Oculina patagonica, assembly GCF_052425735.1. Classification (NCBI taxonomy): domain Eukaryota; kingdom Metazoa; phylum Cnidaria; class Anthozoa; order Scleractinia; family Oculinidae; genus Oculina; species Oculina patagonica. The sequence goes on from NC_135763.1 coordinate 10,194,174, forward strand.
CGTTGGAAATTTGTATGTTTGAGGCGTAGCCATAAAATTTCATCGAAAGAAGTCGGGATGGCTTGTCTAAAACAACTTTTTTGAGCTACTAACTAAGGAAGTATTAAAACTATTTTAATTTGCTCGTATAGACACAGCCGAAACAATGTTCCCTGAAGCTTTAGACTCCCAAAATACATTAGCGCTGAAGTGAACTTGAACTGATTCGAATACTTTGTAACTGAAAGTAAAATAATTTAGTCTTATTTCTTCTCTAAAGGAGTGAAGGGGTCCGTAAAATACTGTTGAATAATGAACTAAACTACGCGTAGAAATTTCAACTTGTTTACAGTGCTGGACTAGTTGAAATTCAAATTCCTGTAGTGTAAACTTAAGTCAGTATTCAGTCAAAAGATTCGTTTGTTATCCCGGTTAGGTTTCTTAAGATCTCTTAAATGTAATGTAGAATATAAATGCAAAAAATATATAACTTTACCTCTGTCCCAATAGCTACCCTATGCGAATTATCAGATGTGGAAGTCGAGTGCGATCGAAGACTCGAATTTCTCGCTTGGGTTAATATCTTTTAACGAGCGCCAAGTAATTTGCATCGTAATTGTCAAAAGAAGAAAGCAGCTGAAAGATTTACTGTGACAGCTCGATAAACATGACAATGGAACGCATTTAAAATCGGTTTAAACCAATCACGAACAGTATCAATTGCCGGAAAAGATAGCTCCTAACAAAAACAGTCTTCATTTAAAAAGCTTTCTTCCATTTTGCGCCAAAAAAATAATTTTATTATTTATACATTCAAAACGAGTGACGATTAGTGTTACATTGGGTATATTTTTACGATGGTCTCGGAGATAGTCACCTGCGATTGGGCGAATTTTCCCGTTTTAGGCCATGTTACACGAGGCAATTCTCATTGCAACTTGCTATGCAACAAACGTTGCAATGCTAGTTGCCAAAAAATACGTGTAACACCCTATCTTTGCAACCTGCAATGCTACAGAATGTTGGGTTGCAAGAACTGAAATTTAGAACTATAGAGCCACATGACGTCACGGCAGCCATATTGGTGTCCGAAAACGAAGGAACGGCGGCCATGTTGGTGTACCAAGCCATTCCTCCAGGAATTAAACTTTATTTTTATGCAAAAATAATCTTTTGTTTTAGTAAACCAATATGGCCGATGGTCACGTGAGCAAAAACGCTCTTTTCTCTACTTTTGGCAACGTTGCGAGACAAGGTGCATTTACAACGCTCCGAATTGCGCCAAAACACTCCTTTGTCACATTTCTAAATGCCACGTGACCTGTTGATTCTAAATATACTCATTGCGCATAGTTATCTTTTAACACCGTGTACTACGCATTAGTTTTAGGTTGAACACATAAAACAGACCGATTGTGTAATAAGCCGCGGCATAATGCGCGGTCGCTCAGCTAAGTTCCGATTATTGAGCTTTTGAAAGTGCCGTAAAGGCTGCGTGTTTAAATATATGTGAATCGTAACATGCAAAAGCAATTTTATTAAATGAGCCAATCTGAGAGTGTGGCCTTCACTCGCGGGAGATTTCAAGATGATAATTTCTAGCGGATGCGCTGAATATAAGTTGCGAGCAAAAATTGCGAACATGTGGCACCCTTTGCAACTTGCAATGTATATCAGTCGTCGTCGTTGCGTTGCAAGTTGCAAGACAGCCCCATCATTAAGGCGGGTTTGCACGGTACGATTTGTCGCCCCGCGGAGTTTGGCCCAGCTTTGATAGGAAAATGAGTGCGCAGTTAAAAGTCGGCTCGATTTTAAAAAAATCTCCAGTGCCACAGTTTTGAGAAATCGGGCCGATTTTTATCCTCGCAATTCACTAAGGCAAAGAAGATCGGGCCGATGAAATCGCAGCTTGTAAATTTGCTTGGAACAAATCGGGCCGACAAATCGCAGCGTGTAAGTCGGACTTTAGAAATGAACCAGTAAGCAATGGGAGAAGTCATTTTTATTGCAGTGATAAGTTACTTCATTTATAAACCTGGATAAGCCATTCTTAGTGTGAAACTGGTACTCTTTTTTAGGATAATTATATCTCACTTAAAATATTGCCAAGAAAGAAAGGCCGTATTTACTAAAAAAAAATTGCATGGCATGCGAAACCCTGCACCACGCGCGCGAGTGCATTGCAAGTGTTCTTGCTACATGTAATCCTCAAATCAATGTTAGCCATCTTGACAATTTCTAAATGTAATCATTCTGTTAAGTGCACTGATTAAATTCTTTAGCCTATATCCGGCTGTCTTATCTACGTTTCGTCTGTTAACGTTTTTAAAAAAATCCTAAGTCATTTTATGAAAGGCTCCCACGATCCAACGACTAGAAACAAAATGTTCATGTTCCATCGCTGATTTTGTGGCGGGAAAGCCGCTGGAATTACGTTACGCAAAGTCGTGTTTTGTGTCGGTCTGATCAATATTGACTTATCAGTCTTAATCAATATTTATAAAGTTTTAGCGTCTTATGGGGATTGAAGAAAAGAAAGCGCTTTTTGTCCAAGGATTCACCCTTCCATTAATAAACAGTTTTATATAGCAATCGTTTTTTTGTAATCGAAAACCAAAAAGTTGGAAAAGTGCATTTAGGTCTAATACTTTGTTTTGGTTCGTGAACAAAAACCATTACGTTATTGTTTATATTTTAATCCTTTTGATAATTTATTCTACGCTTTCAATCGACAGCAAAAGTGAAAGCTACGGGGCCTCTGTTGTCTGGAATCAACCCAAAAGCTCCTCCCAGAGAGTCGAAGAATTAAATTTAAATCTTTAGATACCTCGTTAGAAAGTTAAAAAATGCGTCTGGGTTCAAAAGCTTAAATAAAACCTTTCTGTACGCTCTCGGCATTTTCATGCAGTTTTCATGGTCCCTTTCGTGCACAGCGACAGTTTAATGCAAAGGGCATTCGTCTGTTCTTCAAAGGCCATGAGTTTTTACATAACTATGCTAAGGTGGTCGATTGGATATGGAACAGAAAACTTGCGCAGATATTATCACTCAGTTACTTTGACACGCGAAAAAATGACCCGAGACAATTTACCCAAACAAATACGTTTTCACAGTCGATCGACAAAAGTAGGTACAATATTTATCGCATGCACGCTGTGATCGAAGCTCATACATATTTTTACTTTCAAATTCTACATTGCGAAGCTTTTTTGGGTGTAAGATCTGGCGTTGATCTGAATTTGACTCGCTATCAGTTGACGAGCTTTATAATTTAACAGCCAGATTGCAGTCTTTGGCCTTTGTAAGAGTCGCTCGACATTAACAGCCATTAACTGGGGCATTCAAGCCCGAGGAATTGATTCCAATCAAGATTGTATGCTTGAGCAGAGATCAAAACTACAATTACAAAAAATTACCTTGCTTTTACCGTCGGCTGCAGAAGGATGAAACGGACGATAAGCCATCCTTGAGGTTGACAAGAGCGGTCGACAAGAGCGGTGGACTTATCTGTCTGAAGTGAACGAACTGATATGGACTCACGAATGGCATGTGTCACGCCTGTGTAACGCCCGTCTACGAAAAAAAACATCAGATCAGCCATGCAGACAGGAGAAAATTTTGATGCTTTCAGATAATGACCATAATGATGTTCCACCCGCCTGGGTGAAGGTGAAAGGAAGAAATGGCAGGTTGATTATTTTTTTCGCGTGGAAATGTTTTCAGAGCAGCCATCATGATGCCACACCGATCGAGGCTGCAGCTTTCCGCGCGTGCTTAAGATTAGTGGGTTCCGGTACACAAACCCGGTACACAAACGCGCGCGGTAATCAAAAAACCCTCTGGTAACCGGAGTGATCAGTGTCATGCACTGCTAGGTATAAACAGGCTGGATGAAACAAAAAATTATCAACCTGTTTTGTCAATCCCGGCTATCACATATTTTGTAGTTGTCCGACTTAATCCCGGGGTCCGGGGATTTAACAGACGATGCGAGTTTATATTTAGATCTATGTGCCTCATGGTTAGTGCGCTGGACTCGGGTAGCCTGCGTCGCAGACTTAATCTAACCCCGGCTAGGACTTAACCAAGGGTTTAGTTTCGTCTGTGGCGCAGGCTAGACTCCGGATCGAGCGGTCCGGGCTCAAGCCCTTGGCCGCGGCATTGCGATGGGTTCTTGGGCAAGACACTTTACTCTCGTACTACCCCCTCTCCACCCAGGTGTATAAATAGGTACCCGCGAATCCACTGCTAGGCATAACAATGCGTTGGACTAGCATCCCATCCAGTGCAGTGGGGAGTAGAAATACTCCTAGTCGCTTCATGCTAGGGAAACCGGGATAAGCTCCAGTAGCTCCGGCTTAATGGGAAACTAAGCTCGAAATTGAATTGGAGTGCAAACAAATGAGGCTTTATTGTGTCATGCTATGGGAACTCACGGGGGAGACTAAGTAGGGCGGTCCCAGGGTGGTCACGACCTGCAATTCTTATCGATTCTGTCGCATCAGCTGGTGGAATGTTTTTTCGACGTCATCCCAATGTTTCATTAAACTGGCCTACTTTGTATTGGCAGTGGGTCAGTCAGTTAAGAAGTTCAGGTCGATCAGAGAGCCTGGGTCCTATTTTCTTGAAGTCGTCCACAGAAAAGGCCCGGTTATTCGAAATGGGAATACCGTATTTTCTCGATTAAACGCCGGGCCCCGAATAAACGCCGGGTCTCCAAGTTGTATTTGAAAATAAACCCCTTAGACAATTATTAAAGGTTGAATATGCTTTAAAAATAATGTCTAATTATATAGCTGTCAAAAAGAATGAATAAAGATCACTTCCTAGAAACATAGGGCTTGAAAAAAACTCCCTAATTCAAATAAACGCCGGCCCTATAGGGCCAAGTTTGAAATAAACGCCGGGGGCGTTTAATCGAGAAAATACGGTAACTTCACTAAACGGCGTCAGAATGGCTATTTTAAAAACGGTGAACGAGGAAAGATAATCCTTCTCCCCCCTCTGATCGCCATTCGCGCATCCTGTTTCCCCTTGTCCCTTCCCTTTGAAAGCATGACACACAAGGTAAGCCACCATCGGCCCGAGCCAACGGCGTCGGAGGCTACACAAAACGTGATGGGTCGTGATATCCATCGGGTATTCTCTCGTGATGGTTCATGATCAGTCGTGGGTAGTTGAACCTCTACGTCAAAACGAGAATAGGAAAACGTTGCGTCAAACTGGCTACGCGACTCATAAATTACTGCTAACTTCTGTTTTCATTAAAAATAAAATGAAAACGCAGTGAGCTTTGAGAGAATCAAAGGGCCCTTAGAGCCAGCTCATTCTTCTGCATTTTTTCGGGGGGGGGGGGTGGTAGGGTTTGGGAGTGGTGGTGGGTAATGAAAATGTACTGGTACAGTCCACTTAAGTCAAGTACAGTCCCCTGTAAAGTCAAAATCAGATACGCATGTGAAAAGAAATGAAATCACAATTTCACATCTTCTAAAAATGGTGCAACGTGAATCAAGTTGCCGAGCTGTTTAGACCTTAGGGTCCCATGGACATGGCCCCATTCCCCGCTACGTAAAAGTCCACAAGCAGTTATTTCAAAAAGAAATAGTATTTCGTTTCCGGATCGCGGAACGATAAGCATAATAAAAATATAATTGATAAGAGGAGAAGATCCTAGGTCGAGAATCAGTATTACGCGGGGAGGAATTGCGAAACAGTCAAGTTTTTTACATGTATGCACATTCCTTTACCCTTCCGTGCCAGCAAACACAAGACATCCGAAGACATCCAGTCTTGTTTGCTCTTCTTAGCGCTATTATTGATGGAAAATGTACAAAGTCAACAACAAAATAGACAGAAAAGCTAGAATATTTACATAACAATTAAACACGGAAAGGGCTTTCACAATATTTTCACCAATACATCGCTTTTAATAATCGATCGTAGGGTCGCATCCGTTTGGTATTTCTATTTGTAATTAAACTTCATAGCTTTTCGTCCTTCTGACAAATATATTTTCGATATTTGAAGACCATGTTTTTACTGCTAAAACGTGTGGACATTGTGGTTACGAGCTTTCTTCTGGTTGGATAGTGTGTAAATAGTTCACATCTTCCACGAAGCTCAGATACACATGTGAAAAGAAATGAAATGAATATTTGTTACCGTTTTAGATTACCTTTCTGTCAGCACGCATCTACCGGGCAGTGACAATCATTGTTCATGGATTGAGCAGCGAATGAGATTTGAGAGAAAGATGCGCATGAACACGTCGTGTAAAACGGATGACGTGAGTCACGGGAAATGAGATGACGTGACAGGAGACAAAAACGTGCTGCTCGGATGCCTGGCGGGACTTCATTGCGTGTAACAGCGCACGTTAAAATGAACCCCCAGGTTGTCAACATTTCGACTTTGTGATACACGTTTCCCTTTTTAAAAGTTCCGAAATTGTGATTTGATGTAAATTTATTTATTACTTTATAAAAGGATTTCATTTCTTTTCACATTTGTATCTGAGCTTCATTGAAGTTATTTATGACGTTACTTAGGGGGGAGGGGTAGCATGTAAAATTACTTCCGTTCTGCAACTTCCATCCACACATTTTTTTGTCCACACATTTTTTGCCCTCGCGCTGGACGACTTCCGCTTCCGTCCACATCTGATCCACTATAATACTCATTCTTTGAGAAAGAGCTAAAAAAAAGAGTTGACGTATCTTTATTTTTGGTTCATTGTGCATGCACAGAAATGCGTGCAGGGTCGCGTGCAGGTGAACATCAGCTGCGTCACGTCACGAGCCAAAACCAACTCTACTTCAAACGTACCAAATAAATTCCATTGAATATTTTTTTTAGATCGCTCTTTATACTTTCTCTTGGACGTAGACAGATCGGGGTCAGGGTCGAGGACATGTTGAGGGGTCTTAGAAAAAAAAATGAAAATATACAATTGATAAATTTTTGTAATAACGACGCGTGCGGGTCGTGCATTACTACAATTAAAAGAGTTGACGTAGCTTTATCTTTGGTTCATTGTAGACAGTTCCGAAATTGTGATTTCATCTAAATTTATTTATTACCCTATGCAAGGATTTAATTTCTTTTCACATTTGCATCTGCGCTTCATTGAAGTTATTTTTGACGTTACTAAGGGGGGAGGGGTAGCATGTAAAATTACTTCCGTTCTACAACTTCCGTCCACACAATTTTTGTACACGCACACGCGTGCAAAACAACTTCCGTCAACATCTGTATGACTCTAATACCTCATTCTTGAGAATGAGCTAAAAAGGCAACATGTCTACTGAGCCCTGTGGCAGTGTAATCTTAAATTAGATCTATTTTTCCCTAAAGGTCTTAAACAGCAAAGATATTTTAAACAAATAGTCACAAGCCCAAGAGTTTATTCGTACAAAACTACAAACTGCTACAAAGCCATTTCTTGTATACGATCTAAAAAAGTAGCGATAAATCACTTCCAAGCGTAGAAAATCAACGATTATGCAAACTATAATGATATTGATTTCCATCAGTGTTGAGTACTTTCTTGGTTCTTAAGGTCTGTTAGTGGTATGCGGTGTCTCCGGCAATCTGCCTTGGACGGCCATGATGGTCTCCTGACTGCGAGGCTCCTTTGTTGGAACCCATCTGGAGCCCGATCACATTTTGGCCCTCCTTGAGCTGTTCCTCGGTAAATTCGCGTTTGTTCTCTGAGGCCTCTTTGGGTCCCAACTGAGGTACAGCCTTGCCGAGTGCGTTTGCCTAAAGAATAGAAGACAAGAATCGATCAAAGAACGCGAGTGGTCCAGTCGGGGGAATAAGTGCTAGTTTTGGCAAATCGTCGTTGCAGCACTCGAAGAGTTTCCGAATTATTTCATCCAATCAAAAACTACCGTGAGCGCTCACGAGTGCTCCGAAAGTAATTACGCGATCAAATACGTCATGTTGCTTAGCAACTTCTCAGACGAGCACCGCGAGCTCAGTCCGTCTTTGACGCGGGATTTCGTCAAAAAGTGGTACTTTTCCCCCCGACTGCCTAGTTAAAACAAGAAATAAACTAACAAATTTCGATTATTTGACCTTACCTTTCGGGCGAAAGCAAGTAATCCAGTGATAACCTGCAGAAAAACAATACGGGGGCAAAAAAATTACAACGCAAAATACAGCAGCACTGAACAGGTAATAGTATATTAGGCCGAATCGCTTCATAGAAATAGAAATCGAGTGCGAATTAACTTTTTGCTTTAGTATACAGTAATTCTAACTTACTTTCCTTCAAATTAGCAGCCGTGTACGCATGCTCATCAGTTCATTCGACAATTTTGACGAAAATCGTATCAGACTGACTCATTCGTTCGCTGCACTCACTTGTCCGTTTTACTGGTAAACTGGTACTTCTTTTATTGCCGAGACTTCTAAGTCAGCCACAGCTCTCATATGGTTCTATATGGGGCTGAGGTATAAACCAACCTTCGGGTTCGCCTTTGGAGTAAACGGCAGGGTCTATGATCTCGTGTGAGACCCTAACGCCTGGCTATGCCATGCTGATGATGCAGCTGTTTCGTCCTAACAAGGACGAAACAGCTGTCCAGGGCTGCCATTCCACAGGTAAAAGGCTGTGAGCATGCGTACAGTCCTGGCCAGACCGTGGAGATGTGTCGTGTGACCATTGCATTCAGATGTTTTTTTTTACATGGAGTAATCTTTATATACCATAAATAGAAATCATGCTTTCAACTGCCAGTCAGTGACAAGTACCTAACTTACCTGAGGTACATTCTTTCCTTCATACAAGTCAACAGTTTGGAACTTGTCGTTTTTAGCGACTCCCATTTCGTCACAATATGCAAGGAAATTTCCGATGTTCTCCATCTGGAATTTTGGAAAGAAAGAAAATAAACAGAATAAAAAGATGAGAAAATTACAGTCAGCCAATCGGAAATGTAGGGAGACGCGTTGGCCAAGTGGTTAGTTCGTTGGACTTCGTATCCAGATGCCGGTTTTGAGCCTTGGACGGAGTAATTGTATTGGGGGAGCAAGGATGGTGCAGGAGAACTTCCAAACTTGTAAACAGATAATTATATCAGATAATTAACGGTTAATCCTTCGAATTTTTTGGCATTATTTCGCGCTGTTTTGTTTCGCATTTTTTTGGCTTCGATCATTTTCCCACCTTTAAGAAGAAAAGGCCAGAAACCATTAAATGTTTTGTCAGCACAACACGAGATTAACCGCCAGCGAGGGGTTTCTACGCCTCTATATTGTCGTAAAAATGTCCCAAACAGAAAACCGATTTTCAACCAATTTAGCAAATAGAAAAGCCAAAACATCAAGCGAAAGATTAGCGAAGCGCGCGAGATCTAAAAATAGAATGCAAATGAATATGACCCCCACGAGGCTTAGAATTCATCAGCGTGTTCTGAGGGAGACAGAAGAAATCTAGGTGAAGTTTTCGTTTTTTAAAAGTGTTTCTTAAACACTGGCTGTTTTAGAAAGTGTTTTAGGAAAATCACCCGCCATTTCGGTTTGTTTGTCTGAGTCGTGACGTCACTCTCGCGCTTCGCTATTGACTAATGACTTGAAATCAAAGGCTCTTCGAGCAACCTCATGGTAATTTGGTAATTCGATGAAGTGCCGACCTTCGCATTTTTAGTGCAGAATGCACTATTGTGATGGTTTGGTGGGTTGGCGTTTGCTAAACCCCTAAACCACTAAACCACTAAACCACTAAGCCACTAAACCGCTAACGCGGTGTAAACTTTTAATCACCAATTAATTAATTAATATCAATTAATTAATTATTTCTGTAAAGGGGGGAGGGGATGGAGAGCACCTGACCGTGTGCCCTTGGTAAATCGGGGAGTCCATTACGATACTTACAATTGAAGAACTCAAGGTATATATTTGTTTCAGAAAGCACTATGCTCTCCTTGTGGTACAATTCTTTCTGGAAAAAATACTTTGTGCTAAACGCATGCGCAAGTAGTATAGTACTTGGGGGTACGAGATCATTTTTTAAAAAATAATCTCATCCCCCCAAGTACTATACTACTGCCCGCCGACTGGAACAAAACTGAAATCAAAAATGAAATCAAAAATAGAATCAAAAATGAAACCAAACCTCGAAGCCAAACTGAAAACCAAAATGGAATCAAGTTTGAAAACCAAAATGAAAAAACCAAGCCTGAAAAAACCAACCCTAACTCAACCCTAGGTTCAAAATAAAAAACTTCTTATACTCTTTTTTAAAAATCTTGCATCTTAGTGCGTTTAAAATGAACGTCTTATATTACATTTTCAATATAATATTTTTGTATTTTTATCAGATTTTTGAACATGTTTTTATGTAGGATCATATTTGATATAATACCGAGATCAGTACAAATGTTAACTAATCTATTTGATTGTTCCTTTTCACTTAATTGTAAGAAAAGTGTATTGTCTTTAATGCAATGTTTTTCTATGATATTCATCATCTCAACGAATTTTTCTTTGATGTAATTTGATGCCATTATAATATTTATTATACATTATTTTTTATATCTCTTTTATAGTGGATTGTTCATTTAACATTCAGATAAATTTATATTATCATCTTTTATAATGATTTCTATTTTTTTAATGTTTGAATTGATGATTTGTGATTTTAAAATATCAATTTTTTTAACTTGAGAATCTAAATGATTACATAGTTCTTGTAATTCGATGATGTTTTTTATTGAATTTAAATTTGAGATGGATTGTAAATGGAATAATATTTTTTAATTTAATTGAGCTCTTTTATTGAGTGCTATTACAAGTTTTAGTATAGATATTACATGTTTTGAGCAACTGTTTGTATCATGATTTGATGTTATTTCATTGATTAAATTAGATAATTGGTTGTTTTTTATTTCTGGTTTACTCATATAATATTATGACACATTTTTTTTTATATGTGTTTTTTTTTTATAGTGCGTTTAAAATAAACTTTGAATTTTATAATGCCCGTAAGCAAAACTTGTTAAGCCATCATCAAGTATATACCGTTTATCATCAAAACAGCTCAGTGATATTTTATTAATCTCATAGCTTCCAAGTTGATGGCCTTGACTTCTGATGGTTTTCATAGTATGATGCATCTGTGTTTTATTGAATAAGGTCTCTTTGTAGTTTTTATGAGTCATATCTTTTTTAATAACATATTTTTTAATACCTTTCGCTGTTCTTTCTTCTTTATAATTGTCTTTTACATATGAATACATTTTGGATCTCAAACCAACGAATTCGCATATAGGCACTCCTGCGGCTTCATCTTTGAATTTACCAATGACTTTCTTGTTTGTTTCATCAAAGAATTGTGATTTTTTAGAATAATCACTGTTATCGAATTTCTCTTTGTCATTCCAAAAGTCTTGATATACATCTTCAGCTTCAATTTCATAGGTTAAACTGTCTGTATCTGTAAATAGAAGCTTAGCTTTATCTCCATATTTTTGTTTGATATGATTATAATGAAAATCATACATTTGTGTTTTACTGATATCTAAAATAGTCATACCCACATATGCAGGTTTGTTTAAAGTGATTGTTTCTTTAATCTTATGCACAGCCACTAAATTGTCGTTAAATATCTTGTTGCTTACATATGTTGGTTTACTTGTTAGTTTTAATAGCTTCTTTGTATCAGTTACCAGTCTAATATCTACTCGCTTCCTCAAATTTTCCATTGTTTTTCCAAATACGCTGTTATTCATAAGCTTAAAGAAGTCTTTCTCAAAAGCATTTTTAGCATTTTTACGTTTTTCAGTATTGAAATCGATGTATTGTTTTAGCCAAGGAGATTGATTAAATTCTAATGCTCTATGAACTTTTATTAGCTTTAATCCAAGATCTAAATAAAGCTGAAGATTTCGATAATGCGTGACATACTTTTCTTTATTATTTAGGGTAGGTATCAGTTTATGTACTAAACCTGTTGATATATTGTATTTTTTAGCAATGTTTTTGCAATAATTAGACAACATGTCTTTGGTTACTTTTACTTTTTCTGGAGCACAAGGATAATCATTATGAGTATTATGTAATGTTTCTGTGTATTCCAAATCGACTTCTAATATTAGTCCTTTTTTGGAATCATTTTCGTATTTCGATAAGTTTGTTTCATTTATCTGTTTTTGTGTTAACCATCTAAAGCATCCAGTTGGTAGATATTGACTCATAGCCCAACCATAGAGATTATTAGCATCAAGATACATTATATACTTTGAGGGCGCCTTCTCATCATATTCTTTCATGTATTTATTGTTTGCTTTACCGTATCGATTGGCTATATAACTAATGCCTCCTCTCATACCCTTTTCAATGAATTGATACATGTCAATGTCAGTCATCAACTCTAATTTAATGTCAGTCATCTTTAGCATAGCATCCCAGCTCAAACCCGGCGATGTGAAATAATGGCATGGATCTAGCTTATAATACTTAAGACAGGTCTTACGGAAGCTTTCAAATACATCAGCAAGCAAAAGTACATCGCTTTTAAGATATAAATCGTGATATTCACCCATATTTTTCATCTTAAACGTTTTCCAAACATTTTTAGCATGCTTATAGTCATCATCTGATATATGCTCATCATTTAATATACTGTAAAATTCTTCTTTAGTTGGTAGCCCTTCATTAAACTTAACAAAACTATCCATATGATCGTATGGATACAACCCTTTCTTAGCCATAAGATTAAGCTTATCACCTTTAAACATTTTAGATGTATATATTAATTCTTCTCTCGGGAGATTACTAACCAACTTCTCAAGACTAGAACTCATGAATTGGAAGCTATCGAGGAAGGTTAAATGAGTACCAAGCATAAAGGCCATGTATTTTTCCATATTGTTGGGTATAGCATTGATATTCATCTCTTTGATCTCTCCTTTTTTATTTTTGTATGTATGGTTCTTAACAATAGCTCCGATCTCTTGCATTATAAAGTGACTGTCATATCCCCTTAGATTATGAAAAATGACTGGTATTTTAATTTTATCAGGCTCTATTCTTAATTTTAGATTGCATTCTTGGTGTGCTGAGCCTCTGTATTTACCAGTGATATGACAATGATCTCTGACTCGAATATCTTTTTCGGTATATTCTTTATCACAGATATGACATGCTTTTGCTTGATGAAATGCATCTTCATCATCTTGAGTCATTTTTAGTGGTTTTTTGAAGAATTTTCGCATAGTCGTTTTGCAATATTTAACTTCATCTAGCATAGCTTCCATGAATTTGTAAACAGCCTTTTCACCTCGGTATATCTGAACAGGCTTTGAATATTTATCATTATAGCAACAAACAACCTTATAACCATATCCACAATCTTTGTGTTTTTGATAAGCTTCAGTAAATGATTTATCATCATTAGGCTTACAACCAGATATCTTTTCTGTTATTGCTTCAAAATCAGCATATATGGTGAATGGAACTTGCTGTTGCTTATGAAAGTTATTGAATTTTAGTATATTATTGTCTTTATCAGGCATTTTAACTGCTTGTGTCCCATTGACTTGAATGCAATTATCTTTGTGATCGTTTAATACTCTCTCAGAACTAAAGCACTGGAGACAATGCATGCAGAAGTACTTCTTTTCTTTGTGTTTTGTTTTATTGTACATGAATTTATTGAAATCTTTTATTAGAACATAATGCTTGTTTTCATTTTCAGTTATTAATAATAAATTCATCTGATTGTCATACTTTTCTTTTGATATATAAATAGGATATGCTTGTTTGTTTTCATAACCGAATACATTGATATTGATTTTATTCTGCGTTTCGATTTTATTTATCTGTTTTAAATTGACGGGAAAATCAATCCCATCATAATTTAGCTTCTCAATGTATGCTTTATCCGATTTTTTGATCCTTTGAGGGTATTTTTTTTGATTATTTATGTGTCTAATATGACACCATCTAAAACATTCATTATCTTCATTTTTCATGTTAATCAATCCTTTCGAACTGTTTCTTAGTTCATATGGTAGCTGAATATAGGAGGAGCCTTTTATTGGTTCATATTTGACTAAATTTATATAATGACCATCAACTGATTCAATAGTCCATCCTGAGCCTTCAGATATCCATTGAGCTACGAAATTTAATATCTGTTGTTTAGATGCTTGTAGTAATTCTGTGATCTCTAGATTATTGATGATTGTTTGTGGTTTGCAATTAAAATAAGCTGTTTTATATATTACACTATCGCCAGTCATCTTTGAAAATGTCACCTTAAGAGTTTCAGCAAATTTGAGTCCTTTCATGGCTGATAGTTCTTTTATGATATGATATTCAACAGCTTTCCTTGTGTTTTGTAGTTGTAATAACGGGTCTTTGTTGTGTTTTATACCAATTTCAAAAGACTTTGTGTAACCTTTCAGAGCTTTATCAACTTGCTCTATCTTAGTCCTTGGTAATGGAATTGGTTTTTGTTTTATAGTCCGTGGCATGGGTTTAGGCTTGTAATCATCCCTAAACTCAGTAGGTGTTTGAATGATATTTTCTTCATAATCTTGAATCATTTGTTTAACGTTTCGTCTTGGAGTAGGCTTCGGAGGCCGTGGTTTGTAAATATTAGGTTGGTTTGCTTTTAGTGATAATATCATTTTTATAAGATCGGTTTTCGATAGCTTAGCTAGATCTGATTCGTTCATATTATTAGATGAGATATTTTTATTTTCCATTTTTTATACTATATGAAATTATTATTTCTTTAAGTGTCTTATAGTAAAATTATTTTTTTTATTTTTATAAGATCGGTTTTCGATAGCTTAGCTAGATCTGATTCGTTCATATTATTAGATAAGATATTTTTATTTTCCATTGTGTATTGTTATTTTCAATTATTTCAAATCTATCATCATCTTCTATTGCTTTGAAAACAGCATTTTTGAAATGTTTTTTTGACTTCAAATGTGTCCATTTAGCTGCTAATGAACTATCGTAATTACATATATCGCATTTCCATCGTTTATTTAACATATACTTAGTCTTTGAATTTTTGATAGCGTTTATTCTATCAGCGTCGTTATCATACTTTAAATTTCTTCCCATTTTCTCTTATTATACTATAAATGATATTTCTTTATATCTTTTACTATAAATATATTGTGCGTTTAAAAATAACCAGTAATAAAATATTATTGGTTGTCATCAACAACGATTACAATATAATGACATACTGTGTAACGACAATTGGTCTTATACAATATATGGTTACATAACTTGTCATTATATTAATATAGTGCGTTTAGATATAAACAGATAATTATTTTCTTTAATATATATATAGAATGACTGATATAACATTAAATATCAAACACCTTTTAGAATCTGATCAAAGCTCGAATGATATAGCCTTCATTAATAAAATGTATTGTATTCAGAGCATCCTTAAAACAAATATTTGTATTATTAAAATGCTATCTTCAGACATATCAAATGAAGACAAAAACCAGAAACGACGACGGGGGAGACCTCGTAAGGATCAGCATTAAATTTATTCAGTTTACGGTTTTAGCCATAAGTTATAAATGATTAATGACTAAAAAGATGGTTTCACAATGTTTACATTTGAAGGCATTCTCGGAAATTATAAGGGGGTTTTTCGATGGCGTGATTTTTCGGCTTACGCGTCAGCAGGTTTTTTTGATCAATGGCGTGATTTTTTGACTTACGCGTCAGCAGGTTTTTTTATCAATGGCGTGATTTTTCGACTTACGCGTCAGCAGGTATTTTTAATCAACCAGTCTTTAAAAAGGGAGTTTTTTGATGAATTACGCGTCAGCAGGTATTTTTAATTTAGGCTATATCAAGTCGATAAATTCGTTTTTGAGGTCATGAGTAAGAATTTTTTTTATTATAAACTTTTTGAGTAAACTTTACTCAAAAAGTTTATATGCGTTGCGTATTCAATTACGAGTGTTTCCATAATTGCATTTTAGACGATATAACAATGCATGCAAACAGAGACAAACTCGATGATAGTCTTCATAACTTAATTCTATTGCCTTGAACCATCTTTATATAAATATATTTATATATGAGATGTTTTGTGATACATAGCGATTTAAAAATAATGGGTGAGGGTTCTTGTATTTTTTGCAATGAGTTATTATATACAGGCGATAAAGTTGTTGATCATTGCTGTGATAAACCTGATATTTTGGAAGATGCATATATGAAAGTATGCCAAAATTGCGGGACTCAGAATTATAAATATGTTAGCGAGTATTTTGATTTTTATAGAATACGTCGAAAATCGGTATATCATCGTAAATACCATATTAGGAATGTTTTAAACGATTTATGTATTAAAAATGGAGTTCAATTGCCTCATAATCATCGCGATAAGATTTACAAAGTGTTTCATGAGATCGATACTATTCTTCCATCTATAAATAAAAGAAGAAAGAGGATGATCTCAACGAAATATATTATAAGACAGCTGTTTAAAATGCTCGGTATCCCATACAATTTCATCTGTGTTACTGAATCAAAAAAAACGCGAGCTTTTAATGATCGGTATTGGGGTGAGATTTTATTGTTGAAATTTGATGAGATTATGAAGATTATTCTGAAGTGAATTTTTTATAATATTTTTTAACATATTCATCTACAGTGGGGCATTGATCAATTACTATGTCGTCAAGCACTTTTAGATCGGTCAGAAAAGCATTTTCGTCTGATGGTAAGCCTCTCAAGAAGCATTTTATCTGTATACAAACTTTCTCATAACTTGTGTATGCAAATTTGCATTTATTCACTTTGTCAGATATGTTACTCTTTGTTATATAACCATGAATCAAAACACCCGATCCTGTCAAACAACCTATAACAATAGGATTAAGAGTGATACTACCAACAACAGTACCTATGACAGTCAAGCCAATGGAGGACATCTGCAGAGACAGATAAACACGTTTCAATTTCTTATACTTCCATTTATAACATGTCTGTAATCGGTGGTAATTATTATACAGGTCCTTCAATTCCTTCACTCTATCTTCTGATAATTTGTTGGATATGTGATTAAAATTCATCATATATCTTCTCATATGTTATATGATTATACAATGTTTCGTTCATTCGATTTTCTATTTTTTATTCTGTTATATAATTTCCTGATATTTTGGATCAATCGTTCAATACTTTTTAGTATCTCATGTATTAAATCTACAGCTTTCATATATATATATTGTTTATACAATTAAGCAATTTATTCAAAGAAAATTCCTTTCGCTTTGTCTATAAACTGGACTTTGTGATACTCTTTACTATTTACTGATATTGCTGTTTTACTAAAACCGATTCTTTGTATATAGTAACCTGAAGAAATTTGAAGGCTAGATGCATTCAGCGTATACCCCGAGAAAATTTTATCGAGACTAATGCCGTTGTTACATATACCGATTCTAAATTGATTACCTATTTTAGTATACCAGAGATTCAAATAAACACCTATGTAAACATCTCTAATTTGCTCATAAGATACATCTAAATCATAATCGAGTGATAACTGATTAGACTCTAATTTCACCCATGGAAAATCAAAACTACTACCATTGTCGAAGTTTATTTTAATCCTTTTATTATCACTGGGCTTATAGTCATATTTAAATGCCATATATATAGTCCAGTCATTGGATTCAGTGATATTTTCATTTAAATTAATTTCGAAACCACTCATAAAGCCGTTTTTTGGATTAAAATCTTCTAACAATTTTGTGGGATTAAAGACAAAACCATTATTTAATCCCTGAATTACCGCTCCGTTTGCATCTGACATGATGAATTCAGATGGATCCGTTAGATCATAAAAATACTCGAAAATTTTATGGTAATAGCTGATGTTTCTTTTTTTATCTATTTTTAATTCAAGATCAGACTTCAAATTGTCCCGAAAATGTTTTAACTGTTCATAATTAACAGCTTGGTCATTAGTAGTAGCTGGTTTAATACCATAAATAGCCTTTGTTTTCATATCAATTGATGCATTGAAAGCTATTCTATCATTTTCAACATAATATAGCTGATCGTATATCCTAGAATTAACGTCACTCTGATAACCTTTTATTCCATAAATCACGATATATGTTTGTAATTTTGGGACATATGCGTTCCCTGATTTCATCTTTAAAACGATATCAACATAGAGATAATTATTAGGATGTTGTTGATATTTATTAATTTGTGTTATTGTTCGAGTATATCCATCATAAACTCGCGTAGTTGATTTGTCGATGTTGTCGATTGATGAAACAATATCGATATCTAGACTATCATGATCTATTTCAGCTGGAAAAAATAGCTCGAAAACCATTGTGTATCGATTGATTGGTAAACTATATACATTGATACCTAATCTGCTTGAGTAGTAGCCTTTATTGCTGTCAAGTACCAGCTTACTGTCTACAACTTTCGTATTAATTTTGTGATATGGAGTCGGATGATCAATTAAACTACCAAGCTCGATATCATTTTCTTCGCTTAATTGATTGATACTATCGGTCATTATATGGGCAAACGTGTTTTCTTGACCAACGGAAGTTATATGACTGCTATCAACATGATCAAGCATGTATTTTTTGTTTACAGCGTCTGTATCATTGGTTGGGCTTTTTAGATTTGTTATTTTATGAGAGTTCATATCGAGATTAGCTTGCATCGAATTACTGCCATCAATATCAAGCTTGTTTTGAATTTTTTGAGTCAAAACTCGTCCTACGACCTTCTTTAAAAAAGTGTTATCGACGTAAAATTTGTCTGCCTTGCTTTGAATGGAATTGACTAAAACTCCTGCTGTCTTCTTTGTTAAATAAGTAGTATTGACGTACGATCTGTCTGCTTTAGTAGCAAGTTTGGCATCAATTTCAGTCCTTACTTTGTTATCCTCAGCACTAACATAGCCTACGTTTGGTACAGATCGATCGTTATATAAACTTGGATAATACACTTCGGTATTTTGCAATGAAAGTCCAACGCAATCAAAATGGGTTTCATCACTGTTTTTTTTCATTAAAAATTGGTTGACATATCTCTTGTTAACAGCACTACTCAAGTCTTTTGCATATGTATCGAGATCAGCATCAAATGCTACGTCATTTGGTGTCTTTAACCCAAATATTTTCTTTTTGTCCATATTATAATCACCTGAATCTGTTAGTTTGAAACCAACACCGTCTTTACCATCTTTTCCATTTCTTCCAACAACTGTTTCTTTATTTTGCAATAAACCGTTAGAATAACTCATTATAGATATTATTTAGATTATAATGGTTCGTTGAAATTTTTTGTTACGAATTTTCGTGGCTTATCAATATATAAAAAGCTAAATGGGTCTGCAGTTGCTTTGAGATAGTCGTTTTTACTGATTCCAAGTTCTCTGCAAATCATTCCTTGTTCATTATTAGATGGGAATTCGAAAATACAGTGATGAGTACAATTTAATCTGATTGTTTTATCGGTATTATAATAGCTTTGAGATAAATAAATGCAACTGCAATTTTTATTTCTTGAATTTGTAAAATAGTTGCGTATTTCGCTATCATTTTTTGATCCCGTATTGAGATAATCATCAAAGATGACAAGTTTTTGGCCTTCATCTGATATTTTATCAAGCGGTATTATTTTATCATTACTTGCTTCAATAACAGAATAACCAGCCTCTTGACTAATGGGTTCAAAGGTATTGAAAAGATGTTGATATTTCGATTGCTGAAGATTTTTCCCATAAAGATATATTTTATCATAAAACAATAGCCGATATATCATATCAAGTAAAAGGTTTGATTTACCTCCACCTGATGGTGAGGAAACCAGCATCCGAAAACATTGATTTGGCATGAAATCGTATAGTTGTCTAAAGTTTGAGGCCATATCGTCTTCAGTGTCATAATTCGGTATTCTCATTATATTATATGGGTATATTATTTTCAGTTCAACAAGGTGTTCAACACGGTGTACATCAAGGTGTTAAACGCTATGTTAAATGTTGATTTTTATATTCAATTTTCATTTTTTATGTAACGTAATAATATAAAATAAAATGAGTTTACTTAGATGGAAAGAGCTTGCAAAGAGTAAATCTGATTTGGGCGATAAAATCAATTATGTTAAAAATGCAATCACACAAAATAATATCGGTCAGCAGACAAGCCAAGAGTCATTTTCGAAGGTATTCAAACCAGTGACAAGTAAATTAGATGATGTAATTAAAAGTAATTTGCAGATAGCAAAAGTACCCAAAAATCGTGTCAAAAAGGGGATGAGAGGTGAATTGGAAGCTCCAGATTACTATCCTGAAGTTGATCCTTTTGAGGATATGGACGTAGATAATTTATTTAATGAGCCTGTAATGCCACAAAATGAAAAACAGATTGTACCGAAACCACCAACATATGAAGAATCTTTAAAAGATCTTTTAGAAGGAAAAAAGGAGATTTATGTTGATCCCCAATATTTTCCTGAATATGAAGATGAATTACCTCCTGAATATGATGAGGATGAAATTGATTATGCTTTAGATGCTGATGATGAAGTAAGTGAAATACTAGATGACGTTGGTATCGACGATTATGATGTAGTGCAAATGAAATTAGATCAGCCTGAAATGACACCAAAGAAAACCAAGAACTATCTTAATAAGATTTTAGAGAAAGCCAAATATAAACGGAGACAATTGAAAGGTTTCAAGGCGAATGTTACTAAAGAATATAATAGGGGAACTATATCTGAAGCGGAAAGACAGATTAAAAATAAGAGAATAAACAATGCAAGAGTTGCATTAAATGACTACATAAAACATTACGAAAGTAAAGCCAAAACGATAAAAGGTTCTGGTATTCGAAAAAAACAGAAAGGTGGAAATGTTATATTTTTTAACGATGTAAAACAGCTTCTCAAAAAATTGGAATTGATCATCGGTTCAATAAACGCAGGAAACACATCAGTTAAAATGCGAAATATGGGAGTCGCTATATTAGACACACTTTTAAAAAGGTCTACTATAAATAAACAACAATATAAACAGATATATAATCTGTACTTTAAAGTCTAATTTATGTAACTGTATTATATATATGGATCGTGAGTTAGTATTATCATCATATAGTGTTAAAAATCAAGGTAATAACACTCCTCAAAATTTTACAACTAAATTCAACAGGCCTATAACATTGGATAGCAATTACCAATATATGATAGGCCTCAATCGTATTATTAACATGTCATTTACATGGTTTAATGTAAATCCCTCATATGGTAATCAGCTGATTAAATATAGTTCTGATAATGGGAATAAATTTGAAGACATAACTTTCCCTGCAGGTGTTTGGAATTATTCTGAATTTGATGAATATATTAAAGAGATTACTAATACAGGAGATGATGATAACCCTATATATCCCATCTCTATTGATTTTGATTCAACAACATTCCGAGTCACAATCACTTTATCTCAAAATTATCAACTTGATTTGACGCATAGCAATTTCAACGACCTTATAGGGTTTGATAAAAAGGTATTAAAGGATGCGGTTAATATTGGTCCAAGAGTCCCAAATCTAAGCCAAGATACCGATATATTAAATGTACATTGCGATCTAGTCAATACTTCTTTAGTCGATGGCGAAGAGTCGGATATCATTTATACTTTTTCGACCAGCGTACTACAGCCGAGTTATTCGTTTACAATCGAGCCTCGTAGGGTCACATTTAATCCGGTTAATAAGCAACAGATAAGTAGCATTCGAATATACATCACAGATGGGAAGAGACGGTTAATTAACCTGAATGGAGCGGATACGTCTTTTTCATTAATTTTGAAAAGGATAGAATAATATAACATAATAGTATATAATGAAACCATATGAATTCAAGAGGTTTTACCATCCAAAATTTGGTAAATTTGTATATAAGCACAAAGGGTCAGGGATTATCGTTGATAACATTTTCAAACCGATGAAGAGTGTTATGTCGTCTGTTGTTAAAAAAATTGTCAAGCCCTTAGGTAAGAAGGCAATAAAATCAGGTATTTCTCATGCAGGTGATAAACTGGGTAAAAAGGCATCAGAAAAAGCCGGAGACCTTATAATGGAAAGGCTTAGGAATATGAGGAAGGGAAATGCAGGGCAAAAGGCACTATCCCCAATCTTACAGAAAGTAAATACCTCACCTGTCAGACACCAACAAAAAAATGAAAGTACTGATATGATCATCAATAGATTAATATCAGGATCAGGTGTAAAAAGAAGGCGTTGAGTAAAATGAATAAAATGATTAAAAAAATTGGTACATAATTGCAAAATTATATAACATAATAATATAATGTCTTTCAGAACAAGTGAATACTTACAGAGATATGAGTTGGTTCGATTTCAACTCGATGATGTTATTCGAGTCCCAGCTAACGGTCAGCACCAACTTAAAAACGGCTATAAGTTCACGATTAATGATAGAAGTTCATTCTATGATTGGTATAATGCGTATTTCGAGGTGCAATTTCAGGTGCAAATGTTAGCTGATGGAGCAACCACGGGGGCGAATCGTATCACAGTTATTAATGGAGCACATTCATTGATTGCCCACATGATGATTAAATCAGCAGGAAAAATCGTTTATGATACCGATAATCTCCATAAAGTTACTTTCGTTAAGAACCTCCTCGAATATAGTGACGATTTTAGTCGCTCAGTAGCAAAAAATAGTCTTTGGTATCTAGATACCGACCATAGGATAGCAAATGCTAATCAGAATGCAGGGTTTGAGGCTAGGCGACTTTTGACGACAGGTCTCAATGATGTCAATGTTGTTATACCTCTAAATCGTTACAGTTTCTTTGAAGAGCTGGAAGGTCGAATGTTACTCCCAATGCAACTCCAGTTCAATATACAGTTACAGAATGACGCCGAATTACTTAAAAAGGCCGATGATGTAGCTGATGGACGAGTAGTCCTTAATAGATTCCTTCTATGGGTTCCAAAATTGACTCCAAAAGACAGCCTATATGATAAGTTTGTTAGTTCCTTCTTGGTAAAGAACACTTGGACGTATATGCGCGAAATGTATGAGGTTTCCGCACCAACGAATAGCAGTGGATTCTTCCAGATCTCATCCAGTATTGATAATGTTAAGGCTATCTTTGTATATCTACAACGAGCTAAATCAAACAATGCAGATGAAAATCCCTATGAATTTGATACCTACAATATCAATCTTGACCGTGGGAATGGTAGTTATTTGACAACATGCCGATTGGAATACGGCAACGGAGTGTTTTATCCTGAGACCGAATATGATAGTGAGTCCAAAGTTAGGATCTTCAATGATTTGATGTCTTATGGTATGAGAAAGAATGATTACAACAGCGGTACACAACTCAACTTGGCAAATTACAACTCTCTCTATCCTATTATCTTTTTTGATTTATCATATCAAGCAGAGCGAGTAACTAGAGACCCAAAGCAGTTGATCTTCAGATATAAACTAAACGCTAATAGTGCTGGAGATAGTCCTTTCAACGTCCATGCCATCGTTCTTTATGATGAGACAATCGTCATTGACAAGGTGGGGAATGAGCTGGTTATTGTATAAATCAATCAATTGAATATTATGTATAAACCATTTTATTTTGTATACGTTTTATAAACTAGAAATTATATAACATATAATATATATACAAGTAATGACAACTTATCACTCTCATAAAGTGAATCTGTCAGAAGGACAGCGAAGGAAGCTTTTGACTGCTCATAGAAATAAAAGTGAGATCACTATTCGCTTAAGCAATTCAGATATGACTGGCAATGACAGTTTAATGCTAACTCAACGACAAATCAATAAATTGAATAAGGCTAAGAAGTTAGGTGTTGGATCTGATTTAAACATCTCAAAGGCACAAATTCGAAAGGTCATTAGGCTCGGTCATGGGGCACCGCGAATTGGTTTTCCAATGATTGGAATTAGTGCTCCGAAAACGAAAACAAGATCAGGAAGGTCAACAACTAACAAATCAACAACTGATAACACTTCAAAGAAGGATGGGGGAAATATCAGAATACCAAGTAAGAAAGAGATATTATCTTATAGGAGTCCTCCAATAATTGGATCATGGAATGAGTATAATAGGTTCCTCAAATCGGGAGGTCTGATTGTTCCAAAAAAAAAGATTTTAATACCCAAAAAGTAAACAAGCCAAAATTCCATAAGAATATTCCCATGAGTAATTTTGATCTAATAAAATGGTGTTCATATTTGAATATACCAATAAAAAACGTACTAATGAGAGACGAGACTGTACCACATAACCATAAACAAGCATTATTTATATACAATCTTCAACCCTCATATATGAGGGGAAGCCATTGGGTTGCTACTTATGTAAAAGATAAGGTAATCAATTATTTTGATAGTTTTGGCATGCCTCCATTTCAAGGTATAGTCGATCACGCAAAAAAGAAGAATTTAACATTGCTACATCAAAACAATCAGATCCAGAGCATAAATACAACCACATGCGGATACTTTTGTCTATACTTTCTCAACAAAATGAATAAGGGGAATTCGTATTATAATTTATTGAAAGTGTTTGACATATATTACACAATGAAGAATGAAAAATTCATTCAACATTATTTCAGAAATATATAACTCATATATATACAATGACTAAATCGTATTGTGTACGTGAAAAAATACAAACTAATTCAGTTTCTGGTTCTGAAAAATATGTGAGAACAAAAAACAATCGTTTAATGCTCAAATCGAAATGCGTTTCTTGTGGTATTACTAAAACTCGTTTTGTGAGTGAGAAAAAGGGGCGAGGAGTTGGTGAAACGATTAACAAAAAGGTCGGCGAAAAGATTCCAGGATTTCAACAAGCTCAAGACGTTGCAAGCTTCATAATGGGTATTACTGGTGGTGATAAGGATTTATTTAAAAAGTATTGGTCGGGAGATATCGCAAAAGGTGCCTTCAACACGAAAAACGGATTATTCTCAAAGAAATTCTGGACATCTCCAAGTGAGCATCAAGATCCGTCATGCTCTGGAACCGTTTGGGATAAAAAAGCAGGAAAATGGAGGAATAAATACTGTGATTAATATCTAATCAATATATATATAATGGTTAAATCATATTGTGTAAAACAGAAGAAACAGACTGAGTGTATACCAGAGTCTGAACAATTTGTAATGGCTAAAAATGGACGTTTAATGCTTAAATGTAAATGTGTTGAATGTGGAATCACTAAAACTAAATTTGTCAAAAGTCAAAGTGGTGGAGCTCTTGCTCGTTATAAAGGACCATCTACAACTGATAAAATAGCATACATGGCTTCAAATTTTGTTACCCCAGCACCAAGTTTTGGTGCTATGGCTAGACTTTTAGCTGGGCAAGCTTTCAAAGGAGTGAAAGACAATGTTGATTACTACAGAAAGGGAAAAGGTATCGATATCCATAAAGCTATTTTAAAAGTAGCACCAAAAAAGGGTTTTGTAATGCCTGGTCATCGTTATACAGGTCCTGGTAATCCTTTAGAGAAACAGGTAAAGTGGGATCAAAAAACAGGTAAAATACTGGAGATATATGAAAAACCAACAGGAAAAACAGATGCCGTCAGCATGCAACATGATGTAGATTACAGCGTATGTGCAAATAAATCCTCAAAAGATCAAGTAAAGTGCAAAAATGAAGCAGACAGGAAAATGGTTAAATCCTTAGACGCAATACCATGGAAAGACAGGCAATGGGGACATGCTTTGGCTCGAAATATAATAGCTGGTAAATCGAAAGTAGGTATGGGTATAAAAAAAAAGAAGTCAAAAAACGGAAAAGGCCGTCGAGTGAAGAAAGCTGGCAAAAAGAATTAGCTGATGAGTTACACAAACCAATAAAGCGTAACTTTACTCGACGGCGTGTTATAGTTAACCATATTGATAAAATATGGTGTTCGGATTTGGTCGAAATGCAACAGTTTAGTAAATGGAACAAGGGATATAGATATCTTCTCATGGTACTGGATGTTTTCAGTAAATATGGTTGGATAGTGCCACTAAAAGACAAAAAAGGTGAAACTGTAACTCAAGCATTCAAAACAATATTCAAAGAGGGGCGTAAACCACAATATCTTTGGACTGATAAAGGGAAAGAGTATTACAATAAAAATATGAAGGAGCTTTTGGAAAAGAATGGTATAACACTATACTCCACCGAGAACGAAGAGAAGAGTAGTGTTTGTGAACGATGGAATAGGACAATTAAAACCCGAATGTGGAAACAATTCACTACTCAAGGTAATACGACGTACCTCGATATGCTACCCAAGCTGTTAAAACAATATAATAATACCAAACACTCAAGCATTAAAATGACACCTGTAGAAGCCTCGAGGAAAAAGAATGAAGGCTTAGTATATTTCAATTTATACGGTGACATGGAAACATCAAAACCGAAACCGAAATTCAAAATAGGTGATAAGGTTCGAATATCGAAATATAAAAGAAATATTTTCGATAAAGGGTACACCCCAAACTGGACCGAAGAAATTTTTACAATCGATAAGATACAATACACTAATCCTATTACTTTCAAATTGAAAGATCTCAATAATGAAGACATACAAGGAAGTTTTTATGAGCCTGAAATGTTGAAAGCAAAACAAGAAGTATTTCGTATTGATAAAGTCATTCGGCGGAACTATAAGAAGAACCTAGCTTTGGTAAGATGGAAGGGATACAGTGATGACTTTAACAGTTGGATTCCATTCAAGGATTTACAGCAAATTTAAACGCACTACAATAAAAAGAAATAGCTAATGAATTTAACAACTGGATTTCTATGAAGGATTTAATATATAAATATATATTAAATATATTTATATATCAATCAAAATATAAAAACAAGAATTTAGTTGTCAGTAATATCACATATTTGTTCGCCCAATATGAACCATATATCAGACCAGTATCTTTGATTAAATTCTTGTGTTTTTTGTTGTTTACTAACTTCAATATAATCACTTGGTATATCTAGATGTTGAAATATCCTCTTTAACAAATAACGAATACTTATAAGCCTATGTCTTTCTTTTTCCATATTTCTATCTTTTTTTATAAATTTATTTATAGCACTAAGATTTACAAAAATTAATTCAAATATTTCAATTATTTTTTCCCTTTGATTATCGCTAATTAAAATTTTATTCTCAGTGCTTAATTTATCAATTATTTTATTGATATGGTAAAGTTTATTATTTAGTTTTTTTTTATATGTTTTATTCATTTCACATTCTAATTCATTCCATTTTTCAACGCTCATACGATTTGTTGCCATCAGTTTCCATATTTTAGTATAATTAAATTTATATACCATAACTTTTCTATATAATAATAAAACATTATAATTTTATATAACTTTTAATAGTGCGTTTTAATCAGCATTTTTATTAGACCTATTTTTATTTTGAACCAAGGGTTGAGTTAGGGTTGGTTTTTCAGGCTTGGTTTTGAAGGGTTCGAATTTCAGTTTTGGTTCTGTGATTTGATATCAAGGCTTGTTTAAACGCACTAAGATGCAAGATTTTTAAAAAAGAGTATAAGAAGTTTTTTATTTTGAACCTAGGGTTGAGTTAGGGTTGGTTTTTTCAGGCTTGGTTTTTTCATTTTGGTTTTCAAACTTGATTCCATTTTGGTTTTCAGTTTGGCTTCGAGGTTTGGTTTCATTTTTGATTCTATTTTTGATTTCATTTTTGATTTCAGTTTTGTTCCAGTCGGCGGGCAGTAGTATAGTACTTGGGGGGATGAGATTATTTTTTAAAAAATGATCTCGTACCCCCAAGTACTATACTACTTGCGCAGATCAGTCTTCATCACGAACATTGCGTTTTTCTTCTGCAGAAGGATTCGTGTAGACTCCGTGGCCCCAAGTTAAAACCACAAATTAATTGAATTAGACAGTAAGGCGTCATAGCAGATCATGTGAAATATTTCTTGATATGGCAATGCTGTTTTCTTAGAAAAGGTGATCTAGCATCTCATAATTAATTGATAACCTGATAACATCTGTGTTATAATCAATGTCGCCTTCTTTGCAGAAAATAAATCACGTTACCATAAACATCATGTTACATCCGTTTTTGACAAAAACAAAAGTATGTTACATGTTTTTGACAAAAACAAAAGTATCTCGTTTGCTGTTTCAATAACAAACTGAAATTCAAGCTATCGAAAATTAAAATAACAGTGACGTGTTTAGAAATTTTGTATTAAAGCCTAACGTGGTGTGCTTTTCAATGCGGTTGAATTCCTGTAGAATCCGTGGCGTTAATTTAATTAGACTTAAAAGGCATCACAGCGATCTGCGAGAAAAAAACAACAATATCATGTTACATCCGTCACTTCCTTTCCTTTTATTTGTTCTCCATCGGTTGAACTAACCTCCGTTTTATTTTGTAAAACCTCTGCCGCTTTAGTGTTTGAACATGCTTTCGTGACGGTTCCGACATTTCTTGAAAGAAATCTTCACACTACGTGCTTCTCGGCTTCATGCTTGAGTGAGCGTGTGACGTGTTCACAGCGCTTTCGTAAATCGTAATTAGGTATGCAAAAACTTGCACCGGGATTTTCGGCGTGAACACCTGATAACCAGGAAACAAATATCCTAGCTGTACTGCGTTTTAAAAACCCTTTCGAAAAAGATGTTTTTTGATTAGATTTGTTCTTTAGTTTTGAGAATCGTCTTTCGTGCAGTTTAAACCGTAACTTAATTAAATTAAACAAATGTCATCGATGTCGCCGTAAAACAAACAAAAAACAAGAGTTTCATGTTACGGCATTTTCAAGGAAAACAAAAGTATTTTGTTACAAACGAACGAAAGTGTCGTGTTACGTTTGCAAAGATTAACGTAAGGAACACCTAGGAAAGAATACAAGTAGCCTGTGAACAGTTTTTCCGAAAGTAAAGTAAAGCAAATAAACACGAACATATATAAAACATCATACTTTCAATTGTTCCATATTGCATTCTGCACTTACCAAATCATCGAGATTTTTTTTCTAAATAAGTGTCCAATAAAGTAATTCAATCTCATTTTATTTGCGTTTGAATGTTTTATTTTTCCACATGAGTTGCGTCATTGATGGTTCGTGCTCTCAGGTTTCGTAGCGCTATTCAGTTTTCACCACAAAAATATTTACCGGTTAGTGTATTACCTTTGATCCTTTTTAGCGTTAAGTAAATTTGTTTTGTGAATATCTATACTTTTCTGTCAGCACGTATAGCGTTATTTTTGAGCAGCGGATAAAATTCGAGAGAAAGATACGCCCGAGCACTTCGTGTTCCTGCTCGACTCAAAAAGATGAAAAACAGATGACGTGACACGAGGTGACATCACACGAAACAGAAACGTGCTGTGGATTCAAGCTGTGGATGTGGTGTTAAACTACAACACGTCACATGGCGAGCGTAATAATTTTTTAACCGTAACTACGTGTAACTCACTCACAGCTGCTATCAGTAATGTCACAATTTCACTTAATTTGCCTTTCAATGTTTTCTTGCGTGAATGGGTCATTGATAGTTTTTTTTCTTCAAATAAGCGTTCAATAATGTGCCTTTGAATGTTTTATTTTTCCATGGGAATTGTGTCATTGATGGTTCGTGCTCTCAGGCTTCGTAGCGCGAATTCTATTTCATCACAAAAGTGTAACCTTTGATCCATTTAGCATTAGGTAAATTTGTTTTGTGGATATGTTTACTTTTCTGTCAGCACGTATAGCGTTATTTTGAGCAGCGAATAAAACTTGAGAAAGATGCGCGTTTCTGCACGACTCAAAAAGATGAAAAACGGATGACGTGACACGAAGATAATGTGACGCGAAACAAAATCGTGCAGCATGAATGTTGTGTTTACAATAAAGACGCGGTAACTGCATGTAGCTTATAGCTGCTATCAGTTATGTCACAATCTCACTTCATTTGCGTTTGAATGTTTTCTTAGGTGAATGGGTCATTGATAGAGTATGCTCTACGGCTTCGTAGAGCGAATTCTATTCTCTTTTATCACCAGAGGATAAGTGTAATTGATCCTCTTTCGATTTGTTTTGTAAAAATTCAACCTTGTTCCCTGAAAGAGAGAGACCCGGCGGAATGAGGTTATAGGATAATTTGTTTTTGATTGACATGTGCTGAATGGCGTTTTAAACAACCTTTCTGTCAGCACGTTAATGCATGAATTAATTGCGGTTTAATATCAGAATGGAGTGACGGAAACACGTCACTTCAGGTTCGCGAATCATCACTACACCTCATTACCATTCGGTAAAAAGAGGGATAAACGGCGGGAGCAGCTTTATTGCCAACTGTCCCTATTTATACATTATACATTGTAGTCTCACGTCTGTCTGTTGAGTCTGTTGTTTTTATGAACACTTATTCATTCATCCTTTTGTAAGCCAGCGAAAAGTCAACCTCCTTCGCAGTATTTCTTTTCTCCCGCGCGCGCGAGAGAAAGAGATTGTTTTCCTGTCTCCCGCTCAAGGGAGCGGATAGAAAAGAGACCCTGGGTACGAAGTTGTCAAAAAAACTTTCCACAAAGCAGCACGTACTACTAACCATTTTGAAAGCCAACTTGCTCTGGTTTACCTTGATCTTTCCTCCGACCGCATTTGCCAGTCTACAAAATACGAGGGAAGACAAAGCGGTTAAAATAGTTCGTTTTCGTACTCAGAATTGCTTCACCCTTAACGCAGTAGCTGAGGTGCGGTAGCCTAATGGTTATTGCGCCGGACTCCGGATCGAGCGGTCCGAGTTCGATCCCCGGTCGGGGTCACTATGTTCTTGGGCAAGACACTTTACTCTCATAGTGCCTCTATCCTCCCAGGTGTGTAAATGGGCACCGGGGGTTACCCTGTGATGCATTAGCATCCCATTCAGGGGGAGTAGAAATATTCCTAGCCGCTTAATGCTACGGAAACCGGCATAAGCTCCGGCAGTGTGGGCCGCATGGCTCGTGGCTTCCCTAACGCAATAACTACATAGTTTCTATACTGTCTCCATGTAAACGCAGTCTTACCCCACGTTCACAATGTTATGTCCACAATGTTTTTAGTTAAGTTAGAAGGCAAAAAAATAACAGTACGCTGCAGACGCGGATCCAGACCTTCAGATAAGTGAGGGCCCGATCATCCAGACCCTGGAATTGGGGGGGGGGGGGCTTTCGAAATAAAATTCTCGGCCCTACGTTCCTCTATTTGGTCCAAAAATAAGGTTCCCCCTGGCCCCTCCCCTAGATCCGCCACTGCGCAGTATACCAGGAGGCTCAAGAAATCGCGGCGCTACAGCTTGTGAAAAGGCTTCCAAAGGGGTGTAAGGGAAAAAGATAGGCTACTGTAGCCCGACCATCATACATCAGCAGGTCGCTTACCGAGAGAGAGGATAATTGCGACCACAGGAGGCAGCTAAAGCTCAGGCTAGGAATTTTCCTGATATTTAAATGCATCAGTCTTTTAAACTTACTCGACTAGAATTGCTCCACTCTTCAAGGATTCCACGAAATCTTCTTGATCAGCTTCGGGTTTAAGAACTTTTCTTCCTAGGACTTGATTAATCCAGTCTCTTACTTGAGCCTCCAAGTCCGGATCGTATTTGGCTTCTTTCTGCAAGAAAAAAGTCGAG
This sequence comes from Oculina patagonica, assembly GCF_052425735.1. Classification (NCBI taxonomy): domain Eukaryota; kingdom Metazoa; phylum Cnidaria; class Anthozoa; order Scleractinia; family Oculinidae; genus Oculina; species Oculina patagonica. Next base: position 10,225,857 of record NC_135763.1, read on the forward strand.
TGACACAAGTCATTATTCGCTTAGCCTGTGTGGTGGGGATTTTGCTGTATTCCCATACGAAAATGACTCCAAACGCTTTCAACCACGTAGTCGCGTGCAGTCGCGTGGAAAATGATGAGAAGAATCAAAAAATGCTTTTCGTACTTCTCCTCATTCTCTTCGAGGTTCAGTTAAGCCTTTAAGCTCAGTTCAAAAAAAAATAACGAGCCCACCACCAAAAATCCTTTCGAGTTTATCGTGTCTTCTTAGGCTACAGCTCCCTCCCCTCCCCCCCCCCCCCCCCGGCAGACTCATCGTGTTACGAAATACAGTAAACGGGGAATAGGTGACCGCCTCCTAGAAGTGTTTTTAAACCAACCAAACCTTCAGGTCAACCAACGAAACTCCAACTATTTTCTTCACTTAAGGTTGCAGGAGATACATTGAGCATCAGTATATTCATAAAGCAAAATTTTGATAAGCCGTGTTACTTTAAAAAACGTTATATCATAAAAGTTTGAAAGCCGATTCCGCTAAAACTTTACAGGGATATTTTGGAATAATGAAACTGCATAAGGATCGGGGTTACCGTTTTTTGCAACAAAGCTGTAAGCCACTGTAACTGTCATATCGGACTCGGCTTTTTTAAGGTAATTCCCTTAAAATTGAACTGCTCAAAGATTTACAACCAGACTTTGCCAGTTGGTTGTTTACCTTAAATGAAGTTAAATTTTGAAATAAAAAAGGGGGGACACCGTATTCGTTTAGGAGCAGGAAGACCTTGTATTTACCATATAATTCCATATATTTCCTTTGCGAGTACTGGCAAAGTACACTTTTTTGGTGATGATGTATTATTCTGCCATGGAAATTGATCTGTATTCATTTTATAGAAAGAATTTGATCGCTACTTTCGAACTAAGAGAAAAAAATGATAGGTCACCGAACTCGTTTACGAGAAAAGGATGATTTCTCTCTCTCGCGAGCCAAGCCGCATAGAAAAAGCCGCCATTTTGTTTATGTGTGCGCGCTAATTACGCGTAAAATTCTGCGCAGTAAGGATGCGCAATGCGATACTAGGGAATCACCTTAATTTCAAGTTCCATTGAGAGTTATTTAAAATTTCTCATGCTAGAATTTGGCGTCCGAAATGACAATTTATATATAATACACCTAGTTTACTCTCTTCTGTGTCAACACATAAAATTCTATACCGGCACTGAAATCTTGGACACAAATTGCTTGTTTTCACTCTTCCGAAACGGCTTTCCATGCAAAAAGCGAATACAAAAATTATATTAAGTATGGTAATTTTGCTAATTTTATTCGACGGGCTTTTGTAGAAAGAACAATGCATTGCACCCCTGGCATTGCAAAATAGTGTTTTTTTTTTTACCAGACAATGCTTTGCACGTGCAATTATTGATGCAAAGACATTACGAAGCCTCTTCATAAATATTTCGCGCATTTTCGGTATCAGTCGTTGCACTTCGTGCATACACTTTTCATAAATGCATGCCGCACTCAATTTGCGAGCTGCAATCCAAACTAGAAAACAGATTTTTAATTTGCTTCGCCTCTCACTTCTCTTTTTGAATGAGATCAATTAATTAATTAAAAATTAAATTAAGACATTTGCTGTTTGGGTAACCTTGCAAGTTATGGGCAATACAAGCGCAGACAATATCAAAAGTCAAATTGTCACCAATAAAGGCTTGATCGGATTACAAATTTCGTAAATGAACACAAGTAAAAGGAAAGCACATTTAAATCGAGTTCCAATGGGCAACGTTAATTAACAGACACGCCTCACAAGAGTCCCCAGTGATTGTAGACATTGTAAAGTTGGTTAATTACAATCACTTCGTCGTTCAAAGCGAGAAGCCGAAGGCATCTTAAAATTAATTTCCCGTAAGTTCGACGCCGGCTTAGCATGTATCCACAAGGGCAGCATAGCTCTAAAAGCAGTAACTGCTGGAGAATGAACAATTTTATGCAAGTAGTCATACACTTTGTGATGGCCATATCTAATTAAGAGCGTTGAATTGTCGTTGGCCTTACAAACTAGTGACTAAATAACGCTTAATAGAGCGTACGGCTGAAAATTATTAGTTTAGAATTACTTTAGTTCCTGGAGCAGCAGATTATAAATCATTGAAATAACCGTTCTAGAATTCAATATTGCTTACAAAACAATAATACAAGTCGACCTGGAGTAAAGTTTCAATTCTACCTTTCTTTCCGCCTCTGCTGACAGACCAAACGACCTTCCTTTGTTAGCCATGTTAGTAAGTGTAGTTAAACCAACGCAATTTCTGTGATAAGCAGTTCTTTCACTTGACAGTGCAGCTTATTACAGCTGGGCGCGGGAGACAAAAATGTCAAGAATGGAGACTGTGCAAAATTTAAATGAATTTGTTTAGTCGTTTCGCCACGCTTGGTGAAAAATAATAGGATTCAAAGAAAGCTCACAAATCTGTCTTGTATAACTCACTTTTACCATCAAGCAATAACTTAATTGTCTAGTATCTGTTAACAAAGTTCATTTGCAAAGTTAACTGTAGTGAGATTTTTGTAGTGGTTTACTTTATGAGTCTAGTTTAAGCAGACTCTCTTCAACTATGCCTCGGGAAATATTTGGTCGGCCATAATGGTTTTCATCCTTAAATGGAAGTGTACAAAAGGTGTCTGAAACTCTCGATTAATCAGTATGTTTAAAAGCAGAAATGCTTGAGTTTTATTTAGCTCCAAAGAAGTTGCTAGAAGTACGAAACTCAGATGTATTTCATTTGATTTTTTTCAACATGACCGAGAAAGGAAACTCGAGTGATTCGCTCCAGAAACAAGAAGGGCACTGGGAACACAATATCGTCATTGTTTTATCAGAATTCCGCACTCGTGAATTTGATCGAGAAAGCATACAAAGGACCAAAAGAAGAAACAAAGGAGGTATTCAAAGTGCGCGTATACGTTTTAAGCGTTTCCTTCATATGATCGAATATAAGGCCCTGTCCACACTGACCCGGGTAAATTTGAAAACGCATCTTTTTTTACACGGATAAGCAAACTGTCCACACTGAAACGGCGTGTTGGATCACCGAAAACGGAGCTTTTAAATTTAATGTAACCGCTGTAATTTACAATACATAGGAGAAACTAAACGACGTTTAAAAGACCGATTTAATGAACACCGCCGTACCATAGATAACCCTAACAGTAAATCTAAACCCACTACAGCCGCACAACATTTCACTTCCTCGCCTAACCACACTGCTAATGACATACAATTAATCCCCATCGAAAAAGTCTTCTCCAACCGAGACTCAATCCGTAAGGCCAGGGAAGCTTTTTTAATTCTAAAAGGCAGAACACTTGTTCCCGATGGCCTTAACATACGCGAAGAAACCTATTAGTTTGTTTACTTATATTATTATGTTGTCATTTTTTAAGCTTAGCATATTTTAAATTTTTTGTTTTATACTAGTACACTGTTTACATATTTCCTGTATTTAGTTTTACGTATTTCCGGTATTTCGTAAGATATCATTATCACCATATAAATTTAAACATAGCCAATGTAAACTTCATTGTACCTGAAGAAGGCTGGTTTGGCCAGCCGAAATATAGTACAAGACTAACTCTCTCATTCTACGTTGTATCGGTCTCTGCTTCTTCAATTTCAGTTTTCTATGTGTCAAACCGATTAGATCACTCAGTTGATCCAACGTATACCGGTAGGAGATCGTACACGGTTTGCTTGCTTGAACTTTTAATAGTCTTTTAAAAACGCTCTCTAAAGTGGGTATCGTTTTCAATTTTACCCGGGTTAATCATGTTAATGTGGACGGAAAACATTTTACCCGACGTTTTCAAATTTCTCCGTTTTCAAATTTCTCCGGGTCAGTGTGGACGGGCCTAAAATCGGCAAGACAAAATTAAATTCTCTTGAAATGGGGTATTACTTATAAATTTGGTGTTTTTAAGGTGCTCAGATCAACTTTGTTATTTCAAAGGATCTATAAGCGGTAAGCTAGCTAGTGCAAGGTATGGAATTCAAACAAAAAGACATTCGCAACTGTACGGGTTTTATAGTTTTTCCGTACGCGCGTTCGGAAATTTGGCGACCGTGTATCACAGTGAAACAAATTAACAAAGATTAACAACTACGTTTATGAAGTATTTGGTACGAAAGAGTTTTCTCCGTGGAGCAGGCCGGGGGTACTCCATATAGTGGACTATGCGGAGAGGCTCCGCCATCAAAAACACTCGAAAAGACCCGCGTCAGGTTGATGTATCTGATCTGACTTTATCGTGACTTTATTTTGGCTCTTTAGTGTTATATTTTCCTTCGTTCAATTAATGTGTTTTCTGTAAATAGTGTAGAATAATAAAAAAATCTGAAATCTGAGTATTTGAAGAGGCTGACTCAAGTAAAACGTTTAGAAGGAAGATGCAGTATTTTTACCGTAGTTTTGACAAAGGGTATCATTTTCCATGTAAGGTATATAAAATGGTTAAATTTTCTGTCAAGAATAGTATTTTAAGAGATTTAAACTTCGCTAAGTACAAGGCCTCTCCCGGGAGATCCCTTAGCCGGCTTCACAACTAAACAACATGTAACGTGGGTTTACAATTGACGTGTGCTTATTGGTTAATCTTATGCTGGTAGTTTATTGTTACTTGTGCCACATGTCTGATCTGGAGTGTAAGCTAAGTGAATGAAGAAAACCGATCTTGTGTGTAGTTTAGTGACGGGACGCGCGCGAGAAGAGTAGACCATGACGACAGAGATTCGAAGAAAGGTACAGTACGTTTTTAAACCCATTAATTCTTATGCAAGTGTGATTTTATCATCAAATTCTATATCATTCAATATCAAAACGGCGCCAGGCAAGCAGCAGGTGATTACAATCAAGAAATCACAATGAGAGATTGTCGTTTTGTTGTGTCAACAAGTGTTTAAAAGTTACTCTGAAAAATGTAGTGTATTGAAAACATTTCAAGCTTTTTGAAATTTCCTGTTGCGAGGTAGATAAAAGCAACAGCTCAGGGGAAAAAAACCGTCCGCTTTTAACGCCGACAGGCAAAAGACCAGAACCTGTTGCTTTTGCAGACAGCAGGCGGAGAAGATAATTTCCACTTTGATTCTGTAAAACTGGCCATCTTATGGTCTCTTCTTTGAACAGCGAGTCAAAGAAGGCCTCTTATTCTCAAGGAATCAAGTTGGATATACATGACTGAAGGTTTTACACCTTAGTAACCTGTCACGGCTTTGAGTGTCTTTGTATTGTACTAGCAGGGTTCAAATGGATGAATGGCGGAAAGTCACTAGTGCGTGATAAATGAGTGTTTACTGTCTCTTTCTGTTGTTGTTTACTGCAAGCTGTTTGTGCTGCTTGATTATATTTCAAACATTTTGCAACTAAAGTCACTAAAGTTTTGGTAAATAATAAAGATGGTAAATTTCAAGCTCGGTGATAAATAGTGAAGAAATTATTTAACATGACACGAGCGTGGGACAAAGAAAAATTCTGAGTCCCTGACGGGAATCGAACCCATGGCCTCCCAGATACCGGTTGGGCGCTCTAACCAACTGAGCTACGAGAGATTCATTGTGAGCTGAGCCATTTACTAGGTTTAGTCATGTTGAATAATTTCTACACTATTTATCACCGAGCTTGAAATTTACCATCTTTATTATTCACCACACATTTGATGATTTCGACATTGCTGATCCTAGCAGTATGCAGGACGCGTGTCACATATCACTAGTAAATGGCCTAGCTCACAACGAGTCTCTCGTAGCTCAGTTGGCTAGAGCGCCCAACCGGTATCTGGGAGACCATGGGTTCGATTTCCGTCGGGGACTCAGATTTTTTCTTTGTCCCACGCTCGTGTCATGTTGAATAATTTCTTCACTAAAGTTTTGGTGTTTCCGTAAGTTTCAGAAGACTACTTATCTTTTTGGTAAACATTAAAACGGGAAAAATCAGGTTCGCCGATTGTCTCCCCAGAGTAAAACACCTGTACTGGGACAGGGGAGGTGGGGGTGGGGGTGTGGAACTCTCCAGCGTATACTGAGTCAGTATCTCCCTTGTCCACCCTAGACGCATGATTAAACTTGCCGTCAAAAGGGAGGGAGATTGAGGATGATTTAATTTTAGGTGACCATACTATAGCCTGTAGCGCATACAGTATCCCACTACTATAGTCACATGGAAGACTCCTTTGACACTTCTTTTATTTGTTTGTAGGTTCTTAACCACTCTATTACGGTTCTCTTAATAATAGCTGGTTTCTTAATGCTTGCGTCTTCAAGCCACCAAAGTGACAAAGAGGTACTGTATCGGCCTGTTCAATGCATTATTATAATGAGTTATTCCTTTTTTTCGGATGCCGACATAACATCTTGATACCAACTTGCGAAGTGTGACATCGAAACCCCGGGGGGGGGTCACTTCCTGTTTGGCATGTCATGGTTTTTCGTAATGAAAGGGGGCCCGCAGCAAAAGGTAAACGAAAGGGGTGCCCCGCAAAATAGAATGAAAGGGAAGGGGTTGGACCCGGGGCGGAGCCCCCGAAAAAAACTTTGAGTATCCTCCGGGGCATCGAAATTAGCCTGTCTTTCGGTTATTTTTTTTAGGAGGAAAGTGAAGCTGAGCTTGAGCACAAAGCCCGGGTCTGGATTAATGCTCTTCTTGATCGTGTGGCCCAAAAACACGACCAGGAAAGGAAAGACCTTCAGAAAAGCCTTGAAAGCGGCGAAATCCAGATCGAGACGGAAGCCTAAGCCAGGCCACTTGAAGACAATTATTAGCCAACACAAATGAACTTTACATGAAGTGGACACACCTCTTTAAATCAGGAGGCAGTTAGATAGCTCTGGAATACGTAAAGCTCGAGCAGCGCTGAAAGAACAGCAAATGAAACCATTACTTTCAATGGAGTAGCCCTTGTTTTTCCATAATTCTTTTCCCGTTTACGGTTTTCAATCCGATCAAACACAACAGAGGAGTCCCCTCTGAATAAATATTACGTTTATCGATTCTGTTTTTAATATCTGCCAGGACGCGTTCGTTTTGGGATCAAACCGGAATACGAATAATTGGAATAATGCAAGTGAGCGTTCGTTTGGCTGCTCTTCCTATTCCGGTACATCTATTCCAGAATATTCCCAAACGAACGCGCCTCAAGTCTTTCTCGTGCCCAGAGGCCGCGATCCTTTGGTCAGCACCAAGAATAGCGATCTTTAGCCGCTTCCGGTCGTGATTGGCTATTGCAAATAGAATGGAATGAGACCGGAAGAAAGGTTATTTCGATATGACAGACGTAGAAACAACTCTGACATCAAAGTAGCCTGCGAATACAGCCGCCTCTCATTCGCGTCCCGCAACGAAGAGCGAATCAAACACGTGTTTCGCTCTTCGTTGCGGGACGCGAATCCCAAACTCCACAAAACGTAACCAATAAAAACACTTTTATACAAGAGAAATCGAACTCTTGATTTACATTTAATCCTGGGTTAGTGTTAATCAGCTTTCGAACAACCCGGCCCTCCAGAAGGATCGCGGCCTTTGGGGACGAGATTGCTGCATGGGAGGCAATCCGCATGGAAAAACTGGGAAACATTGGGGAAACATGCGCGCTAGGAGTATTTGTTTCCCCGTTTTTTATGGTCTAAAACAGCAAAGCCATGTTACAAACAGTCACAAACACAAGAGTTTATTCGTACAAAACTACAATTTGCTACAAAGCTGTTTTTGTATACAATCTAAAAAAGCAGCGATTTTTTGATTATTTCGAAAATCTTTCGCCTTGGTTAAGTTAGAAACACGTTTTCCCGGCGACCAGAAGGGGAAGTGTAAAATGACTTCTGCTTCCAAGGCTAGAAAATCAACAATTATGCAAACTATTGTACTCAAAAGTTACATGTAATCTCTTTCTTTTCTAACATTGTACTCTTGTGATCTGCCGTGACAATCTGCGTTGCGTGACTTCCACAGGGGCCTATTTGTACACATTTGCACCAGCCACCTGCCTGGGACGTCCAAAATGGTCCCCTGACTGCGAGGCTCCTTTGTTGGATCCCATCTGGAGCCCGATCACATTTTGGCCCTCTCTGAGCTGCTCCTCAGTGAATTCGCGTTTGTTCGCTTGGGCCTCTTTGGGTCCCAATTGAGGTACAGGCTTGCCGGTGGAGTGTGCCTACAGAATAGCAGACAAGAATCGATCAAAGAACGTGAGTGGTACAGTCGGGGAAGTAAGTGCCAGTTTTGGCAAATCTTCGTTGAAGCACTCGAAGAGATTCCGTTTTATTTCATCTAATCAAAAACTCGCGCGAGCGCGAGCGCTCTCCGAAAGTAATCACGCGAACAAATAAGTCATGTCGCTAAGCAACTTCTTGGAGGAACACCGCGGGCTCAGTCCTATCTTGGGGGCATCGATTTCGTCATCAAATGGTATTTTTTCCCGACTGCGTGGTGAAAACAATGAATAAATAACAAAATTCGGTGATTTGACCTTACCTTTCGGGCAAAAGCATGTAATCCATTGATAACCTGATGAAAAACAATATGGGTGCAAAAAATTAGAACGAAATTTGGACTTCAGGGGCACTGGATTTTGTCTATGGGGTAATACTTGGTGAGGCCGAAGCCGAAGTCCTCGTCAAATACCGCTTCATAGAAATCGAGAGCGAATAATCTAATTGTTTTAGTAGAATTCAAACTCATTTTCCTTCAAATTAGCGATTTTTAATCATTTCTCTATGCATGAAATACGCTTTAGCAGAATCTCGCCCGGACTGATCATGAATTAACATTTGAAACTTGCAGCTCTGTACGCACGCTCATCCATTCAGTTCATTCAACAATTTTGACGAAATTCACTCGTAAAGGTGTGTCAGAAAACTCACTCGTTCGCTGCGCTTACTCGTCCGTGTTGTCGTGCCACTCAAAACTCGTTACTCAAAATGGTACGCGAGTATTTTCCATGTAGTAGCGGTTTTCAATTGTTGACTCGCGCGCACACGTTTCCCCGCGTTTCGTACCGGCTACATGTATTTGCTTCGAGTTTTGATTGGTTCACTGGATTGTCGGTTTTCTTCGTGATTCGGCCAGAGTAATTACCTTGGTTTTGGTCTTACTATATGCAATTGAAAACTATTCTAATGAATAGAAATCGTACCATTACTGAGAAGTAACATACCTGAGGTACGTTCTGGCCTTCATACAAGTCGACAGTCTGGAAGGTGTCAGTTTTAGGCACTCCCATTTCGTCACAAAATGAAAGGAATTTTCCAATGTTCTCCATCTTGCAAAGAAAAAAATAAACAATAAAAAGATGAGGAAATTACAATCAGCCAATGAAATGTACGGAAGACTTGGCCAAGCGGTTGGTGCGCTGGACTCCGGATCAGGCGGCCGGGGTTCGAGCTTTGGCCGGGGTCATTTTATTGTGTTCTTCGCAAGACACTTTACTCTCACAGTGCCTACTTCCACTGTGCACCCAGGACTAAAAAGTATAAATAGCATATTTCCATGAATAAGCACCATGAGCGCTTATTAAATCTTGGCCAAATGGGGGGAGGGGGGGGGGGTATTCATAAGACGGCGCGTACCGTATTTATTCGATTAAGCGCCCTGGTCGCTTATTAAATTTTTGGACCTTGAGGGTGGGCGCTTATTCGAGGTGGGCGCTTATTCGAGGCTGGGCGCTTATTAAATTTTCACCATTTTTAAGCAAGTAGTACGTTTATTTTGCAAGAAAACAATGTATAACAATTAAACGTGAAGGTGTACCAAAGCTGAATTTTAAACTTTCATTGAAAGTTTCGGTAAAAAAAAACAAAACATTTTCGGTCTTCGGGATAGTATTTTAGTAGTAATTAGTCAATTTTAATCTTAACTTCAACAACAATCAAAATTCCTCTTTTAAGTGAGGGTGGGGGTGGGCGGCGCTTATTCGAGGCTGGGCGATTATTAACTTTTCCTACCTACAGGGTGGGCGCTTATTCGAGGTGGGCGCTTATTCGAGGTTGGGCGCTTAATCGAATAAATACGGTAATAGAGGGGTTGGGCGCTTATTGATTATTTCTTTCAGCGAGCTGTAAAGAAATTAAAAGAACAAAAAATAAGAAGAGATAATGCAAATGGAAGAAATCTGTAGCAAGATGGAGATAACTCTAAAATACAGGATATTCCAAACCAGAGGACTGAATAACATTGTCTTATATCGCAGAAGTGTCGCTCCGTTTGACACTCCCTTTGCGCGCAACTCCTTATGTAAGCCAGCGAAAAGTCAACCTCCTTCGCAGTATTTCTTTGCTCCCCGCGCGCGCGAGAGAAAGAGATTGTTTCCCTGTCTCCCGTCAAGGGAGCGGATAGAAAAGAGACCCTTGCAGTGAAGTTGGCAAAAAAACTTTCCACAAAGCAGCACGTGACTTACCATTTTGAAAGCCATCTTGCTCTGGTTAAACTTGATCTTTCCTCCAACCGTATTTGCCAGTCTACAAAATATGAGAGAAGACAGAGATGTTAAAGTAGAGAGATTTCGTACTAAGTAAATTCAGATTCCTCCACCCTTAATAACGCAATAGCATATATACTTTCTACACCGTCAGACTCCATGTAAAAGCAGTCTTACGCTATGTTCACAATCACTTTAGTGATGTTAGTAGGCAAAAAAAGCCTCAGTACGCAGAATAGTGAGAATACCAGGAGTCTCAAGAAAGCGCCGCGCAATAGCTTGTGAAAAGGCTTCCAAAAGGGAGCAGGGGGAAAAATCGGGCAAGCTAAGCGCGATCTGGGGAGAAGAACTTGGAACATGCAAAACATATTCATGCGTAAACGGAAGTCGTATCTGTTAAGCATTTATAATCGCCCGAATCGTTTCTATCGTTTCTTTGAGAACATTACACAGACGATCGCTAACGTCTGCGGCGGGACGATCACAATCGCTTGGATCACCCGTGTTCTATCCTTCTAGCTTCTCTTTCCTTTCTTCGCCATAAAACTGAAATGACAGAGAAGATTGGAGGCCACGAATTTCTCTCTTTCATTGAAGGCTGCCATTGCAGGGCAAAAATGATTGTTTTTCGTTGTTCTTTGCTCATACCAGGCGATCGGGACGATGGTATAAGAACCCCCGATCGCTTCCAATCGCTTCCAATCGCTTTGATCGCCTACGATCGTCTCAATATTTGCAAACAATCAATGCGATAGAAACGCTCGGGGCTATCAAATCAACCTTTACCGAGAGAGAATACTTGGCGACCACAAAAGAAGGCTAAAATTCAGGCTAGGGATTTCCCTGAAATTAAAAATTTAAACGTACTCGCAAAGAATTACTCCATCCTTTAAGGAATCCACGAAATCCTTTTGATCAGGTTCGGGTTTAAGAACCTGCCCTCCTCGGACTTGATTAATCCAGTCTCTTATTTGTGCCTCCAAGTCGGGATCGTATTTGGCATCTTTCTGCAAGAAAAAGGTGCGACGTTTGCTCAGTGCGAAGTCGACTGACACAGGACCACACAAGTCATTATTCGCTTAGCATGGTGTGCCTGGATTTTGCTGTATCCCCATACAAAAGTGACTTCAAAGGCTTTAATACAACTACCCGAGTCGCGTGGGAAATGATGAGAATAAGAGCCACAAAATGACATTCGCATTTCTTACTCCAGTTCTACTCAGCGTTGCTACTATGACACTTTAGGTCTTAATACAGTTCCCCCAGTTTTGCTACCCAACCTTTAGGCTACCACCGTGTTACGAAATAAACGGAGAAGAAGTGACCACTAACAAGAAGTGTTTTTAAAATACGGATTTACCAACCAAACCGCAGGGCAACTGGCTCTTTGACGTGCACAATTTATCTCCAGGTCAACCAACGAACCTCCAGTCTTTTGTATAGAGATTTTCGATTTACTTAAACTGCACAGTTTTATTGTTTGATGAAAGGGCTGTACTCTCAAACGGAGACCTAAGCACAAAGCAACTTATACTAAACAATCCTTGGCTCCAGGTCTGCCGGCGCCGCCTCACCGGGGGACGGTGAGAGGCGGCGTATTCGCAGGCTACCAGGACTTCAACAGCGATCAATACTACTGCTTATATAATAAAGGTCTCGAATTTCTGAAACCCTCGGATCTGTTTTTATGCCGAGGCAAGACACTTGTTACAAGTCTTTTTTTTTTCAGTTACGCCGCAGATGCATAGAGAATTTTGATAATTGACACCCACCTAGTTCATAATTTGCTTTGTCACTTCTTTTCTCAGAATGTTTTCTTAAACTCTGAAAACTGAAAACCGGAAGTGGTGTTGGGTTCGTTTGACCGCTTTGAACCCAAAACTCGAACTCGATTTGGACGCATCCTTACGCGGAACTGCCGTACTTATGGTGGGAGGCCGGGGGGGGGGGGGGGGGGGGTTAAGAAACTCAGCTCCCATGTAAAGTGACCGGGGGTGATCAGCAAAAATTTCAAAAGGAACCTAAAAACCCTCTGCAAAGAAACCAGAATCTTGTTTAATGGTGAGAAAGTTACAACACATAAGAAATATTACAAAATTGTTGCCAAATGATTAATGGACTGATACACAGCTAGTTCCATTTCACGTTTAAGTTTTGGGTGTCCGGTAGTTCATTTTTGGTTTCGGGCCTTCGTTTTCGGGCTAGATACGAAAACGAAGTTCTTCGTACTCTGTCTCAATATTCCTCAGCCGTAACACCACACGTACACTTTCTCCTTTTCGGTTTAACTTATTATTACTTCTCTGATGTTTTTCTATCCTGATAAACTTTTACTTTGAGGTTCCTTTTGATACCTGTTCGTGGTATTATTGATGGACATAAAAAAAAACATGAATGAGGCCATAGAAGGAGGGAACCCGTGTCGGTTTTTTTTTATCGCACTTCTCGTCGCTGTCTGGTTATAAAAATTGAAGGAAAATTGCTTGTCGTTGTCGGAATGTAAGTTTTCCCAAAAGGATTGTCGTTTGTCGCGATTTTATTTAAAGTAAAGTAAAAATTTAATGTGCTGTCTCTACTTTTTGGCCATGTCGCTTGTTGGAATTTACCCTGGCAGGGCCTCTTGAATGGCACTGTAGATTCCGTGCCGCTTTAACAACACAGGTTTATCAAGCAGTGCAGAGTGAACAGTAAAATCATAGTTCATCGACGGTCTTACAGGTTTGGCTAAGCAAAACGGCGCAAATAATCTTGAGAGGGAGGGAGGTTGCGGCTAAAGTACAAAAGGAAATATCTATCTACCACCCAAGGGAAAAGGGAAGGCAAAAGAGGCACGTTGTAACATTCATCGCTTCCCTCCACGCGGACTAGCCTAGGAACCAGAAGAACTGATGAACTCGGTTATTTTTCGATCCGCCATCTTGGAAGATACGGGGGACGCTGTTAAAGGCTAAAAAAAAGTTAAGTGACAACAATCCAGTTCCCTTAAACTTGTTGGCTTTAAGTAGTAATCGTGATTCCTCGATTTCTGCTACTCTCAACTCCCTGCCTTAGTCCCTCGGCGTCTAGCCTGCGTAGCAGGCGCACGTGCAGTTTTGGGCGCTCATTTAAAAAACGCGAAAAGGCGAGAGATGGCCACGCGGTCTCGCGCCTTTCCTTTCCCAAACGCGCGCTACTAAACTACTCGGCGCCATGAAATTTTAATTGTCAGTACAGGAAAACAGGTTACGTGACGCTTCTTGCGTGACAGTCCGACTTCAAACAGGTAGGAGACGAGAGTGAACGTGAAAATTAGCGAGTAAAGAATCGCAACGATTGTGGGCGCAGTAGAGGAGAAGAATATCATGAAATTGACAATATCTCAGACTGAATTTTACACTAACCTGCACTAAAAATGTAAGGTAAGGGCCAATCTTTACGTCAGTTGAAAGATACTCTGTCGAAATTCAATTTGTCGACTCACAGTAAGGTAAAAATTCATTCCGAGAGAAATCTGATTACAAATAAAACGTTATTTTTTTGGGAACAGCAACTGCTTTGCCAAGGTTCCTTTCCTTTTTATCGCCTGATAATATTTCTGTTACTATATCTCGGGTCACGGTCCTTTGACACGTGATATTGAAATCTGTTTTTTGCCCCCATCGTATTCTATAAATAGCAAAATCAGTACATATCCGTTTCTTTTTCTTCGTCTGGTTGGCCTTTTCACTTAAGTAGAAGAAACGTGAGCCTCTGGCTTCATCAAAGCGTAGTTAGGGGATTTTAATTGCACTCTTATGATGGGAAACTCTTTTGTTTTCGTTTGTCAAGAGAAGACATTAAAAAACGACATTGTTTTCATTTTCTAATTACACCCTCCAGTCTGGCCAATCAACGTGAGGGATGTAAATGATTGCATCATGGAATGAAGCAATTAACGAGGGAGGCAACCAACCATCAATTACAAAAATAACAATTGCATGGAAGTTTTTAAAACAGGAGTTAAGTAAGCACAAGCACAAAGAAGGACAACTTCTTATTTATTAGGGACTGATAAGTATACACAGAGAGGGATCAATACTGATTTGTATAAGTACCGATGTTGAGCCTTTGATCTGTAATACAGTAACGGGATAATACTTTCAATAAATCATGCATCAGTGAGAACATTTGGAATACGTGACGCGAGAAACCTTAGTAATTATTCCTTTTCCTCCACTTTTTCTGTCCGAGTTTGGTTACTAGGTAGGCTGAGAAAAAGTAATGTAGCAAAGAAACTAGGTAACTATTTACCTTAAAATGCTCCTTTGTATAAAGCCAAAGAATTGTAATTTAATTTAACAGTTGCGTGACAGACGGTAGGTGACTGTTTACCCGCGGAATTCAATTAACGCTTGTTATTTACCATATTTAGATGTCGGTCGGTACGTGTAAATGTAGACTGGGTTATTTCGGTTTCAGCTCAAGCGACTTTGGTGAAAGCAAGCCCATTGAATTGCTGATAGAATGCGTACAAGTTGTTACATTGTTAAAAATATCCACAATGTTTTATTTATATAAACTTTAAACAGTAAAATACGATCTAAATGTTCGCGATTGGGATCACGCCAAACATAATTATGCAACAACAAGTATGCATAATTTTCTCGGCAAGATTCAGTCGCTCGCGTGCACCCAATATTAAAGAAAATTTAAGACCAGTTTGGACACCTTGACATTTTGTAAGCGTTAGAGAAAGTTTGTAAAGGTCGGTGAGATACTGTATAGCCGTAATCACGAAGTAATAACTTTTTTCTATGCCAAACAAAACCAGCGCAAATGATCTCCTGTCGCTAACAATTAGCGATGCAGAACGGGAATTTGTAACGTGGAACCACGTCGATGTCTTTCAAGATTTTCGCTGTACTTTAAAGATTTTGTTCACTCTTTAAAGTTTGCGCTTTTTCCGCCGATTCCATAGCGGAATCTAACAATAAATGAAGAGATATATTTCAAACGCGCAAGCCTGCCCCACGCGCACCGCACCCAAGGTCTCGCACTATAAAATTTAATCGAGCAGTAAGCCGCAGACGGTCTATGAAGCGACGCTCCACAGATTTGAAACAAATTTTAACAGTTCTTAGCAGAATACTAGATCTTTAAATGGAATCCTTCGAGAGATATGTCCCAAACTAGAAAATATTCTAAACTGACATCACAAAAGAAATCCTATTGATAAACGAAGCCAAAATTGTACACGTTAAAAATAAGCCACATTGAAGCTTTAAACTTTGTACCTTTCGAGCTAGCTCAGCACTCATTCCAAAGCCTTTGGGTCGGGACGCCATTCTGTGTAATTCTTTTTGAACCAACGCTTCAATACAGCAGCAAATTACGCTTTTAGCAGGATCAGGATTAACTCCCAAGAGGTATTCTTGTGGATTTTATATTCGCCAAGAATGAAAATTGATTCCAGAGTGACGTCAGCTACGTCACGCCGCTACGCCTCAGTGATCTTCATGTGTATTTCAGACATTTCCGCAAATTCAGGACAAGAAGCTCGGGCAGATAACCTTTTATCCACCGAAGAATATTTTTTGTTTCAAAATGGCTTCAAAAATGAACAGTGCGTTTAGTATTTTTTTTGATCACAGGGCCACTTGCTTAGCAGGGTAAAAGATCACAACATAATTGTAACAAATTAAAACTTTTCAATAATTTAGGTGTGCTGTCGAACGTTCTCGAAGCATTTTTTCTTGGCTACGTTTTTTTTCAGACGCATAATCTGTAAATTAATTCCAATTTAGAACATTTTCGTAGTTCCTGTTACCATATGTGGCTTTGCAAAAAAATGGCAAAAATGTCCTGGATAAATTCTTTAATACCCAACGCAGACGTTGTTTGGGCTTGTCACGCGTTTCTCCCCATGCGTGACGAGCCCAAAGAAAGCCTGGGAAGGAGGCTAACGCCAAATCAACAGGGAGTCAACCACATAAATCACACAGAGAAAAATTATTTTATCAAAATTGCTCCTCATCAGAATAATTCAACTCTGCCATTGTTAATAACCTTTTCCTCTGTGTAATATTAAAGTGATGGGCTCTATTGTCACTGGCTAATTATGTAAACTGTTCAAGTCCTAAGATCAATTCTAATATTCTCCTTACCAATTTGTATGCATTTCTTATAATATGGGTGCTAAGAATTTGGTGATCCATCAGGACAATATCTACCCCAATAAGCACTTTCCATGACATGGTCATGTGACCTTGTCAATCATAAAATAGGTGGCAGTACAAAACAGCAAATGAAAAGAGCATGATGGAATTAGTAAGGTTGCCAATTTTGAGACTGTTATGGTGGTTTGAAAGGTTTGATTTGTATTGTCTCTATGGGTTTTGGGGTCGTTTTTCAAAAAAAAAAAAAAAAAAAAAAAAAAAAAAAAAAAAAAAAAAAAAAAAAAAACAATTTACAGGATTTGTATGCTAGATGCAGCAACTTTTTTCCATACAAATTTTCTTAATTCTTCAAACTTTCAAACCACTATAAAATATCATGCTTAACCATCGGCAGTCTCAAAATTGGCAACCTTACTACTTTCATTATGCTCTTTCCATTTCTGTCACCATTTGTACTACGACATATTTTTAATGATTGATAAGGTCACATGACCATGTCATGCAAAGGGCCTTAGTGATTAATAAGGAGAAATAAGACAAAAATTTCTCTTGGGAATTCAAGAGTCATTTACAAATTATCTAACCACTCTAAAGGTTGGTACACACAAAGGGACATGCCTTAGCGAAATGAAGCAGCCAAAAAATAATGTATGCTTCACTCAAGTGGACGTGTAGCAGGGACATGTTGGTGTGCGACATCCCTGTATATCATGCAAACTTTCAGCTCATGCAACACGAGTTGTCATGGTAACACCAACACATCCCCTTGTGTGAAATGTACATAATTTTGTCCCAACATGTCGCTGTCAACATGTCCAACCTTAATATAATTAATGTCAGAAACAAAATTGTGATTATGGTGATAAAGCTGACACAATTTATTCAACACAAATCTCATTCTTTCATTCATTCATTTGCAAGTGATTTGGCTATGAAAACTACTAAAAGTAGCTTAGTTTTGCACTCAGTTACTTTAAAGAAAATACACTGTATGTCTATGTTGCCGTTAAAATCTATTCTAACTGTTAAAGAAATCACAGACTGCTTATGATATCTACCACCAATCAAAAACTGAGATTGATTTCCATCAGTGACGGGTACTTTCTTGGTTCTTAAGGTCTGTTAGTTATAAGCAGTGTCTCCGGCAATCTGCCTTGGGCGGCCATAATGGTCTCCTGACTGAGAGGCTCCTTTATTGGACCCCATCTGGAGCCCAATCACATTCTGGCCCTCCTTGAGCTGCTCCTCTGTGAATTCACGCACATTTGCTTCAGCTTCTTTAGGACCCAGAGAAGGAACACTCAGGCCCTTAGCCCCAGCCTGTCAGAGATAAGATAAAGAAAGAAAAAAATTACTTAAGCTCTTCACAGATTATAAAACTACATCATTGTACAAGTTTATTTACTTTACCTTTTACTAACATACCAATTCTGAAGTTGAATGCCCAACTAACAATAATTATTCTGCTTTTTTTTTAAAAAAAAAACAGCATATTTTTTAATAAGTTTATCTTTAAGATTCCAGTTTAAGATTCAATTTTTTTATACCGACAGACCGTGTACAAGAACAATTTAATATATTCACACAATCTTCATGCACGTATATACAGCTGCGAAAATTCACACAATCTTCATGCACGTATATACAGCTGCGAAAAATGAATATGAAAGTGGACTTACCTTACCAAATGATTCAGTGATTGGTGAGGTGCTCTTAAGACTGCTAAGATGAAGTGTTTCTGATCACGTATACCATGACTGATAAGAGTGCCAGATGGAAAGCTTGTACAATTATGTGCTAAGTGTATTTCTTTAATTTAACTGTAATCTTCCTAGTTGAAATCTTGCTGAAAAACCTGCTCTGGCAAAAAACTACAAAACATCCTCTTTTCTTATTGTGTATTTTGCCTAATAATTGTGCTACCTATATCTGCCTTACTAGACTCAAAAATTTCCGCAACTGAACAGTGCTAGCAAAGGTCAAACCACAAGGAAATAAATTTGATATCAAATGTACATAGTACTTAGATGCTTAATTTACAATCATCACCTTTGCCTAAACAATCTGTACAAAATGCTTAATGCTGTAATTTAAAACCAATTAAAAAACTCATTAATAATTCATAAAGAAAATACAAAAGAAATTAATGTTTAATGAGTGTAATAATAAAAGTAATAATAAAGTAATAAAGTCACGGCTGAACTTTACGTCCAATTTTCTAGGCCAAAATAAGCCCATATCTAAATATTAGTGCAAGAATGAGTTGATCTACATTAGAAGATTTTTAAGCCGCTCAAGAAATTCGCAGTTCGTGTTTTATCAAGTCTAAAACACGAGGCGCATAAAACACTGCTGCTCATTTATTAAACATTACGAAAATACAATAAACTAACTCTCTATAGCAAGGTACACTGACCGTTCTACACGTTATTTGTCTGTTGGCTAAGTGAATGAACAATAATTCATAACATATTAAAAGGATGACAAACAGGTTTATGACATATTTGATAGCTATTCCAAATGTATCTTTATTGCTGAATATACTAAAAATGTAGAAATTTAATAACAACTTACAGTGAATATAAAATGAAATATAATAACATAATTTGCAATAACAATCTTCACAATAAATTTAGAATCAAAGATTGATTAAAGTATGCACGAAAAATTATCAAAAATCACAGTTTTATGGCATAATTCACACAAAGATCACCATAATTAATAAATGCTTGAAATTACGTTTTTAGTATGATTTCTGTTCAGTGGTGGTCAAGACAGTGATACTGTAACAAGCATGTATAAAAAACATGTTCGAGACATTGAATTGCAAAATATTTTATAACGGTTGATTAATTATTGGCTAGGCTTTATCATAAGGTGCCGTTCTTGAACAATTGAGATACACAAATAATTATTTTGACAATCAAAGTCCCCTAAAACCTCAATCTACTATGATTAAAACTGCAAATTGTTATCTTTCAGATATTTCTCATATCATCCATTCCACAAAGCTATTGATATGCAACAAAATGCTACAATAAAGACTAACTTTTGCTGAGTCAACAATTAAAATTTTAAATTACTAAATATGACAAACAGTGTAAGAAATAGCACAATAGAGCAATTGACAAATGTTTCCATGGTAACACTAAAGAAAAAATTAAGCCACATCAGTCCAATCCAAGTATTAAACTTTCTTTTTCGGTCAGAACTTATTTGTAGATGTCAATTCTCGCCACCTGTCTTGGGCGGTACGAGGCAGGAAACCATTGGGGCTTATTTGTACACGTTTGCACCAGCCACCTGCCTTGGACGTCCAAAATGGTCTCCTGACTGCGAGGCTCCTTTATTTGACCCCATCTGAAGCCCAATCACATTTTGTCCCTCCTTGAGCTGCTCCTCAGTGAACTCGCGCTTGTTTGCTGTAGCTTCTTTAGGTCCCAACTGGGGAATGCTTAAACCTTTTGCTGCAGCCTGTCCATAGTAGGTATATACATGATTGCATGAGTGAGTATGGGTATGAATGAAGTGGTTTGAAATTGTGTGACAAATTGGGGGGATTCATGTCACATAATTTCAAATGAAGTCTTCAAATAAATAATATCAAAATATCAAAATCAGGCAGAAAAACTTTAAAGTTATAAATTACAATAAGGGATAAAAGAACAAAAGAAAAAGTTTGTTTGGGTAACTCATTCAATAAATTTTCAAACCAGTTGATTTATTATAAATTGAAGACTTTTTGATTGATAAGTGGATAATATGGGGCGAGAGGAATGCTTAATGTATCAATTAACAAAGTAGAGGTCTCCGTCTCGTTGTTCAAAGACAAATTATTATTAATAAGCTATTATCCAGGGTAAGCATGACTTTGGATTTCAGTTTTGTATCTCTTAAAGGGAGGTAAGGTTGTCTGTTTATATTTTCAATCCTCCAGTTTAGACAAGAGATATTAAAGCCTTGTAAACCTTTAAGTAGAGGATTAGTGTTAATTGTCTTTCGAACAACCCTGCGCTATCCATTGCCTACTCATTATGCACTTCACTTACAGGCTAACTAAATACCAGTAATTTATTATCTGACTGAATGCCAGTAAGAGTGATACAGTCAACTCTCTCTTAACGGACACCTCTACAAGAGAGACACCTAGTGTTGGTCCCGTTCCTGCCTTTTTCAGTCATTTTACTCTATCTAAACTCCCTATAAGACGGACACCTCTCTTAAAGACAGACAGTTGGAGCCAGTCCCGATGGTGTCCATCTTAGAAAGAGTTGACTGTATGGAGTTCCCACCATCAATGAAGTGCCCTGTCCTTAATTAGGTGCCCACATAGAGTCATTAATATTATAAATATGGGGTTTCATTAAAGGCCATAAACCACAAAACCTGTTACAGCTGAGTTTACTCATTGTAATAAATGAAGATGTTGATTGGTGCCATGTAACACTTGCGTAGAGAGCGAAATGCTATATGGGTGATAACTTTAATGTAATGGATGCTTAAAAACTTAATGACAGTCCTGATTATGTATTTATTTCAAACATTCTTTTATTGAACTGAATTATTGTTGAAAAGTACACTATCTATTGATTTAATTTTGGCGATTAGAGTGGGACTACTCCAACCAAGGCCAGCTGTCATAATCTGGGCAAAATAGGGAATGAACACCTTATATGTTAACAGTAGATTTCCCACAAATTGTGGATCTTCTTGCAGCTGCATGGCTTGAAAACAAATATTTTAGAAAAAATCACCCCTTGAAGGTACAGTCGAAGCTCTCTTAACGGACACTCTCGTAAGCGGACAGCTCTACTTACGGCCACCTTGTTTGAAACCCCGTTTTAACTCCCATACAAACTCTGTATTTTTACATTCTCGTAAGTGGACATTCCCGTAACCGGCCACGGACACTTTCAGAGATTACGATTTAGACTTTTTCTTTGTTTTTAAGCTCCCGTAAGCGGACACCCGAAAGAAAATCCTACTAACAACCTCTGTATCTTGTTATTATAAATCAAATTCACATCGCCGTTTATGATAACGATTTTACAGTAATTACAGGACCACATTTCAGTGCTTGTTTTGTCGTCATCTACGTCCGTCCAGTTATTGTTAGCTGGGCAAGCTCCCGTAAGCGGCCATCTTTCCCCTACACCTCTAGTGGCCGCTTACGAGAACCATTCTCGTAAGCGGCCAGCTCCAGTTACAGACACTTTTTTCGCGTCCCGAGGGTGTCCGCTTACGAGAGCTTCGACTGTATATATGGTAACCTTACTTGTTTTAACATACAATCACTATAATTTGGTCGATTTGTGAAGAATTTGCTTGGGTGGCCTTGGTTGGAGTAGACACACTGTAATAAAAGAGGTTCCACACTTTGTAGGTATTAACTAAATACCATCATGTACAAACTGTAACAACAAATCTATACTATGCTTACCCTGCGTCCACATGCATGAAGCTGACAGATGACCTGAAATGGAAGAATGGAAACTTAAAAGTCTACCTTATATTTTAAAGGACTAGTTTAACACGTACCATTACTTATTCCACTGTCTGATCAGAACAAACTCACTTGAACGTGAATAAACATTTGCATTGCCAGAAAGAACAAAGCTACCGGCATTTATTTTAAAAAGAACTTTTTCAAGTCGACTGTGCTTAATTTTGTTTCTTTTTGGGGTGGTACTTAAATTTAACAAGTCAATATTAAATTTGACCGAGACAAATTTTTAGCAAGGACTAAATTTAGCGTTTTTTGCTCAACTCGCTAAAATTAGTAGCCGCTAACAATTATAGTTAAAGTAATCCCCAAATGGGGCTTTTCAGGGCCAATTAATGTGGTTAAATTAAGCTTTAAGGCCAAACATTAAAGCGCAGTTAATGGAGCGAGACGCTCGTGGCCCCTGCGGGGTCGTTAATGTTTATTTTGATTGTGTAATGTAACGCAATGAAACTGTACGCTTTTCTTGTCTCGAAAGGACAATGATTACAATGGCCGTTTAGATATAAATGTTGCAACACTGTCTAGCACAATTATATCGAAATGCATTTTGTATGGCTAGTCTTTTAAATATCTCTATTCATGTCTCGTTTAAGCCTGCATGAGATCCTTGCTTTCTATGGTACACTATTTGCCATTGGCCTAAATCCAGACAACTGTCTGGCTATAAAAGTTTATAGAATGAACTTTAGCATCATTCGCTAGTTGTATCGCTTGTGTTACTGTAACCTAGTTCGAAATTTGTAAATCCCACCCTCCCTCCCTTTGGAGGCTTCATTGTTGTTGTAATTAATTGAATAAACTGGGGTTCACCTCTTGCATGACGCTATCGGTTAAGTCTCGCAGCGACTTCCCCAAGCTTCGTTTTCGCTATTTTAGTGGCGCTTTTTTACGCTCTTATGCCTCTTCTTGTCCGATCCAGCACGTGCCGGCGGAGTCGGCTCGTAGTGCTGGGGAGATAAGTAAGGCTTGACAACTGTCTACACTCTAGCACGATGCTGACCGGAGGTCAGCTCGTAGTGCCGTTTAGAGTTAGACTTCTAGGGCGCATAAGCTTTTGGCCTTGCCGACTTGTCCGATCCAGCGCGGGTTTTACCGCTGGGGAGATAAGTTTGGCTTTTGGTCACGCAACGGAAGTTCGTCTGTCACGCCGATTGCGGAGCGGTGTTCCCCCCTTTACGCCATATACGGTGTGGTTTTGTGTCTGATTATTTTAAAGTAAAACTTCGTAGGAACTGTGACATTAACACTGAAACAAAAATTAATATAATACAATGAAAATAATAACTGGCAGGTCAGGCAGACCAGACTATTAATTTTATGCATTGCAATCAAATTCTGTTTACTTACCGCATACATATTTTGCTTTTCATACAAGTCAACAGTCTGGAATTGGTCTCCTTTTTCTACTCCTAGGTATTTTTCACAAAAAGTCAAGTACTTTTCAATATTCTCCATCTGAAAAAAAAAATTGTCAAAAATGTAAAGAAAAAAAATTGAAAATGTGTTGTTCCAGAAAATATCCATATAATTAAATGTACCTCTCCTATGGATGTGTTTTTTTGGTTTGAATCCCCAACCCCCCTGGAAACTCAGTTAAGTCCCATACTTTCCATTAACAATTTTGGTTTTTGAGCCCCCTCCCCCCTCAAATTTCCAATGACCACCCATGGGGTGGGTATGGATATTTTCTGGAACTGCACAATTTAGCCAAAACACAAGATAATTATAATGAATCATAATCAAGACAACAATTAAGTAGTTTTTTTAAAAAAAAAATTTTACTGTATCATATTTACGAATTTTTCAAATTCGTAATTATTATTATTATTATTATTATTATTATTATTATTTTATTATTATTATTATTATTATTATAGTATTCAGCTTTGCTCTAACACATACATTGCTGGGGCATATTCTATTTCCAACACCACACAACTAAACTTGCTCTATCTTGGATCATGGAGTTTAGATCCATTGAAAGAGAAAACATTTGATTCAAGTCAATCTGGAGGAGCACTGCATAGGTAAACCCCATCAGGCCTTATTAATCCTATTTCTCTCTATGAGACATTCCAGCAGGAAATCACAGTAGTTCGTATTCAACATTGTCAAGTCTAGGACATGTTTTCCTGAATATGACTACAGTGGAACCTCAATTTAACGAACCTCTATATAACAAAGTCCTCGGTATAACGAACGATTTTCTTCAGCCCGGCCAAAATTACAGTAAATGTATGGAACAGAACCTCGATATAACGAACCTCGATTTAACGAAATCCTCGTTATAACGAACACAATCCAGAAGCCCAAACGCAAAATATACCTCGATATAACGAATAAATGTCACCATGTAACGTAACATGAGTACGAATCAAACCAACAAAGATTGAATTTTTTTAATCCTGTATTAAACAAGAGGGCAACAGATCATTACAGCGCTAGCTGTATACATATACAAACTGTGACAAACACAAAAAACCTCAACAGATCGACTTTATCCTCTTTGAAGGCTTCTTGTGGAAAAGAAATACATAGATAGAATTCCTATAGTCGAATGCCTTTGTTTCTTCGTTTACCAACTACTTCCACCGATATTTGTCCTCTGTGCTTTAAAAATAAGTGGAAGACACGGCACAAGGCACACGGTCCCTGAAGCGTTTTGTTATCATGTTCATTTTGAGGAATTTCTTAAATGGAGAACGCATTAAGTAGGTTTGTTTGCCTGTTCAGGCTTTAGTACCGTAGCTATATACAGATCTGTACTGAGACAATAGCTTCGTATGGACATTAAAGAACGAATGTTTATTAGTAATTGATCAGATCCGGAAATGCTGGGCAGTGCAGTCCAGTGCAACATAACACCGTTGAAAATTAAATATTAACTATACCTCGATATAACGAATATTTTGGTTGTTTTTCCTAAAATTCATGAATTCGAGGTTTTCGATATAACGAACTCTTGATATAACGAACAAATTTCCCCAGTCCCTTGGCCCTTCGTTAAATCGAGGTTCCACTGTAACATGATTGCCTGAAGGCACTGCTTATAGAGGAAATTGGTGATCCATAATTTTGCTATTTGGCATCTTATAGTAAATTAGCACACCTTTTTGAATGGTTGGTTCATGGTGTTTGCTTTGATTTCGCAGCCGCAGCTATTGTTTGGGTCTGCTGTGCGTAGTGTGTTGGCCAGTCTGTGAGAAAAAAAAAACATTGTGAATTTAAATACAGGAAAACCTTATGTACGTCTGGGGTGCAGGAGGTCGTGGGTTCAAATCCCAGAGGAGACTATTTTTTCCTTTTTTTTAACCCGTAGCACTAACATGGTTTGTTTATTATATCACTCTGTAGGTATGCATTGCAGAATAATTTACATGTAAGCCATAAATAAATATATCAGAACATATAGACTGATTCAGGTATGAATGTACTTGTGCTGTTTCATCTGAAAAGCTTTTCCTTTTCTTGCAAACAAGCAGCCAAGCACTCGATTTTAGCCAACGCTCTGGTTTCTAGATAGATACATTGTTAATGAAGCTTATGTGAAACCCGATTTAATTTTAGAATGCTCCTTCATGTACGACGCTAGCTCGAAAGATAGACACGAAAGTCATCGATCGATTAATGATGATTAATGGCTCTCAATGTTCACTTTTTGGCGGTCGATTACTTAATTCTACACGCAATTGTCAGCCATATTTTGTTTCTTTGCTTCTGGTTTTTCTTGTAAATCCCTTTAAATTTAAAAGACCGCCTCTATACGGCTGCTTTTATACGGCCGCCTTGCTACACTCTTTCTACAAGTATATCTGCTGGTCAGCGGAGTTGCAATGAGAAGTTTACAGATGATGGACCAACCGACCAACCATGGCTACCCACTATACTCCTGAATAAATTCAGTCGTAAAAGGGGGTTTAAAATGAAAATTTTAGCCAAACAGGGTTCTTAAATTTTAGGTTCTTATATGCGGGTGTTTACTGTATTATAAGACAGTGTTTGAGCTTGCTCGCAAGAGTATTGAGTTGGATGACACACTACAAGAGCTAGACAGCTACACAGAGGTTGTCAGCTGCTTTTATTTCTGTTAATTTTTGACAAATTTCCTGAATTTATTCAAGACTCCCTTGTGAAATGCAATCACTTCTGCATGTAGTGTGTGCCATTTATTTTTATACAGTTGCAGTAAAATGAAGTTGTGTACTAAGAATAATTCATTATACTAACTCTATAAGGACTTTTCCATCAGCCAAGATTTCCTGGACATCATCAGCACCAGATTTATCACCAAAGACATTTCTCCCCAAGACAGCTTCAATCCACTCTCGGGCTGCTTTCTCTTCCTCTTCATTATACTTGGCATCTTTCTGTGATACAAACCACAAAGAATCAAATAGTAAATAGTTTAAAAATAGTGTTATTGTAGTCAAGAGATGACAAACCAGTAGTTTGCTGGTGGTTTGATGCTAAGAGAATTTCTTTTTTTTAAATTGTTTCTTTCAAGATGTTTCGACTAGTGCTTTAGCCTTCTTCAGATGAAATATAAAAGCTGTTACACATGATTTAAAAACAGCAACACATTCTTTTTGTAAATTGAAACATCATTTTTGCCTTTATAAAAACATGTTTAACAACTTTTAGATTTCAACACTGCTATTCTTATTAAATGACATGCAAATAAGTAGCTGTGTATTCTGTAATTAAGCCAGGGATGTAGCTAAGAAAACACTAAGCTAGCTCATCAACAAGCCCAGCCGGCTATAATAGCCTTGGCAGCTGTTAAAGTTTACCCAAGTCTCTGTTTTCATGTAAAATTTGAGCCGGATTTAAGTTCTATTTCAGCTGGTGAAATTAGCTGGCAGCTGCCCAGCTGGCCCTTAGACATCCCTGTTAAGGCTGAGACAGGTGCCCTCAGAGGGGTACTCAAAGTATACATGACAGGGGGGGGGGACCCGACGGAGCTTCATATTGCAAACCCAAAAAAAGACAAGACTTAATACCTCAATATTGATTTATTCAATTAAGCAGAACTTTCTAATGCATGATTACGGTTTGCATCAATCAGCTTATGAAATTGGTATGTCCGTTAATGTCTCTTTGTCCTCCCTTCTGCTCCACATTTACAGTGAGTCATGAGTCATAGAGAAAACAGGAAAAGGAAAACAAGATTACAAATGTACATTGTATTGTCTTCTTAATATAAACAGTTTTTCCAGAACACATGCCGCTGAAAAAAAGTTTGAATGAATATTTTTCTGATCCACTGATCCCAATGAAAACCCGAAACGAAAATTTGAGCACTCGGAGATAAGACCCAAAAAAATAATACCGAAAAAAATATGTGACAGCTCCCTTGACCCAAAAAAATACTGAGCAGGTAAATTTTCAACCCAAAAAAATACATCGGATCCCCCAGCCCGTCATGTATACTTTGAGTACCGCCCCCCTTCCCCCCTGGGCAGGTTCCCTTCTCCTTTTACTCCCTTTCTCTTCTCTCCCATTTGATTGTCAGTCGCAGCCCAGGGTCAGGAGATTTGCCTTTGACCCCTCAAATGTGGTAACCAACTTTATAACAAGTGCGTTGATCGTCAATTTTCGCTACACACGCTTCCAGAAAGGTAGGTTGATTTTGATTTTTTGAACAATATTTATCTGTCATTTTAAATGCTATTTAGTCAAAAAATGCACATTTATGAACATTTTATAGTTTTCAGAGCACACTTGAATTAAATACGTTTATTATATTTAGAGAAATCAAAGACATCTCTGACCTTTTTATTGTTGATTGACAATTACAGAAACGGGTCACTGACCTTAAGCTTTGTGGTGGGAGTTGTATTTTTAGAGATATCATTGTGTTTATAAGAACTAAAGTTGGTAAGACTTTTGATAAAAAATACTTGTTAGTTTTAGAATTTTTCTGCTTCTGGGCATAACATAATAATAACCCAAAAGTTCAAGTTTACTCACACTGGCCTAAACATCGGCTTTGCCACTTGCTTCAGTGTTCCAAACATGTGTAAAATATTTAAATTATATGCTCGTACGAAAAAGCAACAGAACTTGAAACGCCGGTGCCGCCATCTTAAAATAGGCGGAGAAAGACTGGGATGAAAAGATTAGAACCCAGTGTCTCGCAGCCGTTTTTAGTGTCGTCACGCAACGTTCCTCGGTGACGACACTAAGAACGGCTGCGGTTCCCAACTTAGAAAATTCGAAAATTGACCTTCCATTCTTCTAGAATTGTTACATTCACAAGACGTCTGACTTCCTGCCTTGTAATTATTTCAATTCTGTCAATAGCGTGACCCGACAGACAATTGAGTTCTATCGAGGGGTTTTAAATATTAAATAAAAAAAACTTCATTATTAAAAAATCAGACTTGTTGCCTGAAGAGAATTTTTTTATGTGTTTCTAAAACATGTTTCACTGTTTAAATGAAAAGTGTAAGCAAACAAAAGGGATAACAGTTTCTTTGTTTCGCTTTTCTACATGCTTGAGTAGATTTAGGGAAAACAAGACGGCTTAATTGAATAGTCTGCACTTCAAGTTTACGCCAATTTAAAAATCTGTTTCTAGCATGGAGCTCCATTTTAGCCAAAAATTTGACTGAACATGGTAGCGACAAAAAGATGACTAACAAGAATGATTTGCAGCTAAAACCGAAAAGAAACGGGCAAATTCTGCTAAAATAACGGCTCCAGATGATACCCGGACTCAGGCTGAGTACTGAACCTTGGGCAAACGAAAAATAATAACTGAGACCTCTGAACTAAGTCGATTCTTCAAAACCATGTATAAAAAGCTGTAACAAAGCTATAATAAACAAGCCATTGACTGAGCTAGCCAACAAAGGCGCAAAGCAGCATGTACTTTAAATCGGGAGTTGGCCATGTTGGTTCTCGGGGCTGGGTGCTGGTTCCCCATGCTATTTTCTAAGCGCAATAGACCCCCATTTCAGTTTAACTCTTACCTTGCGTGCTAACTCTGCTGAGAGTCCATGTCCTCTAGGTCTTGCAGCCATGATGTTTAGTTCACGAGGAGAAACACAAGGGAACGGGTGAAGTTACTACTATGATCGACAAAATAAAAGTGTCTCAAACAACAGAGACGGCCCTTGATAATGCAGCGCCCCAGAATTCTAGCTATTTGGGCGGGGCACTTGAGTCATGACATAAAGTTTCATTTGCTACGATAAAAGGAATGGATGTTTCAAAGATTTCAGTTTTGCTAAATGAAACATTTCGATTAAACTTTGCATTCTTGACCAGAAATCGTTACTATTAACAGTGTTAAAGACAAGAATTCTGGAAGGTTCTCAGAATTTTCTCTTTTTTTGGCAGAATGAGAAGGGCGACTTAGTATGTGTGACATTTTTTTTTTGAAACCACTTGAACGTCTCTGTCCATTGAATTGTCATTCTCACCTAAATATGATGAAATACACTTTTGCTGAACAAAAGCGAAACCAAAACGTATAAATGAACTTGGGTAAAGTCGTCTAAAATACTAGACTAGACTGAACTGAAGTCATGATAAAAACTCGGAGTATTGCAAAGGTATTTAAATCACTAGCGAGATCCCAGATGGTTACTTAATGTCCATAAATGGAAATTTAAAGTTTACAGTTTTCAAATTGATTTGAAGAATGATGGGTCTTAATATGTCTCCGCAAAGTCGACACATGTTAAGATAATTATTAAATCAAGTTAGCAGAATGAACAAATTTTAATTCTAGAAAGCTCTATGTTATTTCATTTTTTAGATGCAAAATTTTTCAAATACACGAAATATGGCGCAATATATTGGTTGTCCGATGTGAAGGAATTTTTAAATAATTCGTGATAAAATTCCAGCCTGACAACAAGAATCGGTATTGATAAAATGCGTAAACTACAGTGACACCTTCTTTAAAATTGATGTTATCAATATGTCACTACAGCTATCTATCTCAGCAAAACTTTTCGACACTTCTCAAAACGTACATTCTGACTCTTACAATATCGATTTTTGTGTCACCATATACTCTTTTCCAATCTTTTTTCATCTGCAGATTTTTAAGAATTTTCCCTGTTATGCGAATGGTAATCTTGACTATTGACAGGTCATATCTTTTGCGGGTATTTGATAGTTCAGACTATTAGAGCAGATGTCAAAATAAGCAAATGTCCATTCAATTTGATTTGACCACCAATTTCACGCAAGAATTATTTCCTTTTTTGGCGCTGGTACGGAAAATACACTGCCCTGCTTCTAGATTCTTTACCTTTAATTTAATATGCGTTTCCGAGTTTAAGGTGTAACTAACCCTCCTACGTTTTATGGCGTAATAAAATCTCCTGGTTTTCCCTATCCAAGGGATCCCCGCGTTTCAACCGCCGACTTTTCGTGGGGCACGACCGCGCATGGATGGGTACTAACTACTGACGTCATTAATTTTCAGCTCTCTGCAAACACGTATATATCCGACGTATTCGGGTCATGGGCTACAGATTGATACAGATGTCTGCATCGTGAATTACTTTTTAGTTACACAAAATTACAATACAGTGCAATCCCCTGACTCGTCCCCAGTCGTCTCTTATGCGAAAATTGCAAGACGCGAAGGAAAAAGACGACTGGGGACGAGTCAGGTGCAATCCCGATTTTTCGAACCTCCAAGGGAAACGAAAATTGGTTCGAAAAATCGGGGGGTGGGGGGGGGAATTAGTGTTCAACCGGCGCGACTGAGGGAGACGACTTTTGTTTCGAGTTATCGGGAGGTTCGAAAAAACGTGATTTCACTGTAGATATACAACCGCCGTCAAAATGAACCTAAATGCCAGGTCTCTTCCATGGCATGCAAAGACTGCAAATACGCTGCAACTGACATGATATATTGGCACTAGCTAGCAGGTCTAATGGGGCAGACAAAATGTGCATACTAACGAAATAAGAACTAATATAAAAATAGCTTTGAGGTTTCACGCTTTCTATACCTGGATGCTTGAAAGACCGAGGTCACACTCTTGAACCTCAGGAGAAACAGAGATAAAATGTAATGCTATTCTGCTATTCTTCCGTTCATATCTATTTATATGATCGTGCTACATATTTTTCTTTTTTTGGTGACCTATCTTGAAAATGTCCCTGTTCTATGAGAACTTGATAAGTGAGGGCACACTTTTCCCTTTACCTATATAGTGGTTCTGAGAAATTCACTGCTCTATGAAAAGGGTACAACAAGGTGCTTTTGAAATGAGAAAATGTGAAAACAGCTTCATGTTTTTATTTTTTTCTTACACTCTGTCACTATCTCACACTCTGATAAATATTTTTATGTACTACAATTTCCGAACGACAAACTATGTACAATCATTTACTATCACAAACGCTATCTTACACTGTAATTCACAATATAAAAATAAATTATGGAAGACTAATGCTATCTAGACATTAACGTCAGTGAGAAGGGATCATCTGGCAGAAACTTTGTTTGCTCTGAAAGAAAAAGAAAAAAGAAAACATGAAAAAATTAACTCTTTCACCCCAACATGCAGTGATAAATTTCTGGAGGCAAGGCAGCGAAGACCATATTTTGAGTTTTATTCCAAATTGAACTTAGTCTAACTAGCAGAATGAGCAAGAATGACATAATCAATATCTTCACGAATTTTTTCAGTAGAAGAAATCTTGTAACACATTTTTGGATTCAAATGTTATTTAGATACTTTTGTTGCAGTGAAATTGCATGAAAATGCTTAGAAATCTTACCAAACTTCAAAGGGAAATTAGCAAATTTTCTTAATAAAAAGCAGCATTTTGGATTTTTTGGAGCAACTTTTGAGCAACGTTTCGGGAAACTTCGAGCAACTTGAGGACAGTCCTTTGTTTCACCGCACATATCACTTTACATAACAAGTGATTTCACATAACAGTTGTAGCACAGATGTAATTTCTTTTACCTGACATCACGACCTTAAATGATAGATGATTATTACCACTGACCTGTTTGATATTCTGAGCCTGCACTTGTGGCAATCTCTTTCCAGTCATATAGATATCTGAATAAGATATGAACGACCATTAGTTGATAATATGATGTCACACTGCATAGTAAAATAAGCAAAGCCTAAAACCTCAAAAATTTGTCAGAACACTAACTTCAGAGAATATAGGCCATTCAAATTGACAACATTCAGTTGTGAGCTTCTAAAGGATTGAGATTTAATATCGATTCAATAGACTGAATAGACCTTTTTTGCTTCGTTTGTTTGTTGTCCCATTTCAGACCACGTTATTTTAACCTTTGGATTGATCTCTTTCTTATTTAAACAAATACACGTGGAAATGAATGAATAATTTCCCGACAACGGAACAATTCTCTGGAGAACAACATGTGATCTGAAATGGGGAATTTACAGAGGTCTATTGCACACAATGACAAAACCCCTAATTTATCAACTTTCGATCCTATTCTTATCAATTTTGTTTGACAACAACAAAAAAATAACGACTGTCGATATTGTAAGGAGAAATAGAATCCTGATCAACATACTGGTCAAAATTCAGTCCGTTAGTCCACTCCAGAAGTTCATCCACTTCCCAATCTTCCACAGCATCCTGTCCGCGGGTGTCTGTGATAGTGAGCATTCCTTCAGCTACAGACTGCACAACTTGTTCAGTCTCTACATCACCTCCATGCCGTGCCTTCAACATGCCCTCTTTGTACCTGAGAGAGTGCAAATAGGATAAGTACAGTTACTTCATGTGACTTTTACAATAGACCAATAACTTTAGAGACCCTGAGCTTTGATAGCTACAGTCTCTAATGTTTTTTGGAGCTTGAAAAATACTTGAATCCCAGCTTGCCCTTCAGACAAGCAGCAGCTCAAGTTTGATTGCCTGGGGTAGTTTTACTATTGTCTCAGTTTACTTTTTGTGATTTAGCATTGACTTGAATGGGTACATTGGGCAAGTATTAAAGCATAAAAAAGATACTTGTCAAACAGGAAAATCTACTTGTCAGAGATGCCAGACAGCACTTTTGTTAAGGGGTTCAGTGCCATTTTAACTTTATTTTGTGAATTTAAGTTGGCACTAAGCTGTGTCTGCTGTCTTTTATGTGAATCATCAAGGTGTTTTTTTTTTTGCAATGAACTGCAAATTAAAAATGAATGAAACGAATACCCAAGAAGAAGCAAAAAAACAGCACTTACATCTTTTTCATCCACTCCACTTTTTTCCTTTTCCGCTTCTTTTCAACGTCTTGCTTTCTGACGACCTACATGTAGAAGGAGTGAAGTTAACAGCCACTGACTAATAATAGTCAGTGGCTGACCTGCTGTTTCCTAGCAGGTTCTTTTTAAAAAGCTTGGTGCAAGCTTACTGAAAGCCTCTATCCCTCTGGAACATCTATTTTCATTTGCCTTAGTTTATTAATACTCCTATTCAGACCGGTCTTTTTTGGACCTTCTCAGATCGGGATGGTTTGTTGGGTCTGTCGTCCGCTAAGCCCCTAAACCCCTATGTAACTTCCAGAATATTTAAGCAATCACTATGAAACTTATAGGATGTATTGTACGTCCGAAACTCTTTCTTTTGGTATACGTCACGTGGGATGGTTGACGTCACATCACGTGACAATTACATCATGATGTCAAAACAGCCGCCATCTTGGATCCGCCATCTTGGATTTCAAAATTTTTCCAAAATGCCAGAAAACCACCCAAAATCATTGCAAAGTACTCAAAATGAATAAAAATGTGCTTAAAAGCCGTAAAAATGTAAAAATAATGCCATTTTATAGTTGATCTTTTATTAACAGCGAAAAACGCAAAATTACAAATTTGGGAAAACATGCCTGTCAAAATGCCGTTGCCATGGTGATGTCAAGTTCCTGACACATCATCCAACTCCTACCTATTTGGTTGCCAGATAATTCTTGTTTAGGAAAAACTCAGAATTTAGTTTGGCAGCGTTTGGTTAAATTCTTAAAAAAGTTATAACATTGTTCAAAGTCAGCGCGGGCCTCAAAAGCCCCCCCCGGTCTGAATAGGGTTAATACTACCTACACAGTTTCTTTCTTTTTTAGTGCAGAATTGCACTATTGTGATGGTTTGTTGAGGGCTGTCATCCGCTAAACCCATAAACCCCTCGAAAAGAAAACCCCTTCGTTCAAGGCCCCTAAATAGCGCTATTTGTGTGTAAACTTTAATAGTCAATTAATTAATTAATATCAATTAATTAATTATTCCTTGTGAAGGAGGTGGGGGTGGGGAGCACCTGAACGTACCCCTAGGTAAAACCTGGAGCACATCTACGTTACTTTCATATGAAGATCTCAAAGGTATATATTTGTTTCAGAAAACCCTTTGCTTTCCTTGTGGTACTACTCGACGTTCTAGGGC
Source organism: Oculina patagonica (assembly GCF_052425735.1). Lineage (NCBI taxonomy): Eukaryota > Metazoa > Cnidaria > Anthozoa > Scleractinia > Oculinidae > Oculina > Oculina patagonica. Next base: position 10,260,332 of record NC_135763.1, read on the forward strand.
AACGTACTTTACGCTAAACGCATGCGCAGTTTAGTCTACGTTTTTTGCTGGAACTCGTGAACATCGCTTGTATTGCGTGTTTGTGGTGGGACTCCTGCAGACTTGGGGTGAAAACCGCAAATTAATTAAATTAGATTTTTAGACTTTCACAGCACTTTCGTAATTAGGAATGCAAAAACTTGCACCAGGATTTTCGGCGTGAAACTCCTGATAACCAGGAAACAAATACTCTACATCTACATCTACATCTACATTTATTGAGTTGATAACATCGTTTAAGACATCACATCGACTATAAGAGTACAAAATAACAAAAACAAAATGTACATGTATAAATAAGATATAAAAATACTCTAGCTGTACTGCGTTTTAAAAAACCTTTCGAAAGAGATGTTTTTAAACTAGATTTGCTCTTTACTTTTTGAGAAACGTCTTTCGTGCAGTTTAAACCGCAACTTAATTAAATTAAAGTGAAACAATTGGCTTTATTATTGAAAGGAAGACAAATGCCATCGATGTCGCCGTGAAACCAAAAAAAGAGACAAACGAACAAAGGGTCACGTTACCGCATTTCCAAGGAAAACAACAAAAGTATCTTGTTACAAACGAACAGAAGTATCGTGTTACGTTTGCAAAGATTATTAGCGTAACAAAAACCCGGAAAGGAATATAAGTGGTGTTTCAACATCTAATTGCAAGTAAAATAAGGCAAATAAACACGAACATCAAACAATACTTTTAATTGTCGACTCCATTGCATTCTGCACTGTCCTTTGAGTCTCTGAGTTTATTCTAGAGGCATATGAATTATTGTTCCAAGACATAGTGGGATAGCTCATGTGAACTCTTGTGATGGTCACATGGGTGGGGTCCCAAGGGGTCAGGTAGCAGCTCTCGCATAGTCTCACATAGAACAAACAACTGAAAAGAAACAATGCCTCTTGCCCCCAAAACAATAGCAACTACCACACTAGAGTACCAGCAGAATTACAAGCTTACAAGAGCTGCTACACTTCTGGTCCCCTGGGGCTTAACGGGGGACATGCAGCCCAATGGGGTATGGTTTTCAGGCTTTTAAATTTATACGAACTTTAGCCGCAATCTGAATTTTTGCAAATTCTTCCTTATTGCTGATTTATGTTGATTTCTGCATTGATGCTAAGCTTAACCCTATTCAGACCAGGCTATTTTTGGACCTTCTTTGACCGGGGCAGGGTCTAGACAGGGTATCAAAAATTGGCATTTTGTCTTAAACAGGGTAGGAAAATCAGGGGTTCCTGTCTTAAACAGGGTAGGAAAATCAGGGGGTTTCCTGTCTTAAACAGGGTCAGGGTTTAGAAGGTCCGGCTGCACCTCCCTACCTGAGATTATGTCAAGTACCCTCTCCCCCCCCCCCCAACCCAGGACTGGTCCCAATGCTAAGGACTTAAGTTCTAAAGACTTACAGACAAGACCTCCTTCAGCCCCTCTAAAATTAAATGGAAACCCTGATGCACCATTACCTTATTATGGCTGAAGAACTCTTTTTTCAGCGTTGACTCATAAACAACAGGATCTTGATCAATTCTTTTCATCACTCTGTCAGAGACCAGCCTCCAACCATTGTTTTCCCATCTTTGATACCAACCTGATCTGTCATCTGAAAAAACAGCAACAAAAGACTTAGTTTTATTTCTCCATTCAGAAAAGATTTTGTTGTCGTCGATTGACAGTTGAACACATTAGGATGGTTTCCACCGAACATTCAAGCAATACAGGCAAAAATAAAGTTACCAAAGAGATCTCATAGCATGGCAACAGTTTGAGCACAGCTAACAAAAACCTACCAAAACTTTAGCTCTCAAGCTGACCCCACCAGAGAAAAATGTATTTGAAATTATCTACCGGTATGTTTCAGTTAAAACGGATGTTTTACGCCAGTTTGAAACAAATGGCACACGTTTTAACATTTTTAGGAGGTTTCACTTTAATTTTCTCGAGAACGCTTTAGAGTTTTATCACGGGGTCACTAAGACAAATGAATTTCAGTGAGATGTTTCAAATAGTATATAAAATGTTACAACTATAAGTAGATTTTTGGTACTTAGTTTTTGCACTCATTGCTTGAACCTTCAGCGGAATCCATCTTAATTCTATAGGCTTGCGATGAGTGCAAAGATCTTCACTCCAGCTGTCTGCTTTTCTGTGCACAGCGCATTTTTTACATTCAGTAGATAATTAAGTGTCCATTAAATTAAAATTGTAAAATTACTTCTCTAGTGACTTGCAAGAAAGCTAGCAAACAAGCAAGCACACAAGCAACTCTCTGAATTCATCATTTCTCAATCTTTTATATTAGGCAAATGAAAGCGCTCACCTCCATCCATTTTCTGCCCTTTGTTGTGTACATATTCCTCGGGAAGTAGTTTATTAGAAGCTTTGGTGTAATCTCTTGGAGCATTTGCACACATGTCGACAATGTTGTGGTGAGTGAAAATCTTGTAGTAGATATTGGGAGGAAATTTTTCCTAATAATCATTGAAATAAAGTATGAAATAAGCCAAGAATGAAAAACGTAACGAGAAAGAATAAAATAAAATTAACGATTTCTGATTTTATTTTGCACCAAATTTAAATTCCTAGTTTTATGACCTGGCTCCCACAAATATCCTTCTGTAGCTCAGTGGTGAAGGGTCTAATCAGTATGCGCAAGTTTATAGGTTATTTGACTCCTGATGGTAAAGTGACTCAATTTTTTTCAAGTAACCAACAAACAGCTCAATTTGTTAAAAATGTTTTTTTCCTGGCTTGCTTGTACAAAAAAGAACAATTTTAAACTCTGATCACATCCAAAACAAGCACGAAATGATACATATGACTTAAATAATTCTCATTATTGACTGAAACACTAATTATATTTTGATACTTCTAAAAATTTGTATTGAAGGTTCTAAACTGTTCACAGTCCCCTATTTTTCCGTGAAGTCGTAGAGATCGATCGTTCAGTCCGACGGGCCGCCATCTTGGTTTACGAACGCAGCCCCGCCACCCATGGGATTTTTGCACTCTCCCCAGTTTTTGCTCGCGTTTGTAAACCAAGATGGCGGCCCGTCGGACTGAATGATCGATCTCTACGACTTCACGGAAAAATAGGGGACTGTGAACAGTCTATGAAGGTTCCAGTTACTGGTTGGTAATAAGAATTTATATAGGTCTCTTAAGAATCAGAATAGAATCACATTCAATGTACACTTACTCCTGCCAGCCTGAACTTAATGTGCACTCCAGCTGCTGCATCTAAAAGTTCAGCCTTGTAAAAATATAAAAAAATGTACAAATAAATATAAATGTAAAAATTATGCAAAAACGGAATTCAAAGTATTTCAATCAAATGACCCCAAGCTCACAACTTGAAATGTGCTCAGGCGTGACTCTGACTTACCTTCAAGCGGAGTTGTGTTACAAAGATGCAATTTGCAAGGGTTTTTGTTTCAAAAGGTATAAAATTTTATATTTTGTGAATGAAATCGGACATTTACCAGGATGAAAGCAAATTGGTAAGAGCTACTATCAAACACACTTTAGGTAAAAGCTCAAAGTGATGGGAGCTTTTGAAGGGAATTTATAGTCGCAGTTAATTTTAATACTTCAGATATGATCTCGCCACTATAACCTTATTATAGGAAATTAACGCGTCATGAAATTAACGTGAATTTCAAACATTCGCGTTAATTTAAGTCGCGTTAATTTTTGTTAACGTTAATTTCCGCACCGTTAATTAAGTGGAGCGTTAATTTCCATGACGTTAATTTCCATTATTTGGGCCCCAATTTCTCGTTACAGTCCAGACGTTCTTGACTCCAAGAAAAAAAGCATTATTTTAACTGCCACTATTATTGATACTGCTCCGATACTGCGAAGAACGCTCAAAGTGGGAAAAGTACCACGAACATTATTTTCGTTTAAGATTATATGCCTACAAGTGTTGAAATAAACTTGTTCCTGTTATGTACGTCGGGTTAATTTCCTTCATTTTGAAATGTTACCCCCTCTTTCAGGTTAATTTCTTTTATTGGGAAGTAATTTTTCCTTTAATTCGCGTTAATTTAAGTCGCGTTAATTTCAAATACCTTAATAAACCCAAGCGTTAATTTCCTATAATAAGGTATGCTTCCACAGGAAACAAACACTTGGTTACAGGAATTACGAGAAACATCTGCAATCAATTTGAATCAACATGCACGTTTGTGGCTACGATGAAGAAAAATATAAAAAACAGAACCAGACGAAATTTTATACACAGGCTGCTGACGTTATCCCCGGTAGTAATAATAAGTGATGTCCACTGTCCTACACTAACCTCTCTTGGATTGATACATTTTAGCATTGAGGACGGGTCTCCGCGACATTTAAAGTTGATTAGATCTCTGTAATATCTGTACACTTGGACATCCTGGAGATCAAAGGACCAATAAAATTAATAATCATTTTCTAATAGCTATAGCTAGTTGAATGACTCCTATTTAGCAATTCAGTAGAACCTAATTTGTCTAGGAGTGAAAAGCCAGAGAGGGGCAGCTGAGTTGAGTAATGCTCATAGAAATTGAGGGTGTATCTTAATTATAAGGCAAAAACATCAAACCAAATGTCATTGTCATCTCAACTATACATGAAGTGAAATTAATGATGTGATCCTCGCAGTGTGTAAGCAATTTAACCAACTACATGTTTAAGCCTGAAAAAATTTCAAGGCGACAACAGGATTTGGACCTATGACCTCTGCAATATGTCCACGACACCAGTGCATTGCTCCATCAACTGAGATATGAGGCCTTGATACATTGGAAGCAGGTCAATATAGACAGGGGCGAAATGTGTATTGGGGGCTTTAATCTTTTTTATTTAAGTTTCTAAGCAATTTCAATTACATCGGTTTTTTATAGGTATATATATAAATACATTATTGTTGTAATACTATGATAACTATTTATGTAAAGCACATTAGATCATATATGCATTGATTTTGCGCTATAGAAATAATAAGTTAATAGTTTCAATATTGTAGGTTCTAATGTCCGGCATGAAAGACATTTAGTTGGTAGAGCAATGCAGAGGTATCGCGGAGGTCATGGGTTTAAATTCGCTTGTAGCCTTGAATTTTTTTTTCAGATTAAAAAATGCAATTGCATAAATTGCTTACAGACTGCGAGGATCACATCATTTTGCTGACTAGATCGAGAATTGATCATGTTGCAAGTTGTGAGAACATCGCTATTCGGTCCCAGACCTCATTTCTATCCCCCTCTGATTTCATCATTAATCCACAGTTCAAATATTATATATCTTTCATATATTCACTATGTCATGTACATGTAGTGTTGAGAAAAACATTATCTCACAATGTGTTGCCGCCAAGATCTCTGAATAATCTTTGCTGCCTCCTCTCTGTCTGTGACTCTTTTCCTCTCGGAAGCATCTGTGTCAGTGGTGCCAGCTGTGTCTCCACGTTGCTGAACGACGCCTGCTGTTGATACACCTCCATCTGTAGTCGGAGGGGGTGGTCTGGGCATGGCTGGTCTAAGTAACACTGAGCGCCACCATTCTTGGATGAGCACAGCACAGAATTCTGTATAAGTCATCACATTACACGATGGGCCTTGCTGCGCCACAGCAATTTCACAATATTCTTTGTACTTTCTCTTTGTTCTGGACAAAGCACTGTCAGGAATTTGTTCTCCCTGTGTCAATTTTAAAAGCAAAACAAGTTCAGGGGTAGGATGATTACGGAGTCAAGAACAAATTAAATTAACTTTGTTTTACGAGGGTTGCACATAACAGTTTTTGGACTGGCAAACATGTGGCCCTCGAATTCCCGATCGAATTGGAATTAAGAAGTTTTGTGGAGGGAGGAAAACCAGAGAACCCAGAAAAAAACCCTCAGAGCAAGGATGAGAACCAGCAACAAACTCAACCACATATGACGCCAGGTCCGGGAATCGAACCCGGGCCACATTGGTGGGAAGCGAGCGCTCTCACCACTGTCCTATCCCCGCTCCCCAGGTATCAGACAGCTATGTGGTTTCTACAAAACCTTGTAAAAACAGATGTTTCCTACAGTTTACTGATATTCAAACAATTTATTATTTGATAAATAATTTAAATTACCGGTGATAAATCATAAATAAATATCATAATCAAGAAATGAATTTTAAATAAACAAATAAATAAATAGTTATAGTACACTCAACAAAATTACTGCATTCTGATTGGATGAGAGCAGTAACACACACATCTTGCCTAATTTAACTTCATGATTGTTTGTGTGCAAGATCTGAGTCTCACCTTCAAAGAATGTAAAGGTTGTGGTGTGGTGTGGGGCGCCATGGGAGTAACTGTCCTTACATCACTAAGCCGTGATGGGCTTTGCAAGAATCTGCTGCCAAGAGCTGTGGACATGACACTAGCACTTGGATGAAGAATTCCAAACAGCTTACATCTGCCATGAGAATTATTTGTTACTAAATGTTGAAGAGATAATGTGCACTATGATTGGTAAGTTCAAGTTAATTATTAAAGCTCCATAACATATGCCCTATATCATGCAGGCTTTATCAAGTAATAATGCATGCAGCTTTCCACAAGGTAGAACTTGTCAATGCACTTGGTTGGACTAACTGTTCCTCTTTAGTTAGTCATTAAACTGGTACTTTTTTTAAGGTGAGTGTTCAGAAATCTTTCCATCAATTTACAGAAAATTGGATCTAAGGATTAAACAACTAACCTTGTGTAATAACCTCTCCATATACGCTGAATTTCAATGCCTGCAGCAGTTTTCACTTCCTGCTCATCTGTACCTCTTTCAATTGTTTTCTGATTCACAATGTAATAATTAAAGAAATATTAATTAATATTTAATTTTAATATATAATTAAAAGATAATAATTAAAGAAAATTACTAATACATTACGGTGTACTTTTTGGTAAAAATTTCCTCATCACTGAATGGTTATACCATTTTAGGGAAATTTGGTCACCCGCCATGGTTTGTGTTTTGGTGAGATACTGTCAAGCCAAAATATGCTTGTGGTGGGAACAAACAAGCCTGATTTGTCACCATAGCATACCAAAAAGGTATAATAATCTGCAATCATCATCATCATTATCATCATCATTACAACTATCATTATCATTAATTGTTATTATTATTACAAGCAGTAGTGACACAGGTAGAAAGAAAGTAATCAATTTGTGGATAATTTTTAGGTGTCCAATTACAGCAATCCAATTACACTAATTGGATAGCTCTTAAATTCAACATCCACATAATTGTGCTCTCATAACTAATCACATTATAACAAATAAGTGTGTGAGAACCAAATAAAAGCAAGAATTTTGTTACTGAGGATCAGTAAGGTTTAGACACATTTCCCTAGTAACACACACATAGCAAGTAAGTAGAAAATAAGTTGCATACACTGCACAACTAATTGAAGTCAAATCTTGGCCTTTTTATGCATTAAAATCAGCCTAGGTGCAGAGCTCTGAACATCTAGTAGTGAAGCCAAACGAAGGATTTAACCTTCTGGTACTACTCACAGCTAAAAAATCTTTTACCTGTACGCTTCAATATGTATGTACCATGTTGTTCTCTAGGGCTCATAACTTTATATCATTTCAAACTTGACTGATGAACTTACCCGTCTCTCTGCTTTTGTGGCGAGAGCAAACTTTAAGTCTTTTACAGTAGCCCCTGCAATGAATTGGTTGAAAGCGATCCCAATCAGTTATCGAATGTATCTAACACCAAATTTTCACTTACAGTCAACTTTATATGCTGACAAGAAACACGTAGGTCTTGTTGTTGTGACTCCTTACTTTAAAACATTAATATTTAAAAGATTCTTTCATAATTTATTAAGCAAATAACGGGGTAAAATTGTCGGCATGCACACAAACAAATAAGCTTAGACTTAGGCTCACCTGGCAAATCTACATCGTCAAGAATCCGGCGGGCCTCCTCGTGGCTCAACATAGTGGCCATATTTAATTCCTACTACTTAACGTCACTGACTACACATTTTTGGGCATTATTTTCAGTTTTTGTAGGGTAATCTACTCTAATTTCCTACCAAAAGTTGTCAAATTCGACGCAAATAATCGATTCCCAGACGTAGCAACAGAACAACCGCTGACTGTATATAGTGCGGGCGAAATTTTTTTAAACTGTCCAGGGTAGACTCCAGGGTAGAGTAAGTAGTTGGTGTCGTAGCTACTGTCATCACTGATCAGGTGAATTGGACGGAAGGTTAAGGATCGGTCAATGCATTTTTTAAATTAAAACAAAGCCATCGAGACAACGTAAAGTTAATCCAATTTTTACTAAACAAAGAGAGTAGTCGGCGTAAATTTTAGATGGAAATCAGATGGAAATCGTAGCTACCCCCCTGACCTGCACCCTATGCGCGTCACGCAGTCTGCGGAGTCTGTGACAACTGCTTGCGAAGTAGAATTTGAAACAAGATGGCAGATAACTGCGCGGATAACTTCTTCAAGAAAAAGACGTAGTTTGGTAGGATCCTGTTCATAGTGAATCCTGATGTGACTTAGCCAGAATTTCAGCTGCCTTTTAAAAAATACTTTATCTCTCGCTGGAGGATTCAGAAGGACATAGACGAGAGGAGGCTGCCGAAATTCTGGCTAAATTTACTCAAGAAGCCTTTTTTTAGGAACATTTAGAATTCAACGACGAATTATTATTTTATGCGCGTCACGAGGAAGACATGTGGCAGTTGCCCATCAGTTTCGCCGTTGGTCGTTCCCATGCCCTACCGTATCCCCTGTAAAGGGGACGAGGGAACTGAGATAAGGGTACACAGGAAGGGGGAGGGGGTCCACTAACCAGCTATCTTTCATATCAAATGCTAGTATAATGATTTGATTTACTGTAATCTGGAACCAATTTCACCCTGAAACAAATCCAATGACTTTTCTCTGGTTCTTTTCTCTCCCTTGTGTACATTAAAAATTCATGCCCAACCAATCTTGAATTTCTGTTTCAAAATGATACCCTTGCCCTTTGGGGAATCACACACCTTTAGACTATTGATATGGGAGTGTTCCCCCCTTACCCAGTATTCTGACAGATTTTATTTCTAGCTGTCTCAATGTGACCAGGTTCACAAAAACGTGACATTGCATTTTTAGTATAAATTTAGAATTACAGTTTGGTAGAAACTATTTCCTTTCTTTACCAAATCAACCCACATAATCTAACCACACAGGATTTACATCATGAATTTCCCATATGTCACACCACCACACCTTGTATTAGAATCATAAGAATTTCCTTCTATTGTTTGTTTCCTTATAAAAGAAGTGCAGTTAGTTAGTTTAATTCAGTAGTTTAAAGTGTTCAAGACCTGCACTTACAAGCTGAGGACCCCTTGGTCAAGTACAGTACTATTCCTTGTGACCTAAGTCAGTGATTCATTTCACTAAGGATTTTGTTTGCAATCACCCTTTTTCATTTGTATTCTGTATTCCTGCATAAATAAATTTTATTGTGGCTATAAGTCTGATTCGTTGTTCACTAACAACACCAGAACCTGCCTCGGTCACATCAATTTTTAAGCATTCTGATCTATCTTTCTTACAACAAATTAAATTATTTACTTTGCAGTGCAGTCTCACTACCATTCAATGAGTGCCATGCAACAAATTAAACAAGGAACTCCAGAGACAAATGATTTGCTGAATATTTGCACTGAAGTAAGATCCAGCTGGCAGGTGCTAGCAAAAGTGTTAGGATTCCGTGAAGTTGAGCTGGAGCAGCTCACAGAAGACCATGCCGACAGCTTTGAACGGTGCTACCAAATGCTTTTGAGATGGATGCAGAAGTGTGGATCACAAGCTAGCTATGGTGCATTAGCTAGGGCATTGCAAAACCCCCATGTGAATCGACAAGATCTTGCCTTTCAATATTGTTACAAGTTGTGAAAAGTGGTGAATTTGCTTTACAATGGGTTTGCTGCAGGGCCAAAAAGCTACTTGCATAAACTTCTAGGACTTTGAAAACTCTGCTAATGATAAAAAATGTCTTGATAGAAAGATCCCTTGTATGCAGAAACATTTATAGTCATAGGCAGCCAAGTGGCCCCCCCAATCAATAATTTGGGCTCAGCCCCCCACGTTTTGGTGCCAATAATATCACAAGTGCAGTGTAAAATTGGTTTGTCAGGTTATTCTGTCTCCTGAGTGAGTTCAAACATCTTCGAAACTTACTTGGAAGTCTTCGGGAAACTTTGTTTATCTTTGGAAAAGTTCGAAAAATGACCGGAAACATTCGTATGGCCTTCGAACAACAATCAGAGAATCTTTGGAAATCTTTTCGGTCAGAAAATAAAAGGTTGCTCCAAATATGAAAACCCGCCGTCTTAGCCCCCTCACATTCCAAACCGCTCCGCTGCCTCTGACAGTTACTGTAGAATCCCGATTTCTCAAACCCTTGATTTTTTGAACCTCTCGATAACTCAAACCACAAGTGTTTTTTTGGATCGGCTTAACACAGTCCAACACTTGAACTCCCCTGATTTGTCAAACCAATTATCATTTCCCTCGGAGGTTTGAGAAACTGGAATCCAGTCGGCCTTGTCCCCAGTCGTCTCCGGCACGTTTTGATGTGACGCCACCTGCTAAGCTTGTCGGGAGAGTTAGCCTACATTCTTGATCCCATAGCCCTTTCATTTCTCTTAGCCGGCTGAGCCTTAGCATGAGAAAACGAAGGGCTCTGGAGAAACAGGGTTTCCAGTCCTAGATTCTAGGACTTCCGGTCTTCATGTATGCAGTTATAATGTTTCAAAAGAATGTATGAGAGAGTCGTTATGTTTTTGACTTCCGTTTAGGAATTCTTTGTTCCAAACAGCCAAAAAAAATTCGAATTAATTCAAAAATCCTACGTCCCCAGAGACCTTCGTTTTTTTGTGCCAAGGCCCAGCCGGCTAGGAGAAGCAAAAGGGCTATGTGGACGAGAATGGTTCACCTATCGCTTATCACACTCGGTTCCAGCCTCTTCCGCTCACTTGCATAGCATGGATTGCCCTGGGAATGAGGCTGGGATCCACTCTATTAACTCTAGGAAGGATTACTATACAAGAATGTTAAACAGTCAAGTTGTCTTTATTTATTTAAAATTCTTTGCTTTTCACACTCTTCTGAAGATAATAAATAAAATGCTTTTCTCGTTTACATAAAAACACACTAGTTAGAACTTTTTCTTGTGCTTTCCAATACACCTTCATTCTATTTACAGGCTTTTTAATGGAAACCAATACCAAAAATAATAGTACCTTTTTATTATTTAGAACTGGTTATAACTTTAAGAAAATGTAAGGTGGCTAATTCAAGGCACATTAAATTCTGGGTAATCCCTCATCGATGAAAATGGACAAATAAGTACTGCATCTTTTAAAAACATGTGAACTCATAGTTCTGCATTTTTCCAGTTGTCAATCATAATAACAATGAGAATCAACAACCAATTATCTTGCTGTTGTTGTAAAACCTTGACAAAAAAAAGAAACAAACAAAATGGATAGAAATCTGCCAATCCCTACCCACAGATATGACCCGTTGAAACCATTAAGTCTAAAATTTATATTTTCTGAGAGGTCTCCTAACTAAAGATGATTGACGTCAGGGGAAAATGCAGTCATTGATCAAGCAGAATTCATGTGTTATTAAAAGGTGCAGTAAGCCCCAAGCAGTGAGAGGTTCAGACAAAGTGGGGGACCATAGTGAAAAGTACTGGGTCCCCCCTAAACCCTCAACTATCAACTACAAGCAGATAGCTTTTTCACAATAGTATCATAGCTCCTTTTTCCAGCAACTATGACCAGGGTTCGTACTCTTTCGAGCTTTTGAAATTAATTATCTTGATGTCGGGTACATTTTTACCCTTTTTAGGGGAAAAAACCTGCCTTATTTATTTTGTACAATCTATACCATTTTCCATGACTTTCCATGACCCACACTTAAATTCCATGACTTTCCAGGGCTGAAAAATAAAAAAATTCTACAATTCCATGACTTTCCAGGTTTTTCATGACCTGTACGAACCCTGTATGACATAAAAATCTTAGCATTGCAGAGGGGTGAGTTGATTGTTTTTGTGGAGTTAATGATTACTTCTGAAAGAAAGTTGTAGTTGTTTACTAGTAGAGTTTGTGCAAACCCCCCCCCCCCCGCAATCCTTCCCCTTTTATGGATGACACTTTTTCACATTGGGGAGATATGCTGGATTTTTTTTTTTTGGGGGGGGGGATGAAATATTTTTATAGAAGAAATGTTTTTGAGGGATACCAACACAGTGTTATGCATGTCAGAATATATTTCTCAAATGGTCACAAAAAAGGTCATGGGTGTCAGAGCGTGCCCTTTTGCCAGCTGATGCAATACTGATTGAAATGCCTTGTAATGAGAAGTACATTAGTGCAACATGGGGTCAAGAGTTGTTGAGCTATGGTAAGAACATCTTTGTGGAAAATATTTTCAATACAGCTATCATAATTGGGGGCTGGGAAACCATGGCAGCAAGCTCTTTTAGCAGTGATGCAACCCCTAAGAGTACTTACTCGAAGGCTAATAAATAGGGTTTATTAATGTGCTGTGTCTCATTTTAGAAAACCACCTAAAGTTTTCATAAGTTAGATGCATTTCTCACTCCGCTGTATGAGCAAACCAGCTGTGCAAAGTCTCATACATTAATCATGTATGTCCATTGCTTTGAAGTCGTGCTTGTTAGCTGGGTGACTCTAATGGCACAAGGTCTGTGTGGTGTGACTTGACTCGTTGAAGTAGATGTTGCCCAACAGGGACAAATTGCCCTTCCCACATGTCTCGTAACACATCTGGCAGGCTGGACTCCATGGAGTCTAATTCACTATGGTCAAGAACTATGTCTTCATCTGAAACAGAATTCAGTAGAAATCAATGACTTCAGGTTAAACTGATGTTGTTCTTCCTCATCCCCAGTTAACCATGATTGTTGGGGGAATGCTTGTTAATTATTGAGGAAAGCAGGGGGGTGGGGTGTGGAGATATTGTGGTTTGAGCTTACTCCCAGTCCCCCCCCCCCCCCGCCAGCCTGTGGAGGAGGCAGGATTATGTTTAATATTTACTTGTCCTCGTGATGGTTAAACTTTCTCTCTGCAATATAATAAATTATAGCCCCTTCTTAACTTCCCAGGCAAAGCCAAGATATCAGTGGCAAAATTTATTACATTGTTTCTTCACTACTTTTATCACTTGTCACTAAAAGATCCCAAATCCTTTTTAAAAATCCTTCAAACAGTAGTATATCAAGGATCAGGGTCTAACAGTCAAAACACAAAAATCTTGTCATTTGTCCTACCCAGATATTGTGTAAGAATATCCTTTAACTCTAATGTTTCTTGATCACCAAATGTCTCTGAAGAGCTGGTTATCTTGTCACTGAAAATTGACAGATCATTAGCACTTGTACAAACAAAAGAAGTAAGTACTAAATTTGAGATACCAAACAAAATCAAGTTTGTAAGTGAAGCTTTTGGAGCAATCACATTGCTTTTCTCAAGTGATAACGCAGTCAAAGCTCTCTTAAGCGGACACCCTCGGGACGCGAAAAAAGTGTCCGTAACTGGAGCTGGCCGCTTATGAGAATGGTTCTCGTAAGCGGCCACAAGAGGTGTAGGGGATAAATGGCCGCTTAAGGGAGCTTGCCCTGTTAAAAATAACCAGACGGACGTGGATGGCAACAAAACAAGCATTGAAATATGGTACTGTAATTACTTTAAAATCATTGTAACGAACGGCGATGTGAAGTTGATTGATAAACATAAGATGCAGAAGTTGTTAATAGGATTTTCTTTGGGGTGTCCGCTTACGGGAGCTTAAAAACAAAGAAAAAGTCTAAGTCGTAATCTCTGAAAGTGTCCGTGGCTGCTTACCGGAATGTCCGCTTACGAGAATGTAAAAATACAGAGTTTGTATGGGAGTTAAAACAGGGTTTCAAATTAGGCGCGCCGTAAGTAGAGCTGTCCACTTACGAGAGTGTCCGTTAAAAGAGCTTTGACTGTATTGATGCAAGTGATAATTAAATAACCCACCTATAGTTCCACAGTATCTGGCAGACCATACTTGACAACTGCCAATCATGTTTACCAAAGTCACGCAAAACATCCACCAGTCTGATAAGAGAAAAACAGTTGCCTTAGAAGAAGAGATACCATAAATAATCTAAGGGTCTTGAGGGGGGGGGGGGGGCATTAAATAGATATGAGGCATTTACCATATTGGAAAGAGGCATTTGTTACAATTTTACTCTATGGAGCTTTTCCTTGGTTTCGAAGCAATCCTTGGGGGCATTTATTAGATATGAGGCGTTTTTTGAGAGAGGGCCTTTATTAGATCATTTACGGTACCAGTAATATTAATAGTTACCGTATTTATTCGATTTAGCGCCCAACCTCGAATAAGCGCCCACCTCGAATAAGCGCCCACCCTGTACGTAGGAAAAATTAATAAGCGCCCAGCCTCGAATAACCGCCCACCTCCACCCCTCTAAATTGAGGGCACAAGAGGAATTTTGATTATTTTTGAAGTTGAGATTAAAATTGACCAACTACTATTAAATGACTATCCCGAAAACCGAGTTTTTTTAGCTTTTTTACTGAAACTTTAAATGAATACTTAATTTCAGCTTTCGTACACCTTCACATTAAGTTATTACAATTGTTGTTTTCTTGCAAAATAAACGTGCTACTTGCTTAAAATGGTGAAAATTTAATAAGCGCCCAGCCTCGAATAAGCGCCCACCTCGAATAAGTGCCCACCCTCAAGGTCCAAAAATTTAATAAGCGCCCAGGGCGGTAAATCGAATAAATACGGTATTACAAATAATTAGTATTGAAAGACCCCTATGACTTACTTTTTAATTCCATCCTCTTCTTTTAACTTTGGTTTTATTTGCTCATCTATCATCAAGTTGATAAGCACACCACATGCTGTGTAAACAGTTTCTCTCTCTCCAGCGTCCAACAAAGCAATCATGATCTCATCAACTAAGAGTCAAACAATATAAAGATCATAAAAGAAAGGAACCCTAATTGGAAAGAACTGTAATCAAAATACATAATTCACAACAAAAACAACAACATGTAGTGACAATTCTGTCAAAAACCATTCAAGAGACATCAACCTGGGAGGTGTTTTACTTTTTCTACTTATTAACCTAGTATTAAGAAACTAGTTTTAAAATAAAAATAAAAATAACTGAGATCAAAAATTAACTGCAACATATACATGGATCCTTTGAGAGAAACATCATTAGACATGAATTTGTCAAATCAATCTTAGATATCTCTTCTATAGTGTGGGGAAAAATAAATGCATAAATTAAAAGGTACTTCTGTTCTATCACTTTCATCTAATTTTAAAAATCAACTTTTACCTTTGTGTTCAGCCAGTAAAGCCCTAACTTCCTTGGATCTTGAAAAGTTTCCAAATACACGGCTGGCTTCCACCATTGCATCCATGTTTTCTGGCATTAGCAAGGAAATTAACACTGCAACGAAATTTATAATAATAAATTATAAACAAAGCCAGGAAGAAAACTTACTATTAATTATTAATCAATGAATCAATAACACCTAAAATTTAATATGTATTCCTAAATTTTAGGTGTTATTGACTCAGAATACTTAGTGCTACCACGAGTACTCAATAATTATGAAGGTGCCATAACATGCTACAGTAATATGTAACTTACTACACAGCCTCAATAAGCATTGTTTTATGCTGGCCGAGCAAAATGAGTGGAAAACACTTTTCTCACACACAGTTTGAGAGTCTGGGTACTAGTTTAGAATCATCCTCAGTCATGACAAATAAATAAAAAAAGAGACACTGTGAATCCTGGCCACTGAAAAAAATTCAGTGGCTCAGGTGGGACTCGAACCCACAACCTTCGGGTTGCATGACCACTGCTCTACCATCTGAGCTACAGAGCCACAGATGGGAACAGCGCGTGAGTGAATCACATGTGAACAGGAGTTTCCTGCAACAAACATGTGAAACATGTATTACATGTGAAGAACAAATAAATGCGGATGAACAGTGTTTCGATTCTAGTTTAGAATCATCCTCAGTCATGACAAATAAATGAAATGAGACACTGTGAATCCTGGCCACTGAAAAAAAATCAGTGGCTCAGGTGGGACTCGAACCCACAACCTTCGGGTTGCATGACCACTGCTCTACCATCTGAGCTACAGAGCCACAGATGGGAACAGCGCGTGAGTGAATCACATGTGAACAGGAGTTTCCTGCAACAAACATGTGAAACATGTATTACATGTGAAGAACAAATAAATGCGGATGAACAGTGTTTCGATTCTAGTTTAGAATCATCCTCAGTCATGACAAATAAATGAAATGAGACACTGTGAATCCTGGCCACTGAAAAAAATTCAGTGGCTCAGGTGGGACTCGAACCCACGACCTTCGGGTTGCATGACCACATCAGTGGCCAGGATTCACAGTGTCTCATTTCATTTATTTGTCTGGGTGCTAGTGTGTGGAGAAGATAAGTCACATGGCCAGTGATAAGTTTATGTAATGTTTAAGAAATGAGCAGCAGTGTTTATTAGCAAGCGCAACTTGATAAAACAAGAACTGTAAATTTATTGAACGCTTAAAAATCTTCTGATGTAGATCAACTCATTCTTGCCCTAATATTTAGATTTGGGTTTATTTTGGCCTAGAAAATTGGACTTGAAGTTTAGCCGTGTCTTTATCAGATATACCGTAAAGACACTCATTGAACATTAATTTCTTTTGTATTTTCTTTATGAATTATTAATGAGTTTTTTAAGTACAAACTGAGTACCGTAAAATTCCGGTTATAAGCCCTGGGCTTATACAACTTCGTAAGGGGTTTTGGGTGGGCTTATAAGCGGAGGGGCTTATATCCGGGAGGGCTTATAAGCAGAATAAAAAAACATTTCGAAACGATTGTCTTAGTTCAGCTTTTTCACCTTCATTGGCCACAATCCTGGCTGAGTGGTTTAGCTTGGCATGGCTCATAGTCATGTGCAAAAAATGGTATTTTCTCCATGATTATTTTACTTGGGATGGACAAATAATATTATCCCAGAGGAGAAGCCACAATACTCCTTGTTGCTATAGAAACCAAACTGTAAGTACCAGATGTGTTGGCCACTTGGCTTGATAGTGAAACTTATACAACTTATACTTATACTTATTAGTATACAACTTTAACTTACTTTCAGTAATCTCAACTTGTCTCTGTTGTACAACACTGTCGGCGTCATTGTAAAATGACAGGTTATTAAGAGTCGCAACTGTATTCAGGACAAGTTCTTCGCTGTTGTTTGCATCTTTAACATCTGCAATAATCCACAAAAAAGAAACTCATTAAAAGTGCTCAGCTTGTCATGTCCCAAAAGGGATCAACATAATTTTTCTAATAATTTTCATACTGGTACACAGTCAACCATTCAGGTGACAAGAAAAACTCATTAGGAGGGGGGCATTGGGGCCTGTAAGAAACCAAAAAACCGCACAAAAAATCATGCAAAACCGATAAACCAAAGTGAATTTCGATCAAAACCGAAAACGGAACATAACATGCCAAATTCCAAAGCTCTGACTAACCTTAATTGGTACCCCGTGATTTGAAAGAAGGAAGAAAGGAATTTTTTAAAGAGTCTTGACAACTAACTTGCATTTTAAACATAAAAGCAGGTTTTCTCTCTACCAGCATGATCTCAGAGAAACAGTACTGTAAACCAAATAGGAAAAGCCGAAAACCACAGCAAATACTAAATCCGAAAAAAAAAACGCTAGTATTTTTGCTGGAAACCAAAAACCGCATGCTAATAGAAGAAAAACCCGAAAACCAAAGAAGACACCAAAACCGAAAAACCACCGTTTTTTGTTGCGAAAACTGAAAAACCGATCTAAAAAAAGGCCAAAACCGAGAAACCAAAAACCCCAAAGTCCCCCTCCATTAGTGACGAAACTAACCTCTAAAGAAATCTAAGAAAAACAGTAAGGAACAGCCTTGTGACTGAACAAATAGAAGACATAAATTCTTGTTTGAACCATTCATGTGTTTTCCTGCACTACTGACAGTTTTATTGAACTGAGCTGTGAACTTAGTCTTGAAACTCAGTTATATGATTACAGTCCAACCTCGTTATTTCGAACTGTCAGGGGAAAGCGAAAATAGTTTGAAATAGCACACAATAAAAGACTGAAGTGCAAATTCAAGGGAAATTGGTTTTAGTTTGAAATAACAGGGAATTTGAAATAACCAAGTTAGAATTAGCGGGGTCCAACTGTAGTTAACTGTCTGCAAAAATATTAACTGCTACAAAATTGACATTAACACAAGAACCTGTGAATTTGTTTCTATGTCTGCTGTGTCATTGGTACTTTTTAATTAGCAGCAGCTACACTAGTTATTTAAGTTTATAGCTTACCAAGAATCTGGATTAACAGGTTCACTAATGCTTCATTGGCAGCCATGCCCGCACCAGCTTCTGGACTGATTGAAAGGTTGGCAATCACTCTGATGGCCTGCAAGTTATTTAAAGTAACACCAAAAATTATGCATGAGAAATCCGCCTCTAGAGATGTCCCTGATGACGGTGGGTTGGTTTAAGAGAACAATGGAACAAGCAATGGGAGCAATACTCAGGGTTTTCAATAGGAATCAGTGTAGGCGGCAAAAGTTTAGGAGTAGGCGGAGGAGGGAGTACTTGTGACAAAGGCGCAGCCTTCTAGGGGGGCTTATATTTTTTAATTTACAAAAAAGACCATTCGCTTTAGGGGTAAAGGGTTAAGTTGTCAAAGGTGCCTTGAAAGTCCATAAAGAAATGTTGCCAATTTTAACTTACATCTATTCCACTGAGTGCTTTATAAAACAAAACCTACCTTAATCAGGACCTCTTCATTCTTGTTAGGGCCTTTGTTTTCACCATTCAGTTGTTTTTCTGCAGTTGAGGGTCCATTTTTCAGTACCTTCAACCAACAATAAACACACAAATTTATTTTATGAACTATTTTCGATTTACAACTTTAGGCTATTAAAAAAATGTGGCGAACATACATGTATCATGGACATGAAGGGTATAAATAACATTATTATAAGGCAATGCAAGCAATGACGTATCCTCACCATGAGCCCACCAATTTAAGCAATTGGGAAAAGCCTGAAAAAAATTCAGGGTTTCAACAGGATTTAAACCTGTCATCTCCCAATTCTGGTGCAATGCTCTTCCAGCTCAGCTATGAAGCCACCCATGGAAGCCAGGTCATTTTTGTGGAATTTATCTTAATTCCCATGAAGAAATAGATCACAGAATAAATGAAATCATATGTACCGTATTTATTCGACTAAGCGCCCAATCTCGAATAAGCACCCACCTCGAATAAGCGCCCACCCTGAAGGTAGAAAAAGTTAATAAGCGCCCAGCCTCGAATAAGCGCCCACCCCCACCCCACAAAAATACTAAAGTGCACAAGAGGAGTATTGATTATTGAAATTGACTAAGTACTTTTAAGAAGACTTCCCCCATGACCGAGTTTTCTGAGTATTTAAAAATTTTATAACCGCCCAGCCTCGAATTAGCGCCCACCTCGAATAAGCGCCCACCCTCAAGGACCAAAAATTTAATAAGCGCCCAGGGCGCTTAGTCGAATAAATACGGTAATTATGAGAGTGAGATCAGATCATTAACTTAAAAGAAGAAAACCAGCCAAACCTCCATCTCCATGTTGAAGTATGTCTGCATAACAGACAGTAAGACGGCCATGAAGGACTCATCAAGGAAAAAAGCTTCCCGGACTTTCTCACTCTTGGATGTTAAATTACCCAAAATAAAACAGCCGCGGACAACCAACTCCTGAAAAATGAGAAGAAATATGATTAAACAATAAATTCACTGAGCTCTTAAAAGATTATCTTGATGTTCCAACAACTAAAGACCATGAAATAATTGCAAATCTGGACATCATTACATTTAAATTGGGAATTTGTTCCTTGTATCTTGTACATACCTGTTTCTTTTCATACTCTGATAATATCTTGCACAATGCCTGAAGCCAAGTGAAAGAGTCACTGTCCAACAGCTCACTACAACATTCTGTGTACAATGTAAGCTTGCTGTGGTAAAGCGAATAAATAAAACAGTTATTAATCAACACTTGGAATCTATTAGTCAGTTAAGTTCTTGGATTATGAAATACAAGTCAGAAAGACTTGTGCAAAACCTGTTTCCTTTGAAGCAAAACATCATAGATGAAGATGGATTGGCACACCTGTTGAATCACTTTCTCATGGTAGCTCTCCTACAGGTGGCTATGCATCATGGAAAATGGTAATGGAAGGAAAAGAAAGAGGAGACTAAGGGAGACAGGGAGATCCTCAGTTGATCAGGAGATTAAGGAGCAAGGAGGGAGTTGGGGGTTGGTGACAAAATTAGTGAAAGACAAGCAACACTGGTGTGGGCATCAACAAAGAGAATTAAGTACATGCACCCCTCTACCACAATTTTTTCATCTACTGCAAAGGTTGGATGTGGACATAAACTAAAAAAACATGATACTGCTTATTTATTTATGACCAGCTCATCATGATGACCTCACCTTAATGCTCGGCACACATTCCACACCACGTCACCGTCAGATGAGTATGGTCCCAGAACTATGGCCAAGTTTCTAACTACACCAGTGCTGACGAAAAGCTCTTTGGCTCCAGTAACATCAGCAAGATTTCTCAGTGCTCCTGTTACCTGCAGTTATCGTGAGAAGCCATGATGATGTTTAGGGCATTCAATGAACATAAAAATAAATTTTGCTTTGTTTTTTAGCTGTTAGTTGTGTTCAATCACAATCAAAAACTTTCTTATTCTAAAAAGAAAAGAAAAATGTACCTGAACAAGTAAACTGGTGAACTGTGAATTCCCTTTCATGGACATCAACACCTAACAAAATACAACATTGAAATTATGATACTGAACCAATACATGTTATTGAAATATTAATATTAATAGTTTTTTTATGCCTCAGATACACGCAGTTTGAAAGATGTGGTTTGTCATTTTACAGGCCATATCCTACAGCTTGCTTCTGCTTAACTTGAAATGTTTTACTTTCACCAGATTGAGATATTATAAACATTTTTGCATAACCTTGATTTCTCGGTCCACACTGACCATTGACAGTACCTTTAGATACCAAACAAGCTTCAAACTCGATAAAACAAGAGGCACACATATACATTCAGACAGAACATTTTGAACTGTCACAAAAGGCTTTAATAACACTTCGCTTCTTCCAAGAAAAAAATAAAGACATTACTACATGTAATCCCCCACGAGATACTGTTTAGATTAAGGATATTATTAACAATGTCATTTGTACATCTATAGGACATGTACTTACATCTTTACTTATGGCATCAAGAATCTGTCCCAAACCCTCAATGCCTTCCAGAGAAACCAGCTCTTTTTGAGCTGTAGGATTATTACTAGAGAGATGTTTTATAGCTCCAGCAGTATATACCAGTGCATCATGGTGACTTCCTATTTCACAGCTTTTTATTGTGTCTACTAAGCATTCTGAAAAAATAAAATGATACATACAATCAGGGCTGTCATTAAGTTTTCAAGCAGCCGTAACATTGAAGTTATCGACCATAGTATTTCCTTCTGTACATGTATGCAAGTGTAACGTAACACCAATGAACATTTTCATTGGTCAAGCATTGCTAAGTGAACTTAGTCATAACAGGTGTTTTGGGTTATGGCCCTTAATGAAAGCCCTGACAATGTTATTTTATGATCATGAAATATTACAGTTATAGTTCCTGTAGTGAAAACACGTGCTGTCTTTGGCAAATCTGTGTCAAAGCACTCATTATTTTGACAAAGACTAACTGACTCCAATAATTACTTAAATGTAATTAAGGCAAGGTTAACTTGAGACAGTGCTGGCCAGCAGTCTCCTTCACTAATGCGAGAAGGTCTGAGGGCTTTTACAGGACCTTTAATAGTAAATTAACAGCTCTCCCACTGAGGTCAAGTTTTGCAAACACAAACACCCTAGTCATGGAACAAGCTTTTTGCTCACCTCCCTCCCCTCCCTCAAGGTAAATACTGGTACATGACGTATGTAATTAATTTTTTCCACTGAGAAATTCAGTGTGAGTGTGCCTGGTGGTTGCCGCTCACAAGGTTGTCATGGTTACCTTCCGGGCTCCCTTAAAGCTCCAACAGAACTTTCAGGAACCTTCCCCCACACTCATCTATTGGTGATGAGTTTAAAATATCAGTAAGAAAATCCCATGGACAAGAAATGCAATATTATAAACATTAAATTATTTTATCTTACTTAAAATGTCCTCTTCAAGGAATAACTGATCATTCTTCTCTGTTTTAGCCACTCTGTACACAATCATACACACGTTGGTTAAATTATTTCCAGTTACTTTCATCTGCAATAGATACAAAGAAATCATCAGATGATGATGATGATAAACGTGGCCTTTCAAATTGGAACTGGCCATCGGCTGCATTATTGGTACTGACTGGTAGAAATACGGGTTCTGGGGATGAAATTGTGCGCCACCAATTTGGGTGCAAAGATGTGGTGAAAATAGTAGCCTGCGTGGTCGGCGTTCAAAGGGGAAGGAGAAGGGGAGTTCGAGCGCGAAGCACGGGGTGCGAGGAGAGAGAGCGAAGGACGATCGGGAAAGGGGGGAAGGGGAACGCCTGCCCTGACGCTATTGTTTTTGTCGTTTTTTACGTCCAGATTCTGGACGCAAAAATCGCGATTGGTCAGAATTTATAGAGTGTGAAAATTGATTGTTCTGATCAGTCAGATGTATGTCATTCAATTGATTAATTTGATTGCTGTGGTCTGTTCTCAACTTTCATTCAATGCAGATAAATCCAATGGCGAATGTTATGAGCGATTTCTCTGCGAAGCAGTTGATTCTTTGAAAGAAATCGGCCGTTGTAGGATTTGGTATCAAACTACTGAATTTGCGAAGAATAACAAGTTATAGCAGCCGGTAAGCGCTACACGCTGTGAGTTGTAAAGTTGTTTGGGTCACGGCCGGTTGCAACCCGACGACATAAACTCAAACACCGGAAACGCTGCTTGATTGAAACACCTACCTACTAACTCTGATTGAAATAAACGTTCTCAGTCTAAGGACGGCAACTTTTCGTAACAAATCCGCAGTTGAAGGGTGCAAGGAAGATATATCTGACCTGATCTACCATGAAAAGATTTTGTTTTGCCATATTTCTGACAAGAAGACGAGAAGAAAAGAAATTAGATAGGCAATTCGAGCGGTGAAGGGTTTTATTCCCCGCGAAAATCGACACCGATTAGATTGGATAATTTTGACAGCCAGACGTAAAACAGAGGGCAAGCAGATGACACGTACTTCCCCCTTCTCCGATCGCGCTTCACGCTCTCTCCTCGCTCCTTGCGCTTCGCACTCCAATTCCCCTTCTCCTTCCCCTTTGAATGCTGGCCACGCAGGCTATGAAAATAGTTGCCCAATTTACTACACAGCTCAAGAGTTAATTGAAAAGATTTTTTCTGACATTAATTGACAAGCAATCGTGGTTTACAAGTTCCAATACTTCCAGCCACTTCATAAAAACCAGAGCCTGGTAAGTCAACTTGGCTTGGAATCAAACTTAAATCTTTTACCTTTTATAGAGAGTGAACTGAAGCTGTTCAATAATTTGATGCTTACCGAAAGAATCAACCTTCCAAGTCTCAGGAGTAACCTCGGATCACTGAGATCCAAGAACTTAAAAACTGTCCGTAAGATCTCCCCTCTTCTTCGTGCAGAAAAGCTTCCACTAGCTTTTCCAATTAAACCTTTCTTTTCTAAAGCGTTCCACAGTTTTAAACAATCTTGACAAAGATCCTTAACATTCTTCTCTGCAAATCTTTCCTCCATTTGAGCAAGCAATGGTTTAACGTGTTCCTCGTAATACGAAACTAGTTCATCCTTGGGTTTATCTTCTTCCACCTGTGGCTTTTTCCGTTTTTTATCTCCACTTCCACCTCTTTCACTTGCTTTTTTCCGCGATCTTCCTGAAGTCGGAGAGGTCTGGCCAACAGTCTGTTCATTTGAGATTCCTGTAGGATCTCCGCGTTCGAGAGGACCACTCTTGACACGAGTGATAGAATCTACGACTGGTGGACTGCGCTCTTTTGGTCCACTTCTTACTCTCCTTGTTGTAGTGACATCCTTTGAGACTGCAGGTGGTGTGGGTAAAATTTCTGATGAGCTACGCCGAAGAGCTTCACTCAAACTGGGAGGAGTGCCAGAAAGAGACCCTCTTTTTGGAGGAGAAGGAGAAAGTTCAGTTCTTGCTTCTCTATCTTGTTGTCCTATCGCAACATTATGCAGCTTCTGATTGAGTTTTTCAGCATTTAACTCTTCAACAGGACCTGATAATGAAGATCTTAGAGGTCTCCTGGCTTTTCCTGAGGGCTGAAGAAAACAACTTACAGTGAAAAACAAATGAACTTTTAAACAGAAAAATTCAAGTAGACATAAATTTACACCTAAAATTATGTGTCTAAAGAAAATAACCTACATGTAGTTAAACAAACAAATATTCTTGTCCCAAGGTCTGAAAAATTTATAAGCAAAGCTTTCGACTGTATCGCACAGTATTCATCAGCGACTAAAAATGAGCTCATGTTGTCTCATGAATGCAAATTGTTTAATCACGTGACAACAGATGGCCATGGAATAACACCATTCAACACGGCAAAATTTTTACGATAATGACTTACCACTCCAGACGGTGGTGACGGAACAACAGCCTCCGGAATCTGTGGAGCATTCTCTATGGGAGTGAGCCTTCTTCCAGAGGGGGGACGGGAGGATTCGCCCTCAGACTGGTAACTTCCCAAGCTGTTAGTAAGAAAAAGATGGTTTTATTGACCCAATGCAAATATGGCTGCTCTTAATTTTCGGCTCCCAAAAGAATCATTTGTCAACAAAATTAAATTTATTTACTGCAACTTAAAAAAAGTTTCAAGGCTAAAGTTTTATCTAATGAGAAGTTACAGTGACATTTATATGGCCAAAAACATGAAAACAAGGCTAGGCAGGCCAGAGTGACTTTTTCCATACAAATCTCTTAAATTTGAATAAGTCACAAATCTGCAGCCTTTTAACCAAAAGCACTGAAACTTCTAATTGTAGCATGTTATTCCATATATTTTGAAGTGCCACCATCAGCTTTTTCAGAAACCCGACCAGATAACAGAATTGAATGACAACCATTTTTGCATAAGGTCTATTGATATTTTTTCCGTGAAAACATTTGGCCTTTTGATTGCCTCTAACACCGAGTCTTTACGGCCAGAGGAATTTGCGTAACAGAAAAAAAATGAATGAATGTCCTGTTTGGGTAAATCCATTTGCCCATGAAAATGAGCCTGCGCATTTCTTACAAGAAATACATGTATAAAAAAGCTCTACAATGTAAATAGGGGGCTTATTTCCTAAAGTGTGGCCTAATTTTCTTATTGTTGCCTAATGCTTAGTGTGTCAAAGTCCAGATCAAGTGGTCTGGGTTTGAGCCCTGGCCAGGACACTGCATTGTGTCCTTGATTCACACAGTTTCATTCTCTACCCAAAGCTGTATTAATGGGTTACTGCCAACTGTAATACCGAGAAAACGAAGGGCCTGCGAAATGAGATTTTCAGTCACTTGATAAGGACTTATGTCCTACGTAAGACACCATCTTGGTCGGACAAAACAAAGTTGTGAGTAGAGCCATCACGCAAATAACAAAAGGTTAGAATTATTATTCCATTACTGCCACTAAAATGATTTACGATTCAAAAAATTATCCGGACATCATGTGCAACCTCACTTGGAATTTTGTCGGACATGAGAAATTAAGGGCTATGGGGCCAGAATGTCCAAACGACTCGACTGTTATTTGCAGCTCCCTGCTGACGAGGAGATCCGTGCAAAGGACTTGCAAATCCCATACTGAGAGGAGGTCCGGGGAAGGACTAGCATCCCATACTAGCTGCTCTAAAACAGGATAACCCCTGGCAGTATGGGACACTTGGACTGATGAAGACTTCTTTTTATTGTCAGAATTTCAAGTTATGCATTTCTTTAAGAACTAAATCTGAGCCCATAAGCTTATTTTAAAAGTGGGCTCATCAACATAGGGTTTACCTTGGTGTAAAAACTTATGAATTTTTTTGCTTGTATTGCAGCTATTGTTTTTCTGCTATATATTGTTTCAAGGTTCTTTGTTGTCTTGGTTGTTCTTTGTTTTACGTCACTGGCAAGTTTCACAAGTTTTTACACCGAGGATGAGCTATATCATAATGATTTTTGCCTTTGAGATATTGGGGGGGGGGAGGTGGGGGCAAATTATCAAAATTTTATTCAAACACAGATGCAGCAACTTGAAAATGCATTGATCGTGCATGGGAAGAGGCAGTATATAGAGCTGTACCTTGTTTTATTAAAAATGTGTACACATTAATAAATTATTTTATTCAGCATCTTAAAAAAAAGTCTTAAAAATTTAATCTTTACTAGTTAATTTTGTGGCTGATTTAAAATTTGAAAGGGTGCTTACTGGAGGTTAACATCTGCACATTAATATTAATTTAGCTGTAAAGGGCCTAACTGCTAGAACTAAATCATTTACAACTGTAAACGTTTTCTACAAAGACAATTAACCAAATTTGTCTCGTCAAAATTTGTGCCTAGTCGAAAATATCACAATTTTTTTGCTAAAACAAATGGCTACTTTATGTATTATATTATGTCACAACAAAAGTAAAGTTCTTTTGTTCCTTTCTTCTCAAGGAAGTCAAATTTGTTCCTATCTGCAGTCTTAACACCTGACAGTTAAGAATCCAAAAAAAACAGCATTTTGCACCTGTATAATTTGCAAGTGTGCATATTTTTTAATGAGCCCTCGCTCTTAGAAATCGAGGACGTGTATATTGGATATCAGTTTTGATGTCAAATTAAACATGAACTGTTAGCTTGGGCATCCAACAACCTCAAAAACGTAAGATCTGTATTTGCCATTTGCAATATTGGCAATATTTACAATAAGCGCAGCGATAATCGAATAAACCAACAATCCACAGTTTAGTGCAAACAGCCTGCATCAACATGTACAGTAAACATTCGCAGGACATCAGGCAAAGCGCGCTGTCAAAAGTAATTGCACTGAATTTACCTGAACGCAGACGGCGGTCTCCCTTCGTAAGGCTTCACAGAGCTACCTCCAAATAACGTTCTTTGGGATTCAACTGGCGTAAAAGGCCTTTTGGTGTCCAAAGAACGGAGAGAAGATCTTGCCTCCGAGACAATATTTGCACTCGTTGGCCCATCGGCTGCGTAGAAAGGCCGGCTGGAAGCCTTGTCGCCTCTGCGCGATTTCTGCTTCAGCGGCGGGTCCATTATTCCTAGCGAAACCTGCAGCTACATTCTTACATCCATAAGTGGTAGACACAACAATAACCACATCATTAGACAATTTTGTTCACTTGTCATTTAGTCTTTTCCCGGTTACTTCTTTCGTTCCTAAGAACGCCTTGATGGCCGAACTCGGTGGCCTCGCTTTCGCGCTGCTACCTCGTTTCTGCGCGCGAGACCAAAGTTTTCGAGTCAGCGGTCGTGATTCGAATTTCCAAAATGGCGGGAGTGTGCGGTTCATTTCGGCAGCTCGAAGACAAACCGTGTTCTGCTGAAATTCGTTATCAAAGATGGTCGCCAAAGATGGATTTGCTTGCCCTCGTGACAGTAGAGGGTGAGGTGTGGTTGCAGAGATTATCTTGGAAGCGAGTGTGGTCGATTTCCACCGCCGAAGGTCGAGCGCTTTCAGTGGCTTGGAGACCAGACGGTAAAATTTTGGCTGTTGCTTTCAAAGATGGTAAAATAAAGCTCTTCGACATCGAAAACGCTGAATGTATTCATAAAACTGAAATCGAGTCAACGCCCACGTCATTGGATTGGATAGAAGAAGAAAAAGAGAAAGTATCAAACGGCGAAACATCTGAGAAAGACTTGCCGTTTTTTGTAGAAAAATCAGAACTGTATCTTCCCTCCCTTTCACATCTCCCGAAATCTACTGGAGCACTGTTTTCCAAGGAAGCCTCACAAGAAGAGTCAGACGATCCCAAAAAGCTCAAGAGTCTACCCGAAGAGTTGAGCGTGTTGATTGTTGGTGATGATAGAGGCAAAGTACATTTGTTTCTTTATGGTATTTTCTTGTGTGCCTCACTGAATACTGTAGATGTCTTGCAACAGCATTCTGAATCTCAAGTAAGCAGTGTTAATGTGTCCCGTGATTTAAAGGCACTCTCAGCTATCATTAAGTCACCGGTGCTTGGATCAGATAAACAAGCTGTGTCGCTAGTGTTGTACGACACTGGATTGTTGTCCACAAGATGTCACGAACTTGCAGTTGTTGCCAAGAAAGTTGGTGAGATTGTCTGTCTGATGGATTACTTTGATAATGCGTTGCAGTCCATGTCAGACGCTTGGGAGGACATACTCCTGGAGATGGACACCAAGTTGACAGAGTTTGCCGCCGAGCGACTGACAGCTGGATCAAGTGTCAGCAGTGAGTTTCTAACATTACTCACTCGTGGTGTGACGAGTCCTGAGCTACAATCTTTCCTCATTCAGGATCTCACAGAAAAAGGTCTCAAGAAGCTGGGGCATAGCATTGAAAATTCCTACACAAGTATACAAAATCTGGCGTTGAAGCACTTGCAGTGTGTCACGCAATCTCTTCTGTTCCATGTGACAGAAATTCATGGAATGTCAAGATGGCGTGAACAGTTTGGTGTTTTGGGTCTTTCCGAGCTTGATATCCAAACAATTATCACAAGTCTTGGTTCCATCATGTTGAAAACACAAGAGCTCATCCTTGTCATTGAAACAAGCCTGAAGAGCTTCAAAGCGTTCTTTCAGTGGCTTTATTACGTCATCATGAGTTTGTCTGATGCCGACATTCCAGACTTTGTGAAACAAAGGAGTCAGCAAGAAGTGATGCTTGTGTCAGGCTTCATTCAAGATCAGCTTGTCGTTAACAGCCAAGGAAAGTTTACCCTGGAGAGAGTAGGCCAATATTTTGACCCCAAGCCACTCACAGTAAAACCGCCATTTGGAAACAACGATTGGACAAAGTTCGTTGAGAGTCATCCAATGCTAAGATCAAGTCCACTGCTAATACCTGATAAGTCAACTGATTCTCTCGTCAGTCTTTCTGCGCAACTCCATGAACACATCAGGAAAGCTTTTGCAGAACCAATCAGTGCTATTAGCAAATCGATCTCTTGTTGGAATTGTCTCCCACTTTGTGAGATAAGCAAGAACAAGGAATCCTCTCTATGTGTGGCACAAACCTCTACTGGATGTCCTCTGCGTCAACTTGTAGTCTTTCCCGATGACACTGAACTGTGCATGGTTACTATCAGGGCAAATGAACACAGGTTATTTTTGGCAAGAATTTGTGTTGATCACTTGCCATGTGACACTGAACCAGTGAAATACTCTTTCTTGGATGTGATGTTCTATGACTCAGAGTATTTGTCAGTTTTGCTTCAGCAGCAGAAAGCAAATAGCAATGATGAGGATGATGATGATGAGAGGCTCTCAATATTGGCTCAAGTTCCTTATCGATGGCTTGAAGATAAGGACTTTTTAGATGTTGCACAAGTCAAACAAACATACCTCAATCAAATATCAGAACCTCCAGCCATCAGTGTAGGGCCGAGAATTACCCATTATCGGAAGCTGATTGGAATGAGGGCAAGCTCCTTGTCCGTAAGTGGAACTCGTAAGGTCTCATGTGTGTTGTCAGTGTCACGGAGAAATGTTCGATTGTTTGATATGGATGCCGAGGATGAAGAGACAGAAGATGATGAAGCTGAGAATGAAGAATTAAACAATTCCTTTGAAGAGGAGCAGTGAACAGCTTCAGATCTAAAAAGTATAACCAGATATGCTAGGCTACCATGATGCTGACCTATGAAACTGAGATGCTAGCCTACTGAGATTTGATTCTCACTTCGCAGTAGACCATAACATAACAGTGGACCATAACAACAATTTTTTTACCTTTCATTAGATGAAATGTTAATAAAAATCATGAAAATTTTAAAAAAAAAATGTTAAATTCGCCAAATTTGCCACTTGCAAGTGTCGCCAAAGATTGCTTTTCGAAAAATCATGAAGTTTAGTTGTCACAAATATTATTTTGTGCACAGGTAATAAGAAATGCAGAGCACAGTTATACTGGTGTGAGTTGCACCGTTCAAGTGGACTATGTTTGTCATAAATTAAAAATTGTTATGTAGTCAAACCCTGCAATAATAGATTTCTGAGGGACTTCAGATACTAACTATTAGCATTTTAAGCAAGAATGTGATGGAAATAAATTAATAAAAAGGCAAAATTGAACCAGAAAAATGTAAATAACTGTGTTTCAGTCCAATTTATTGAATTGTTACCAAATGACAAATCCCAATAAATTTACTTCTCAATTTAACCCTGCAGACAGAAGGTATTTTTCTCAATACAAAATACTGCTGTTGTCTCAAATTTAAGGTAGTTTTCCTGCAGTTCATCCTACACTGAGATCCTGAAACTTTTTTTCTAATAAAGTGTTTCTATCTGAAGACAAAAGCAGTTCATTGCCCAGCCTTGTTTATTTAACCAGCTTGAAGGTGTTTTTACTACATGTTACCCCTTGTATAATTTTGCAAAAGGAAAATAATTTTGAGCACAATAATCTACATAAGTAAATAAGACATTTAGACATGAATATTCTCAAAGAGAAGTTCTACATCTTATCAGATGAAGCATTCCTGCAAAGGTAAACTGAGAATGGTTGGGCAGGCGGTCACTAACAAAAACTCCGCTCTCCTTCCAACAAAAATTTCCTGTTTAAATGTCCATATTGAAATCTTCAGTGATGAATGGAACAGGATTTTCCTGTTGACTGGGAGGTTTTTTTGCGAAAATAAGGACAGCCTCAAAACCAAAATTTTGAAATTTTCTTTGCGGAAATTTCCCCTCCATCCGATTTCTCCCAAATTTTCGTTACAAAGTAAATGGTCAATATTTCGAAAATTGAATATTTTTCGGATTTCTTGGAAACTTTCCCAGACCCATCCCAAAGTCCTGAAGGAGTCTTCTTTAGGAGTCACGTGCTAAGAATGCCATATCACGTGAGCGACGTAAGGAGATTAGTATCCAGACCTCCATCTGAAAGATGTTCTGCAGGTTCTGAGTTCGGGAACTGATACAACTTGTCGAACGGAGGGTGAAAATGGCGACGAAGAGTAATCTATCTGCTGTGCTCCGCAAAGTGGACGATCTTTGCTTGGTAGGAATGCGTTTTATCTTCTGCTGCATTCTGCCTTCAGAAGGTTCTGCGCTCTGTCTAATAATGAATTTTTCGTTCGCAGGAAGAACGCCCTATCCCGCAACCTGGGAAGGGAGGTAGGTGAATCAGTTTTCAGTCTTTTCAGCTAGGAAGTGTAATTTTCCATACGTCGAATGACTTGAATTAACAGTTCAAAGTTGATTAGCTCGTTTTTAATTTTTTCCCTGGATAGACGTTAAATCGATTGAGTTTGTTTGGGGTTGGAGCTAGTTTCGCGTTTGTGAAAATTGATAAGGCGTGAGCCAAAATAGCACGGGACTGAAGTCACGCAAAAACAAATGCAAAATTAATCACCTGTAAAATCTAGAGGAATTAATTTTGAATAACTTATTGTAAAGGGAACTAGATTGGCAACGACTGTAAGTCAAAAATAACATAAAAGGAAATGGGCAGTTTAACCCAACTCAAGAACAATCCGCAACTTATATCTCCTTTCTTGTATCAATAAAGTATCAATATTTGTCAAGAAGATGGCTAATGAGAATGTAAATTTTAATCATCAACTGGGAAATTATCAATTACCTTGTAATTACCTAACCCCCCCCCCCCCCCAAGTCTCAAACCATAAAAATGTATATTTCACACAAAGTATATTGTTTTGTGTACCTATATATACTGTAATGATTCGATTTAGCACCCGGGGCGCTTATTATTTTTGGCACCTCAAGGGTAGGGGCACTTATTTATTTTTTTGAGAAACAACCAAATGTTCAAAATAAAACTTTAACAAATATTAACAGAAACTGTAAAAGTAACAAATTGTTGAGAGTTCAGAATAATTTGTTCCTTTTAGCAGTCAATATATACATGTGCGGTACGGTGAATGTTCATGTTTTAATCTATTCGCCGTCGATGAGTTCAGTAGGGGCGCTTAAGGGAGCTTGTAAGAATGGTGGCGCTTATTAGAATGGGAGCACTTATTGGAATAGGGGCGCTTATTGACAAAAAACACATTCCAAGGGGGGGCGCTTATTGGAAGGAGGGCGCTAAATCGAATCATTACGGCATATGTGAATGTTGCACCCACCAACTTATTCTTACACATAAAATTTCATTTATTTTTTTTTTAATAACTAATGAATCTTTTTCTTGCTAAATTAAAGAGGTACAAATTGCAATGCATGCTGTTGGAATATGTGGCTCAGATGTGCATTACTGGAAGAAAGGAAGAATTGGAGATTTCATTCTCACAGCACCCATGGTTCTCGGACACGAATCAAGTGGAGTGGTGTCTGCAGTAGGTGAAGGAGTTACAAACCTTAAAGTTGGTAAGTCTATTATTTTGTTCCTGAGTAGTGACTAAAGTGATCTTGCATAGGCAGCGGAGCAGGGGGTAGGAAGGGGCTCAGCCCCCAATGTTTTGGTGCTGAAAATATCGCGAGCACAGCGTAAAATTGGTTTGTCAAGATGTTCTGTCTCATGAGGGAGTTCAAACATCTTCGCAACTTCCTTAAAAATCTTCGGGAAACTATGTTTATCTTCGGAAAAGTTCGAAAAATGATTGGAAACTTTCTAATGGCCTTCGAACAACAATCGAGGAATCTTCAGAAATCTCCAGTCAACTGTTCAGATAGCAAAAAGTTGCAAGAACGGAAAACCTGCGGAGCATTTTAAGGACAGTTGTAGCCCCCCCATGTTCCAAAATGCTCCGCCGCCTCTGTCTTGAGTCAGCATTTGAGCCAAGTGACCCATATTAGAATGGCACTTAACTCCTGCCAGTTTCTCAGTGTAGCAGTCCATCACAGGGTTAATATTATTATTCCCTGCATTAGTTTGCCGGCTGAAGAGGGGCACTGTGAGAGTAAAGAATCTTGACTAAGAACACAACACAACAAACCAAGCCAGGGCTTGAGCCCTGAGTGCTTGATCCAGAGTCCAGTGCACAAACATTAGGCCACCTGATGCCTCTCACAGCAATGTTCCTGATTATAGCTTAAATATTGAATCCATAGGCGTACGGGCACCTTCGGACCTGGGGGAGCAGACACCTTATTGCCCGAAAAAAAATGACATGCGTTGAAAGCGAATTAGAGAGGCATATAGAATGGACAACAAAACGTGCATTGAAATAGTTGTGCACCCTGCCTTCTTAAAGTTCTCTAATTAATTTCGTGGCGTTGTCCGTAGATGTCAATGCACAACCTCGTTCCCAGCGTCTCTCATCTTCCCTACCCCAATGCACTGAATCCTTTTTCTTCGGAAATATTTTATTTTTTCACTTTAGTTCAGAAAAAAATTAAAGTATTTTTGGGGAGCCAATTTACATTGTTTTCGCCTACTTGAAAGTTATAGAAAAGTGGTTGAAACATTCAGGCGTAAATGGGTTAAAACATTTCGTTGAAAGTTTTAAGCTAGCCATTAGAACTAACTAAACGTTTGGGTCAAAAGCATTATCAGAGCATTAGCTTCAGCACATCTGTAACAGCTTTGTTTCAAAGTCTTACACTGGATCCACCATGCGCAAACTCTCAAGCTATGGAAAATCCTAACTTCTGGTCGCCCTCGCCAATTTCCCACTCACTTAAAAATGATTACAACTGAATAAAACTGAGGGGTCAGGCAGAATTTTCGAGAAAAATCGAACATCATTATAGCAATTTGCGAGAGGAAACGAAAGCAGACAAGATATGGTATGCGGTATGAGAAATTTAGACTTCTGAACCACAAAGTTTGGTATATTTTCAATACTTTTCTGCTGATGTAATTCGTTTTGAACATAACTTTGAGATTTGTCGGCTTATTTTCACTTTTTTCTCTGGCTTATTGCCCGAATTCTGAGCATTTTGCCCGAAAAATTTCGGCGCTGGGGGGGCTGCAGCCCCCCTCGCCCCCCCCGCCTCGTACGCCTATGATTGAATCTCACTAAGGCCTCCATGTATTGTGTAGAGGGTGTGTGCAAGTACCGGTAAGTGCTATTCTGCCCTATCTGCTGCACTTTGTTTTGCCTCATTCCATTGGTAAGGTGTTGTGGAGGCAGTTATTCATGTTCTTTCCATTGCTTCAGTTTTTGTGGCCAACTCCCTGTATGGAAAGCTTGCCTGAGCCCGCCCGGAATTTTACTATAAAATGGAATCCCAATTTCTTGAACCCTTGACAAATCAGGGGCAAAGTTACAGAGAAGTACTATCCAAGGTAAAAAGGTTACCAGTAGTTAAAAATTTTTTGGTGTTTTGAAAAACCGAGGGCTCGAGAAATTGGGATTCTATTGTATTTTCTCCTGTGTAAAGAAAATATATATTTTATGGTCTGATCTTAGTTGTTCCCTTGTTGTTGTGCTGTTAGGTGACAGAGTGGCCATTGAACCAGGAGTGGGCTGTCGGATTTGTTCCTTTTGCAAGGAAGGCCGTTACAATTTGTGTCCAGACATGAAGTTCGCTGCCACCCCTCCATATGATGGCTCACTGTGCAGATACTTTGTTCATGCTGCTGACTTTTGTTTCAAGTAAGTCATTGTTCTTAATGTGCTGAAACTTCAGGTCAACTTTAGAAATCTTCAGATGCCTTGGGGTCAACTTTGGAGATCTTTCGAAGACTGTTTAACTTCAGGAAACTTTGTGTCAACCCCAGGATGTCAACTTCAGAATGAAGAGTAATAGACACTCCTAGGGAGTACTTAAGGTGGCTTAATACAGTTTTGAGAGGGCAAATCAGTCCAACCTTTAACTCTCTTGTTCAAATTCCAAAAAAGTTTTGTCTTTCTCTTATCACTGTTTGTTACATCCTAAAATCATCTAATGCGATATTTGGAAAATAAAAATGCTAATAAACAGTTTAAATGAACGGCCGAGTGCTTATGAGGGGACTGGCACTAGTATTTTAAACGGCGTTTTTCTCAAAATCTACCCGTACGACCCTACCTCAAAATTTCAGAAATAAGAAATTGGCTTTGATTTATCATTCATGCAAAATAATATAAAAATCTGTAAGACAGATTTTTCGCTAAATAGGAAAATGTGATATTTTGCCGATTTTTAAAATAACTCAAAATCTGTCTTACAGATTTTTTCAAAATTTTGGCCGTGGACGTGGTTCACCCCTTAAATTTAATTGTGAAAGTTTCATAATGGGTTGTACGGTAGGTTTTCGAGAAAATCTGGATCAAAATCTGGCTTTTACGACCTCCGAAGTGAATCAAATTGCGCGTGCGAGCGCGCGCTAATATGACGCCATGCGTCGCCAACGATAACGAAAGACAGAATAAGAACTTCTCTGTCGGTTTTTAATCCACATTTTTTGTCGTATTGTTTTCCGTCCCAGGTTGAGAGGCCTATCTGAAAGTATTTTGAAGTTTTCTTTTGTACACAAATTTGGTAAAGCGCGGTAAAACAGGTGGAACTCTTTTTCGTTTCTGTTTAGAGTTGCTAGCGCCATTTTAGGCCGCGCGAGCAATAATGACGTCAAGCGGAAAATCGTAGCGCGCACCTTTGAGGCACGTAAAAACTGTATTCAGCCACCTTAATTATACTTCTCTCACCCAATCAGTATCCAGTAATCCAGTAATTCAGGCAGCGGAGCAGGGGGGCAGGGGGAGCTGTAGCCCTCCCTCCCAAACAAGACTTTTTGGGGCTCAACCGCTCACCCCCCCCCCCCCACACACACACACACATACCCTCACACACACACACACACACAAGTTTGGATACTTAAAAAATCGAGAGCGCAGTGTAAAATTGGTTTGTCAAGATATTCCATTGATCCATTGATCCATTTCTTCAGGCTTCCTGACCATGTGTCATTTGAGGAGGGAGCTCTTCTAGAACCACTGTCTGTTGCTGTACATGCTTGCCATAGAGCCCACATCTCCATTGGAAGCAATGTGTTGATCTGTGGAGCCGGTGAGAAGTTTTACTCTAATTTAGCTGGTTTGCTGGTAAATAAAATCTGTCATGAAAATTTTGGCTCTAAACCGGTATTCAATAATGACCTTTAAGGTGGCTCCATAGGGTTTCTTGACCGCGCGAAGAATGGGTACGAGCTTGAAATGCCGGCAAATCAAAACAAACATGGCGGCTTCACGCGAGCGTGAAATTTTCGGCGAGAAAACGCGAGACTTGCTTCCTGCCAATGAAATAACACCCGTGCTTTCCTGTGTTGAGCAGATAAAAGAGTTTACAACACCCTAAAAAGGTGTTTACAACGTCCGCGGTGCTTCTGGCCGCTTTTGTAAAGTTCGTACGATCGAAAGCAAAAGATAAAATAAAGAATAGTCTCCGCGATTGTAAGATACTTCGAGCAGAATTTCAGAGATTCTGCTACATAAAGGATTAAGGTATGTCTCTAACTAACCGTTGTGTTAACAGATATTCGCACAAAAACCGACAACAACGGGAAACGCTCGTCTTTACACATCAACTCGTATGGTTCGAAAGTTCGCGCATGCTCAAATAGCGATCTTGGACAATTTCTATTCTGATGATGTAATTGTTATTCGGGCGAAAATAGAAATTTTCCCCTGGTATTTACTAGAGTTTCCTTCGGTGAAATTCCTTAAAATTTGGCATAGATGTGATACCTTTTAAAGAATGTCAGTCGTTTCGCCTACAAGTAGTTTCGCCTACAGGTTGATTCGCCTACAGTGAAGTCGATTCGCCTACACGACCTGAGTTGTTTCGCCTACACAAAAGTCGATTCGCCTACACTTTTTTTTCTCGAATTTGAAGTCTTCATCTTTAGTAAGGCGTATTTCTTAAGGTTGCGATCCGGGATTTTTATGTACTCGCCGGTCACGCGTAATGTTTGACTAGTATGGACTAGGAAGAAGACACAAGGCCTGGGACCGAGAAAGGATGTTCTCGCATCGCGCATAGCTTAGCGGTGCTACCTACGAAAAGAATTTTTTTCATAAAGACATGAGGCAAATGTGTTAATCTGATTGCTTTAAAAGTCGCAAGAACATCTTTTCAAGGGAATGCATGGGTACCGGGTGAACTGGTTTTACAATAAAGCTTACTACGTCTTCACACTTAAATAACTTTTTTTATTTTAGTTCATAGTGGCTCTTAACCTAGTTTTTGACAACAGTTCTAATCTTACTCTTTTAATTCAAACTAACTTTTGCTACAATTTCTTACGTGGCAAATGCTATTAATTGCTACTATTAAATAGATATTCCTAAGACCCTTATTGTTTCCTTATTGTTTTTTAATGGTTTGTTTAATTTGTTTGCTTCGGCGAAAATAACACACACATACCATCAAGTTAAGGTAAACTTTATTAGTATTGAACTTTATTTAGGTATTCCTCTCTTCTATCTTTCGGAACATAGCAAGCTTTGATGTAGGCGAATCGACTTTGGTGTAGGCGAAACAACTCAGGTTGTGTAGGCGAATCGACTTCACTGTAGGCGAATCGACCTGTAGGCGAAAATACTTGTAGGCGAAACAACCGGATACCCTTTTAAACTGCCCTTTTTGTCGTTTTTTTTAAAAAAATTTGTAAGCCAGTTTTTTTGCTTAGTCAAAAAAACACAAAATAACCAAAAACGCAAAAACGACCTGGACAACCCCTACTTTTTTTGTTTTTAAAAGTTACTTCTCATCAGATTCAATCCGTTGGGAGAATTTAAAAATTTTTCACCGAAGAAAATTAAAGAAATTTAAGATCAAAACCATAAAAACACCAAAAAATAGGACTTTTTGAGTAGATTGTAGCTCAAAAACAAAGGCCGTTATTTTAAAAAAGAATAATGCACAACATATTTTAGTCCTTGTTTTTAATATTTCGGCAGCTTTTATTTATTACTAGTTTAAAAAATAACGCGAAAATGATCTCTTGATGGGTATCACTTCTGCGCGCGCCGTAATATCTCAAAACCCTATGGAGCCACCTTAAATAGTATTTTTTAATAACTTTAGAATTTTATAATGAACTTTAGTAATTTTTTAAGAATTTTAGAATTTTATAATGAATTTTAGTATTTTTTTAAGAATTTTAGTATTTTATAATGAATTTTAGTATTTTAATAAATTTACTATTTTATCCTATTGTAATTTAAATATCTTATCTACTTCCTTTAATATTGTTTCGTTATTGTTCCTTATATAAATATATTTCTTGTAAGAGCATTGAGATTTTTTAATGTAATGCGCAATAAATAAATTATTATTATATTATTATTATCTGGGAGGCCATGGGTTCGATTCCTGTCGGGGACTCAGAATTTTTCTTTGTCCCATGCTCATGGCTTTGTTGAAAAATTCATCTTCATTATTTATCACCAAGCTTGAAATTTGTCATCTTTATTATTTACTACACACTTGATGATTTTGACATTGCTGATCCTAGCAGTATGCAGGACGCTTGTCACATATCAACCTAGTAAATGGCCAAGCTCTCTATGAGTCTCTCAAAGCTCAGTTGGTTAGAGCGCCCAACCGGTATCTGGGAGGCCATGGGTTCGATTCCCGTCGGGGACTCAGAACTTTCCTTTGTCCCATTCTCCTGTCATTGTTAAAAAATTCATCTTCATTATTTATCACCAAGCTTGAAATTTACCATCTTTATTATTTACTAATATTGGACCAGTTGTTAAATTTATTTAACTGTATTTCTATTGCAGGTCCCATTGGTTTGGTGAACCTTATGACTGCCAAAGCTTGTGGTGCAAGTAAAGTAGCCATCACAGGTGAACACTGTTGTTGGTTTGTTACTAACAGGGAACTTTCAGATCAGAGTACGAGTATGAGATCGGGTACGAGTACAACCTTTGAATTTCAATCCAGTTATGTTCCCAGAGCCATCACTTGATCGGTCGAAAAAGGAGACTATCGGTACCAGACTGGTGTGAAATTTTGATTATGTATTGACAGCATAAGCACTAGGTCAGAAAAGTCGTACTCTTACTCAGTCTGAAGGTCCCTAAAAACATTTCTGAACTTAGGTTTCCATAGCTTCAATTGCCTAACTAGAAATATTAACTATATTTTGCTCCAACAGTTTATGTGCTTCTGATCAGTTTTATGTGGTTTTGATCAATTGAATAATCAAGAACATAGAGTGATTGATCAGCTGTCAACTTGTCTTTCAGATATCGATGAAGGCAGGCTAAACAAAGCTAAGGAACTTGGTGCTGACTATATCATCAAAGTGGATACCACCAAAGACAGCCGTGAC
This sequence comes from Oculina patagonica, assembly GCF_052425735.1. NCBI lineage: Eukaryota > Metazoa > Cnidaria > Anthozoa > Scleractinia > Oculinidae > Oculina > Oculina patagonica. The sequence goes on from NC_135763.1 coordinate 10,299,971, forward strand.
TTGGCCAAGAAAATTGTTGATTGTCTGGGAATGGCTGATCAAACCATTGAATGCAGTGGAGCTGAGTCAAGCTTCCATGCAGGAATTCATGTTAGTTGACTCTTGAATTCCCAAGAGGAATTAATATTATTATCAAATTTTGCCTTAGTGTCACTCAATCTTGTTCCAAGAGCCATCTCTTCTTTAATGTCAGTACCAAGAATGTGAACTCTGGCCAAGTCTGATGTGAAAGGCCATGATTTGCAGATTTCTGGGCCAAAAACTTGTAGCCAAAAAATTCCAGTTGGAAAACGAATGGAACACTAATTATCTGGAAAATCTATTCGGAAATGGCCGATTCCCTCTATGGTGCGATCCTGCAGGGAATCACGGTAGTTGTATTCATCATTGCGAAGTCTCGCGCATGGTTTGATGAACACAACGACCATGATTCCTTGCAGGCGCGCGCCATAGAGGGAAATCGGCCATTGTGGACTAGGTTTTGATGTAGTCCCTTCATTCTGATTGGTACGAACCGTTGAAAAATTCTGAAACATTTGGTTTTTTTCCGGTTTTCAGTCTACCATCAAGGGAAAACAATAATATATTGTTAACTAAATTATACAGTCAGTTTGCTGTTTTTGAAAAAACACTTACCATTATTCAACATAATTCCAAATGGCAGGGCTGCAAATAACAGTTGGTCATTGGACATTGGCCGACCAAATTTGCTCATGTCTGACGAAATCCCAAGTGTGGTCGGACATGATGTCCGGACAATTTTTTGATCATAAATCATTTTATGGCAACAATGAATTAAATTAAACCTTTTGTTTTTGGGGATGTCCAACCAAAATTTTGTTTTGTCCGACCATGATGGTGTCTTAGTAGGACATATGTCATTTCCTTTTAAGAAAAATATTTGCAGCCCTGAAATGGTAAACACCCCTGGTCATTTGCGCCTAAAGCTGATTGGCTAACAATTGAAAATGATTTATTTATTTATTTGTATTTGTTTGTTTGTTTATTTTTTACTCCATCTGCTACTCTGACTCATGCATCTTTATTTTTAACTTTAAGGCAACTAAGCCAGGAGGCACACTTGTTGTAGTTGGATTGGGAAAGCCTGAAGTGCAATTTCCCATTGTGGATGCTTTGGTTAGAGAAGTGGACATCAGAGGAATATTTAGATATGTTAACTGGTAAGTCAAGCATTCTCATCAGCGCCAAAATAATAGAGTTAAGGGAGTACCCTCCCTCCCCCCCCCCCCCCACCATCACCTTGGCCTTGCCTCACTTCACTTCTCTGCACCATCCCACATCATGCTGTTCCTACCCTGGCATCAACACTTCATTTATTTGGTTTTATTGAATTTTGTATCACAGCTATCCGACAGCCCTGGCACTGGTTGCGTCTGGAGCAGTGAATGTCAAACCACTAATAACTCATCACTTCAAACTTGAGCAGTCTCTTGATGCCTTTGAGACTTCAAGAACTGGTGCTGGAGGAGCAATAAAAGTAGTCATCCACTGCAATGAGGGATACCAGACACAATAGACAAAGCCATATCTAACAGTTTTCTAATATATACTTTCTTTTTCAAAATACGAGTAAGGCAAGCGTTATTAATAATAAGTATCTTGCTATCCTTTATGACTGGTAGTAAAAGAGGTGATACCTCCCAGGGGTTACACCTTTTGGGCATGGAACACAAATTAAAACTTCCTTCAATCAAGACACGTCATAGACTTAAGGGCCCTGTGATATGAAACAAAATTATCGGTATACTTATTATCCTCTAAGAAAGAACTTAAATTTTTCACTTACGGTATATTATATTTTTCTTTTTACACAACTTTCTTAGAAAATGTTAACAAGTGGGTTTTTTACGGTGGACACAAAAGTGCAGATTGTCAGCCATTTTTTTTGTTTGTTTGTTTAGACCTGTTTATGCTTTACAAGTTGATTGATTAACCACTTTGTTGCCAGTTAGAATGATCAGACAAGACCCCTTTCGTACCAGATATTCTCAGTTGTTCTGTTGCAGAGGTTTACTGTCTGCACTGGGCAAAATTATCCATACCATGAGACCTGCACGCTGACGAACAAATGCATAGTCCCTCGAGACTTAATAAACTCAAATAGTTCTTATTTTATTACAATAACGTAGGTTCATGTAGCTAGAGGTTTAGGAAACTTTTGAAATTAAATTAAAGTACAGTATTGTCCAAAAAAATAAATTAATACTCTAACATTTTATGTTTGTTTTAGAGGTTTATTGGTATGAGTTGATTCTAAAATATAATAAAATATTTAATATAGACATATCAAATAAACTTAGCCCAGCTATCACACTTTGTTGAACCGTTTCATGAGTGATATTGGCAAAACTTTACCCTGAGTGTAAGCAAAACTTTCTTTTAACTCCCCACTGCAGGAATTCCAACCAAAGATATTATGTATATCTGAAAATTGATTTCTTTCTTTTCTAAGCGACGACGTAAGGCATCGCTTTATTCTTGGGCCATCGACCGGTTGTGTTTAATGTTTCGCACAATTGACCACTCGTCAGGTCTGTAAACTCACCCCTCTAGGAAGCCTGTTCGCAGGCTCAATCGCAGGCTATGATCTATGATCGCACCAACCGCGTTCCCCAACGCGTTCCCGAGGTTGTGATCGCACAGTGGAGCGGGTGTGATCGCACAGTAGGCCAAAAATAAATTTTAAGGTCGCGCAGGACCCTTGAGATCATTATGTATGTATTTATTTAAAGAGTAGGCACGAACTGCGACGACTGAAGCCGACAACAAACGAAATATTCATGACAATGTTTTTCTTAAAGTTCTTTGTACAAGTAATTACACGGTATTGTTCTCAGCTTTGCGTACCGTGCGCTGAAACAAAGCGAATTATCATAATTAGATTCACTGCTGCGAATGTAGCACACGTCGGTTGTCAACATTGACTCGGAAGGTCTTCGGAAGCGGAAAATCCTGCAATTTTGTGTCCAAGTTTTCTTCGCCGATATAGAATTTCAGGAGTTGATTCGCGAGGAATATGAACTTGGCGCACCCTATTGTGTTATGACAAGAGCGAATTTTGAAATTTCGTTCTCAGAATGAAGATAGCACGTTTCAAAGTTCAGATTTCACATTTTTACACTCTTAGAAGCAGATAACTTGTAGCAGTTTTTGAAATCGAAAATTTCGTTCTTGTCATAACACAAAAGAGGTTATGATTCATCACTAGGTTATATAATCATTTAACTTGGTGCGCTGTAATAGCCGAAAACTTGGACACAAAATCGCATTATCTGCAGTTAAACTTTTAAGAACCTGTAACATTACAGTTAACGGTCATCTCTCAGTAAAAGGACAATCATGATGTAATTTCATCATCCCTTAATATCCTTGAAAAATTTTAGAGAAATCGATGTTCAAAATGTAGCGAATTGAAGCTTTACAAGATAGCACTCCGTCAAGAAATTTGGCTAATGAATTTATTAATGAGCAAGGGTCCTGCGCGACCTTAAGTAGTTAATGTCACCCCTGAATTTTCCAAAAAAAGAGAACCTAAAACTGCTAGAATATCACTTTTTTCACATTCCAGCAACATTGATCAGCATTTAGATAAAGATTCCATGTAAAAATGTAGTAATGCGCAGTACCATTCCGAATTTTTCAGTCCGAGTCGTTTTTTGATTAGCTCTGTCACAATGCAGCCGATAAACAAAATGAATAGTCCTGTGGAAAGATCAATCCTAGCTCTATCAGCTGCTTCAGTCACAAAAAAACTACTGACGTGCAAATTGATTACGTCACAATTGGTTCAATGACCGCACTGAATTTTTCATGGTCTTTTTATCGACTAAAAGATATAGTGGGGAAGCTTGTCACTCTCTTACCGAATTCCGCACATAGTTGTTAACTCTCAAGGGACTGTTTTAATTTCGTTGTCATCGACATTGTCGTTGTGGCTCTCTTTTTTGATAATGCTGCCAGTCACTTAATATAAGATGAAGGCATTTTACTCCTAAACGCGCATTTAGGTGCTATTTGGAGGTGTCTTTCAAAAAACTATACAGAATTTGGTCATTTCATGCTGCTTTGTAAGTTATGACTAAGAAAATTCATCAGGAAACATAAACGTTTGTAGAACCACTTAACTGCTCATAGTTATTGAAGCCAGCGCTATCAACCAATCAAATGTGCCCAATGTACAAAGTTTCTTGGCCGCCAGTGATCCTGATTTTACGTAGGTATGCTACGCGGACCTATCCGCTAGCGTCTTTCTTTTGAATCTGAACCTCGTTTTCAGGCAATGTACACCGGAGACCTGGGCACTACTATAATCAAAATGGCGGCAGGGTTTGGTGTTTGGGAAGTAAGATTTCCTTCTTCTCGTGCAGTTTACGATGACGAAGATGAGGAAGACGAGGAGTCTTCCACTTTAGAGGATCAATCAAGGAATTTAAATTTTCACTGGGCGCCGCACCTCGAGAAAGGAGATCAGAAACCACTGCCAAAAGAATGCCCCTTACTGGTTCTCGCGATCGGAGAAGTTGCGACCACATTTGTAGAAGCTCATTTTTTATCAGCAGGGAATGAGATTGTTGCTTGTCTAACATCAAAAAATGAGAATGAGGAGCTCGATGTGGCAGGATATTCTGCAGTTACTCCTGAGGTTCTTTTAAAAAAGCTATGTTCCATGTCTAAATCAGGCGATACATGTTGCCTGCATCGATTAACGACGAGTCATGATGACTCAGTGTTTTGTCAATGCCGAACGCCTATGCCCCAAGAGAAAGCATTCCATTGGACAGAAAAGGTACGTATGAGGGAACAGTTTCACCGATGAACTCTACTGCGCTTAATAATTTAATTTTCCCCACTGCCGGGAATATGTCCCGCATTCGATTCGCGATATTCGCAGGCTAGAGAAGACATGTGTTCTAGCTGATTGGAGATGGCAAGAAAGGGATGAAAAACAGCAAGCTCAGACACTAACTGAGTGAACTGGGGCTAGTCCATTTCTAAAAAAGATTTCATTTTTTTTTCTTTTTTGTGAGTGATATACCTTATAAGTGCTGGGAAAGGGGGATGAGGAGTGGTGTATGCAGACATGGAAAGGCTTAGGGGCAACAAAAAAGGGGGCCTGTGGGTTGGGAGATTTCCACACTGCCAATATATTGGTATAAATCAAGTCAATTAAAGAAGAAATTGCTGCATAGTTAACAAAACAAAAGACCTTGGTAAGGGCTTATAAGTGAAAGAGGAGACTTGTATGTAATAATGCCTCTAACAACAACAACTTGTACAAAGAGGTCACAAGAATGGGATTGACCTGGAAACCATTATTGGAGTAGTTAATAATAAAGATGGTAAATTTTAAGCTCGGTAATAAATAATGAAGATGAAGTATTCAACATGACTCGAGCATGGGACAACGAAAAATTCTGAGTCCCCGACGGGAATCGAACCCATGGCCTTCCAGATACCGGTTGGGCGCTCTAACCAACTGAGTCGTAGCTCAGTTGGTTAGAGCGCCCAACCGGTATCTGGGAGGCCATGGGTTCGATTCCTGTCAGGGACTCAGCTTCATCTTCATCATTATTGGAGTAGTTGTAATTGTAATGTTCATTTGTGGCAAGTGACACACTTTGAATCACATAATCTTTTTTGAGTGAAAATGTAAAAAAAGAGCAAAAAAAAAAACAGTCAAACTGTACTTGCCTTCTCAAGCTCCTTGTTATTTTTTCTTTACATATTTTAAAAGCCCATATAATCCATTTTGATAGTGGACAACTTACCTCTCCCCCTCCCAAAAAAGTTAATACCAGGAAAAAATGATGGCGCAATCACTGAATATAAGAAATACCCTAAAAAACTTTTGAACTTACCTGCTCAAAGGGGCTGATGTTTAGATTTGGATATTTTTTTGTTTCAAAACCAGCTTGAATTTGTTGGTTTGGAAGAGGAAATTTATTTTTTCTTTTAGGCCATCCCAATAAAATGTGTCGTTTCCCATCGCCCAACCGACCCATTTTTTTCGAAAACAAAAATTCCAGATTCACTAATCAAAGAAGCAAGCACTTCAATTTACAAGCACACAATCTTGTTTTGTTAATAATAATTGGTATGATGTGATGTCTTTGTCTTTAATAAACATCGATACTATGTTATTTAAAGACTGTTAATAAGGAATAACGAACGAAAAGACCAAGTTTTCGAGTTGACTTTGTAATCAGGCTTTCTTACTTAGCAGCCCGGCCTTTTCTGGAACCCAGAACCCTTCAAGTGTTCATTCTTTTTTTTTTTTTTTTGCCCGACCGACCCACCATCACAAGAGACGGGGCGATGGGAAACGAAACATTTTATTGGGATGGCCTTATTGTTATTTTTATTTCTTGTTGCTTCTTATGTCAGGCCATCTCTTTTTTTCTTCCATATTGTGTAACTTACCTAGCTGTCTTAGTGCTGGACATTTGTCTATGATATATAAATCATTTATTTTAGTGAATTACGTAGACAATGACATATTTTCTTTTCTGAAAATCATGTTTTAGTTGTTTGAAAACTTGAAGCCTTCCAAAGTTGTGATTCTAACATCATCACCAGCCTGTGAATACCATACCAGTGCTCCTGAGAATCTCAAGTCTGATTTTGTAAGAGTGTTAAAGACAGATTCCTGGCAAGAAAAGATTTCACACAAAGAATGTTCATTTTTAGAAACACCTAACATCATAAGTGGAGTTGCAGCATCAGGTAAAGATAGTCATTTTTGTTGGTTTAACACTTACATTAAACTTACTATTAGAAATATTTTGTCTTTAACATTAGTGACCTTTGATAGCAGTAGAAGTACAAGATTGTGTATGAGTATGAGTGATTTAAGGGTGGTGAATGGTCCTTCAAAAAAATGTGCATCTCACGGAATTTTAGCCAAATTTTAGGGGTGTCATTGTCTTGAATTTTTTTTTGACACCTCGGAATTTCGATTTCTTTTGCAAGACAAAAAACATCTCAGGCTCGCATGAAAGATGTCAGCTCGCCATCTCGCAAAGTCTCGCATTTACCACTCAACATCCTTTATTTTAATCCCTCATCCCTCCCTTTTCTGATCAGTTGGATAGGAGGTAGACTGTTCACAGTCCCTTTTTTCCGTGAAGTCGTAGAGATTGATCATGGAGTTTGACAAACCACCATTTTGGTTCCTGATTAGAGTGAAGACTGGAAGAGTGCAAAAAGCCAGTGGGAGGGGATGCGCCGCATTCTGGACTCTCCCCAGTTTTCACTCACATTCAGGAACCAAGAATACAGCCTGTCAAGCTCAACTATCCATTTCTACGACCTCACGGAAAAGTAGGTACCAGGAATAAGTTTGCTTTCTTACTGGCAAACATGTTTGATAGTGATCTGTTTTTGTTCAGTTTTACAGTACTGTCAAATCCACAATGTGCCTGCAGCATTGTTTGTATGTTTCACTGAGTCATCGCATGTAGATTCACGGTCAGTAGAAGCCTTTCAGTTCCTTCTCAAGAATCCTCTCTTACAATCACTTCATCAGGTAATTAACAAAAGAAATTAAAATATTTAATCTATCTAGCTAGTGCAAATTTAAATCACTCATCTCCTGAGCTGATGTTATTTCCCACGAGTTTAACAGCAAGGTGGGCCTATTGAAAAATAGAAGTGGCACATGCATGCCCCCCACCCACCCCCCTTTTAGATGAAAATCAATGATTGCCCCATGCCCTCCTTATTGGCATTGTACAGTTTCAGGAAATATCCAAGTCTAAGGGGTCAGTGGATCACAAAAACCACCAGCTGCCTATTGTGTGGTTCCAGAAAATATCCATACCCTCTCCATGGAGGGTCGTAATTGGAAATTTCGAGAGGGAAGGTCTTAAGGAAAGTATGAACCTAAACTGGAATTTCCCGATGGGAGAAGGGATCAAACCAATAAACCCTCTGAGAAAGGGAGTATTTTTGATTGATTGATTGATTGATTGATTGATTGATTGATTGATTGATTGATTGATTGATTGACAATTGCCCTACCAACTGACTTGCACTGATTAATTTTCATTGATTGTATAGCCAGTGGGACTCAGCACCATAAATCTACTAAACTTTCCAAAGTATTCTATGTATTGCAAATGTTAAAATATGAATCAACATTTTTTTCGTATCCACAGGCTTCCAGTGAACAAGTTAAAAAAGTACTCAAGTCACTGGGATCTGGGAAATTGATAGAAATGAACATGTACATGTAGGACGTTTATGATGCTGCTTTGAGCGATGGAACCAAGAAGAACACTAAATATATTTAATAGGTTTTCATGGTCACTGTTTCTGAAGATAAAGCTTTTTTTAAACTTTTTTTCTTGTTGTTTTCTGCTGTAAAAAAAAGATAGAAATTGAAGACACCATACAAACCTTTCACTGGCTAGCTTTTAGATGACAAACAGAAAACCAAAAGGGATAAAAATTAATATTTTATTTTGCCCTCTTTTTTTATGGGAGGCGGGGTGGCCTAATGGTTAGTGCACCGGACTTCGGATGAAGCGGTCCGAGGTCGAGCCCCGTCTGGGGTCACTGTGTTGTGTTCTTGGGTAAGACACTTTATTCTCATAGTGCCTCTCTCCACCCAGATGTATATATGGGTACGGTACCTGCGACATAATGCAGGGGAAGGGGGGTACCCCTCTAGCATCCCATTCAGGGGGAAATAGAAATATTCCTAGCCGCTTAATGCTATGGAAACCGGGTTAAGCACCGGCAGTCTGGGCTGCATGGCTCGTCGCTTCCCCCTTTTCTTCTTTGATTTAAGTTTACAGTCAACTCTCTTTTAACGGACATCTCTATAAGACGGACACCCGATGATGGTCCCTGCCGTTTTTCAGTCATTTTACTATAACCAAACTCCCTATAAAACGGACACCTTTCTAAGACGGACAACGGACACTTTGAAATCATTAACGGGCACTTGAAAATACTTCCAAACTTCATATCGACCTAATAGAGAACGTTATGTTTTCACGTTGTCTTGTTGTAGCTACTGCCTGCAATGTGTACATGGCTGTTTTGTACGTACGTCACTCCTCGGGCAGAGGTCAGTCAGTCTACGTAAGTTCACGCTCTTTTCTGCGTCTTCATAGCGCGGAACAAGAATTGCGCAACGGTCAAACGGGATATTCTTTGTCACGCGACCTTGCATGGTTACGAGTCAATGTTTCAATATTGATTGGAAGTTACTCGTCCTTAGAGACCCAGGGGCAGTTAGCAGGCAAGAGGGAAAATCGAATCGGTAAGGAAAAACATCGGTGAATTAAATAAAATTCAAGGCAAAAGAAGAGAGCTCTGAGCCAATTTTTCTTTTCGCCGTATCGACTTCGATTTTCGCGCTCCACTAACCTCTCCTACTTATACGTTATAGAGGGAATTTTTAGAATAGGCATTTTTCCCAATGTACAAGATATCATATCATTATGCACACAGAATTAACAATGGACTAAAGAGCAAAAATCTTAAAGCAGTAAGGTTTTTTCGAGAAACCCTTGAGTAAAGCTTATAAACTAATACGTGATCAAATTTCTAATTTATTTTTCCTGTGAGAGTGAATAAGTGGATCTCATTCAAACAATTAAAACTGCGGAAAGAATTGTCAAATAGTTCAGTTTAATCGAACGGAACCCCTCTTGAGGCGTAGTCAATGCACTTCGTTCTGGAGTGCTTTCAAACAACAGCACATTTTAATGAAAAAAATACAGCTTTCTTGCATACCGGAGTTGCCAAATCTGTGCTATGCATGACAAATGTAGAAGCCTTAACCATGGTTTGCTCTATTTAAGATCACTAATGATGTCGTGGTGAGTAAAGAAAAACAGTTTTTCCCTCCTTCTCAAGTGCTCTCGCCACTTCCTGTAGCTAAGTTGATACACTGTTAGCCTAGCTTAGCCTGCGCTTCGCGCTCGAACTCCCCTTCTCCTTTCCCTTTGAACGCCGGCCTCGCAGGCTAATACATTGTCGACCATAGAGCAATTATCTTTCCCTCTTGTCACAGAAGTGATGTTACTTCAGTTACGCAAAAAAAAAATCAAGCCTTATCTTTTCCAACACAGACCGGAATTTATTCAAAGCATATAAAACGGAACTTGGCAACTTGCTCGAGCAAATTTGCTCACAAAAAATTACATCCCTTGGAGACCCTCACTTTGTAAAGTGACCTTATAGAAGTCTAATAGAACTTGAATGACATGAATTTATAATTCGCAAACATCCTGCCCATTGAGCATAAAAAAATTATTCCGCTTGCGTCAAATATCTGCTACTGATCGCAAAGCTCTGGTAGTTCTAGTACACTGAGTGGAACCGCTAAACGCCGGGAATCCAGCGGTATTCTGTCTTCAGCGCGGCCAACAAAACCCCAAAATTTTCTCAGTGCACTTGTATGACGGTTTCACGTCACTTCTTCAGTGCTTTCATGACTTGCATTTACTCTTGCGTAAAAGAAATATAGAATGTAAAATTTAAGGTCGGTAAAAATATACAGTTTACTGAACTAAACTGAGTTCACTATGCGCGCGAGTTTTACACTTAACAATTTCAACGCGTGACTACTGTTAACAAATTGATACTTTTTACGTTTTACGCAAGAAAATGATGTTAATAATAATAATAATATATAATAATAAGAACTTTATTTAAGTGTCTAGTCTTCTAGCTAGCCTTAAGCTTACTAATCGGGGACACTGTTTAAACAAAAATATAATATAAGTGATGTTAGGGCTTCACTTCACACCAGCGAAAGAACTTTTTTAATCCGCTTGCCAGTCAATACGTTCGCGAAAAAAGTGTGAAATGCGTTTGTCTCGACTAGTTTTGTCCAAGATTGTAAAAAATCTGTGGTTGTACAGCGCTTTGCAAGACTCCCAACAAATCTTGACAACCGAACGGAACCTCTACTTAGGTGCTGTCGTCACTTCCTAAATACTTAAGCCTTAAGCCTTAAGTGATTCGTTCTGTTCTACTTGTTCACGTGCGGGGTGTTGCATAGTTTCCAAATCTGCATGATGAAGACATTGTCGAAAACGTGCGGTTTTCCAATTTTTCCAACACATTTTTTTCAATTCCGCGTTGAATTTTAAACTTTTTTATGTACTATTATTATTTCTCTAGAAACCAACCAGTTTTGTAGTATTTTTAATTTCTTAACAGTTGCTAGTGTAGATTCTTGATTCATAAGAAAGGCATTGTTTACAGTTTCCCGGATTTAGGCTGCGGTACCGGTGAGCTGTCCGCCTACCTAGCAGAGCTTGTTGGAGAAGAAGGCAAAGTTGTAGCTGTCGATCCCGGCGAATTTACTGCTGGGGGGTAACCCTGCGATGGACTAGCATCCCATCCAGGGGGGAGTAGCAATACTCCTAGTCGCTTAATGCTACGGAAACCGGGATAAGCTCCGGCTGTATGGGCCTCATGGCTCGGAGACAGACTCACTATCCTTGCGTAAAAAAAGTTCAGGTTTCTTTAAAGCTCAATTAGTCGCACATTGAGGAAATTGTGTTAGCCGGCTTTACGCCATTCTGCGTCTAGGAGCTCGAAATCTTTAAAAGAATTTATTTCCATGCCAAAATTGCGTATGTCTAGAAAAAGTAGTTATGTTATATAGTGAAACAAAGTTTGGAACGCTTTCTATTACACCACGTTGTGTGTACGCTGGCTGTGCTCTTTTTTATTGTTAATTTTTCCTCTTGCATGTATTTATTTATTGTAAAACTCTTCTGGGCACGAAATAAAGATTGTTGTTGTTGTTGTTGTTGTATGTACGCGCTGCACAAACAGCACTGAATTTAAGTTAATTTTACGGTGCCTTCGTTCAGTGTAACAGTACAATCAAACCACATAGCCACTGACATCCGACGAACTAATATGCTTTCTGTATGCGTTAAGAGAAATGAGGTATCACAAAGATTTATTTTCGTCTTGTGTCATTCTAATGAGAGAACATTTCGATAAACAATTAAGTATAAAAATAAGCGAAAATAATCCACGACGTTTCGAACTCATCATGATATCATTATGAAGTAGATATAATTAAATAGCGGTCGAGTTAAGTTTAAATGCAAATAGAGGTGATAGAGTATATGAGAATATTTTAAAAGCAGTGTTTCGAGGTCGATAGCGTTCACAGTGTTAGTGCGTGCGGTATTTAATTAGGTAAATACTTTCGCACGTATCGAGTCCGCCTGCGTGTTACTCTATCACCTCTATTTGCATTTAAACTTAACTCGACCGCTATTTTACTCATATCTACTTGATAATGAACTCATGATGAGTTCGAAACGTCGTGGATTATTTTCGCTTATTCTTGTGTCATTAAGGATAAATCAACGATGTGACCATGAAGTCTACGTAAAACTCGTCAATTCAGTTCTTGACCATCTTTTACTTGCAGTGTTTCAGTAGCTATAATTAACGGTTCACTAAATTTTCGAAAATTTCAAGCTTTATTATTTCTGACATTTCTTCATTAAAGCGTGGCAAACTAATGTCGCAACGTGACTTCAGTTGAGCTATACTAATTTTCCACTGGAGTGAGTTTATCAACATACTACTCCGGAACAAGTTGTTACCGTTCCGTTTAAATGGGACGTGACACTTGCTTGAGCGCTATCGTCACTTCCTAAGTACTTACTTTCAACTTGAAAGTAAGTACTTTGTGCTATTGAACAAAACAAATTACTTAACTGCGTAAGGCTTTTCTTTACCCCCTTTTCTGTTATGCCGTAGCAGCTCAACTTATTTCACCGAGAAATGTAGCTTTTTTTTTGCGAGCGCACAGAGGATTAAAGAGTTTCCAAATCTATGCTTTACTAAAAAAAAATCAGAGCCTTGTCTGCTTGTTTGATCTTACAAAAAGCGTAACAGGTATCGTAACTAAGCAGGGAAAAAGAGTTTTCCTCGTTCTTGAGTGCAGTCGTCATTCAATTCGTGATCGTTAAATTATCAAATCGAGACATTTGTGCTTTGTTTTAGCAGCGGCAAAGAAATGACAGCAACTTGAGGACCTGGATGAAATATATCTGCATCCTTTAATGGGACACGTTTATTCCATGTATACACCCACGACTCTCAGAGGAGGCACAAACTGCAGATCATTATTGGAACATTGCGCGGAAAAGAACATCCTGTCAAATCGCTGCGTAACTTTTTTTCCGTGTACACAAGGGAAGTGCGTAGACTTACTTTAGCGAATCGATGGAGTGACGCACGTAGAAAACAGCTTAAAAAGAGCTAATTCACACGTTGTAGGCAGTAGCTACAGCAAGGCAAGTTTAAAATATTACTTTCACTTTCAGAACTTTCAGCTCTTCAAGTCTTTTCGTCCTTACTGACCAACCGAGAATCAAGAATGTCCGAAGTCAAGCAAGCAGCAGGCTACCAGCAGATATCCGCGCATTTTCAAAGACTAGACGGAAAGAGATTTATTGAAGATGCAAAGCCTTGTCCAGGAGATGCCATCTTGGATTTAGGCTGCGGTACCGGTGAGCTGTCCGCCTACCTAGCAGAACTTGTTGGAGAAGAAGGCAAAGTTGTAGCTGTCGATCCCGACATTGATCGAATTCAAGTGGCCCAGAAATCTCACACGAGTGTAAAGAATCTTGCATTTCTCGAAGGAAGCGCTTCCAACTTTCCAGGAATGGGTTCCGAAAGTTACGACATCATTTTCTGCAACTATGTGATTCACTGGATTCCGGACAAAGAAGAGCTATTCAAGAACATGTTTGGCAGCCTCAAACCAACAGGGAAGATTGCTCTGCAGTACAGTGATCACATGCCCACTTTGTACGACCACGCCTATCGCGAACTGAACCCAGAAAATATCAACCGCATAGAAAACATGCATCACTTTAAATCCAGGTCAGAAGTCGAAAAGATGTGTGTAGCTGCTGGCTTTGATATAGTGAAGAGTTACGACGTGAAGAGAAGCGATCACGTGTTCTAAAACGGCGAAAGCATTCGCAAATATTTCTGGGCGACCACACACGGCGTTTTTGATCCTCAGCTCGTAACGGAAGATAGATTAGCAAGTTTTTGTGATCGGTATTCAAGCGGAGAAGGTGCTCCGTTTAAGTTTTTAGGCGAAGGTGATTTTCAAAGTGCGCTGATAGCAGCTAAGCCAGCTAAACCCATAATAGCAGCATAAAATAAATTAAACGGCTAATTGACGGCAGACATAGATAACAAAAAATGGCCGTGTAATCTGTTGGTATCGATAAATTTTCGGAGACTAAAATGTGTGCATACGTTTGAGCGTTATTTTACTGTACTGAAGAACTTGCGTGTAACCCGATGAAGACATTGTCGAAAAAGCTGGATTTTAATTTTTTTAATAATTTTATACCTTTATATATACAAAATAATCTATGATGTAAATGTTGTCATCAATGTTTCCAATTTCTCGTTGAATTGTATCGATAACATTTAAGAGTGTTGTAAAACTATTCAAGTTATAGTACCATACTATTATTATTTATTTGTATACCAACCAGTTGGAAGTATTTTCATTTTTTTTAACAGTTTCTAGTGTGTAGCTTCTGTAGTGTGACTAGCATTAAAAAGCATTGTTATGGTTTTGTTCTTGAACAATAAAATTCTGTGTTTTTCACTTTACGAGAAAGCAGCATCTTTTAATGTGTTTATAGAATAGTGGCAAATTTGCATCCGTTGTTTGATAAAATGTTTATGTGAAGCCGTGGAACAAAATTTGTCAAAATCAAGCAAGTACTGGCTTGTGCACAGATTAAAGGATATGTAAAAGCCATTGATCAAAGTAATTAGAACTGAAAACGTGCCAGAAACTTCAAAATCGTCGTATATGAAATTGAAATTAAATTAATTCAACCTAGCGTGATTCGATTTGGGTGAAAGAATCCACGACTTCATCTACGATTCACGGTTAAGGCCTGGGAAAGGGAAACTAGGCAATTCCAAAGGCATTCTCGTCCCCATAGCCCTTTCGTTTCTCTTAGCCGGCTGGGCCTTGGCACGAGGAAACGAAGGGCTCTGGGGACACAGAATTTCCAGTCCTAGATTCTAGGACTTCCGGACCTCATGTATGCAGTCATGACGTTTCAAAATAATGTATGAGAGAGTCGTTACGTTTTTGACTTCCGTTTAGGAATTCTTTGTTCCAAACAGCCAATCAAAAAAATTCGAATTAATTCAAAAATCCTATGTCCCCAGAGCCCTCCGTTTTCTCGTGCCAAGTCGGCTAAGAGAAACGAAAGGGCTATGGGGACGAGAATGTTCCAAAGGAACAAAGGGTTAGTCGCCACATGACTGCGTTCTGATTGGTCACATCAGACTCTGGTGACGTCACGAAGTCTTTGAAGTCGATGCGAGCATTTTTCCGCATATCGCCATTATTTGCGCGCATCAACTCTGTGATATATAAGGTTTTTCAGATTTCCATAGCAAGTGCAAGACTAAAATAACATCTATTTGAATCTTGACTGCTGTTGACTGCTGTTGAAAACCAACCAATCACAGCGCAGCCGTGTGCTTTATAAGCTAACGCACAACCAGTCGACCTTATCGCCTGATGAAGACTAGCAGTATGCAGTCGAAACGTTGCGATCTCCATCACACGTGACTACGTCGTGAGACAAACGAAATAATACTTTATTATTGTACTCTACCACGATGAATAACCACAACATTTTTTATGACATTATTTGAATCTTTGTCAAGCGCTTTAGCGACAAATATTGTTAGGGAAGCCGTGCCGAATATGCCGTGTCTTTTCTATAATACAGCTCCAGTAGTCAGGCATTGAGGAAATTTGTATGTGACTCATTACACCATTTTGCTTTCGCGAACTCCAAATCTTTTAAAGAATCCATTTTCTCGCCAAAAATTATTGCGAATGGCTAGAAAAAAAAGTTGTGTTTTATTTTCAACCGTTTTGTGTTTCGTTACATTTTATGTAAGCGCTGCACAAGAAAGAAGCACTTAACCAAACGGTATAGCCACTGGTACGAGTCGAATTAATATGCCTTCTGTATTCCTCAAGCAAAATGCGTTTTTATGAGTAACTGCAGCAGCATAATTGCGTGTTATGCTTGACAACTGTCTTTTTTCCGGTGTTTGACCGGCGTGAAGACATTTGACTCATTGAATGAGCATACCGTTTCTTCAGTTTGAACTAAAGTTACATTTATGGCATTAGCCATGGTTCTTTTACTTTTAACTTGTATGCTTTAGTCAAAATATATGTGTCCGTGCCGTTATTCCCAAAGCCCAGTGTGAAAGCCCGCTTAATACGGAAACGCCGATAATACGGACACTTTTGCGTGTCCCGTTGGTGCCCGTATTAACGGGGTTCCACTGTACAACATTCTACAAAGATTCATCTTTCATTTAGTGTGATTAATCATAATATCAATGATATCACGAAGTCTATAAAGTCAAACACGTCACGATCAATTCATTTAAAAGTTCCTTATCAACTTTATGTCTACAGTGAAACAGCACTTTAAACCCACGCTTAACAGTTCGCTAAATTTCACTGAGGCTTGCATTTCATTTCTTCAGAAGAGCGTGGCAAACTTATGCCACGGGGCGTGACGTCCGTTCAGCTACACCAGTTTCTAAAAATTTTAATCAAATCACCACCGGCATTGGAAAATAAAACACACCGAAGTCTAAGCAACGTAAATTTAATTCACAGTTGTTTTTATGTCTGGACCAATTGAGAACGAGCAGGAGTTTCTTCTGGCTGTTTCGCAATTCAAAAGGTGTTTTAAATTTCTCGACAATTAAAAACGATTTGAAGTTTCTGTGACATTTTATTAAGGAGTTCGAAGTTAAACGGATCCAGCCTTTAATACGCAATTTCCTGTGTGATTCTACCTCGGTTACGGACGTTGAAGCCCAAAGCGTATTGATAAAAAACGTAACTTCTACGAGTCTCTCGTAGCTCAGTTGGTTAGAGCGCCCAACCGGTATCTGGGAGGCCATGGGTTTGATTCTTTGTCCCATGCTCGTGTCATTGTTGAAAAATTCATCTTCATTATTTATCTCCGAGCTTAAAATTTACCATCTTTATTATTTACTAAAGAAATTTTCATACCTTCTTGTTAATGAAATGTCTAAAACAATTAAAGATTGAAGAACCCCTCGAGCGATTCATGTTTCTCGATCGACTGGTTTCTTTGTAGGATTGAGTTGTACGACAATATTTTTTTGGACTACTTTTAAAGCTAAAGATGTGCAATAGTAAATCGTGTAGTAGATCGACAAAGAACACGGCGACGCCTGATTGAGGGTATACAGAATGCCTTATAGACATACTGAATGAAGCAATGTATGGTCAGGATGCGTGTGGAGTATTCTGCGGAACGGGTCTCTCTGCGCCCATCACAGGGGCGAAATGATGTACGTTGTTTAAACAACGTTTAAGTTACCAGACATTTTTTTTCGTGTTTATTCACTTGGTAATTTATCGTAATACATGTTTCTATACTCCTTCCTGTACCCATCAAAGTTTCCTTAGTAAAAAAAGTGAGCGTATCAAAGCTTCCATACATAGCTCGCCACTCTTGATGTGACAACCTATTATTTAAACAAGCGTTTTTCATAATGCCTAAAAAATATTTTACACAAACCAGAAGCATATCACAGGTGATATGCTTCTGCACAAACTTGATCACGTCGATCAAGGAAGCAGTGAGTCAATAAAGTAAGCATTCTTAACAAATAAACCTAGAAATTCAAGAGGCCATTAACAGCCTCTGAACACAATGGTTCATATTCAAGCATGTACCAAAGATTTTTCTACGCAGATGTATAGCAAACATTCTAAAAATAATTTTTCGTCAATGAAACTGCTCTTTAGCAGTGACAGCAATGGAAATTAAACAGTCATTAATCCGCCTATTCTTTATACAAGCGACCAACAGTACGAATTGTCGTCGCGTTGTGTCAGTTATTTAATTGACACATTTTGTAATAACGTCCGCCACGAAGCAACAACATTTTCACATTTTATTCACTAGCTAATTTTCTCGCTATAGTTCTTTTCAATAAAAAAAGGAAACCACACAATGAATCTGCCATTAAAGCATCGCTCAGCCAAATACGAACACAATTACAGCCTCGTAAACGACACCACACGGAGCATGCGCTAACGAACTGTTGAACACCTTTAAGTCATGATGTCAACATAGAAATTCTCTAAACTGGTATCTTTACATTTCATGTAATACGAGTTGGGAGAATTTAAAGACAAATAAGATGTCGGGGCATTTCACACATCACTCTTTAAAATGTACATTTTGATGCATGCAAACAAGCATAAATTAATTAAAAACGACAACAAGTATAAGAGAATTTTATAGTTATCCACCTAATCTAGTCTATGAGCTCAAAATTTGGTTTGTCACTGTCCTTTTCATAACGTTTTCTTACAAACGTCTTACACATCACCGCTTCAAACTTTTACAAACTTCAAAGCAAGGAAAACCGGAAGTGGCGTTGGACCACTGTGAAGACGATGAGGATACGTCAGGTTGCTTAGCAACTCAAGTGCAGAAAACCGCGGGCTCATTCAATTCTCAGAAACAGATATCGCTCTCTACTGGTTCGTTTTTCCTCTAATGCGTTTTAAATCCATATCTAAGAAATTATCATCCTGTCGTAAGACAACAAACAGGATCTTTCAGAGCGGTTCCACTGTAACAGGGACTTCCAGCTTATTGTAACCGTGACTTTAACAGCACTGTGGAAGAAAGAAAAGCAAATGATGATGTACACAAGAAATAAATACAGTCACGTTAAAGGTAAACAATGGCTTCACAGCTTAAGTAGTAGAGAATTTGCACAGGTATCGCAAAAGTCAGCATGGTGCGACCCTCATTAAAATATCGACTACTCTGAGTGACTCGTAACTTTTTAGATTGTTTGCTGCTGTTATTGCTTGTTGTTTTTCATTTCTGGTGAGGAGGTTGGGGGTGGGGGTGATTGGTGAGAGGAAGATTCTTCGGGAAAATGTAATGTACGTAACAGTAAAAACCCACGAGTAAGAACCTAGTTCTTTCCAGGTTAGCCTAAACAGGTTCTTATATAAATGGTAGTTAACACAAATTTAGGCTATTCAGGTTCTTAATAGGTTCTTATTTTCTGAAGAAAATTTAAATTGATGTTTATAGACTTTTAGTGGTATTTAGCCTATTCCTGGTATAAAATTTGCATACCACTTAAGTGTTTATGTAAAAATGAAGCACCAATCATTTAGAATATGACATTAAATACATGCATACACAGTAACGCTTAGCCAAACTAATTTCCCACAAAGAAAACATTTTTAATCAATTTTAGAAAATACAGTAAGAACCTGTTTCCAAATTTAATAATAATAATAATAATAATAATAATAATAATAATAATAATAATAATAATAATAATAATAATAATAATAATAATAATAATAATAATAATAATTTGGGGTCTAATTTTTTTAAATCTTATCCCAACTGGTTCTTACATGTTAGATTCTTACTCGCGGGTTTTTACTGTACATAATCCTGGAACAAAAACGTGCTTTAATTAATGAACTACGATTCCGTCATTTTAAAAACCAGCCCCACCCCACCCCCACGTTAAGGAGAGTAGCAAATTTTATGAGAGTAAAGAAAGGTGGTGTTATAATCACATAACACGCATCGAAACTATCTAGTAGTAACCTTTCTAACTATACCTTCATAAATCTACCTTGACAAACGAGTGGTCCATCAGCTGAATGGCGGTGTGTCGCTCATAAGGATCATGCAAAAAACAGCAGAGCAGAAAGTCCTGGCCTTCTTCACTCAGAGTTTCAGGGATGGCGGGAGTGGCTCCCTCACCAACTTTGAACATGATCACAAAGTTATTGTCACAATCAGGCCACGGAGGCTGCAATTAGAAGCAAAGGGACAGATCTGTTGTTTAACATTCTATGTCAATTGTATGCCACGGTTTGTGAATTCTGTTTCGTTAATAATGAGCTCTAAACTTCAAGTTGGCAAGGCAACAGTTTTTACTGACCAAATCACTGCCACGTAACAAACAAGGATGGATTCAAAGCATTATAAAATTGCATTTTCATTCAAACAGATAAACTTGAAAAAAGTTAGGCCGACGTTTTTTAATTCAAGTTTACCCAAATGATATCCGATTTAATCTTCTCCAGTTTTCCCACCGACCCCTTCTATGGCCGTTTCTGTGTTTTTTTTTGAGTTCTTCTACAGCTTTAAGGCGTGATTTTGATATTTCAGTTAAATCAAGGATCAGTTGGCCAGTGCTGAAAATGCCTGGTCCATAACCAGTCCCGTAGTCGAAAATATTACACTATAGTTTCTCATATGTAAAACGAAATGGCGACTTCATTTAGATTTTGTTCTTAAGTCGAATTTCTCAGGATAAAAAGGGACGCAACAACTTCTGGGTCCACAACCGGAGTCGAACCCAGAGAAAACTTCCAAGCTCCGGTTAGATGCTCTGACTTCATTCTCGGCCCCGGAGCCGCTTGTCCCTCTTAGCCGGCTTAGCCTGGGGCATGGGGAACAAGTGGCTCTGGGGACACATGAATTGGTTGGCTAGATTTTTAACAAAGGAAATTTAAATCTAGCCAATTAAAACAACCATACTAAAATCCCTTACAACAAAGGGATTTTTAAACGGTTGAATTGGTTTTGCTAAATTTAAATTTCCTTTGTTGAAAATCTAGCCAATCAAATCATGTGTTTCCAGAGCCACTTGTTCCCCATGCCCCAGGCTCAGCCGGTCAAGAGGGACAAGCGGCTCTGGGGACGAGATTGGCTCTGACTTCTGAGCAGTAGGAGACAAGCAAAGTGAGAGACATTAACCCCACCATCATCGTCATGTCTTGTTCTTTTATAATTTGGATAGAACATGTACCTTTCCTGTGGCCATCTCGACCACGACACAGCCAATGCTCCAAATATCTGCTGCCCTGCCGTACCCTGCTCCTTTGTCCAACGTTATCACCTCTGGGGCCATATATGCTGCAATAAAGCGTCCCATTTAAGAAATAAGAAAAATGTACTCCATGCGAATCGTAGCAGAAACCAGTGTGTTTTACTGGAAATCCGCGAATCTGATTGGTTCTCTCACTGATTATTCCCTGATGGATCACCATCGCTTGCACGCTGCTCTTAAAAGGGAAAATTATCCTTCAATGTTTGGCTTAAAAATACATAAAATTGTAGGATTTTGGACTGCAAGCGATAGTCAACTCGGCTGCGCGCGTACAGAAAACTCTGGCTCTTGGTCTCATTGTTAAATAGCAACAAGAGCGAATGTCTGGGAGAACAAAGAAAGGTGAAAAACACGAGCCGTAAGGGGTTTTTCGAGATCTTCCAAACGTTCACATTGTTTTCACAACTCAGCGGAAACTGCGACAGAAAAAAACGTTTTCTATATCTTTTTTGGTTTTCTTTTTCCGTACAGTATATAGCTTTCAAGAAACAGCACACACTGCATCCTGCGTATATGCAACGTTAGTAACCTTTGTCCCAAAGAAGAGAAAAGAAAGGAATTTAAAGTTTATTATAAAGGTTTGGGATATCGACGTTTGTGCCTAGTTTTGCAATTTTCTTTAGAAATTAGAGACACCCCTGGGTGTTGAACACCGTAAAAAGGGGGAAGTCTGCGTCGAGCCTAGTTGCCCATCAGGCCGGAGCTTATTTCGGTTTCAGGTAGCATAAAGCGACTAGGAGTATTTCTACGCCCCCCTGGATGGGATGCTAGTCCATCGCAGGGTTACCCCCCCCTCCCCCAGCATTAATTCGATCGGTACCCATTTATACACCTAGGTGGAAATAGGCACTATGAGAGTAAAGTGTCTTGCCCAACATTACAACAGTGACCCAAGCCAGGGCTCGAATCTGGACCGCTGGATCCGGGGTCCAGCGCACCAACAATTAGGCCACCGCGTCACCCAAGTTGAACACCGTATTGGGACTTAAAAGGTTCATTGAATACCATCTTATTAGGTCAATTTGGCGTTTAATATTATTTTTCTTGCTCACCTACTGTTCCTCGTATGTTGCTTATTTCTCCATAAACAGTCTGAAGAGGATTCTTTAATTTGATGGATGACCCAAAATCACCCAACTTGAGCAGACCACCAGATGAAACAAAAATGTTGGCACCTAAAGCAGCAACAAGTTTAATCAGTGTGTTTATCAGAGTTACATAAAAGAGGGCTAGTGAAAGTAAGGTTATTTATGGGTCTTTTGCCACCCGGTTGCCCTCATTTTGCCAGCCAGTCGGGCATTGACATCACCCATAATGCCCGCGGGAGTTCTGGGAAAATCTGCCCCTAATTTTTAGCCAATCACAGCGCGTATTATATACCTTGTTCCCAGGGTATCTCCCCTCCCGCCCCAAGAGCTCTTGGGGGAGGAGAGAGAGAGACCCTGGGAACAAGCTCATGCAATAAAATAACAGGCAATAAAGCAACACTGATATCATTGTTTTAAATTCATAAGCACTCTTAAGTTACCTTTGACATCTCTGTGAACAATCCCCTTTTCGTGAAGCACATTGACAGCAACAAGTATCTGATAAGTATACACTCTGATCATGGATTCTGGAAGGCCAAGCTTAGCCACATCTGATATGGTACCGTCTGCACAGTACTCCATGAATATGAACATCTCATCCTAAAAAACAGTAGCATATAGGAGTTGGATTGGTCTCGCATACAACATGTCAAGGAACATAACTACAGCCGAACCTTCACAGCGGTCAAACGCAAAAATCCAATGCCTTTAAAGAGAAAGTTTTCGGAAATTTAAGACGTTTGCATGGGGCAGTTTGGAGCAGTTTTAGCGGGAACTGCACACACGCGCGGTGTTTGACTGCTGCGTGAACTGCGTGAGTCCAACTCCTATTAAGTGGCGCGCGCCTTCAAAAAAATCGATATTTATCGCCGAAGTTTGATTTCTATCCCCAAATAAAGGGTATATCTTCAATTACATGTTCAAAGATAATGTTTTTCATGTGTAAAGTTGCCTACCATTTATTTCTAAACAGTTTAGACCAAAAATCTGCGAAATCTCAGTGACATAGTCCCTTTAAACGGCCATAATACTGTAAATAAAACCCTCAAAAGCGGCCACCTTTGTTTTGCCCCTATTTAGCAACCAGCTAGAATGTCATAAACGACGTTTGGCTTTGTTTCTACAAGATCATCACAGACATGACTCTTAAATGGAAGGTGACGACTGAAAATTCATTCAAACACAAGTTTATTGTCGTCTTCATGTCATTGCGTGATTCCTTTCCACGCTTTTCTTTGCAATGAAATAACGTGACATTTTAAAGAGACCTTACGCTTATTTCTGGCAAGGCCCTATAAAGAGGCCACTTGCCATTTCCCCGAGAGTGGCCACTTAATAGCGGATCTACTGTACAGTAAAAACCCGCGTATAAGAACCTAACATTTAAGAACCTGTTAGGCTAAAATTTCATTTTTAAGCACCCTTCGCATAAGAACCATTTTAGGCTAAAATTCTAAAACAGGTTCTTATTTTCAAAAAAGAAAAAATAATCTTCTCAAAAATATAGAATTAAAAAATCTTCTCAAAAATATATTTATAACACAGTCTGTACACATTATAGTTACAGTATAGGTTTGATTTTAACACAATCAGATTAAAAGAGTATAGTATTTTGCTTACCGAAGCCTCCAAGAATACTGTTATTGGACATTAAAGACCAGATCATTTAAAAATTCTACATTATTTCTTGAACAAAAGTTAAGAACCTAATTAAGAACCTAGTTAGCCTAATTTCACACTTAATACCATTTATATAAGAACCTGTTTAGGCTAACTTGAAAAAACCTAGGTTCTTATACGCGGGTTTTTACTGTATTCACTAAAACCCTGTGATTAAATCTCTGTTACTTACCCTGTGAAGTTCCACACCGTAGTACTTGACTAAGCTTTCATGTCTGATACCTTCAAAGTTCTTAATTTCGTCAGCAAGATCCCTTATTTCACCATGATCATTTGGCTGGAACTTGATCTAGTGACAAAATTATCAAACAGTAAATATCCTGTACAGTCATTTAAAATACAAGGCAGTAATATAACAACTGAACAGTGCTAAACACAAAGAAGGACAATGCTAAGCTCGATCATTTATAACCGTGTTCAGTTTGTTGCGAGCGTGGGACAAAGAAAAAATTCTGACTCTCAGAAGGGAATCGAACCCATAAACTACCCAGCTACCTGTATTTGCTTCGAGTTTTGACTGGTTCACTGGATTGTCGGTCTCCTTTGTGATTGGCCAGAGTGAATACTTTGGTTTCAGTTTTACAACACTCAATCAAAAATCGCCTTAACAGTTCTCCATTTAGTTGAACATTTTTTACAAAGCCGCTCAAGTATTCTCACCTGTTTCACGGCCATCACTTCCCCGGTATCCAAATTAACACATGCATAAACTTTTCCAAACTGACCTTCACCTACAGTTCATACAGTGAGAAACAATAAAAACAACATTTTTATAGATAATTATTTAAAATACGACGCACAGAGGAGTATTTTTGGCGAACTTCGAGGTGTTTAGAAATGTGATGACACTCTCTCTCTCTCAAGCGTTTGATATATATTCTCAATCGGAAATAAATCTAAGGAGTAAACGGAGAAATAAAATCTATGCTAAATGAGATCAGATTTCCACACCACTTGGAATGGTTATTTATATGGTTTACTTTGTTTGAACTTGATGAGCTAACAATGAGTTTGAGAATCCACGTTCCAGTATCTCCACATAGTTTGAATGAAAACAGATTTTTTTGGCGACAAGGGGTTTGTTAGGGTGATCTGAAGTCACCTCTTCAAGAGCGAAAACCTGCATGACAGTGACTTCACCGCGGTGACAGTGACAGTGACAGTGACAGTGACTTCAGGCAGCTTTTCTTACCATTTCGGCGTTTTTTGTTCAAATTGAAGTGTTAGTATGAGCAAGAATAGATAAAAATAGTTGCTGAGTGTAAGCATAATCCCATTTCCTCAGGTAAACGAGTGTTTTTTTCTTTTAAATGTTCCGCATCCAAACCAAAATGACAAATGACAAATGGCGCCGACAAGTCCGCATATTGCTTTTTTCAAACACGTAGAACTTTTTTAGTAAAGCTCCAAAAAACTTAGTAAACCCTTAGGATACCGGTTATGTATCGAACTTTGAACAGTGAAAATTAAAACCTTATCTTTGCAGTACTTTTCTTATTTTTTGCATATTTCTGTCGTTTGACCGCGGTCAAGACAGTGACACACTATACAAACAAAATGTAACCACCACCACTTACCAATCTTGTTTCCTCGTTGCCACTTGAATGGAACCTTCCTGCTGGAAATGCTTGCCAGCTCCTTGACAATATCACGGCGTCTGTTGCTCACACGGCCAATAACATGCTTATCATACAAATACTGGTTTCTCTTTATCTCCAATTTCTTCAAGGAGTGGCGCACTTTTTCTAGCCTTGATGCGTCCGGTGCTCCCGCGAAGCTGTCTTTATGTTTTGCAGTTTCTTTTTCTCCTTCATCGCCGCTTTCACCCTCAGCATTGTTCGCTGGAGAAGGAGACTTTTTGATTAATAACTAATTACTTGATAAAATTTCAATTTTTTTCCCGGACACATTTTACAGACACCCTTCAAAGAAAGCAATTTTAAAAAGGTATGTAAGATGTAATCTACTGCTGATACCGCTAGAGATTATCCCATATAGCGGCTAGGAGTTTTGCCACTTTCCCCAGATGGAATGCTATGTCTATCGTGGTGATCCCAAGCATTTTTGTCAGGTTGCCTCTAGTCACCAGTACTGCTGGGTGGAGAAGCACTGTGAGAGCTGTGTCTTGCGCAAGAACACAACACAGTGACCACAGCGAAGGGCTTAAATAAACTCAAACCATCATGCCTACACCTGGGCGGAGAGAGGCACTGTGAGGGCTGTGTCTGCGCAAGAACACAACACAGTGACCACGGCGCAGGGCTTAAATAAACTCAAACCATCTTACCTACACCTGAGTGGATAGAGGCACTGTGAGAGCTGTGTCTTGCCCAACAACACAACACAATGACCACGGCGCAGGGCTTAAATGAACTCAAACCATCATGGACATCATGCCTACCCCTGGGTGGAGAGAGGCACTGTGAGAGTAAAGTGCTTTGCCCAATAACACAACGCAGTGACCATGGCAGGGCTCACACCCAGACCATTGTGCCTCACACCTCACATACACGTAAATGATACTCACATTACAAAAATACTTGTTGTTACTGAACAAACACTAGTTATAGGGGCTTCTTCAAAACAAGAAACAAATGACTGCAAACATGCAGGATGAAAATGATTCTTTTTAGTTAAATCAACACAAAATGCACTTCTAACCGCGGTTGTTGACATCTGTTGCTAGACTCTGAAACTGTTGCTTAGCTACAGGGTCTGACAGTTGTCGTTGTGTGGCTTGACTTTCATCAGTGTCTGCCTGGTCCCCTGGAGATTTGGGCGGCTTTCCTGCGGGCCAAGAAAATGGCCTCAATAATCCGGCTGGTGCAGCACTCCTACCAAACACTGGAGATGGACAGGCTGGGCTTTGGGATCTGTATGCTAAAGGGAAAAAAAGGTAAGGTAAGGCAAAGTGTTGCATATGAGCCTAGTGGCCCATCAGGCTGGAGCTTATCCCGGTTTCTGTAGCATAAAGTGACAAGGAGTATTTCTACTTCCCCCTGGATGTGATGCTAGTCCATCGCAGGGTTACCCGCAGCACTAAATTTGCTTGTACCCATTTATACACCTAGGGGGAATAGAGGCACTGTGAGAGTAAAGTGTCTTGCCCAGGAACATAACACAGCACCTTGGCCAGGGCTCAAACCCGGACCGCTTGACCGTGAGTCTCACACGCTAACCAATAGGCCACCACGCCTCCCAAAGGGGAAAAAATTGTAAAAATTAAATACAGCTAAATAAAGTCTAGGCTAAATTAGACTCATTGATAGACTTGAGCTGTTAATAGTCAGCGACTTTCAGCAGTGGTTGCACCCGTTGGGGCTGCAAACAGGGTCTTGCAGCCATAAGCCTGCGAATGCAGCCACCTTTAATAGTGCTCTGGTTGCGCGCCCGGGAGTGCCACATGTGTGTCAGCGTGCTGTAGAGTGCGCTCAACTCCCCCCAAAATCTCATTGGCAATAGAATTTAAAGATTTAAAGATTTTAGACGTTCTGTGAATGAAGGATTGGATTCAATCTGTACATTAAAACACTTAGATACCAGAGCTTGGTAAAAGCACACTAGTTAGTTACCTGGGCTGGCTGTTCCACTGCAGCTCTCAGCACTACCAATAACATGGCAGATGCATGTGTTGATCTCTTTCTTTAACTCCTACAAAGAAAACAAATTGAGCAATCAAAAATTAAACTCAAGGTTATGATGTATGGATCAAGCACAGCGTTGCCAATACATAACAAATGAAAATTAAATTCAGTATTAATTTTTCCTGTCTAGCCTGCCTAAGAATCAAACTAAAAATGTGTCTGTTGGACTTTAATATACCCGCCAGTATATGGAACATTTGTAACTTCAGTTACCTGGAATGCAGACTCTGACAAAGTTGTCAATGTCTTAGGGTCGCACGCCACTGTAAGGAAGTCAAGTCCTTGATTGGCCCATCTGTACACAAAAGATATATCAAACAGCTCTCAAACATGCTATCGTAACATTACAGTGAAAAATAAACAATATAGAAATGGAAAGAGAAAGAATGTTACAGGAAGAGACAGCGGTACGGCGCAGCAGACCAGATATTGAACTTGTCTAACATTGAATGGATGATCAATCGACATGGAACAGAGGGCCCGAACCTAATTCGCCAATACCACAGGAAGAAATAGGACTGTCGCTGTTAGTCTAGTATTATCGAATTCATGTACACTGTGGTTTGAATTCGTTTTTTGTTTATTTGTAATTTTCAAACTAGTTTTGTATTTTGTCTTTTTTTTTCCTTTATGGGGGAGGGCAGGGGGGCATTTTGTGGTGTTTGCAAAATGCAATACTTGATCAATGCATTAATTTCTGTAGCCATGACAAAAGAAATGCATGGATACTGAACTGGAACTTATTCCACACCTTGGTCTTGTGCCTCTTCCTCTCTCGCATTTTGTCATCACAAACTTCATCCATTTCTTAGCAAATGCCAGCATTTTGTGTCCAAGAGCATCCTTTCTATCCCCAAAAACCAAACGTGCTACCTCTTTTTGATACTGAAAACAAACAAAGCGTTCTTAAGGACGTTCGCGCCAAAATTTTCTACTCGACAGTTTTTTTTTTAATTTTTACTGTAGTCAGATAATGAGTTACTTGTGTCAGAAATGCAAAAAAAAGTTGGGGTCACCAACTTCATTTCAGAGATAAAGCGTGTGGAAAACTACCCTGATTTTAAAAAAATGGCGCTCGTAATTCAGCATGGCTTAGAGGATTTAAAGTTAAAAATATCGAACATGAGGAAACAAAGGCAAACAATCATAGCCACATTTTGTAGAAGTGCGTCTGTTGCGTAAATAATTCCTACTGTTGCCATCTTTTTTGTAAGACTTAACCCTGGTAAGAGGCATTTAAAACCGTCGTACAACAAAACATATTGCTTAAAAAGTGGAATTCAAACGTGCGTGGGACAAAAAAACAAACTTTTAATTGACAGATTTTTTTCATTTTCTGCTAAACGTAGAGAATCAAAATTGATCCATAAAGAAAAAAGTAGGGGAGAGCAAACTACAAGCGAAGTTACCACAAAGGCTACCCACCCTATATGTGCTTAAAAAATTTCCTCAGTGCACGCACTCGATGCATGACGTAGCATGACGTTGCAACATGAATTATGTGCACAGTAAGGATGCGCATAAACAATTAGCGTGAACGTCCTTAAGTCATTCAATTTTTATATTGCGAGGATTACATCATTCATTTCAATTTTTATATTGTAAATTTTTATATTATTGTATATTGTAAAGTGCCATTTATCTCTTACCTAGGTGGTGCTAAACAAATACTTATTATTATCATTATCATTATTTGAGAGATGTGTTGGCCTAGAAGTTGGCACGATTGTCGCCAGACCGAGTGGCCAGGTTTTGAGCACTGGTCAGGGTTGCTGTATTGTGCTGCTGGGCACCACACCTAACTCCCACAGTGCTGCTCTTAAATATGGTGGATAAATTATGGGAAACAGTGATCTGTTAAAGAAATCTGACAAAATGCTGGTGGGAGGACCTGTGATGGACTAGCATACCATAATGTCTTCATCATCTGGGCAGAGTGGCAATACTCCTAATCACTTAATGCTACAGTGTACTACAGAGACTGGGATATAAGGTCCGCCAGTGAGGGCCTGTAGCTTAAGTATGACCTTTCCTTAAGCTTTCCAGTCATTGAGAGTCCCATACTTAACAGACAGAATGATTTTTGCAGGACAATGTGGTTTTCCCCACACAGAACTGAAGCTGTTGTGATTTAAATTTATCTCTGATTTAAAAGGTTTCAAACTGGTTTGTTTTTTTATATTATTTTCATTGTTTCATATTGACTATCACAAACAAAACCATAGGGAAATGAATTAAAATAAAACTGGCTTGGAAAGTGTTAAACTTTAAATAAATAAAAAAAACACATAGTTACCTTATCCCAACTTAAATCTGTATGCCTCACAGAGCTGGTTTCATTTGTATGAGGCATGGCTTTCTTTTCAACTACAGTTTAGTACAAATCTATCTTAGTTTGCAAACATAATTGAGTTAAGTGTACCTCAAAACCAAAGTTGTAACACAAGTGCATTGTCTCTGTGTAGGTTTGATAAACCATGGCCTTTTCTGTTTCCTCCATCTCAAACATGCTGTCAAGATCCAAGTTCTCGTCAACTCTTTCAACAGCGCTGACAATTTTTTCACGAAGAGTGAGGCATGCATCCTACAAAAGGAAATGAAGCTTAGCTGCTATGGTCACAACATAAATGTGCCAAAAAATACTAATAATAGTGCAATTTAGGCTATGCAAAACATGAGACAATGCTGGACAGCAGAATGCTTAGCTGGATGGTATTGGAGTCTTTCCCCAACCACCCCAACACTATTTGTGGCAATAGACATGTTGTGATGAGATCGACAGGGCATGATTTCCAAATGGTTTGACAACTCTTCACACTGTCAAACTGCCAGCAAGTGACACACTTTCATTGTATCAACAGATCCACATAGTTGTTGATCAATACAGGATTGAACACACTTACAAAATTTAGCGTTTGACAAAATTCTACAAACGCAATCTTGAACATAACCTGTTTACACTGGTTTTTAGACCATTTAAATAGGCCGAGGAAGAGTTAAGAAACAAAAAGACAAACCTGCAATTCATCAAGAGCTTCAGCAATGGCCTGATGGCTTGAGGTTCTTTGCTTGACAATGCTGACTGATAAACTCATGCTCTCCAGAAACAGTTTACGTTGAACATCCAACTCCTTGGAGTTCTGCACCACCAATATCATACCCCCGACCTGAAATAAAAATAAAAATAAAAATTAACAGATATCAGGTACTTGTATTTGATTATAATCAGGCAACCATTCCTACAAAATAACACAAGCCATAATTTTGTGCCATGTATTTCAATGTGGGGTTGATCCACTCCCAAAGACCAAAGCAATGGGTGGAAGAGGGGGGGGAGGTAGGGCAAATCCCTCCAGGGAGGGGATATTTTCTGGAACCACACAATCCAAAATATAATACAATGACACTTTAACGTCGGGACACACTAGGCAACAAGGCACTGCATCATGTCGCGGGGACAAGTTGCTGCAACATGTTGCTTCGTGTGACATGGTGCATTTTTGCAACAATCTTTGTCGCTGCGACAGAATTTTGTCACTGCGATCAGTCGCAGGAATTCAAACCAGTTTGAATTTGTGTGATCGCAGCAACAAAATGAGCGAAAGCAGCGTTGTTGCAGCATGTGCACACTTCTGCGACAAGTCGCTGGGACAAAATATTTTCGCATAATTATTGAATTGAAAAACTAGTTCACATTCCCACTCCTTCGCATTTGCTGCATGTGCACCGAACAAGTGCCTTGTCGCAGCGACTTGTTTAGAAGCAGTACACACGGAGTGATTTGTTGCAGAGACCTGTTGCTGCGACTGGTCGCCTTGTGTGTCCCGACTTAATACTCAATGTATTCCTTAGTCCCCCCCCCCCCCATGGGAACAAGGATATAACAAGTCTCTGTCATCACCTGTATGTCTGCTAAGCTGATAGCAGTGTCCATTGTTGGGTTGACCACCACCTTCTTGCCGTTCCATGTCACTGGTGTCTCATTCCCGCTTTCTGTATCACATGACGGCATGATCAGAAGGTATCCAGAACTGTCACAGACAACTTGGTCGCCAAATTCTTCTTGAACACAGCACGAATTCAAGAGGTGAATGATTTGACTGTGATAGCAAGGAAACAAGGGAAAGTTACAAAAAAATTAAATTATTTTATCATACACGTACACATTTTTTTAAATGTCACTGTTTTAGTATATAATAAAACAACTATTCACCTAAGTGTCAATGACTAGTGGTGAATATTTACCTTGCCACTTAGCGGCACGGTAAATATCCACCACTAGCCACCTCCACTTCAGTGAATATTTGTTAAATATTCAAAGAAGGGATGTTATTATAGAACAAAATAATTGTTAATACTAATACCAGCACTGACCATTTCTTCTTAACCATTGTTCTTGGCAGAAACATAAATAGACCAGCGGTGTGTCTTGCCACAACCTAGAATACAATATTAAAAATGCTGACGTATTCATTAGAATAAGTTTGCTTTAGTTTTCGCATTTTTTCTGAGCTGTTTAACTCGATCCAAAAACAGACATGCCTATTTTTCGCTGATCACGAGTAAAACCAAACCAGTCAAGACTCGGCTAACACATTTTATCCTGCGATTCTTACCAGTTGCATGGTTTTGGTTTTACTTATGATCAGATCATTGTGTTAAATTTCTCAAGCATTGCGATTGGTTTGGTGTGATTGCAGTGTCAGAAGAAGACATCTCTGATTTACAACTGCACTGTCTGCACACATGTTAATTAACTTTGACAGTTTAATTTAATGATTCAAATCTGTAAGGAAAACTACTTAATATTTAAATACTTTAAAAGATTCCACACCTGCACATGTCCGCTAGCCTCTAATCTTGTCAACAGCTCATACAGGGGTACATCAATGCTGAACTTTGCAGCATTTTCAAGGTCATTCCGCAGTTTCTTGGTGAAGCCCAGAGCTTTAGAAGCCCTTTCTCTCGCCTCATTAAACAAGTGTTTAAAACCTCGGCAAGCTTCCAGAACTTTTCGTCTGTCAAAACAAAATCATTCCAAGTAATATAACATAAAATCGGCATCACATGACATAAGAACATAGCAGCCCATTTGAATACTGGGGATAGTGACTTTTCAGGGCTTGGTATTGTATGCAAGTGCAAAAAAAGTCAATTCCTTAATGGATAGGTGAGTAAGGGAGTGTGTAAGGTGGATATGCAAACTGGATGTGGGGTATTACAGTTGTAACACTACATTTTGTATTTTAAGATTTCTATGGATCACAGAGAACTTTTCTTTTCCTCAACAGTACTTAATAAGCTCATGTGTCTTTTTGACTGGTTTATAAAATTTGTACTGACAAGTTGTCCACCATTTACATGTTAACCATTTTACAAGGCAAAACTGCTTTGACTAATAGTACTAGTAATAATAATGTTATTAAACTATATTTCCTGTAAATCTATACATAATTTAATAATTATTATTGTCACAAGAAAATGAAAAATGTACCTGAGATCATCGCTCTGATCAGTGTTATTATGAAGATCAGAACAACTCTGATCCAATTCTGACTCCAGAAAATCACCAGTTGACTCAAGCAAGCCTGAAGCCATGACACTGAACCAAGTTTAAAAGTAACAAGTGAATAAATTCAATAAATGTCTTAATTAGAGTTTAAAAATTATACCATCACAACTGCCTAACTGATCAACAGATAGGACATAAACAAATAAAGAAAACCAATAAAGATCTATAAACTTTGGTGTAAGTGAAGAACAACTGTCAGCCGACAGGTTATTCTGGGAGCTGTTTTTCACTTACACCGACTTTCTTATACATTGAGGGGCACTTGTCTATCCTTTTCTCATTGGCTAAGAGCCTACAACTAAGTGTGGAATAAAAACAGTGAAAACAAACTGCAAAGAAACTCTGCTTACTCACTATTCTGCTACAAGATTAGTGAATAAATTGTCAAGTTGGCAGGTAATGAGTGATTTCCAGTAGTTCATGCACTGTGCCTGGGAATCTTGTTAACACACTCACAACTTAGTAAAGATGTCTTGCTTATGTTTCCCACAATGGTTTGTTAGTGGTTAAATTTTATTTAAAAAAAGTTTATACAATGCAATTATGATTAGATTAGGTTTTTGTGTAATCAAGGTCCCAGTTAGTGTCCTCAGCCTCAGCCTTTAGCTTCAGCTAAAAACAATTACTTCAACATTATTCCAGATATCACAAAACTCCATCAAAATAATAATAACTCTCATTGTTATAATATAATAACCACACACGTGTAAGTGAATTTGTCTTTTCAAACATGCTGATTGGTTAACTTGGAGGTGATTAGCAAAGTACTATTCACCTCTAAAAAGAAACAAGAAAGAAACAAACTGCCGTCGTGAGTCGTGTGTCATAATAAATCATCTTACCAAAATCTTGTCCCACCCTCAACTTCTCCACCTCTAACATGACGACAGTGTTTTTTCACAAAGCTCCATTCCTCTTCAAGAATGTTCTTTAGTCCTTTAGATGCCTGGGGAAGCCTCTGAACAAAGTGGATCACATTGTGCAAGTATTCAAAATAAACCTATGACAAAAAATAAGAAACACTTAATTCTCATTTAATTCTATGAAAAGAAATAGATGCATTTAGTAAGTATTAAAAAAAATTTCATCCCATTAAATGCATGTTCTCAGTGCATTTAACAATCACAAGACCACAAGTCTATTTCAACAAAGAAATCTGCTAAGCTACTAATGATATCAGTAGCACAGCTGACTCATAATTACATAATATAAGCAGTTGCTATTGTTTTGGGGGCTAGGGACATTGCTCCTGCTTGTTCTGTTATTCCAGGGCTGCAGGAGTCAAATGAAATGTAGGGCAGTTGCCCCTCACTTTCTGAGAAAAAAATTAACTAAAAGGAGATTTATCAGATCTTAGCAGTCGGGAATGTTAAATTTAATTTAGGGTTGATATACATACATATAAGTAACAGAGACACAAAAAATGTCATCTCTTCCTTAAATGTGTGTTAGAAAGGTTTTTAAGCTCAGAGGTCTATTAAACTATTTCCTAGAAGTATGAGATGTCACTTGTCTCCACATTGCTTGCTAATTTTCTCTTTTTAAAAAAAATGGTTTCCAGATGGTTTGAGTGTGACAACAAACTGCCTCGAAAGGTGTCCCAAAATGCACCAAATGACATTAAGGCATGTTTAGATTTTCAAAACTTTCTGGGGGAGAATGCCCCCAGATTCCCCGATGGAAATGGGTCTCTGGCCCATTTCAATACACCACTATCAGTGCTAACTCATTTCAAAATTCGTTCACTTCATTTACGGGCATGTATTCTCTAGAAGGGTAGCAAGCCATAATTTTATATGTTGCCTTGTGAGAGCTGCTTCCTAACCCAGTGATATCAGGAGTGAAAAACAATTTTGATGATACACACAAACAAGTAGTAAAAAAATATATCAATTGGCAAATACCTGAAGCAAACTCTGAAGATCCTGTTCAAACCCTTCAATGTCACTTTCGGTGTTTTCCTTGCTCACCTCTTCCGAGTTCACAATTCCATCCACAAGGTCAAGGTAATAGTCTTTGACAAGAACTCCACCTAACAGTACATCCTTACACTCTCGTAACAGCTGTGTACAGATGCAAAAGAAATTATAAATGTCGCTTATTGTGCAAGTAAGCAGTGACAGATCCAGGGGGGGGGGGGATTATCCAGACCCTGGTTGGCCTGCTCTCGAAAATAATTTTTCACGGCCCTACGGGCCTCTATCTGGCCTAATAATAAGGTGGGGACCTGCCCCCCCCAGACCCCTCCCCTAGATCTGTCACTGGTAAGTGAGGGGGACAACAAGCGGAGAAAGGGGGGGAGGGGAGGGGAGGTGGGAGAAGAGGGGGAAGGGCCGGTGGGACGGGAGAGAATGACATTAGGTATATCAATGGACGAGCACAAAAAGGGGGAAACCACTGAAAAGGGTCAGGAACGGGAGTGGACGAAGCGGAGGCAGACCACCTGCAAAGCCCCCCCCCCCCACCTTCCCAACCTCCACAAGTAACAGCCAGCTCAGTGTGGATTTACAAAATCAACCTTCTACATGAACAATAGTGGCAGCCCAATACAGTAAGCACCAGGGGAGCAGGGGTGGTGCAGTGGTGAGAGTGCTAGCCTCCCACCAATGTGGCCTGGGTTCGATTTTAGCCTGGTGCCATATGTGGGTTGAGTTTGTTGTTGGTTTGGATGCAGTTGATAATGAAACTTACAAAAGTAAAGGTAGACTTCTATGGTTAGCACTGGAAAGGGAAGGGATAAAGTTTCATTGCAACAGAACTGTCCCCACAGAGGTTGACCACAGCACAAAAGGAACCCATCACTAATCAGCTAATAAAAGCAGTGTTTCTTTGTCTACCTGTCTCACGCTCAATGATGATGGCTCCCCTTTGGGTCGATGTTGTAACCTTAAACGCAAACATTCATGGACAATGTCCAGTGGAACACGTGACAGAAACAGATACAATGAACGGAATGAAGGCAGACCAGTTTTCTTGAACTCATCACTCCAAAACCTTTGTTCAGGATTGTCTTGTCTGCGACACATTGTACTATGCGGATGACAGCTACAACAAGGCGATTGTTCACCTCCTTCCCCTTTCAAAAGTGTCTCCAAATAGTTTACAGACCATTGCCGTTGCCCAAATGCAACCGGATAACAACAATGGCAGTCATCATCATCGCAGCTACTGCCCGGAAGAACTAACGCTTGTCTAGCTTTCATCACACTAGTGTCCAGAATGTCATCTAGCCTCTTTCCGAGTTTAATCAGCCCCATCTTTTTTATGCTATGGTCAACAAATGGTCTGTAACGTGACGTGGAGCTCCACACAAAGTTCGACATGTTGCTGCTTGTTCTTGAAGGTCTCGATGGAGTGCTGGTTTGAGACTCGTATGAGATTGTTCTAAGTGGTGATGAGGGCGCACTGTTTGATGACCCCTCATTTTCACCTCTCTCGTTCTGACTGTCCATATTGTCATCATCATAATCGTCGTCGTCATCTTCGTCATTGTCAGACGATGACAAAAACATTGCACCACTGTCATCATGGCCCAGATCTGATGCAGGACATACACTTTCTACAGAAAAAAAAATATCCAAGTTATATTGATGAAAAGTTATGTTTTATCAATACAGTAGTGTGGTAGACAAAGAGCAACAGATTTGTACAAAAGAGTTATCCTAAATTTTGGTGTGAAGATACTGTTATACTAGAGAACATTTCATACAACTTATCTTGCAATTTTGTTACACACAATCTGAAACGATAAACATTGCCTAGTGTAACAATGCAGGGCTTGAAAAAGTTCCGTCCAGTGTTTTGGGACAAATTCCCGCGGGGCAAGTAAATTTCATGCACACATGACCAATGGGCAAGGGCCCAGACAAGTTGTCTGTCGACCATAAGAAAAGTAAACAAAGACAAGCATGCAACTGGGGTTACTGCCCCTGGGGGGGAGGGAGGAACTCCCATATATAGGGACGGGGAGCTCATCGCATGAAAATACCCATATTATGAGACTATCTGGCGTGGCTCAGCGATTTTAGATCCCTAAAGATACTAAAATTGAAAAGAGTTTATATTAATTGTATTTTCTTCGGTGCAACCCTAAACGAGACCCTGACGGCTAAAAATATTGCCATTTTGCCCAAAACACCCTAAGTCCGAAATTTATACCCCTAAGCGAGAGACGACGAGCATCCCCGTCCCTTTCATATGGGATTCCTCCACCCAGGTTACTGCCCGGGCAAGTAACTTAATTTTGAGAGCTGCTTATCCAAAGGACAAGCAGAAATAAAGTTTTTTTCAAGCCCTGAACAGTTACTTAAAATGTGCTTTAATACCTAATCTTCCAAGACCAACGTCCAACCAATCATGCCAGGTTTCTACTTCAGCTGCATTTACACCAACAAACTTTGCAATCAAATGTAGTTTGTGGTATAACTCCCTTGTCACATTCAACCACAAGCACATT
This sequence comes from Oculina patagonica, assembly GCF_052425735.1. NCBI lineage: Eukaryota > Metazoa > Cnidaria > Anthozoa > Scleractinia > Oculinidae > Oculina > Oculina patagonica. The sequence continues at coordinate 10,337,432 of NC_135763.1, forward strand.
GTTTCAAAGTTTCTTGTGAATTCCTTGCTGGTGTACTTTGGGTTTTGCTCTCCTAAGGACTGACGGGTAGGGTAAAGGTTTTCCACCCTTTCAACCTTGTCAAAAAGTTCGGTTACTTGATCAATGGCAGCTTTGAGCTGACAGCATGTTCTATCTGGCAGCATTTCTCTTCCAGGCTTAAAGCCAGCTTCATCAGGGTGAAGTTTCTGGTTCCTTTGACTTAAATCTAAAGACAGCCGGCCTTTTAAGGCTGTATAATTGGTTATATTTGTGGCAGGGCCATTGACAAAGCCATCAGTCTCAGGTGAAAACTGTTCATTTGTCTTGGTTACAGAGTCTTCTTTCTTCTGGGAGTTTAATGAATCAAGATGTTCTATACGATTACTTTCACAAGAGTTGCGCATTGAAGAATTAACAGGACATGTCAATTGTGCGGATGTGCCTGAATCACTGTCTGTGCGTGTGAAATTGTCGTCTTTGCTGTCACTTTTGTTGCTTGCATGTCCTAACAAAAGATCACCATTTCCATCTTGACTGTTTTGATCAACTTTTTCATTAACAATCTGAGTGTTCACATCCTGCTTCTTGACTTTAAAATTTATGACTTCATCTAACACCTCCTCTACATTAGCACGTGCTCGTATTAAGTAAAGATCTTGTTCTTCCATGGTTCTGTTAGCATGCCATGCCTGCAGTTCCAGCCACAGTGCTTGTGACAACTCAACCTGATATTTTTTGTTCTCCTCTGAGCTTTGCCTCTCCACTGCACTGCCATTAACTCCATACTGCTTCTCTTGTTGTTTATGAGCCAGTGACCCAAGTTTGATCAGCAAAGAAAATGTTCTGTAAAACTCCATTCTTGCCTCTGGACAGAACGGATTAAGGTAATTCCGAGATGACAAGCGGGGATCGGATTCTGAGCGAGTAGCTTTTCGATGGCTTCGAGTAACAGTCTCTTTGATGGAAATTGATTTTGCGCGGACAATACCTGTATTTGTATTCGCACCGTCAGTGGAATCCTCGCAAACGCAGTCCAAGGACATGAATCGACTTGTCGATTCGATCTTGATGCTGGGAATTTCTAAGGATTTTGAAGAATCTGCGCCACCTTCAATGCTTACGAATGCAACATCGACACTACCTCTTTTGTACTTTCTCTGGAAAGCTCGTTCCGTCGTCAGCTGAGTCGAACCTCTTTTCTTCCGCCTTTCTAGCTCCGCTCTTTCGGACGGATTGGGTCCACATTCACGAGTTAATGGGCTCTTTAAAAATCCTTGCACCTTTTCTTTTTCACGTTTTGACTTTTCTTTCAGCCTTCTAACATTTCTTGGCGGAGTGACTCCGTAAGGGAATCCGTCAGACAGTTCGTTCTCTGATGACAAATCAACATGTTCCTCTCGTTCGGAGTCAAATTCGGAACCTGAGCCCCTGTCATCTAAACGATTTCGTTCAACCTCTATACTTCCTTGCTTTTCAAAAAGTTCTGCTGGGTCGATTTCATCGCAAGGAGAGCCAGCAATTTGGTGCAGCTCATCCGAATCGTCGCCCGCCTCCGCCATTTTGTTTGTGAACTGCAGTGTTGGGTCCCAGTTCCACAGCGCGAGCTGTACAGCGGGTAAACCCGGTGAACCCGCGGGTAAGCGGGTAAAGTTGCGCCCGCAGGCCCGAATGTCAGGCATCTTGATGGGGTTTGCTAGCCTTGTTTTATGTTTTTTCTCCCATTCTTGAAAGTTGACTTCGTAGTCATTTGCAGATACTTGTTAACCGTTAAAGCACTCATTAATTTGAAAGGTAAAATATTGTAACAGCAGACCACCTCAAGCTTATCAAATGAGATTTGTTGGAAGCTAGATGATGCCAAACTTGATCATATACTTCAACCTCAACTTTATTTGTTTTTAAAATGTGAAATGTTGAAGCATGCTTAGTCGCAAAGTTAGATTGAAGTCAAACTGTTGTCAAGCATGTTTTAGCATTAATTTTGGGAATCTGTGTAGAGCACTCCAACATGTCATCAATTTTGGCCCACCATGTTGGAAAGATGAGGAATCAGGAGCAGAGGCATGGTGATTGAACTTAAGGATGGTGTTCCAGAAAAAAAACCATACCGGGTACCTCCCCCACAGAAAGGTTTTTGGTTTGAATTCCGTCCCTCCTGGAAATTCCAGTATAGCTTCATATACTTTCCTTAAAACATTATTTTCGGCTTTTGATTCTCTCCACCCCCTCCGAATTTCTAAAATGTGTCTTCAACCACAGATAATTTTCTATACCTTATTTTTTTTTACGAAAGTTCACTCAAATATATATTATAACACAAACCTCAGCCTGGAGCTGAGAATATTATATGTAAACTCATTTCTCACTGAATTGCTATTTGATATACCGGTATTTTAAAAATAGGTCGACCTCAAGGATACCAGGAATAATTTGCTGACTGTTATGAATATTATTTCATGACAACGTGCATGATATTTTAGAGCCTTTAGGTCAAAAAAACTGTGAAGACACTCAATTTATCAGTAAAATTCAATTAAGGAAAATAATGTAATTCAATACACATTCTCAGGTGCAATATGCCATGGAGCATGACTTAATTCCATGAATTCCTGCATGTCCACTTAATGTGCATGTTTTTGAAGCAAACTGAATGTTTTTGATAAAATTTAGGTGCCTGAGTCTTGTCTAGTAGTGTACTCATTTTTTTTTTTTTTCATGCCCCAGTTGTTCAAAGGGTGGATACACACTATTCACCAGATAAATCAGAGAAGTAGGTTTTGTAAGACATTTTGGACAGCCATTTATTGGGCGGATAACGTTATCCACCCTTTGAACAACTGGGCCATTGTAGATCAATTCAGCTCAGCAACAAAACAAGGGCTTTTGAAATAGTTTGTGTGCTTCTATTCGTACTGTCATTTGAACTGATGTCTTCAAAACTTTCCTTTACATTTAAGGGAAGGCGTCCTTTGGATTTCATTGATCTTACTAAAACTCTAAGACATATTTTAAAAACACTATAGATATGTTATTTCACAATAAAATACTCCCAAGATTTCTTTGAATTGCACTTTATTGTACAATTAATATAACTATTAACAAAATAATATTATCTCTGTACACGTCAATATATTCTTTTTATTATTTTACAATGCTATTCTGATTTAATTTGACTACAATGAGGTTGTAGCCAGATTATTTCTCTCTCAAATCAATGGATCTTTCACTAGCTTCAAACAATATTTTCTATAAATAAATAATATTTTCTGTTAAATCTACAATTTGCATCAATAATAAACTATATACAACAATTCAACTTTGCTCATGACTTCAATAATACTACTTACATTTTATACAATATAATAGTGACATTCTTTTTAAACATTTTCATTATACAGAACATTTTTTCTGATATTTTGTAGTTTTAACATAGGCAAATTTCTTAAAAATTGACTTGGACCCCTGACATAGTAAATTGTAACTAATTTTATGTCTAGCCAGTATAAAAAAGTGAAAAAAAAGTCATAAAAACTTGAAATTACAAAATTAAAAAGAAACCTCCAAAATACACTTCATAAAATACGTGAGGCCAAAAAATTCCATATAAAGATTGCGCCAACTGACAAGAAAAGCACCTAATTGAAGGATTTTTGAATTCAAAAACTCCTGAAATTAACACAGGATTACACTGTCTGTTTGAAATAAAGAAACACCGATTTTAGGCTCATTACAAGATCTCCCATTTAAAATCTCCATGGGAACTGTAATACATTTATCTCGTATTTGTATACACTCTATAAAAAGTCCACTATAAAGGATGAGAAAGCACTTTTCGAGTAATGAACAATTTTTTCAAACCTGAGCCTCCAGTCACGGAAGTGTAATTTTCGCGTAAAACTTCCAAAACTCAAACTAGTTAAATTTTTTTATTCCGAACTTGATTTCTTTGGAGGAAAAGACCACTTTTTGCGAATTAAAGGGAAAACGCAGTTCTGGCTCAAGAGAGCAAACTACGTAAATACTTTGTATTGCGCGTAAATGAAATTTGCAAATTTATGCAAATCTGATGTCGTCGTGACAGCCATGACAAAATACAAAAACATACACGGAATTTCAACACGAAACCGGTCAAATACGTTGACCTTTAAAATTTCTTTCTACATCCGCAAAGTGAAAAAGTAAAATTCCAAGTTCAAGTTATAATAAATGAGTCAGAATTTTTTTTATGAAAAATAAATAGTAAAATATTGAGGTAAAAGACAATTTTTTTAAAACTCCTGTTGCGTAACTGTCAAAGTCTACCTACATTCAGGCGGTCCAAGCTTGACTAGATAAGCTGAAACGGCCCCTCACATATTTTCAATTTCGTCCACAGTTACTAAAACTTCCTCTGCACTGGGTCTCGAGGAAGGGCTCGCTTCCCACAACATCCTCATAAGTTCAATATAAGCAGAAGTAGACGGCTGGTCGCCTGACGCACTCGCCGGCAAGTTCGCAAGCGACGGGCGCAAATGATGCGCAACAACTCCAAAAATAACAACAAAGTGACTTTCAAGTCCGTAAGGGTGCTCCCGAAAAAGCATCTGCCATAGGCAGATTCCAAGCGAGTACATGTCCGCTTTGACGCTCGGTAGCTCGCCTTTTAACAACTCCGGCGCCCTGTAAGCGAATGTTCCAGTCAACAAGCTTTTTGGGCTTGGTGATGGGCTGGGTGGCAGCGCTAGTTCGTTCTTGGCAGTCAGCTCAACGCTTTGACAACACCCAAAATCGCCCAGTTTGCAAAGATCTTGGCGATCGACGATCACGTTTGCAGGTTTTAAGTCCAAATGTACAAGGCAGTTCTCGTGAACGAATTTGAGCGCGCAGGCAATGTCACGCACAAAGTGCCACCTTCGAGCACTTTCCAAAACTTCGCGATCATCGTCAATAATAGTCTGCAATGTCCTATGACCGGCAAATTCCATCAGAATCCACACATCTTCCAAGTTTTCTCGCTCAAGAACAGCCAAAGTCCGTACAATGTTCGGATGTTTCAATGAGAGAATCAATTTCTCTGCTTGAACACTCTCGTAGATTGCGTACGGATTTTTCACGTTTCGATGCATTTTCTTAACGGCCAGCTTTTTGCCTTCCATTGTTGCTTCGTAGACAGTTCCAAATCCTCCAGATCCGATCGTTCGACCGATTTCGCAAAAGGTATTTGGAATCATTTCCTTGCCGATTTTCTCAGCTGCCTGAGTCCACCTTGCACTTTCGTTCGTGTTTCTGCAGAGTTCGAACTTGTTCGTTTTGCACGAAAAGTTCGTTGAGGCCGCACAAATGCAACGGTTGCACTGAAATGGTTTCATAGTGAAGCCGACTTCTTCGAAATCTGCTCCTCTACATGTATCAAACATGCTTTCTTGCTTTTCTGCACCAACGCAGGACAAAATTCGCTTTTTATGTTGAACTTTTCCACGAACCAAGTTTGTTGTATTGCTAATGACGTTCATATGACCGCGTACGAGTGAAGTAATCGGTTATAAACAATGTCAAGTTCGATCCGGTGCGCGCGAAAAACAACACCGGTAGACGAGATCTGCGTTTCTGATTGGTCGCGCTGACAGCGTATTGTCTTTCTGACCAATGGAAAGGGATCTGAAAAGTTTCCGGTCCGCTCCAGAACGTGACTTGCCAGAGAGGAACACCATAAGGAAGATCGAAGGTTCTGCCACGCGCCGAGAGGAGAACGTGTTTAAGTTCGTTCTAAATCGGTCTATGTTCAGCTCCACTTCCGAGGCGCGAGCAAAAACGACCGTTCGTAGAAGGACAGCTTCACTACTGCTCCTGTTCCGTTTAGCTAAAATTAGAGCAGTAAACTGAATGAGAATTATTTATGACCTCTTTGGCAACAAAATACCCCGTAAATTTACTCATACTGCTTTCCAAATGGTCGCCAATAAATTAAATTTTTATTTTTATTAATAGTTATAAAGGTTATTGCGAAACATTTTTCGAGTTCAATTTTGCGTGCCGTGAAATATTGCACTCCGCGCACAAAATATATCGACAAAATAGAGCGTCAATTTTGATACTTCCCCCACGAAGTTTCTATTTTTGGTAGTGTTATTACGATATCTAGGGAACTTTTGAGTTTTCTCAATTAACATATCAATGGCTAAAAATATATAATCTGTCTAGGGTAATTTTTTGGAGAAATATTTTTGGTAGCACAAGGCAAAATAAAAGATTTGGAGTTTTTCCAGGTATTTTATGACTGCTACAACCGTAACTAAAAAGAATCAAGGAAGCAATTTTGAGGATGTAAATATGAGAATTTTAACCACCGCTGTCCGTTTTAACTCTCGATCGTTCGTATTAACATCCGGTTTTAGTTAAAGAGGGGATTTCCCTTCTGAAAATTTCCTAGAAGACGAAACCAGTCAAAAATTCGAGTCACGTTGTAAAATACAGCTTCATAAGAATTCTGTTTACATTTTGAGGGTTACCCAAGGTGCTAATGGATTTTGGAACTCGGCTGATTTTCACCGTCGCATGACTTCGACCAGTTGATCACGCGCGCGCGGCTTTGCACGAGAGTGTCTTGCATTTTGAAGATAGGACATTAAACGTCCCAAACCGACAATTTAGTCTTCGTTATAAACTAACATTAAAGGAAGTGCGATTTGGGAAAAAAAGGAGGGGGAAGAAAAGCCCTGAAAAGTTATAAACAAACAAATAAAATTTTTTGGGGGCTTCACCATGACCGACTTGTCGGGGAATGTTCTCTCACGCAATTTCATATTTCTGTTAAATAAGCCGTGAAGGGAAGCAGTTGGGAACTGCGTCGTTGAAGAATATTTTTATACATTTCAGTAAAGATTTTTATGATGAGTTTCCCTTAGTTTTTAAAAACGCTTTGTATGTGATGTACGGACATCGTACTTTTGCTTCCGTGTTTCGTTGCGTGACACCCGGGAACGGACACGGTTTCTTGAACTATTTGTCACACACAGGGAATTGGACTCGAAAGCACAGCTAAAATTGTATATTTATGGGTTAATCAATGAAGACAATCATAAATCTTCTCTGAAATGTCTCATAGTATTATGCTGGCGTTGAAAAGGCTATCGAAAAGTATACTTAGAAGATTTATTGAGTCTAATTTGAGGCTAGTGCTGAGGAGGTCTGAAAAGGCGTCTGTGACAGAATGACTTGATGCACGTAGCAGTAATTATGTTAATTGCCCCAGGTAATTATGCGTGCCTGCCTGATTCCATGACCCAGATACATGCATGCACCAATGCCAAACTCCCAAACATCTCGTGACTTTAAAAAAGAACATTCTGAATTAGCACTCAAAGATAAACCTTTTAATTTTTATGAGCTCTTGCACGCAAAAATCAAGACATCATGTCAAGTTTTTTTTTCTCTCTTTTTTTTTTTTTTTTATTCAGTTTAAAATCCATTGCTGCACTTCAGTTGTAATATATTCTGGGGGGTGATTTATAACTATTTCAGTAGGAGGTACAAAATGGTGTTGGCTGGGCAAAAATCGCTTTTTAATTATTTTGAGTTTGCAAAAACAAGACTGCTCGCCCATGTTGGAAAAGCAATTTTTTATGGAGGCCGTTTGAGAAAAATTGTGACAGATAGCACGTTCAAACACGTTGCAAAAAGGTCATGTTTGGGGTCAAACAAAGTGTGCAGAGCACCCTGTTATAGCTGTGTTTTTTTTCTTCTTTCCTCTGCCTCTTTGTCCTTGTACGTGAACAATATACTGTTATCTCAACTAATGGATTCAGTTCGCAAACAGTGAAATAATCTTGAACTTGAACTTTCTAGGAGCACACGGCAGGCTCCGCCGTACGGTGTATACTCTCTATATTGGGTATGAAGAAAATATCAGTTGCATCAAAGCGATCTGTCGATAGTATGTCATTGAAAACTTGTTCTATTAAGTGCGATTTGTGTAAGGTCAGTCACTGCAAAAGGCCCGTTGCGTTTCCGAAGGGAGGCAGGGGGTGGCAAAAAGGAAAAGTACAGTTTTCTTTTATACTGTGGTGTTCATTAAAGTTTTTGTTTACATCCAAGGTTTACATTTTTCAGCGATTTATGTTTTGTAATGTGACGAAAAGGTATTCGCAGATTTTGTATTTATGGAAATGCGCGGAGATTGTTTACACTTGCACTTAGGAGTTCAAAATAAAAATCCGGATAAAACCGGATAAACGAATGTCTGGGTCTTCATTTATGCAGCCATCATTTCAGATGTAATTCAATCTGAGCGAATTTTGCGGATTTCTGATCTTCCGAGATGCATGTTTTTAAGATGTTTAAAGTAGTTTTTCTAGCTGAGTCCGAACTTTCCGTCCTGTTTTTGGGACACCGAACCGGAATATCTTTTTGCACGTACTTGTCAAACGGAAAGATAAATGAATGTTATTTTTGCGGGGTAAACATGGCGTCTGAAACTGAGGTCATGCCAAGCTGACAGGAATATAGTGGCTATTGCTGAAATTTATATTGTGGCGTAATATTTTTCCTGCAATAAACTTTGGCGCAAAAAGGCGCTTCCATGATTTTTTAAGTTCGATACCGGTGCAGCGAGACCGCCCGTGAGTTTATGCACGAATTGCGCTTGCCGTGACTGTTTGCATTTGCCTAGCGGCAATCTATGACGTAATTATATGCACCTGACTTACCGTATTACGTGACCCAAGCATGCACAGCAACTCGATCGCCTCCAAACACTTCATTTATCTGAAATGTTGACAATCTTAAACGTAAGAAAAGGACGTATATTTGTTTTATTTTTCGCGTCAAACCGGAGAAAAAACATTGCGAATTTTAAATGAGCACGTTTGCAATTTCGCACAGAACGGAGGAGTTTTTTATTTTAAATCTCATATTAATGTGATCGTTTACAACCGACTCAAAATGAAATGTCTCAAACTTCAATTTTTAATATTATAACCTTAATTTGTTTTGAAGGCGATTTACTTTTATTTGTAGCAATAAATTAAAGACAAGAAAATTGTCTTCAAGGGTTAAAGTTTCGTTTGCAGTACCGAAGGCAATTTTCGCCGTTTATAAGCACTTTAAAAGAAGAAACACTTTTCACCGCGAAAGATTGGCAGTGTTTCTGCTAAATCGCGTAAGCGCTCTTTGCCATGGATTTCGTATATAAAAGGTCATAAAACTCATGCAGCGATGTCTATATTTGGTTAAAAAGAAATTGCGTACCCGTATAGCTAAAGATGTTAGAGTTGAAAATAAAGGAAAATCTGAAAAAGATGTGCACAAAATGCTTGCTGCTTTTAAGCAACGCGTGCATCTTTCTGTCTTTCTGGAACTCAAAACTGCCTATGACATTTTTTTTTTATTTACGGGGTATTCATAGTTCATGCCTCTGCAGATCTCTGCAAGTCATTCATTGCAAATATTCATCTTCTAAATTTCTCGACGTTTTCTTCATTTTACAACAAGAAACAATAAAGTAAAAGTTAAAGCACTATTGATAATTAATTGAATTCGAAGTCGAACCTGAGTGGGCACCCGTGATTTTCAGCACGCTCTTGGTACACGTGCTTCGGGGGCCGTTTCAGAGCTTTTAAAATCGTTGACCCACAACTATTTCAGTTATGGGGCGAAACCCAAATCAAACAAAAATAATGTTAGAAATGAGAAGAATATTTGGCACACTGAATAAGATAAAAATGTTCGAATTTTTTGGGTGTTTACAAGCATAATGTTTTCCCGGTAATTCTTATTTTACATTCACCTGTTTTAGACGGATTTACAGTCCTGTTTTAGCAATTTAGTCATTTAAGGTCAGGTTACTGCCACAAATAGTTGCAATTTTTCAAGGGGCTTGTGAGTGACTGAAATCACGTTTAAAATTAACTTTTTGGATAGACATTTTTTGTCCACTCTTGACCTGTGGCCACGGTTTTCTTTTCCTAATACGTCTGTTTATCGTGTACGAATTATTGAGTGGCACGCAGATTGCCGAGCTTGAAAGCGTGCACGGGATCTGGGAGCACCCGCTCCCTGGAAGTGAGGTCCCGTCAAAAAGGATCCCGGATCGCACAGAGGCGCATATCAATGCTTACAATAGGCTTGTTTGTTTTCGGTTAAAGTCAGTGAATGCATTGAATATCGTGAATTTGAAAATCGCCCAAGTTTCATTCGCTATTGATTAAGCATTCGGCATTTAACGAGGCAAAGGAATAGCTAAGAAATCGAATTTTAATGCGAATTTATGAGCAGTCATTAATATTCAGTTCTATGATAAACAATATCAGTTGACACTATTTTAAGCTTTAGCAGATCTATAATTTTTCTTTTGACGAAATAAAGCAATATTTCGCTGTGTGATCAACCTGTCCTGTAGCAGACGTTCTAAAGAGTCTTATAGAATGAAATCCCGATTTCTCAGTCGAACCTCCAAGGGAACCAAAATATGGTTCAAGAAACCGGGGAAAAAGTTGCAGCGTTTACATGTAACTCAGTGAAGCAAATCCGAGGGAAACAATATTTCGTTCAAGTTATCGGGATGTTTGAGAGATCGAGGGTTCGAGAATCGGGACTTCAATGTAATGTCAGTTTGTGTATCAAAACAATTCTTAATTGATGAGGAGCTATATTCAGATACTGTAGGTCACAAGTGCGTGGCGATTTTTTAACTGCGAACTTAAAGCTTTTAAGTTCGTGAAAAAGAAAATAAAATATTTATTCGTTGACGTAATACACCAGACTATTTAACAAATAAAAGGCATTTACTGCCATTCTAGCGGTATGACCACTTTCGTCTTGGCAAAAAGCCTAACAAAAAACGCAAGAGAACAACAGAAGACTGAAGTCACTGAATTTGTGCATATATTTTTGGAGCTGAAGCAATCCTTGACCATGTACAGCTTCCTATAAAATGCTGCTACAAAAAAATTATTGCCATTTCTGTTTTTTGGCAGTACTATTTGAGGGGTATTCCATATTAAGACCAGTTTGTACCCCACGCAAACTGAACGGGCTTAAAATAGCCAGATCTATATTTGACAATGAGCTAAAGTTTTCCGATCGCCTGGAAACACAACAACAAACGTTTCCAAGCACGTCCTCGAGATAAAGGTATTTTTTTTTCGAAATGTTGGGAGCTGAAAATTTGCACAGTTTTTAAATAGAGATTTGTTCCTTTATTTATGTATTTATCTTACTTTTTCAGAGGAGGTATATCGGAAATGACAGAACATCAGAAAGTGATTTAAAATACTGGCTTTCACTTCCAGTTTGGGCAGTGAAAAAATAGATTTAGACGAACCAAAATAACATTTAGTTGAACCTATTTACGTTCTCTCAATCATTAACTAAAGTATATTTACGGACATATTGACGTCAAACTGGTCATCCATATACGCACGCACCTACGTATGTGCCAGTTTCGGTCTATAAGAACTCACTTCCGCAACCGAAAATAGATTTAGGAAGTTCATATCTATTTAGTTGTAGCTCGCTTCCGGTCAAGCGTGACTTAAAGGAGCTTCGTCACGGGGATTTCGCATATTTTTGGACTAAACTATTTTGAATTTAGTGGTAGGGAACTTAACCAATGAAAAACTAAGGAAGATATAATCTGAATTTGCAGACAGGAATCAAACTTCGACTATAAATATTGATTTTTTTTTGAAGACGCGCGGAAACAACGAAAAGTTTAGCCTTATTTTTGTCTCGTGTTACGTGACGGTCACGTCGTAAACGACGTGACCGTCACGTGAACGAGAAATCTGTGGATCTGATCGGTCAGGATAGTGCGTGGACCTCACGTGGTAACGAAGTGATAAGGTCAGTGTCTTTAGCGTTCCAGCCTGACTCACAGGTAACAAAGAAAAAGAGATGAACAAGTAAAAGTGAACAACAACTAGGAGGAAGAACTAAAGAACTCTAGTTCCCGAGAAGCAGCCCAGCTTTCTTACGGTCAGCCCTCTGTATTTGTTGTTTAATTTTAGATGATCAGGATCGTCGTATTTGGTTTTAGTGTTAATGAAAGTGAAAATGTGATCGGATTGTTTTTAAAGTTTTGAGTATTTTGCCGAAATAGACGTAGTGGGATAAACGGAGTTCTCAGTGTGTTGTTCCTCGATCTTGAGTTTGGTATGGAGAGTGGGGCGGGGAAGACCGCGAGAGCCCTGGTTTGAGGGAGAAGGAAAGGGGAAAAGGGTTGGGATTGTGTGGGTTAGGGAGAAGAGGTAGCAAGAGGGGTGGGGGAGGGGAAGAGAGGGATGGGAGAGGTAGGTGAGTGTTTTAGTGAGATGAGCTGAGAGTAGTTGTCTATTTTTTTCTCTTAAGAGAGTGGGTGGGCGGTGAGAGGGGGGAGGGTGAGGGAGGGGGGTGTAAGGTAGTTTGAAGAGTAGAGTCAGTAAGGAGAAATAAGTGGATAAATTTGGGGAGGAAGAGGGAGTTGTATAAATTTTATTTTGAGACCTTTGAGGGTATATGAGTTGTTTTTTAGTGAGAGAAGTGGAATGTGAGAAGTGAGGCGGATGAAGGAAGTTGAGATGTAGTGTGAGAGGGGTGTGATCCAGAAAGTTGTAATGAACGCAAGAACCACTACTGAAACGAGACAGCCCAATGGGCACTTTGATTTCAGGTTGCAATCCATTTCCATCCTAGCCATACGCAGCCAAAGACGCTTTATAGCAATTTTTAACAAAATGGACCATTATTTTTAGGCTTTCTATGACAAAAATGTAAATTTTTGCAGAGAGTGTTTACCTGATTTGAGGGGAAAACTTTACTCGGAAATGGTGGGGATGGGGAAAAGGAAGGGGAGTCGAGTACTCCATACTTCTCTATGTAAGCTATCGCAAAATTTTAATACTACTTCCCTTGCCTCGTGTGAAGGAAACAAGTGATGACTGTGAAAAATCTGCCTGTTTTGGGTCTTCCTGGATAAGGATGAAGGAAGTTTAAATTACGTTTTCTTTTTTCTTTGTATGTTTGCTTGTGTTGTAGGTAAATGTAGATGTCAAACACTTTCCTTATGCAATTTACTCCATAACTTGCACTCTGTGTAAAATGTTGTAGGGCTTTCCACAAGTTGCTCGCACTTTTTGCAACTTTTCATGTTTCGAGCACTTTTCCCCTTCGAGCAACTTTTTCCTCTCGAGCAACTTGTTGCATTTGAGCAATTTCCAGACCGAAGATCTCCGAAGATTATCCGAGTGTTGTTCAAGGCCGACGACGTTTCCGAAGATTACGAAGTGACAGTTTCGAGACGCTGAGACTTCCTTTCGGCTCACTCACTAAAACTACACCCCGGCAACATGACGTCATCAACTTTCCCCTTGATATATGTTATTTAGAGACTTCGTAAATTGCATAAAACTGCAAAATACATTTTTGTATGAAATTAACCCTCAAAGGAAAATTAGTATTTTTAAAGAAATATCCAAGAAGCAGCGCTGGATTTTTGGAGCAACTCGAGCAACTTTATTACCAGAAGCAACTTTTGGATTTTTGAAGCAACTTTCGAGCAACTTTGAGAAATTACGGGCACTGGAAATCTCGAGCAACTTGTGGAAAGCCCTAAAATGTTGTACATTGGAGAGACAATAATGAATGAATTTTTACCGTCCGGTATTATGTTGATAGTCTGGGGTCATGTGGCCACATTAGTGACTAGAAAAAATCCATGTGCCGTTTTTTCGCTAGACTGTTCACCCCATGAGGACGTACTGCGCAAGAGTGAACAGAGGGAAACCCTGCTCCGTCCATACCGGTGGACGAAGCGAACACCAGAAGTGCGCCACCAGACTGACTCCTAAGTCAGAAGGGGCGAAGCGAGGCCCCAGCCGGGGTGAGACTGTTAGAGGTTTTCTTAAGTTTTTTTTTAGAGGGTACACGACCCTCAGCGCCCCTTCTTAAATAAAAGCTTTTTTTTTTTTTATTATTATTATTATTATTATTAAAGTCGCAAAACTTCAGAACAACAATTTATCTTTCAAATCGGTACCTTGGCTGATTTTTGTATCAAAAAAGTATCTTGTGTTATCTAAGTTTAGTTCTATGTGGTAATAAAGGATATGTTGTTGTTGTCTCCCCGTGAAATCAACGAATGCTCTTCATTAAATTAATTAATTCACGATTAACGCATCATCCGTAACCATGGTTACCCTATTAAACATACACGCAACCCACAATCCTCCACTTTGCTCCGACGAAGGGCTTACGCTCGAAATCCGTTTTTCCAATTTCTTTTTAGCGGTTAATTTACCTTTCTCAACTTCCAGCTGATAACAAACTAGGTGTTTTACTTGACCGCTGACGCAGCATAACGGTTTCTGTAGAAAATATTATTTTTTTAATTAAAAAAAAAATCATCATATACAATAAAGCGCTATTTACCGCTTAAAATGCCATGCCGCAAACGGGCAGGCCTGAAAACGGGGATGTGTCAGGGCACCCTTTCAAACATTCCACGGAAAGGCGCCTGGCTGATTAAGTGTGCCTCGATTCCTTTTCCCTGCAAATTCAAATCAAATGGCTGACATGAATTGGCGCCTTTACTGCCTCATGGCCAAGAAGAGGCGACAAAAGGAGACCGATTCCGTACGTGGTCAAAATAACTTTTAGCAAAACAAAGAAAGAAAGGCAGGTATTGTACTGTGTTTATATCAAGGCCATTTTTCAGTTAATTAAGGGCTTATTGTTCGCTTGGTGAGGCCGTGCAATTAAGCGCGCGGAAAGATATAACGCAATTTGTGAGCCAAGTGGTACTGCATTGTTTCTGTAAATCTTACCATTCAATAGCTTTAATCTTGCACTCCTAAAAATATGTATGCAGTACACCAGGCGGTTATGATCGCATAATCTTACTTTCGGACCGATTTCTATTGTTGAGCAAATCTGCGATATTTACCGCAATGTGTGTATTTCAGGTCTTAATCGTCGGTACCGCGTTTTCCTAATTACATTTCAGTACCAAATGCTAAACAGAATAAGCGCTATTAAGCATAAAGCCATTTAGAACAAAGATCGATGAAAATTTGCATCAAACAGACTTCAAACTCGTTGCTGCGCGAGGGATCGAGTGGGAATCATTCCTTGTCAACACTCTGAGCGAAGAAAGCCCAATCTAGGATAAATTTCATTTCTTGGAAATCACCTGGACTGCGTGACTGATAGGTAAGAAGGGTGCTTTTGCCGGGTTCGACCAGGCTGAATACAATGTAGTTGAATTCCAGTGCCAGATAACTAAATGTTCTTTGTTTACAGCGAAACACACATTGACAATTACACGAGAGGTTTCGTCAGACTTCAAAACACCGATTTGTTGTTGAACACCATAGCGCCATTTAAAAAGAACTGCCCAGTTCATATGATCAAGATTCGATATTTTGATATGTTTAAACCGATTTTGCGCAATGCTTGCCCGATACAAATGATTATTGGCTGGAAGGCGGAGAATTGATTGAAGACGCAACAATATAAGTGTGCAATTACCTTCTCTGTCTTTTCATCGGCAGAAAAAGTTTGCTAAACTCGCAGAAACTTGTGAAATAGTTTTCAACAGTTAAAGCATTCTATCGAGTTGAAAAACACTGAGCAAAGCATTCCTCTCGCAGACTTCTTTCTCTTTTCATCAAACGTTAAAACACTGAGCAAATCGAATGAGCGTTGCGTATTCCTTTTCTCTCTTAAGCTCAGTCACTGACTTGATTTTAAATAAAGCAACGTAACTTTGTTCTTTATTTGCATTTGTCGGCATCTCGATTCTTTAACGCTAAACAGCAAATGAGATTCAAAACAATTCCCTTCTTTTAACGGTGTCAGTTTATCATTATGCAATGTCATTATGTTTCACGTTACTTTGAAAAGTAAATCTGCGTCGGACTGATGTGACCCGGTTTCTGGCCGGACTTATTCCGGTTTCCGTAGCATTAAGCGACTAGGAGTGTATTTATTTCCCCTGGATGGGATGCTTACTCCTCATTTATACACCTAGATGGAGAGAGGTTCTGTGAAAGTGAAGCGTCTTACCCAAGAACACAACGCAGTGACCCGGAGTCCAGCGCGCAAATCGTAAGGCCACCGCGCCAATTTCCAAACAATGCAGCCGACTTTCCGAAATATCGGTGCGAAATATCGGTGCGATTTGTATTGAGAACTGGCAACCGCGCACGAAATATAAGATAACTGCGTTTGGAATAACTTGCAAGAAAGAAAAAGGGCGCTAAGGTTTTAAACTTTTGATTGTTCAGGTGTTTCAATGCTATTATAAAGGAACTTAAACACATTTTTTGTTCTTTTTAGCTGTGTTTTGGTGCACATGGATCCCCGCTCCCGGTTGCGCAAGACTTCAAGATGGTTCACGGAGGAGCGTGTTCAAAAAGTCATGGCTATCAACAGGAAGGAAGAGAGTGTGCTTCAACAAAAGTTGGACCAATTTCAGCGAGAGCAAAACCAGCTGAGGCGAAAATACGACTACGAAATCCGGAAAACAGCGCAAGCTTTGAACGCGCGCAAAGAGCTACCGCAAGCTTTGAACGCGCGCAAAGAGCCACCGCGCACCGCGGAAGATTCAAAGACGTGCTTACGAAGGAACAGTTCGCCATTTATGGAGCCGACTAACATGACTAAGGCGAAGATAAACGCGCGAAGGAGACACTCTATCGCCTGTCCGCCACCTTCCAGGACAGAAAAGGAAGATGATAGCAAGAAAGCAAACGAAGACGTCTTGTTTGAGATCGAAAACAATTTCAAGTTTTTATCCATCGCGTTTGGAAAACAACCAAGTACTCCTACTAGCTTTAATGTGGTCAAGCTTCCCGAAATTAAGCCGAATTCTGCGCAAGGCCCAGGATTAAAGCCTGCTTTTATGCGCAGGCGCCACAGTGACGTCACGTCGTTACGTCACGGTATGCAAAAACTTTACGGTGAAAACCGTCGCTCTAGCTTGGCTAACATTCACGAAAGATTTGGGTAAAATGTAGTAAGGACAAAGTTCCCTCGGTACACTGTTCGTTAAAGGGACTACATCACGGATTTAAACAGATTTTTGAACATCCAAAATTTATATTTATGTCGTAAAAAAACTTAAAGGGACATGGTCAGCGTTCATGTTTTGAAAAAAGTCCACCTCAACCCGAAATCAAAAATACGCGTAGAGAACCTTCAGAAATCTGCTTCAACCTTCTCGGTGTATTTTTTTTATCTAAATTTTCTTATTTAGTGAAACACTGAGAAGATTGCAGCAGATTTCTGAAGGTTCGTTTTAAAAAAATTTCATCATGGACTATTTTCAAAACGTAAAAACTAGTGTCCAGGTCAGCGCGGTAAGAACGCTGACCATGTCCCTTTAAAATTAATGGTCTATTTTTTTATAAACAATTGCTATTTTAGAGCACTAAAACTGTTTAAAAGCGCGTTTGGCTGCGGATGGCTCGGACGGAAATGGATTGCAATATGAAAACGTTAGCCAACGTTTTCAAGTTGTTTCCGCGCTTCAGAGCTTTCACTGTATAACACACACCAGTGAACCAGTGCATAGATGCATAGCTGATAACAACAATCCTCCTGCGGGGGACTCCCTTGTAAAATGGGCGGGAATGCTCGGCGTCTCGATTTAGGAATGTAACTTTTGGACTTTGGTCTCGCCTAGGGAGTTCAGGACATAAAGCGAATGCTTTAATTTTACCCAACAAGGTGTCTTTAAAGGTTGCATACGAAGAAATAAGGGAATTGATAGTTTATATCGATCTCACATTAAATCTTAAAAATTTCACACCATAGATGAGAGCATTCGATGACAATGTCTTTACCGTCTTTAAAGTCCATATAGCTCTTATTTGTGTTCTTTTCTAGAATGGTTACATTTAGGCGTCAAATGAAGCTTGAGCCACGCCCACATCTAGATTGGTCTTCTTTAGGGGCTAAACTCAATTTTCCTACAAGCCACCCCGCTACTTTAACATGAAAGCCCCCCTCCCCTTCCCTCCATGGAAACTAAAACTTGGAAACTAAACTTGGTTCAGCTGGGCAAGCTACTTGGAAAAATTGTCTTCCAAAGAAACATTTCTTCTGAACGTTTTTAATTGAAAATATTCTCCACTTCGTAATGCAGCTACTTTTTACACGTCAGTTTATACAGAATGTAGCAAGCGAAATAACAAAACCTCTTCAGTCTTGGTGAAATTGCATATTATCTGTGATAGTCGAGTGACAGTAAAGTAGCTTAACTAGGGGGCGAAGTTTTGTAATGGTTTAAAGCCTCAAACAAAGGAAATAGTTTTCTAAGGTAGATATATTAGGTACACAGAGTAGTTTTCATCAATGCTTCGAAGATAAGAGATAGCATTATTAGGGATCTGTGCTACGCTTTATTATTCTTTTGTAAGTTTTGTACAAATCAAACATGGCAGTATTTGAAAGAAATTATTGGCAAAGGAATAAAAGAAATGAATTTGTCTACAATTGATTCATGTGTTTGTTTGTTTGTTTGTTTTCTTTTTTTGGAATAAAAAATAGGGCAATCAAAACGCACTTGTTCATATTGTGGCCCTTAAAACAAATATTTCAGCGAAAGGCAAATCATCTAGATAGATCTGTTGGCTATTTACATAGCTTGGTCGAAGTGCCTCTAGTGACAAGATAATGGGCTTAAGGCGAGACTTTAAGCAATGTAAAAACCCTATGCCGCCTCGTCCCATAAATATACGTTTAGAGGTGTTACGTAAATATTTGGGTGAATTTTGGAGATTTTTGGGGGAGATAGTTTTTCTAAAAGGAGTTGTAAAATTTAGAGAAATAAGAAATGTTGAAGATTTGATGTAGTTTTAAAATTAGAATTTGAAGTTTGAAATTAGTAGACGGACACCAGACAGTCCCCTGACAACCTGGAGTGCTCTTGCGTGGGGGTCAACTGTCTGTTGGTGTTCCAAAATAATTTTCTTCCTTTTATTCCTTTTATAAATTACTATAAATTTCACTCAAATCTACGTTAAGTCCCCTCTTAAAGTCACAAACAGGTAGGAACAAACGTTGGGTAGTTAAGCGCGCGAGGAGTCCGAGGACACATCTATGAAAGCTATCTTTGTAGATCCCTTTTGTATTGGCAACCTCGTTCCCAGGGCTCCTCAATGAGTTTATCTATGTTAGGCGTGGGAGTTATGGTACCGTATCATCACATTATAATGAGAGTTGTACGTAAGAAGCTGATCAACTAAAGTGAGTTTAATTTACGACTAAGATGTAGAAGTCAACTAGTTTTATTTTTGATTATTTATTTTGTCTCCACCCAAGGTGCTATTTTACACTTTTCTTAAAACCAGTTTGAATCTCTTACTAGCGGAGATGCGATCACGTTTAAATTCAAATTGATCCTAAAATTAAAGAGTTGAGAATAAAAATCAGCGAAATATAAAAGTCGAACGGCAGTTCGATGACTCCATGTTATCATTTATCAAGTTTAAAGTACATTATAGAATTAATTATATATTTAGAAAAAATAGTGTGAAAATATTTTTTTCGTTTTTAGAAATTTTAATAGCAAGGTATGAATCAAACCTTTAGTACTGATATAGGCTGGTATCTTCGTGGCAACTTTTGTCGGAATGGTTCAGTCTAGGAAACCAAAACAACATTTCTACCAAAATCCACTCTCCGAATTGGCTGAATCCCCGGTTTTTTAAAGCGGTCGCGAGGGGACCCGAAGGGACCCAAGGGCACCCAATGGGACACGACGCAACCGCCGATGGATCAAATTTCGAATTGCTTACGCTCTTTCGGATTGTTCGAGCAGAATCGGAATTCTTCGGATTACTTACGATGATTTACGACTGAAGTTGCCACAGAAGTTTTATAAAATTCGTCTGGTACCGCTTAATAGATAGAGTTAAAGTTCAAAATTAAGTTCTCATTCCGTTTACAGATACCAAGCAAAGACTTCAACGCATGTTTGTCCATCGTTGTCGGCCTCGCTAACATCTGCCAGATCTTCTCCGTACCACACTTGAAGCTTTTGCCCATGGGGGAGAAATTCAGGGTTGGAGAAGTCGTGGAATACAAGAAACTGGGAGTCGGGTTCGAATCCTGGGAGTGCGTACCACATGGACATCGACTTGTCCCGGATGAACTTCTCGCGCGGAAACAAGATGCGTTTGGACGGGGTGGTGATGAATGTACCCAGAGGAGTGGTACCGACATACGGGTGACTTGTCGAGCAGCCCCACTTGCTTTCGAATGAACCATGCGTTGTGTGACTTGAGTGACAGTCGTCTTTCTCGCAAGTCACGTGGCCCCCAATGTGTACGACTTTGAAAGCGGCCACGAAGCCCTCTCTTGTGATGGTGAATTTAGCTGGGTTGTTATCCTTGGAACCGAAGCAGGCTTTCGTCACGTTAAGTCTATGCCATTGACCTGGAAACAAGTTTCATTGTACCAGTTAAAAAAGCTCATTTACTTTTCCTTTGCATTTTGTACTTTTCCAGATTTTATTGATTGGTTCATGCTATGTCTGACTAAACATCTCACGTCTGAATCTAAAAAATCCTGGGCTACCTATTTTAAAGTTCGTCTGTCGTAATTTCCACCTTTTGCCCAATCTTTATTTTTCTTGTTCCTACTGTAGTATATATATATAACATACATACATACATTTAATTGCGCTCCCTGAAAAGGGTTTTTCAGCAGCAATGTTAAAAAAAATACAATTAAAATACAAGTAAACGAAAGTTAAAAAAATTCATAATTAGAAAATTAAAAAATAAAAATATATAGAATAGTTCTAAGTTAATTTAAAAGTAATTTAGAAAGTCTTGTTTTAAAAATCTTCGTTGAGTCAATAGTCCTTAACTCCACGGGAAGCGAATTCCAAGTTTTCGCTCCCCGGAAGGCAAATGACCTTTGGCCGGTAGAAATCCGGCAGAGTGGTAAATAAAAGATCATTGTTGTTAATGGATCTAAGTTGTCTTTGGTGGACTTGTGACCTATAATGAAATTTGTCATCCAAGTAATCAGGAACCCGATGGTGTAAACATTTATGTACCATGGCATATAATAGGTAATAATTTGACAAGATTGCAAATACATAACTTAATTTGCGTTCCGTCAGAGTTTTCGTTTGAACGGCCAAAAACGCAATACAAATAAATCTTTATAAAAGCATTTTTTCTTCCTTATTGGAATCTGGCGTCCAAGCCGGGTTTAAAGAAAGGGTTAAGCTCAGAGTCCTCCAGAAACGCGTAATTATTATTGAAATTATTATTGCCTCATGCTACGAAAGCTTAGTAGATTGATTCTTTTTCAGTTAGAAAATTATTGTACTTGACTCGTTAACGGTGAGAAATTTCGGTAATGAGGACATTTAATGGGAGGCGGGTTTTTCGGTTCAGTGTTATATAAGCTGGTTTATAAAAAGACGAATTCGTCATGACGCAATAAATAAACTTTTTCCAAAAACTGATGTCGAAAATTGTAATTTAGATGACAAAACATTCTACAGGTCTATGGCGGTTTCTAAGTTTGAGACGGCTAACAAACAGAGAAAGAGAAAGTCTAGTTTCTTGTGAATAACTTACTTGGCATATTTGGGCACATCATCTGCATTCCTTGTCTCAGAGATCCTGCTTCTTCTTGAAGTAAATTCCTCAGTTGTCCTTCTTGTTGGGAGGAGAATCTGTGACAGCATCCATTACTCGCCATCGAGCCTTGGTACAACAGCGGTACAATCGCTCCCAACAGCAGTATTAAACTCGCCATGTTGATTTGGTAAAGGTTTCGTCTGCAACGCGTAACGTTAGATCACCGGCTCTTGATATGGCGCAAGTATCAGTGTTGAATGAACGGGGGGAATTAACAGCGCGCTTTTAAAACCCGATTTACGCCTAGAGCTGTTAAAATGTTTTCATCGGCTGTTGACAAACTACGCAGATCCGTCTGCTTTCACGCTTCCTTTGAAATTGGATGACAACGGATTTGTCTGCCCTGAGGATTAATGCACGGGGGGTAAATAAAACGCGGCGTTATTTTGAGTGCATTTCACGCCTAAAGCGCCAAGGTTATTAGCTAAAAATACTGATTACTTTGTAACGAATCAACTGAAAGTCACGGGCAATGTTTCGACGAAAAAGAAATCAGCAAGTATTAAAACTACGAAACGTTAAATTCTTTGGATACATCTTTCCTCTTAGCTTTAACAATAAATTGCCGTGTAATTCTACTTTGTGCACGGCGAACCAGAAAAGTACTTTTCGAAATTCTGCTGCGAAGTATTTGTACTATTGAGGTTATTCAAATAGACCACGATTCTCTTAAACATTGCGGCTTCAGAAACAGGAATTGGGCGCTATGCAAAACATACTTTTGTTAAATTTAAAGTGCAGGCATTCCCAGCATGTTTTTCTTGTGGGATTTATTGTTTTTCTTGCACGTAATCGAGAAACACGTATAAAGAGGCACACACGTGTTTTAAATATCTACTGCGTTCTGGAAGCAAATTTTTTAAATCATTTGGCACATGCCTTGTTTTCTTAGAACAATATGGAAACAAACAACATATGTTATTTTCCCTTCCGTACAAGTTATGTCGTTTAAAAAAAATACCCCTGCTGGCACACTTATTAAAGAACAATTAAATAACATTTACTGGCAAAAGACCACGAAAAACACGCCTCACAATTCTCTCTTTTTATGTCCAAAGGTTGTTGGCAAATTAAATTAATTGTATGACCCACCTTCGCAAAGAAGTTCTGGCCAGATTTTAACAGTGATGTAGGTCGACAGGACTTGTTTCACAAGAAAGGCGTGGTCCTTTACAATGTTATGTTGACTGACAGTAGGTCAAATCAAAAGATAGCATTTATTTAAAATCTTCTTTTCTTTCTAATGTCGGGTATTTTGTCGGTATTTTTAATGCTCTATTCGTAGCTCTTTTATAACTTGTTATACGAAATCGGGTTATCATTGCTTTTTGATCTTAGCGCCGTGCTAAAAGCCCAATGATACTGTACGTTAAGTGCACGTGTCTACTAGTTTATCCTGGAATTTTATGGAAAGAACTCGCCCCCGCGTACAGGGTATTTGCATCGGTCTTTGTTCTGTTAAATGCAGGTAACGTTCATGAAACCAGCCATCTTTAGGCTAAAAAACAGTTGCAAGCACCCATGTAAATGTGTTAACCTTGCTTGAAACAAAGAAAAACATTCAAACTTGCTACCATCTTTTTATTGTGGCGCGTGTTTGGGGGATTGAAGTTAGAATTTTCTCGCCTACCAGAAATTGCGCAAACTCTATTGTGTTGAGAACTCAGCTGGGGTGAGCTATGCGGGAGACACACGTCTTTATTGCAAAGCAAAAAAAATTGACTCAAAATGCACGCAACAATGATTGCAGCATTAGAATTTCAAGCACAGGTTAGATTACGAAATATTGCAGAATGTTTCTTCACTCTAAGAGTTACGTGTTAAAAACATAATCTGATGAATGCTGAAGTACACATATTTGGAAAAAGACTACTCGCCATGTTTCGAGTCTTTATTGTCTCTTAGCTTGTGCATGCGGTGTGGTATCCTAACGGAAATAGAGTAGATTAAGGAAATCAACTCAATATTTGAAATTTCCGTTTTTATAAGCTGTATAACCAGTTAAACCTTTCGGTGGCTCGTTTGGTGCGCTTGTTAATTGGTAATGGAAAATAAAGGACCGTTCCTGGACCTACTAGCGTGTAGTTATTAGCTTTAGGCCCTTGACGATCGACCCATTTTCCACATTTATTACTTGATGGATGGCGGAAAAGAGCAAAGAGTTAAATAACATTCGGATCACAAGTAGCCAAGAAAGACACCGTTATATCAACAGAATTTTCCGGAATGACTGATATGCGAATTACCCCAGTTGGCGCTTCCGAAACTCTTTTACATTCATCGTTTTACATACATCGTTTCGGCAAATGGAAACCTCATTTCGGCTTTTCACTAAGAGAACATAAATATTCCAGTCAAAACAAGGACTGTTCCGGTTGGTTTGTGGAAAACCCTGTTCTGATCGGTTTGTGGTATGACATCGTCCTATGTTTTTCTATCGATATTTTGACCCCCAGGGGCTCTCAGATGTTTTATACGGGAAGGCTGCAACTCACGGTCCAAACCTTTACCCTTTTATATACCATTTTTGACAGAAAAGGTAACCTTTTCATATATCTTTGATAGAAAAAGTACTCCTTTCACAGAAGGGTTCTGCATCTCTTTTCTTAAAATCTCTAAATATATTCTCTAAATAACTGTTTACTTACCCTTTTCTATATACTTCAACGCGTGAAAACCCTATTCTTTTATTTACCTTATTGTTACTTATTTTCGGAGGACTAATTTTCGCGATTTTCGCGATTTTTAAAAAATCGCGAAATTAAAGACCCGCAAAAAAAGGTTCTCGCGAAAATAAGTAACAACGGTAATTGAACGACGCGAACTTTAACACCCTTCAATATAATTCGCTAAAATTAATCAACGTTACGGTCAGTTTACAACATATAATATTGGTACAGTCGACAAACTAGTTCTACTTTGTTACTATGGAAGATTTTAAACTGTTTTAAGTTTCTTTTTGTTATATGGTTTTGTTCAGTGTCATTGGAAACCATTGCTGTGGAAAATTAAAATAAGTTGTATTAATTTTGAGACTTACTGTTTGTTAATACAGACCAGTATTTTGACAGTTTTCGCGATATTTAGTTCCTTTAATGTATTTTTTTTTTGGCCAAATCGAGAAATTTAAGTCCCACCAAATATGCCCATTCCATTTTCGGGAAATTAAGTTACCGCGAAAGTAAGAAACAACATGATTCCTACAGCTACCCCTTTCGGGCACAGCCTCCCCTATGTTCCAGCTATAGGGAGTACTCCCATCCCATCCCGGGATTTGACCCTGCTGTCTGCAGTTTACGTCGTTTATCGTACCTTATTTATGGTGCTAACACATATTTGCAACAAGTCAGTGTAAGAAATCTAAAGAGCCGGTGAAAGTTTGAAATGAATAAAACAGACACACACTTTTACAAAAGGTTAACGCGAAATAACAAATCGTTCGCAATGTTTTCTTTTTTATTTACTTTCTTCTTCTCTTGCCCTTCTCCTCTTTTTTACTTACATTAACCATAATCCAGCACATTACTTTTCTCCTTCATAGCAAAGTGGCTCCTCCTTGCCTTTTACGACTTTTACCTACTTTTCTCTTTTCTTGGTACCATTGCTTTTTTCACGCTAATTAGGTAGTGCCGTGCTGAAATTGCTTGGTCGTGGTGCTGTAAAAATTGAGGGATACGCGTGTAGATTAAGGTTCTGTGTATGAATCAGTGTAAAAAAAACTTAGAAGTTCAACCGTGATCTGTCAACGGATTAAAAACAATATGCTAATCTTCTTGTTTCCCGGCTTTTGCTTGCAAGCCCTTTCCTTGAAACCGACACATTATGCCTTCACTCTGCCATTGAACCTCGCATACCAGAATTAGAAAAACGATTTCACACAGTAAATCACTCGCCTCGTTTTTAAATAAAGATCTCGGTGCCACGGTAGTCGTAGATTCTCTTGGACAGAGAATTTGCGTCAAAAATATAATTTTTCTTATGTTTTTAAACGGTATTCGTGGAAATAATTGAAACTTTTTCGCCGGTTTAGTGACAGCGCTATTGCCTCCCTTGTCAGTACTTCGGCTAGTTGCGTTCGTCTGGTTTACTTGAATTAGAAAACAAAGTTTAATCAGTTTTATCCTCTCTATTTTAAATGGTTATTTAGATTAGCGCAGTTAATCGCGAATTTGCAACAAAAATTAATTAAAGCGTATTCTGTGAATATTCTACCGAAGGCTTCTTAGTGATGAGAAGTTGGAACCTTTAACCCGTTTTGTTTATAAGAAGCTTAGTCCTTCACAAAAGAAAAGATTGTTAGGAAAATATGGCTATATTTTTGGAACTAATTACACCCGCGAACATCTTGTAAAAGTGCCGACAAACTATTGAGAACACTGTAAAATGATTAGTTCAACGAATAATGCACATTAGAGTGTTTTCAAAATCTAAACCTCTTATTCTTCAAAGGCGCTCTTTTAACTTGTTATTTTTAGTATCAGCCGATGATAAATCTTCATGCATGCTTAGGGTCACATATCGAGACACGGTGATCAGCGCGGCCCGACGACCGGCAGAGTATGTTTCTCAAAATGTATGATACTTTGCAATTAAAACATATTTTGTCCTTTTCGAGGCTAAGGTTGACAACAGACTTTTAAACATTGTAAACTTGACTTGAATAACTCTCATATTTGGCTTTCTCTTTCATACATTAATCGTTTACATTCTGCGACAGGACCAATGGGGAAAAGTGTTTTACAGGGTTTCGATAAATGTCAGTGGATGAGTTTGCAGGAAAAGGGTGAATATGGACAATAAATGCACAGTCAATTTACGATTAAAGAATGTATGTACTTCGAATTGTTACGTAACAGACAAGAAGAAGTTAATTAAACGATCAAGTTCGAGTTATGCTTAGTCAAAACATCTCAAAGATGCCGCATCGGATTTTCTATTTACAAAAACAAAGCGCGAGCGGAGATTATGCTTTTAAAACGACCGCCCACTCATTTTTAATGTGTTATTTACAGGATTCCAGTTTTGGCAAAAAATTTGAACTCGCTGCCCCTGCATTCTCGGACAGATTAAAGGCGCTCTTAGCACGATACGAAAAGTTTGATGTCATAGCATTCCTCCTGCTACGCAGTTGTGCCAATTCCTTTTAGTTAAGAGAACGCTATCATTCACCAGCAGAGTTTTTCTAAAGCTTGTGGTCACATTTTCCCATCTCTGAAGCATGAAGATCTCAGGTTTACTCGCTTTTCTAGCTGTAGCAGCTTGCTTTGTGTGTTCATGCAAAGGAACCAAGTACTCTTTGCTGCAACCGCATGTCTTGAAGAACATGAACCGAGTTTTGGTCAGTGAACGCATGGTCTTTATTCAAGACTTTCAGAAGTTTTGCCGCTCATATCAAAAAGGTATGCCGCCCTACCATTGTTTTGCCCCTAATAGTTTACACAAGAAACGGTTTTCAAGAAAGTATTGTACAAAGTAAGCAATTTTTAAAAGGGACAATGTCACCAGTTTCACTTCAAAAACTCAAGGACCTAAATACATATAGAAACTACGAATAGTGGTCCAATTTTTTAAAACATCACCGTGCAAACAAGTGATATTATTGTGATGCCATCAGGAACTTTAGATCTCAACTTGAAAAGGTCAGGCTGATTTTTTCAAGGTTTGTCCCAATTGTGGACTGGAAAAACACCTCAAAATTATTATGGCTCCCTTCTTCCTTCAACAACAATTAACTTTATATCTCCATCTTGATGTACTGCTAGGTGCATTTTATGTAAGAGAAGACCTATTCGCCAATTTTAGTACTTTTTACCGAAAAGCATTAAAAACCCCGTGACAGTTGTACCTTTAAATCATCTGGGGTTAATGAAAGTTCCGTTAATTGCAAAATGTATTCCGGGCACAAAAGATAACAGTTTTTATTTCAAACCCGAGTTTCAGAGAAGGTCAATTAATCCACATTTATACAGCAAAACTCTCCGCAATCCAAGTCCACTGAATTTTTTCATTGGGACAGGTCACATTTTCTTTTACCCGACGTGAACAAATAAAAGTATTAGTGATGTTTTAAAATTCTTTCAAAACGCTGTCGAAAATGCCAACCATGAGAATAACAAATTCGAACTTTTCACGATTTTCGGAATTCCTTATGAAAACAAACTCGATTTTTCCTAACTGTAGGGCGTTCGGGAGTTTTGCAAAAACAGCACGAAAAAAATAATCAACTAATTATAAATCAACTAATAATAGAATAAAAAAAAATAATCTTTTTTTAGAAAAAATGGTGTTCATGTCTTCGGAAAAATCAAGAACGTTGATCGAAATGTGAACTTAACTTAAGAACTTAAGTCCAGCTATCCAACTTTAAGTAATATATCGAACACGAGAGACAGTGTTTCATCGGGATATCCAAACACCGAAAAGAGAGTTGAAAATACGACGTGCGTATATCTATGCTAATTAAGAGTGGGTATACAAACCTCCTTCACGGTTATGATTTTCTTTGTTTTACCTTGGTGAATAATTAATGAGTTTGAAAATAAACTTCCGAAATCTATTGCTGTTCTCGCAAAGTTTGTTGATCAAGTAACATATCAGCCATTTAAAAATTTGGGAATCTTAGCCACCATGATTTTAGCGGCAATGGTTACAGTTTATACTCCATATCATCTTTTACTTCATCAGTTCAAACAAGGATCGGTTAAAATGTCACGTTTCCAAAAGCGTATTGGTCTTAAATGCGGCACATGGTGACATCACTAAATTCTTGGACTGAACTAACATACAAAAAAGATGAAAAAAAAAATCTTTGTAAGTTTGCTCTGGAAACAACGTACACCGGAACCGACGGGAGATGCGAATGATCTTCAGACTGGACACTGTGCGACCACGCGGAATAAATATTAACTTCGCATTCATTTAAACTACACGCGCGGCTCTTTGCGTGCGCGCTGGGCTTTGAATGTTATTTTAATTTTTAATGCTAGTTTTGTCGCTTTTTTTGGGCAACGTTATTTACCACCGAAGAAGGGCTATTGTCCGAAACGTTTGGTTTCTTTTTTAAAAATCCTTTTTGGCACTTTCCATCCTCTTTATTATTTCACTTGTAATTTTCTAGTGCCTCGCAGTACGGCATTTGAAACTTTTCTTCTTATTATCGATGTACGAAAAAGTTCGTTTCGTACAGTGGCCAATGAAAACAAATAATGTTTGGAGAATCAGACGGAATGGTTTGAGACTGCAGTAATATTAAACTCTTATTACAAATAGCAAACAACGAATCAGTACCAGCGAAAGAAGCAAGAGGTTGGAATCACACAAAAATAAACAATAACAACAAGAGGTCTTTACAACAAAAATTTTTCGGAAACTATGGACCTACAATCTTGGAGAAAAACTGTTGAGTCAAATCCAAATTAGCTTCCAGAAAACAATATCAACCCTACATTCCCCTCAAAAACTGTTGTTTTCCCCTCCCCTCGTTCAATGTTGCTTAAAGTCTTCAGCAAATTTAGTATAAAGCGCATGTCGAATCGGAAAGGGAGAGAGGATTTTTTAAGGTTCTAACTATGTTCAAACATGGGGAAAGGTATTTTTTCATGAATTAGTACAATTGTCTCAACAGTTTTGTCCAAGATTGTAGCGATAACTATTTTTCATTAACATTTTACAGAACGATGGCTTAACTTGACAGAGGTTGTTTGTTTTGGTTCACGAGGCAACAAATTTGCAGCTGTTGGGATACCAATGGAAGGCTTTCTGATGTCAATCAAGTTGGTGCACGTGACTGGACACGCGTCATGTGACAGCAGCTCGCCCCAGTACAACGAAAAGTGGGGTTGCTCACGAAGTCATCCCGTGCACGGTGGAATGCCGTTCAACGTCGTCATAACAACTGGAAAAAATAATGGCATTCTCTACCCGAAGGAACTGTCTTTGAAAAGTAAAAAAGAATCCCTCTGGTACGACATACCGGAAGTGGAACCCGACTCACCGGAACTAATCTTTGGAGATTCGTCATATCCACACTACGTTACTTCCGGCCAGGAGTTACGCGTGTGGTTCGGAGACGATCTGGTGAGTTCTGGCGGGAAGAACAACAAAGGAAAAGTCTGCATAACCGTGCAGGGCTGGTACATGCATTGAAAAATGGAGCCCTGGTGACGTCACGTGACATGGCACATGGCCTAATGCAATCTATGTGAAGCAGTTTTTTTTTTCACAAGAAAGGTTGTTTTTAGAACATCTTTTCTGCAAATTTGACAGGGTTTTTGTATAAAAGCAATGAATTTCCAGTCTAATAGAGTTAAAGTAATTACAGTATTATTTTGTTGGAAACAATTTTGTGTTTTCGCAATGATCTCACTTTGCATTACAGCTGAACTCTGCTGGTGATTTGCCTCCTTATTTTGAAGAAGTTTGTAGACTTGTAAGAAAATAAAACTGTCGGCGTACAGTTGAATCTGAAAGTTAATTTTAAGTAGTAGTTTAAAAAGTATGCCATATGAAGCTATATGATAACATGGCAATCAGCGATGTTTAGTGTGTGAAGAAATGCAAGAATTCTTTATAAATAAGCTTTATTCAGAGTTAATTGTTTTTTGGTACTTGTAAAAAACCGTAGTTTGCTAATTTTTTAGACATTTTCTTTTGCACGGATGAACTTCTTGTGTAATTCATATAATCGAGATTTGACAGTAAAGGACTATGCTAAAAAGGCAATTTTACATCCTAGCTTATCCGAGTTGATTTCTATCGTTTTTATCAGCGCCGATCCACTAACTGCGGCTGCAAGGAGTAATTAATAAACCAATTAGAACTCAAAGCACAAGCACGTGACAGATGACAAGCGCGGGAATAATTGCGTGAGCCAAATCTTGACGGGGTTTAGCTTTACGTCTGATGATTGGCTAAAAAGACAATGTCTTCCCTCGGATTGGTTAGGCACTTTCACGGCAATACCAAAGAAACACATGCTTTATACTTTTGTCAGCGAGATTGTCTTTCATATTTCCTGTACAAGACCGGCACAGATATAGCCGCGCTTATAAACATACATCCGCTCGTGGACGTCTCAATTATTCTGCATTCTTTGGTCTGTTACCATCACCGAGATTTTGACAATGACAGACTTGTCTTCTCTTTGTTTGGAAAAAGTAGGAGTATTGACACAGTCTGTGGCGTCACTTAAAGGAATGAAAATTAAAAAAGAAGATGAAATTGAGAGCGTTTGGTACCGAGACTATCAAGTGCTCGTCAGAAAAACTGAATGTTGTCTAGTTTTTCAAAACTAAAAAAATACAGTTTTGTGTCTCGAATAAATGAAAATTGAGATAGTTGTGTGGTAAACAGTATTCAAAGCGATGTTTAGAGAGTCAAACGACCATAATTAAAACAAAAACTTAGTCAAGCCCATGACTCCAGGGCATGCTGTCATCCCCTCATTCAAATTTAGTCATCAATCTTTCCATCGTTTTGTTCCTTTTCTTTTTCATCTGACAATTAAATCGACGTGGGTTTCGGCAAACGTGATAATTAATTGTCCACCCGATAAAATGGCATTCAGATTGGGTAATACCGGTAGCCTGATGTCTTTTCACAATGCATAAGAGATATCTGAAGATTTTGTCGCTAATTTATAGATTTATAAATGTAAATTTGGAGGGCATTTTACCAGCAAACCACTACACGTTGGGGCCACAAAGAGCTTTAAAAAAAATTCTTAAGGCTATTTTGAAAACAGAAAACTGATTTTTTGCCGCAATTTTTTTTCTTAAATTGTCAGCAACTGCATGTAAAATGGAAAAACAAAACGAAAAAGGGAAACCGAGACTTCAATTGCGTCCTCTTTCAAAGAGCAGACGACAAAATTTTTTTCTCATTTGTGGAAGTTGTAATGTTGTTTCCATAGCAGAGAATGCACCCATTGAAGGGCAAGCTTGCTTAGATAACACAGATATGGAGAGCGAACAGAGTTTTATTGCAGTTCGTGAAGCCCAGAATAACGCCATTTGTACGCCAGATCATGTGGAAAAATCAGATCAGAAAAGATTGGATTTTAAAGATCTAGACAAACTTCAGAGCTTGAAAAACGGAAAAGTTGCTCGTCACGGGCAGACGATGGAAAGATATGAAAGTATCAAAAAGGTATGTTGGAGCGGAAGCGATGATGATGACGATTTCAACGAAGTTGATGGTCAGAGTTGCATCGACAGTTTCCCTGAACAAAACTGCTCAGAACCACCACAAAACGAATTCGAGCAAAAGACATTTTCTTCTAGAGAAACGCCTTCACAATTGCATGAAGCTGGGGCGTGGGAGGACGGTGAAGACGCGCGAAAAAGCCGACCAAATCTCATAAGAAAACGGATCGCCTCCTCGGTAGAGCCCTCGCAAAGTCAAGCGCAACTTCTCGTTGAAAATAAACCTCCATCCCTCTCCACACTTCTCACGGAAGATTTCACGCCCAACGACAAACAAACTTCTAACACGTCAGAGAGTAAAAGTAACGAGGCTGTGGTAAGGCCTGCTTGGGTTGAAAAAGAGCCAAGAGCGACAAGTACATCTGCTAATCGCTGGAAGCGCCTGGCGGGTCTTAAATTCAAAATGAACAGAGTCGAAGGCAAGAGAATGGAGCGAGACGATGCCACGGTACACGAAGAATACGAAATGATGATGGAGAATTTGAAACTGTATGGGGTTTTATGACGAGATTTGTGAGCTATTTTAAATTGGTCGATAACCGATTTTGTACATCGTACCGAATTCAACTCCTCGGGTGTTAATGTAAATATCTAACTAAGCAACCATAAAGGGGTTAGATCGCGATTGACTCTGAGCTCTATAACTTTAAGTTAGCAGGGCAAAAGTCTTGGCAAAATCACGGCCATATAACAAACAAAAGTGATTTCCGAGCATAATGAATGACATTTTTATACAAACTAATAAGCTTCAAAGCAGTCGGGTTAAGCCATGCCAAATGCAATCCGTTTTAATCTTCTCCAGTTTTGTCCATTCATGCCCCTTTGGCCTTTTCTGTTTTTCCTTCGAGTTCTACTTTCTTTGAACATCTAAAAGCAGAAAAAACCCTAATTTGTGGAGGGAAATCACTGCTATTAATATAGATTTTTTTCAATACGCGCGGAAACGACTTGAAAAGTTTAGCCTCAATTTTTCAAGTTGCAATTCATTTCCATCCTAGCCATCCGCAGCCAAAGACGTTTGTAAGCAGTTTCAGTTCTCTAACATAGCAATTGCTAATTAAGATGGACCATTATTTTCAGGTTTCCTATGACACAAATATATATTTTGGCTGTTGAAAAATCTGTTAAAATCTGTGACAAAGCCCCTGTTATATTAAACATAGCCACTTCAATAAAGCGAATTTAATTTTTTTCTTTCTACATTGCCAGAATGTAAGGAAAATCTCCAAACAAATGAAAACATGCGGCGAGATTTTAAAATCTCCTCTGAAAAACAGGAGTTAAACGACACGGATATGAGAATGATATTCTTTTATTCCAGTAAGACTACTAAACATCTATTTACAAGAATTGCCGTGAAAAACCTGTACATATAACTTAGTTCTGTACAAAAATAATTAGAGCGTCAAAACAGCATTATACTGTGTCTTCCAAATCGGAAACACGCAAATGGGAAAAATAAACAAATTAATTATTTGACAAATTCATAATGAGATGTTTTGGACGCCAAGGCGGGCAGATTTGATCCATAAATATATGTTTGTTTTGTGTGTGTACGATTTAGAGATATTTTGGATGTTTATACTTAATGGCTACAATTTAAAGCTATCACTTTTTCTTTCCCTTGGAGGGAGTCTTTCTCCCTCCCTTGGCTGTAGAAGCGCTCTTTCGACTTTTACTCGGCGATGGCGACCGTTCTCGTTCTTTAGCTGCCTCGGCCGCTTGTTCCTCCTCTTTCTGTTTTTCCGCCTCTAAGAATTTCTGTCTGTAAGCTTCTCGTCTCTGGTTCACTTCGCTTCGCCATTTATCCGAAGCGGCCTGGCAAAGGAAAGAGAGTAGGAGTGTGAGAAGGAGGAAGGGGGTAGGGGGGGGGGGTAAGAAGGGAAAGTGCAAATGGGAGCGACAGAGGAAAGAACGGAGGGAAGGAGGGATGGGGAGAGGAAGGAGAGGAAGGGAGGAGTGAGGGATGAGGTAATGAAGGAGAGAGAGAATGAGAGGGTAGAGAAGGCAGGCAGGCAGGAAGGAAGAAGCTGAGACGGAAAGCGGGAGAGATGGAGTTAGGAAGCAATCAGGTGTGCGAGGAGGGAGGAGCGGGAAAGAAGGAAGGTGAAAATGGGAGCGACAGAGAAAAGGAGGGAGGAAGGAAGGAAAAGATGGAGAAAGGAGAGAGAGAGAAGGCAGGAGGGAGGAAGGGATATTTAACAATTATTCCACGAGCGCGCGTTGGATATGAGATGGTGGATTGCCAACGAGGCGCGAGTGCCGAGTAGCTATAACGATCCATATCCAACAGGCGCGAGTGGAATAATTGTTTTATTAAAAACGCCCAAAAAATTGCAATATTTGAGACCCCCAGATGTTTTCGTTGACGCGTTTTTGCAACCAATTTGTGGTCAATGGTATATGAGCTCATATTCCATTGCCTGTTAACCAATCAAAAGCAGGAATTGCAATATACCATTGCTAGTTGTTAATAAAAGGAGTATACCGTTCCAGGCATTACCTGCAGTTCTTCAGCTTCCTGTAACTGCCTTTCTTTAGCAGCATTTCTGTCCAGTCTGTCCTGCTCTCTCCTGTTCTCCACCTCTTTACGCTGAGCTTTAAAAGCGCGCGCCACTTCTCGTCGCTCCAGAAGTCGTCGCTCAACTTCTTCCTCGTCTAACAGCACAGGAATACCACCTCGTGATCTGGGAACGAAACAGCGGGAAAACGTTTTATACTTCAATAGGATTTTGAGGGTTGTGTCTTCATATTTCGTATGGTCACGAAATAATTAATTAGCCTCCTTCGCCGCACAATTGCGGTAACATTGCGTGACAAGCCAGAAGACCTGCCTGTCAATAGGAAAAGAGCGCCTATTCCTCCTGCCTATTGGAAAGACTGAGTCACGCTATTTAGGGGATTTTGTCACGCTAGGTCACGCTGTTTTAGGTTGACAATTTCGTGACATACAACCTGTTCTTAATTAAAATCGAATGAAACTTCAACAAAAAGAAAATACTAGGAAGCGAAAATGTGTGGAGAGTGGATAACCTAAACCTGAGTTTTGCTAAAAAAACACACACGCAGATTTGTGAAACAAATATTACGGTCTTACCTGATGGTCTTGGGTTGAGAGAGTGGCTGCAGGATCTGATCTGGTTCCTTAGGGGGTGGTACTAGAGTTAACTCTCCCTGGTCTGCCTCCGATTGCACTGGTGACGTCACCGTGACTGTAACAAGACAAAGAACGTGAAACTTTGGAGTTGCACAGAGAAGCACTGCAAGGGTAAAATCTCTTGCTCAGGAGTATAACTCAACGACACAGTCAGCAGGGTTCGGACTTTCGAACTGCCAATCTTGAAATATGAACTTGAGCACAGACTTGCACTGGGGGGGGGGGGGGGGGGGGCATTGCACCTTATACACGCAAGTTGGCAAATAAAAGCCATTTCAATGCTAGGGAATGGCTCAGTGATGATGAATTCAATGCAGAAACACTGAATTCCAAAAAGTCATCGTCTGCATCGAATTGGCTATATCAACGAAGGACTTGTAATCAACATGCTTTGACTTGCGTTGGCTGGTGAAACGATGAAAAACCCTACGTCAACTTGCATACCAATTTCATCTCAATCAAACTGAACGCAAGTCATCGCAACCAAGCAAAAGCGCGAGCAAGTACGTCCTTGCCAAAAGAAAACTCACGTTGACACAAGCTGGGAGCTTAGATGCTACTTGAGACTTCGTTTAGCTAGAACTTAAGACCACGAAAACTCCATACAGTCGGCGAATTAAATAAAATCTCCCAACTCATCTACTTACGTATTTCGCTGGAAGAAATGTCCTTCTCTTCGGGTTGTTCCTCGTCGCCGTTTTCTTCCTCGATGGCGTCTTTGTCAACTTTTACCATATGCTCGTTTAAGAACTTCTGACGGCTTTGTTGAGCCTTCGAGTAAAACAGGGCACATTGTCAGAATAAAAGGCAAGGGCTACCTTCCACAGACAAAGGGAGGTCACCTAGTCAGTGGACAAACTTTTTTTATCCTTATGTGTTCCTTCCTTTATTTTAAGCCGGTTTTAAAGCTGTTTTCATTTTTTTGGGTTGGGTTTTTTTTTTTTTTTTTTTTTTTTTTTTATTTCTTTGTTTTTTTTTTTTTTTTTTTTTTTTTTTTTTAAATTTTTTTGGGTTTGAGCGACATCACCATGAAACTGCAAAACGAAACTGCTAGCAAGCACTACCTCATATGGAATAGCTGTCTTACCTTAGCGGCTCTTCCCGGTTCAGCGGCTCCCCACGCTAGCTTCATGGCCTTTATTTCATCCTGTCTTTCTGTGTCTTTCTTTACCTCGATCTCTTCCTACAAAACAAAGAGACCGTCATTAGCAAATTCCCACGGGAAAAAAAATAAGAAACTCCACAAAATCGGTTTTCCCGTGACTATCGAAAGTATATTTGTGTGCTTGACCTATACCGAGCGACTTGACTGGTTTAAACAAGTGGTACAACTTGCTCTAACCAATCGGAGCAGGCATACTGTTTTTTAACCAATCAGAAACAAAACCAGTAGCACGCTTCTTGACTTCGCTTACGCGTTTTCCCGCTTGGAGCTTGTTAACTGTTTTCCGCGCTTGGCGCTGGTTGACTGTTTTCCCGCGCTTTTTACTAGATGACTGTTTTTCCGCGCTTGGCACTGGTTGACTGTTTCCCCGCCCTTAGCACTGCATGACTGTTTTCCCGCGCTTGGTACTAGTTGACTGTTTTCCCGCGCTTAGCACCGGAAGCATTTTTAGCTTGTTCCAATTGGTCCATTGCTTTGGTTCATTGCGTTACCTGCGTTTGCTGTAAATATTTTGGTTTAGCTTTTTGACAGTCATTAGAAAATCATTCTATTCCTATGCACAACACGGCGTGTCTTCAAAACACTAAAAAATGCGTCGAAGACGTCAAAGCTATAAAAGTGTTCATCCTTAAGATTAGGAATCGTACTGGTAATCTTAAAGCACAAGGAAACAGACAAGACTTACCGCATTCGCATCAGACACGATCCTAAGAGTCCAGTTAGGTTTGCTGGAGTCAAATTGTTGCTGCTTAAAAACAAATAAAAGAGGTAAAACTAAGAGGATGAGTTGTATCTTATGTCCGCTAACATGTACAAGCCCACACGAGTGCAATTCAAAATGTGACGATTTTTTAATACAAAGCTGTCCTTTACTTTCAAGAACGTTCCTATTCATCCAGAAAATATCAAAAACAATTAAACTTATGTATCTGAACATTAAAACTGACTCAATTTTCCATGAAAATTATCAGCACAGTACCTCAGACAACACGACCAACATAAAATAACCGTTAAAAGCTCAAAACAACCTTTAGTTGATTACCTACTAGTAGTTGATAAAGGTAAATTACGAATTTCGAAAAGATGACGTTTCGACCGTAAGCCCTTCGCCGCCGAGCGTTCCCGCTTTTTGTGCTCCGACAGGGCTAAAGGCCCGGTAATAATACGGGCAACATT
Organism: Oculina patagonica; assembly: GCF_052425735.1. Lineage (NCBI taxonomy): Eukaryota > Metazoa > Cnidaria > Anthozoa > Scleractinia > Oculinidae > Oculina > Oculina patagonica. The sequence continues at coordinate 10,374,749 of NC_135763.1, forward strand.
TTTGTTCAACTTGTCTCGCAACATTGTTGCATTGCAAGTTGAACGAGTTGTTGCCCGTATTACTACCGCGCGCTCAACTTGTCTCGCAACAAATTTCAAAGTTGCAAGTTGCAGCAACATGTTGCACAAAGTAGAACCGAGTTCTACTTTTTGCAACAATTTTTTCAACTTGCAACACCAAAATTTGTTGCGAGACAAGTTGAGCGCGCGGTAGTAATACGGGCAACAACTCGTTCAACTTGCAATGCAACAATGTTGCGAGACAAGTTGAACAAAAATGTTGCCCGTATTACCGGGCCTTTAACGCTCAAAACATCAGCTTTTCAAAACTCGCTACGGCGGTTAAATTACCTTTATTAACTTCTTGTTGATACTCAACTATTGTAAATGTTTCACTTGCCCACCGACCGACGAAGCACAACAGTTTCTTTACAAACTAATCACTTTGTAAAATAACCCTTACCTGCGAAGAGGGTCTTGATCCAGCTTGTCCTTTGCTTGACCGACTCTCTTTACCCTCTTTACTTTTCTTGCCTTTGGACACACTTGCCGATAGCTTGTCACCTCGAGGAGCACTTTCTGCGGGAGCTAAACAACAAAGTTACAAAACGTTAACACTAGCTACTATGTGATTTTCAGTGGGAAGATAAAAAATATTTTTTAGCAGGCTGTTTACTCTTTCTTTTCCTTTTTTCCTATTTTAGACTGATCATTTCACCGTCAAGATTCCTTCCCCAGGTTCAACTTAAAAGAAAAGTTTACAAGGTAAATTTAAAAAATATTGAAAAAAAATCCAGCGTGAAATTAAATGCTGCTCAATAGCTTTCATTTGAATGGTCATACACTAGGGTTTCATCCACAGACTTAAAAGTTAGAACCACCTTATCAGACAGCATAATAAACAGTACCACATGTAAGTACTGCTCAATTGCTGGTTTTACTGTCACGCAATCAAAAAATAAATTCGAAACCATTCAACTACAGAAGCGATGAATTTCAAATATTATAGATGATAATAGATAAACAATTTCTCCAAGTTTCAGGTCTGTGCGGTGTACCGTTCACGAGTTATTTTCCGAACCTTTCCACGCAAATTTATAAAGCTTAGTATGGAGCCTCCATGACTGTGTCCTGCTGAGGGACACAGTAATGGCCGCCGTGATGTCAGAGAAACCATCTGGAACTCAATTCTGTTTACAACAGCGGCCATCCTTGGCTTAAGAGCTAGTACACTTTCACATAAACACCACTTATTATATCTGAAATGTTCATTCTGCACAAAATGGAAAGGAAAGGCCTTTTTTCAAACAAAACAGCTTTGTCACGGCACTCAGCTTGATGTCACATACGACGGAGAACTCAAATATTCAAAATGCTCTGTTTTAAAAACGAATGACACTATCGATCTGGAAATTTGCAAAAATATATATTTTTAGTTTATCTTTCGCCTAATGACAACAAAAATTTAGCAGGCCTAGTGAATTTTGATTTCAGAATTTTATGACGTAACATGAAAACCAAGAATAGCTTTCATTTGAATGGTCACACACTTGGGCATCGCTTCATCCAGACTTAAAAGTAAGAACCACCTTGACCAGCTTAGTTAACAGCACCACTTAAAGGTACTGCTCAATGGTTGTACAGTGCCACATAAAGCTGACACATTCAGTGATAGAAACAGATAAATTACCTTCTATGTCCAGTCGATCCAGGCTCTTGAGCATGGCTACGAACTCCCAGGCACTCTTGGACAAGGGCCAACTGTCGCGCAAGACCTGGGCCTGAATAATGTACTTGTGTATCTAAAACATCAAGAAGAACAATGAGTCAAAATTGGAAATCGTGCTGAAATGCACTGGACACACGGCAGTTTTAGGAAATTCGTGAAGGTGCGCAGAGATGCAAGGTATATCTGAGAGCATTGGTGCTCAGTTTCTCGTAAGAAAGAGAGACAGTGACAGTGTTTATGATGTGAGGTTGTCAAAAAAATTAAAGTGTTTGTGAATGAGAGATTTCAACCTATGACCACTGAAACCAATTTCCTATTCCACTACTGACTAAACTAGAGCAGTTTTCAATTGAGTGTCGTAAAACCAAAACCAAAGTTATTACTCTGGCCAATCACAAAGGACACAGACAATTTAGTAAACCAATCAAAACTCGAAGCAAATACATGTAGCTGACACGAAGCGCGGGAAAACGTGCGTGAGCGAGTCACGATTGGTTTTGGTTTTACTCCTGATTGGCTAAGAAAGTTGCGCGAGATTTTTAAGCCAATCACTAAGCGTAGTAATGCAAAACCAATGCAAACGCAATTTACTTTCGACACTCAAGTGAAAACCGCTATAAAAGCTCAAAAGGAAGCAATTCATTGGAGGAACAAACGGCATTTCATGGGAAATAAAGAGTAGACGTAAAATGACCAAACTAGTTATAAGCTGGCCGCGTACAGTTTATATGTACAACAAACCTTGACTTCCGGTTCTGTGTCGACTTCAGTCTCCTCGTCTTCTTTATCTTCTGAATCATCGCAGAGAAGAGGACGGGAACCTTTCTGCTAAAGAAAGCTAAACAGTTAATTTTCCCATAACTTAAAGTGCACAGATGTGCTAATTGCAAGATTAATCCACATAAGTCTTAATTTATACCTTAGTCCATTCACCGGTAGAAATAAAGATCTGCTGCTCATATGTTATCCAAGTTCACGATATAATTTAGACCCCTGTGAATGTTTTTTCACGCACGGTTTATGAAAAGTACGTGACACTCGCACGATGTGACTCAGTAGCTTATGTGACTTAGCGTGGCTAAGTAGCGCGCACCAAACAGCTACATGTCGCGTCAATAGCTAACATAGTATCACGTACGATACGCACACAACATTGGTACCAGGTCACTCACCGATGATCCTGGCCGGGAGGAGTTACTGGATTCCTTGCCACTCTTCTTTCCACCCTTGCCCTGCACAGGCGATGCTACTGCTTTACGGCTGCCCGATGGAGGCCTTTTGGCCGAACGGGGGTGGGACGAGGTAGGAGGTCGAGAGCCTGGAAACAAAAACAATATGGTTCAATCTCATCCCTTGTCTGAAATTCAGCCGTCCTCTCGACCCAACCCCCCGCGCCCCTTCGTTGGGGGGTTGGGTCGAGAGGACGGCTGAATTTCAGATTATCTCATCCCCAGAGTCTTCTCTGGCATTACTTGAATTTGAAAAGTTGCCATAAAGAGTTGCTTAAAAGAAAAATATGGCGTCTTCTATGTCTAGGTTTTGTACAGTTGAAGACGCTGTTCTTATTACTGCTTTTTCGAATGTTTTTTCTCTTTAGTATATTTTTACTTTCGTCAGATCGTAAGGAACAGGTAAAAAGTTAATGACACGTAACTGGGCAAGGTACACGGGAGGCGGCCTACTCATTTTTACAAAGTAAAATAAAGTTCTCACAAAATGAGTAGAAAGTGCCTTTTTAAAACGGTTCAAAGTTCCATACGTTTCGGGCTCAGCCCTTCATCAATTGAAAGTAAAGATTTTATTTTTAAGCGATGGCGTGACATCGCTTTTATGCCATCGCACGATCGGTTCGTTTTGTCTGTTTGGCCCGATCGAACAGAAATCAAGTTTAACTTAACAAGAAATCGCCGCGTAAAACACAAAAGCAAAATACTTCTGTGCAGTTAGAATGGAAAACTACAATGTATTATTATATATGATGGAATCTATTAGATTGAGTTGGCAGAAATTTCTAATTCTTAAAATACAAAGGGCCGCTGTGAGCAAGAGACCGTTTGACCTTAAAAAGCTTGCTCGCGCGTATCGTATGTCGTTTATCCGTGATATCACACTGCAGTATAACCACAGGCGTCCCAAACTCACGATTCGAGAAATCGATCGAATAAACGATTTATGAAATCATATGAATGATTTATGCGAGCGTATGAATGATTTATGTAAGCGTACGAGTGAGTTATTTTTAGCGCATCGAGTGGGACGTGACTGCTTGAAGTCGCGCGGTGTTGTGTTACAATTTAGACCGTTGGAGATTTGAGCACTCTATAAGACTTTGTATGGAGTTTAAAATAACGCGGAATAAAAGCGCTCGACGAAATAAAATTTTATTTTTTTCAATGAAATAAAGAAAATGTACTCACCTTTCTTGAATCCTGTTGTCCTTTTGGGCTATTTCCTCGTTTTTTGGGGGTTTTCAGGTTCGTCTTATGAAGGGCACGACTAGAACCTGAAAACCCCCCAAAACGATGAAATAGCCCAAAAGGACAACAGGATTCAAGAAAGGTGAGTACATTTTCTTTATTTCATTGAAAAAAATTTACAATTATTTTCTTTATTTCATTGAAAAAAATTTACAATTTTATTTCGTCGAGCGCTTTTATTCCGTGTTATTTTAAACTCCATACAAAGTCTTATAGAGTGCTCAAATCTCCAACGGTCTAAATTATAACACAACACCGCGCGACTTCAAGCAGTCACGTCCCACTCGATGCGCTAAAAATAACTCACTCGTACGCTTACATAAATCATTCATACGCTCGCATAAATCATTCATATGATTTCATAAATCGTCTATTCGATCGATTTCTCGAATCGTGAGTTTGGGACGCCTGTGGTATAACGCAATCTTTGTTGAGACAACATAGGGAAATCTAAATAAATAATAAAAATATAAAATAAAGTATTACTGTTGTTCAATTGAGCAAATCTACGAAGAAAATGTATTATTTGCATCCTTGGTCTGTGAATTCATATTAAACAACTTCATTTATTTAAATTCCATCAGATCCTCGGACTATACTATTTATACAATCACTAACATTGCTTCTTATGTTAAAAAAATGTAAGATGCAGTTGGATAACAGTCATTTCGACACACAAGGTGTCAGCTACTATTATTTACTTTAAGTTTTCCTCAAAATTATGTAAGACCCCTCGTGAAACGCCATCGCTTCTGCATGCATCGCGTGCCAGTTATTACGCTTAGCAAGTCAACATCGTCCCCTTCAAGTGCCACGTCTGGAACTCGCTAGGATACAAACGTACGTCCGATCTTGGACCTTGAGAAATTTCTGTTCTCTCGAAGTTGCCAAATAGCCTGTTTTCTTCCTTCTAGTTGATTGTCTGCCTACAAAGGTGTTGACATTGAATGATGATTAACCTGTCCCGTGACAGTTCAACAGGAAAAGTTGCTGAGACAAACTTCTAGAGCGGTTTTCACTTAAGTGTCGAAAGTTAATTGCGTTTGCTTTGGTTTTGCATTGCTACGCTTAGTGATTGGCTTAAAAATCTCGCGCCACTTTCTCAGCCAATCAGAACTAAAACCAAAACCAATCGTGACTCGCTCGCGCACGTTTTCCTGCGCTTCGTGCCGGCTACATGTATTTGGTTCGAGTTTTGATTGGTTCACTGGATTGTCTGTGTCCTTTGTGATTGGCCAGAGTAATAACTTTGGTTTTGGTTTTACGACACTCAATTGAAAACTGCTCTATGCAGCGTAGCTTGTATTCTCACCTCGTTTTCCCTGTTTTTCGTCTTCATCGCCTGTACGGTCACGGAAGAAAGTGAAAGCGGGAATCACTGCGTGGCTTTTGCCAGTCGTACTACACACCTCCTGTTCGTGATCCAAAATCTGATAAAGAGAAAAAGCACACACTTACTATAAGTTAACTAAAAATCCAATTCAATCATCAGTGAGATCTGTGTGATACAAGTCAACAACAAGCAATGATCAGCTTCTTGGTAGCTAGTTAAAAAACACAGCTGCAAAAGAGGTTCAAGTGTCAATGGTCAATTTCCTATTTGTTAGCATCGTGTCTGAAAGATGAACTTTGATAAAAACAACTAAAATTGAAGTTGGTAAAATTATGCGACACTTCACAACCTTAGCTTTGGCCAGTGATGGAAAGGGGGAAAGCGGGGCGGGGGGTGAAGGGAGAATTACAGTATTCTCGGTCGAAATTTCAATTTCGTCTTAAAGGATTGAGTGTGCCGGCGGTTTTTATGGGATACATTGCCGAACAAAATGGCGTGTCTTATTGGGCCACGAATTTTAAAAAAGCATCGTCAAAGGGCACGTTGTTTTGTGATTGTAAAGTCAGTAAGAATACTGACTCGCTGATTAACATAGCAACAGTCAGTCCGAAACGCAATGGGAGCCAGGTTTTGACTAGACCATTTGCAAAATATTCCGCCCGAATTCTCATCATCCTTTACCTGTAATTTGATGTAAACGTCTGGCTTAGAGGTCCCAAGCTGAAGGCTGACCATGTGATCCTCCTGCACCTTAACTGTGTACCTAAACGTGACATACCAAACAGCCACATGGTAGTACATTGTACATCTTCAGCAATTCGTACAGGCACAATGAACAATGATTCAAGATCTGGGCGCTTAAAAAATAGTATAACAGAGCTGTTTTTTGCTTCCGTTTGGCATGTATCGTCAGTGATTCGTTTTAAAAAAACACGTGTAATTAATTTTGATTTAACCAATCAGGACAGACATGCAAAACGGCTTGACTTGGCTTTCGCCCCGGCCCGCATTCCGGTGGGAAAGGTTGTACGTTTTCCCGCGCTTGGCAACAGTAACATGTTTTATTCCAGGTCCTGATTGGTTAACAGTGTTATTTGCGTTTGTTGTGACTGGCCAAATGTGACCATTTAAGGACAAACATTAGAAAAGAACTTTGCAGTATAAAACCCCCAAAAAGAAAATTCTGAATGTTCGACCTGATATAGTGTACTTGAAATAATTGAACCAATATTTCGAACAATTAGACAACAACACCTCACCTAAAAATGATATTGTACTTGTTCGGGATGTAGTAATCCCTGATCTCTTTGTTTACAAAGTGACTGTTGACTCCTTCCCGTCCAGGGTAGGGTAAGGGCTCCGTGGAACCAATCACACGCAAGCGGAACTTGCCTGGAGGCAGAATAGCATTTGGAGTTCTTGCTTCAGCAACGAATGTGTAACCACGCTGAAAATGAAAAAAAAAAAAAACCGTTAAAAAACTTGTTATTTTTTTCTGGTACGACTATGCTGGAGTTGAAGTTTATTGTAGCGGGGAAAAGTGTACACCACATGAAATTCTTACACTTTTCATTTGAGACACCATTACAAATTGATATAGCCGAAAATGGCTTGTCTTCTAAAAAAAAACGGCCAACGGAAGTGTAGCTAACTAAATATCTGGTAAAAATTGGACCAAAACAATGAGGTTTGAATTGATGAATACATATTTTTTCAGTGAGGCTCAAGATCAGACACTTCTGTTTCTGGAAAAAAACCCTTTCTGTTATTGTTTATGCATGCTTAACTGTGTTATTCTAAATGAAAAAAAAAAACCACTGTACATCTTGTCGAAGATGCGATAAAGAAATGTTATTTTTAGCTATTTCGATGGGTAAAATGATTAGTGGAATTTTCTTTTCGTAGTTTTAAGGGAAACCAAAAAGCCTACCTTGTTCTTTTTCAGGTTATTTGGTGCCACTTTCTGGAAGACTCTTGTTAATTCTTCACCCGAGTCATTGTCCACAACTCGCAACAAACATGTCGGCAAATTGACATACAATTTAGGGACCATTAGCACTGGCTCGTCAACAAAGAACACTTCCCTGTAGATGGAACAAGAAGAAAAACGCTATTTCAAGAAAATATTCTCTCTGTGGCAGATGTGTATTATTACAGTATTCGACTAGCTTTCATTTGATACTCCATGTTGTTCAAATGAACCCAGCCGAGTGAACGAAGCAAAGTCAGAGGGTCTCAATGGGGTTAACCGTGAGCCGTGAAACGGCAAAAAATTTAGCCCTTAGGCGTAAAAATTGGAAAGTTTTAAACCTTAGCCGTAAAATATGTTAACCGTAAAAAATCGGTCAGCTATTTTAAATACAACAGACAAGGTCACATCATTGTCCCAGAATGGTCCTAAGACCAAAAATATGTTTTCAATAATGGAAAATTATTTTTAACTTTTAAAACAATGAAACTTAATTTTTAACTTCTGTTAACCGTAATGGAAAAAAAAATAACCGTTAACCGTAAAACAGCCAAAATTTTAACCGTTAACCGTAAAAGCCACCACCCCATCGAGACCCTCAAATCAGTCAGTTCATCTCTCCACATTTCACGCGCTTTGTTGCTACTGACGTCAACGATAGACAAGTTACCACTAGAAACTGGGCCAGTTGTCAAAACATACATACTATACAAGGCCGAGGGGAAGACCAAAAACAGGAACAAGTTCCTTACAAATGGTCACCCAGAAAACCCAGAAAATTTAAATATAAATCTAATAGTAATGATAGAAATAATAAAAACAAAAGAAAAAAATTTAAGTTAATTTAGTATCTAGTTGATAAAAATAAGCCTTACAAAGTCTTTTGAATTCAGAACGGGACTCAGACTTTCTGATAAGCACAGGTAAACAGTTCCAGGCTTTGAAAACAACGCAGTTTTAATGCCATACCTTTGTCTCCAAACTTCCCTCGTTCCTTACTCAATTGATAATCGCAGTGCAGGAATGGAATGGAAGGTAATTTCTTAAAAGAATTACACGGAAGAGATTTCTGCAAAATTTCAACGTAAGCCGGGCGCTAAGTACCTGGATTAAAATAACATATGACGTCCCCTCTCACCTGAATACCACAAACCATGACTGAGGCGGCTGCTCAGGGTACCCCCCATTGTAATCAGTGTACGCCACACGGCTCCACTCATCCTTGAAGAAGGGGAACAGCGGGAACAGGCCTGGGTCACGTTTGAACATGAGTCTGAAGATCTGAATGGCAAATCCCTCCAGGTTAGGTTCAATGACACTCCAAGTCTTTGATAAAAGTTCTGACACTTTCTGATGTTCTTCGGTACCTGTGGAATAATTAGTGAAAGCGACTGTGAATAATCCGTAAAAGGTCAAACTAGAGCGAGCAAGCCACTTCATAGGTGAAACATGGCGCGTGTTTGCACAAGAGTTTGATGCCGTTAAAATATCTTCAGTCGACGAACTCTTCAAAATTGATTTACTGATGTACTGAAAAGCAAACAATCGCCTTTTCAGTTTTCGAGAACGAGTCAAAATCAGTGGGAAACTTAACTTTTCAATGGATTTCCAATTATCTTCAACAGAAACCTAATTTGTGTTTACGTTGCACGAACTCTAAAATTCAATTATTGGTTACCAAATAAATACGTTGAGCATTCTAAACCAATCAGGGCAAATGAACTGTCTTTTTGGCCAATCACGTGAAAGACCAAAGCAATTATGACTTCCGTTACCTGGTTTTCCCGCGCTTAGGTGCCGCCAGTTAACATTTTCCCGCGTTTACCGCCGGTTACATTTTCGCGCGCTTGCTATAAAAAGACTAGCTATGAAATCAACGCTGGCAGGATACTAACCTTTCACGTAACCTCGCGCCAGTTTCCTGAGGAAGTAACCCCTGAAGGTGGCCTGGATCTTAGTTGCAGCGGTTTCCTCTTCATTATTAGAGGTACGATCGACCCAAGTGGGTGGTACAGCGGATGCGCTCTTGATGCGCCGCTTGTTCGTCATTGAACCAATCCTCGTGATCTCTGCTGCTGACAGGGGCCTGTGACCGACCCGCTGATGCAGGCAGAGAGAGGCCTGGAACTGGAAGGCTTTCCACGCGAAGTGCATCGCTAAATCGTACGAGTCAGCGAGATGAAACCTGACACTCTTGAGGAGGCATTTCATGAAAACCTGGCAAGAAAACGTAATCATTCCATGTAAAGATTGTCTAACAATGATACTGATGTTGTCGTAAATTCTGAAACTGGAAGTAAACGGATAAAAGCGAGAAATTTCTGAGAAAGGAAAGGAAATGACCACGTTTATAGATATGCTTTATCAAAGTAACAGCCCTTTTAACACCGCGCTCTCCCAATAATTTGGTTGGAAATAAAAAAAATTCCCTGGTTGAGAATTTTTTTTTTCTCGATTCTCGTCGTTTGTCTGCTTGGTACTGTTGTGATTTTGTATGGAGAAATTTAACATCTAACAATAAGACTACGAGCCCAAGTTTTCTATAAAGAGCGCAGCCGAGTTGACTATCGTTCATAGAAAACGAGGGCGACTAGTCTCATTGTTTTAGTAGACACTCTAAAGGATTGTAGTCCAAAATCTACAATTTGATGCATTTTAAGCTAAAAAATCAAGAATAATTTACCCTTTCTAAGCATCGCGCGCGCGATTGTGTTTTATCATATTATTATCAGCGAATATAAAACAATGAGAGACCAATCGGATTCGCGGATTTCCAGTGGAATACGACTGAGTTTCTACTAATAATCAACAGAAAAGGATTCGAAACTGATTCAGTAGACCAAAAAAAAAATCCACACAGAATCTGGCGAAAAATCCGAGTGTGACGAAGGTGAATGGGGGTACTGGAGACGTCTTTCTCTACCTCGGTCGTGCATTTACTTCAATGTTCACGGGTTTTAAGCAGACTGTTTTGCAGTTTAAACCAAACCTTCGCATGATTACCTTATAATGCTGATCTTGAATGTCTTTTGGTTGATCCTTGAGTCCAAGATCAAGATCAAACTTCCTGTCTGCTGGAGGATCAGCGAACGACGCAACAAGGCCCCCAACCGACTGAAACACATTCATGGCATGCTCCAGGAAACGGCAGCTCTCCTGTGAAAGGTATGACGAACATATGTTAGCACCGAAGAACAATGTTGGAACAATGTTAGAACAATGTTAGAACAATGTTGGAACAATGTTGGAACAATGAAGAACAATGAAAAACACAGCAGAGCAATGTAAGCACTGGAGACCTTCCTAGTTTGTATGCTGAAATCAGAAGAGAAAAAACTTGGTCAAACTGAAACGAGAGATATCTCCGCGTTTCCCCTTCCCAGAAAACCAGTATCTAATTACTTCCTCGCAACCGACCTTTTTTCTCAAACGTTCGTGCCCAAAATGCCAGTTTTTAGCCTTGGGCTTATACAACTTCGTAACGGGTTTTGGGAGAGCTTATATCCGGGAGAAAGGGAGAAGGGCTTAAAAATCGTTTGGAAATAAACTGACAAGAAACGACTCGAACGCTTTGATGAGCATACATTGTATTGTAAGAAAGCCGCTCTAATGAGACGTTTTGTTCTGCACTCTACTCATTTCCCATTTCCGTTTTACTTACAGTGCTCTATGATGACGTTAGTAAGTTCATATGGAGAAGTTGGACGGCGGAGGGCTTATATGCGGGGCAGGGCAGGAGGGCGAGGGGGGGAGGGGGGTTATCACCGGCATTTTACTGTACCTTGACTTCATCCCATATTTTTAAACTTGTTGTTTTACCTAAATACATTTTTTAGAGACCTAGATATTGGCCCTTCACTAACCTCACTAACTTGGGCATACGTTAGTTATACAGTTGAATCCCGCTAACTCGAACCTTGTTCGATTCCCCTTCAGGTCATTTTCTTACTAATTTTAGCCTCGATAACTCGAACTCCCGATATCTCGAACCTTTTTCGATTTCCCTTGAAGGTTCGAGTTATCGGGATTCGACTGTACGTGGAATACCTTGGTCAGACATGCCATGACAGTGTCCTCATCACCATACACAAATGGCGTCTGGGAAGCCATCTCCACATGATAACCGTGAGGGGACTGGATTAGAAACCTCAGCACATGACGTCTGCAGAGGAGCAAGGAGAAATAGCAAGTCATTATTCGTTATTACTATTACTATTATTATTGTTATTGTTTAAGGAGGCAAGCGTGGCCGAGTGGTTTAGGGCGCTGGTGTTGTAATCCGGAGGTCCCCGGTTCAAGACCTGCCCTGGCCACTAGCTGGATTTGTATCTCGGTTGTCCCGAGTTCAAATCCTCGACCACGCTTTGTATATAGCCAACTGGTCTGCCTCCTGCCAGTTGGGATTTTTAACCTTGTTATGTTCATTTAAAAATATTTGTTTCCTCTGTTTCAGTGGCATGCCTGTAAACTAGCTATCTCGTAGAGATATGAAGCTAAGTGCATGGCCACTATAAACACCATTTATTTTATTTTATTTATGATTATTACAATGCTGTCGCGTAAAACAGTGTTAAACTAAGAGTGTCTACTCTCTACTCTTAATAAACGCCAAGTCTCTTTTCCAGCGCTTAAGGTCATTCCACTGAAATAGAACCTGCACTGAGTTTTTTGTCAAACTTTACCTATTGATTGTTTATGTTGTAGGAACTTAAATTTTGAAATAAATTGGGGCTACCCATGCTCGTTTAGGCGCAACAGCACCTTGTTTATACCCAACAAATCCCTAAAAAATCCTTATGATTATAGTCACGATTGCCTGCTAAATTCACGTTTCTGACGATTGTTTCTTATTCTACAATGATAATCGGCCTTTATTTATTCTACAGAAAGAAGGTTACTACTCACTTCAAAACAACAGAAAAAAATGATAGGTCACCGTACTTGTTTTCGAGAAAATGACGATTTACCTCTCTGGCGAAGTCCGGCCGTAAAGAAAAAGCCGCCATTTTGTAATGTGCACGCGCTAAACACGCGTGAAATTATGCACAGTAGGGATGCGCAATGCAGTACTGGAGAATAACCTTAATTTCCCGCCTTGAGAAGACGCGTTGATCCTAAGGATCCACACTGATGACGTAGCTCCACCAAAGTCGTTGTATTGTTGCTAATTGGTTTGGAATTTTCACGTGTTCCCGCCCAAGTAATAGCCAATCAGAGACAGAGCATTTTCAGTCGTCTCTGAGCGGGAAAAAATTAAGCGTGCGTCCCTACCCAGGCCGAATTGTTTTGTGACCAAAGTAGATAATACGCGCCTTTTTACAGTGGATCAGTTGTAACTGAACATACCCTGGTGACAGAACGAGTACAGCAGCTTTCGTGCCTGTAGTGCGAATCCGCAGAATGGGTTGACCAGTCACCAGGCTCTTCCAGGAGTATGGCTCAGCAACAAGTAGGCCTGGGGTGGGTGGCACGGGCTTTTCTTCGATCTGTACGGCTTCCTTTGGGTCTGAACAAAGAAGAAACGAAAAATCAGTCTAGTAACACTGTTAACAAGGCGAATTACTATGTGTGTTGCTGGCACGCTAAAACGTCTCCCTGCCGTTTTATAACCGTTTCCCTTGTTCTACCCCGTTGACATTCCAAACTGTGACGAACACGCGCTCATAAGCTTCCGTGACAAAAATTTCACCATTTTCGGACATTTTCAAAACCTTAACTTAAGTACGGACACGTTTTTTACATTTCTCTTCACAAAACAAACAAGCAAACGAACTGCCTAACTTATTTTGTTCAATCGATGTAATTTTCGTGCCCACACTTAAATTTCATGACTTTTCAGTCCTGAAAAACGAAATTCTTAACTTCCATGACTTTTCAGGGTTTCCATGACTCGTACAAACCCAACCTCGTACCCAGGGTCACTCTCTCCGAGACACCCTGGGAACGAGGTTGGTACGAACCCCAGCTCTCACCTGTTACAACACTATTAGAATCTTTTTCCTTCTCCTTGTCTCTCTCTCTAACAATAGGCTGTGGCGGCTCCAGCCATTTGGAAAACGCAGTGAAGCTCACCACGATCTCTATAGGCTTTAAACTGTCAACAAACAGGAACGGTGGGGGAGGGTCTTGGTTCTGAGCTTGTCCCCCGTACGACCCATAGTACGGGGAGGGGCTGAGCGCTGTGGCCTTGCCAGGAGCAGGCGTGGTTGCTGTGACCGATGAAGCTGGTATGAGACCTGACTTTTTACCAACATGGCTGGTCATGGCAACATTCTAGGAGAAATGATTTATGCTAACTTTCAGAATACGTGATTATGATCAATGTATTTGTTACTCTTGTGTGGGCTTCGTAGACTAGTGCAGACAATCGACTCAGGAAAAGTAGTCAAATTCTAGATGTAAGTTCTAAATGTCTACACATTCCCTAAGTCAAAGTCTCTTCTGAAGCTGTAATTTGGGTCTTCACGCAACACTTCCCCCCACTAAGTAACGCTAGTGAAGAGAAGCGTTGCGTGACCTTCAGCACCATGTACCACTGCAGTTTGTTAACAACTTCTTTCTTTTTATATTTTACGATACATGGTGCAAGTGATCACCTCAAGCCTTTGCCTTGTGCATAACTACCAGTTTTGCACCCACATGACGGGATGGGAGCCATAGTTATTGCTCCTTAATAAAAACCTGATCCTAAGAATAGTGTCAAATGTCTTCTTAATTACATACCATTCACCCCGTTAAGTACACGGTAAAATGTTACCTTGAAACCCGATATAACGAAGTTCCCGAAAGGGACTGAGGAAACACGTGTTCATTCTAACGGTGGTTCGATATACAGTCAACTCTCGCCTTGCGGACACCCCGCTATTGCGAACACTCGCTATTACGGACAAATACAGATCCCCGGCAAAAGGGGTTTGACTGGAAATGACTCTCGCTTTTACGGACTTTCGCTATAGCGGACACTAAACGACACCCCGAGCGTGTCCGCTATAACGAGAGTTGACTGTATAGCGGACACTAAACGACACCCCGAGCGTGTCCGCTATAACAAGAGTTGACTGTTCCGGGTTCTCTTTCCCTGTAGTTAGACACTTTTTACTAATAGTAACTTTGGCCGGGCTGAAGAAAATCATTCGTAATAATGGGCCTTTGATATAAAGGGGTTTGTTATATCCACCGGGGATTTTACAGTACACTGTAGTAAAATTCTTTACTTGCGGTCAATCTAAACATGTTTTAATGTTAGTAGATTTATATGGTGCTTGGTGGAAAACAGTGAGTTTGGTGAAGTTGAATTTAGAAGCTCTGACATTACACAAGTGCAATGAAACAACCAATTAATGTGGTGAATTGTGATAATCAGTGATGTTGGATGAAAAAGACTCACAGATAACAAAGACATTTCACTGTCTCGTCTTTTAGGCCTACGTCCCATTACAGAAGACATCTTCCTATCAGATGTCACTGACCCATGATGATGATGCAAGTTGATTGGAATGAACACCCACCTCTGACGATAATTATTATGGGTTAGTGTGTTAGTATGTAAGTAAGAGAAAACTGACCAAACGGTGGGGAGAGCCTACAACGGAAAAGCATCCCACCGGGGGCCGAGGAGGGGGGAGACCAGGATAATCTCCTGGTAAGTGGATGACTAGCCCCCCTCTACCCCAAAGTTGTGGTACTCAACAAAGTTTTTACAGGGAGACTCCACCTCAAGGCCAAAACCTTACCCCTCTGTATATCATTTTCTGCAGTCGGAATATTGCCTCCCTTTTCTCAACTTTTCACCTGAGTAAAATGAATTCAATGAAAGGAGCATCTGTTTTAGATATTTTGAAAGGGTCTTCCCCATGCTTCAACTCGTGAAATTCCTACCCTTATATATACCTCCAGCACGCAAAGACTGAAATGTAAAGTACCCCTTTAGGGCAGAGCCTTCCTGTATAGTCCACTATAGGAAGTACCCACGGGTGACTAGGCCCGAGCATAGACACTTTTATTTTATTTACCGTACATGCAGTTTTTATTCATTCAATCTCAGAGGTGAGTAATTACAATAGCGTCGCTTGAAACTAGTGGTTGGAATTGTTAGATTTAAACTACTGCAGTTACAATAGCAGGTCAACATTAAGTTTCAAAAAGAAAAGTTTACAGAAATTTACAGACAGATAATAGAAAGTTAGCTCAGATGCAGAGTGGATAAAGCTCTTTCTAAAAGAATGGACAGTGTTGAGCTCAAAGAAGAGAAAATATTTTCTCTTGGCTCAAAGTGATATTAGAGGCAGTTCCAATGAAATGCAGCAAAAAGATTAGACTCACAGACTGAGGTGTAGAATCACTGCCACAGTCTGATCTCTTGGATCTTTTGAAAGCTGAGGATATCAAGGACAGGGGAGGACTAGAAGATAACAGAGCTGTAATAGGAAGATACAAGTACCTCTGAAGGGCTTGTACAAGTTATCTCTGGCTCTGAAGGTAAAGATTCGTTTAGAGAAGGGCAACACTTTTTTAACATGAGAGGACAAGAACAAAAGAGATTAAAGATGAGTTAGTGAGTTAAAATGTTATGAATCGTTAGATTACTGAGAAATTTATTTTTAGTCTAAGAATTATTAAATAAAAACATGTCTGTACAGGCACTAACAAATACAATGATTGGTTAGCAAAGTTAAAAACAACAACAACAACAACAAAACAGTTTATGGGTATATGTATTTAAATGACATTTTGTGACAGCTAAATGATTACAAAGAAATTTTTACATGATCAAAGAACATATTAGCACATTAGCCAAATAGATAAAAGTATTAATCATTGAAATGTTGAAGTGGTCTGCTTTCAAGTTAGATAGTAGCTGAAATTAGCATCAACAAGGGGAAAGAAAAAGATGAAATGGAAAGAAGAAACATCACTTTCAAAAAGAGATTTGAGAAGAATTTCATGTAAACAAGGCTGGGGGTGAATTTTGACTGACATACATGTAATCATGCAAAAGGTCTATTTTTTAGACAAAAGGATAACGCAAATGGGATTTCAAGTAAAAATTCCCATCCCCATGTTTTAAGAAATAACAAACAAAGGTCAATTATTTTTGGTTTGTTTCTTACCTTTAACTCAGAGTTTCCCTTGGAATAATTGTATGTGTTAGGTTTGTGGAATATATACAAATGTCTGCAAGAAACAAAAATAAGGTAAAAAACAAGAGCCAAAAGTGCATACTACATGTATTCCTAAGCTTCCACTTATCATGTTAGATATGAGTACTCACAAATTCTACATTTCCAAACCACTTGGCTAATGCTTAAATCTCTTAAGTCATTCTGTCAGAAAGATTTACCAATGCCATTCTTCAGGATGAAAGAGTAAAAAATTTTCAAAATTTCAATAAGAAAGTCCCCAATTTCAATTGTTTTGGAAAAATATCTGTAAAAAAAACACCATCACTTGAGAATACTGCAAACATAAGCTTTCATTTGAATGGGCACACTATGATTTTGTCCACAGACATTAAGTTTAGTACCACCTCATACAGCATAATAAATAGTGCCACATGGAAGTACTGCTCAGTAGCTTTCATTTAAATTAAATGGTCATAAACTAGGGCTTTATCCACAGACTTTAAAAAGTTAGAACCACCTTGACCAGCATGAGAGTACTGCTCAGTAGCTTTCATTTAAATTAAATGGCCATACACTAGGGCTTTATCCACAGACTTTAAAAAGTTAGAACCATCTTGAACAGCATAATAAACAGCATCACACGCAAGTACTACCCAAAAGGTTTCATTTGAATGGTCACAAACTAGGGTTTCTTCCACAGAGTTAGAACCACAGTAGGTTCTATTATGGGAGTGAGAGAGCTCAAGATTTTCTGACCTAAAGCATTTGCAGAAGTCAGCATACTCCATCCAGATTTTCTTCTCTTTGTTGCTATCTTCTTTAGCCTTGTCGCCTTCTTCAGTCTTATCTCCTTCAGTCTTCTCTTCTGTCGTTTCTCCATCTGTAGCCTCACCCGGAGTCTTGTCTCCCTCATTAACAGCACAAGTGGGAAGATCAAGCACAGGGCATTCATCTTCACGAATAATGTCAACTTTGTGCAATGATTCTCTTTCTATTTCAACTTTCACTCCTTTGTCTACCCTTGACATTCGTCTTGACTCTGGAGGAGCTACAACAAGTTATAAAAAAATATGATTAACTATACAAAAGACCTTGTTCTCATTCTATGTCAGGATGATGTTCAGTTAACAACTGTTTGGTTTTGTTGTTGTTGTTATTGTAATGTTCTTTTTTTGTTGGGGGGGGGGGGGCTATATTGGAAAAGGTCAGCTGAGTAAGAACTTAAGTCCATGCACCTGACTCAAAAATCCAAAAGGCAGCACAAGACCGTTCCCACTGGAGAGAGACTGTAGAGGCCTTATGCATCCCATGGTCTAACAAGGATGGATAAGGATGATAACATAATGTTCAGAGAGTTTTGCAAGTGAGTGTATGTATACCATATGTGCAGAATTCTCATTGGCACCTACAACTTTCACAAAAACATCCTTTTCAACCTTTTTTTTCTGGTAAAAACCCCCGTTAAAAATACGTCTTTGCAAAAATAATTAAGGCCACCAAAGAGCCAAATAAACAAGCTAAGGGGATAATTAACAGTATTTTGAAGCATGTTGATAAATAACTTGTGGTGAACATAGGCGTACGGGCAATTTTTTGTCAGGGGGGCGGCGAGACATTTGCCCAAAAAAATTTCGCAAGTTGCCCAAATTTTTACGAAACAGTCGAGAAGAAACGAGGGTCATACGATGCACTAACATAGGCTTACAAATGAAGTGAAAAATTCTTACATAATAATCTATCATGAGCTCATAAAACACGTTAAAAGAAATAGCTGTCCCTACCATTTCGACGGCCGAAGATATTAACAATACGATCCATGTCATTGTTGACTACAGAGTTGGAATATGCCCATCAAATGCTAATACAAGTGTGATTACAAGTAATAATTTAGGCCAAGTAAAAAAAATGTTTCTCGTCCGGATTTCTATAAAAAAGAGAGCATGCGGGCGCATTTTTTGGTATATTTTAATTATTTATTATTTTGTTGCATTCCATACCTGTGTTGTTCGAATATCGATGTTTTTTTCTCCATCATCAAAATCTCCAGGCCAAAAGCGAACTTCCAAAATAAATCCTGCAAGGTATTTGACCTATCCAGTACGGACCAGCGTAACAAATATTTAAAGTTTTGGCCTTAATTTGTATTTTAACGCAGACAAAAGCCATATCTTACTCCGTACAAAGTGAAAGTTTTTGATCGTTCTACCTTTTCCAAAAACAAATAATAACAAAAGAGAGGCGGCCCCAAAAAAATGAAGCGGGAGGGGACGAGAAACATTTGTTTTGTAATTTTACTTGGCCTTATTGGCCTTACTACACGTTGTCACCCCGTCAGGTGCTGCGGAGGTAAGTTTTTAATCTGTGCAACGCACTGAATGATCGTTCTGCAGAACACTGCATGGATATGAACCACGTAAGGAAACTCTGAAAACTTATCAAATAGATCATTCTCTTGCATTGCCTCCAGCATTTCTGAAACAGTCATGTTGCCTAATCCGCACACACGACGAAAACTCGCGCGCATTAGTTTTCTGCTCGGCTTCCAGAATCTCGCCGTCGATTT
Source organism: Oculina patagonica (assembly GCF_052425735.1). NCBI lineage: Eukaryota > Metazoa > Cnidaria > Anthozoa > Scleractinia > Oculinidae > Oculina > Oculina patagonica. The sequence goes on from NC_135763.1 coordinate 10,393,942, forward strand.
TTTAAAATTTAGCAACGCGGAGAAGCTTTCTTTATCATGTGTTTAACTGTGACAGATATTTGCAGTACAGTGCCCAACAGTAAAAAAAATTACAAATAACAATATTTTGTTCGTCTGCAACGCAGGCTAATCAACACATGACCCCTAAGAAACCACTGTGCTAAGAAACCACTGCCTCATGTGAATTCAACTGCTTTAACTCGCTGACTTCAAGTTAAAATAGAAAACATATATCTCTTCGAAGAAAAAACTTCTTTTAAAACGGGCTTTGCCCAAATTTCTCTTGCTGCCCAAAAAATCTGAGTTGCCCAAAATTTGGGGGGGCTGCAGCCCCCCCTGCCCCCCCCCCCCCCGGCCCGTACGCCTATGGTGGTGAACTATAGTACAAATAAAACTGTTTCTTACTTTTTAGGGCCAAGTCTCCAGGTTTTTCCATCCTAGACATTCTTCTCCCTTTTGGTGACAGCCCACCAGACTTGTTTCGTTCAGGTTTATCAATCACACTCAGCTTGCTTCCTGATCTACTCTTATTGTCGGCAGATTTGGGTAACTTATCTTTTTCTCCTCTCTCACTTTTTGCTGACTTTTCTCTCTCTTTTGCCTTCAGAGAATCCTTGGTAGTTGGTCGTTCCTTAAGGCTTTCACGACTATCTTTGCTTTCCTTAAGTTGTTCTCTTTCTTTGTCATGGTCTGGTTTGGTCTCTTCACCTTCCAGCCTTGGAGTTGGGGTCTTGGGTTTGTCATCCTTAATAAATAAAGTCAAAATAATTTTAACTTTTTCTAACTGAAACAACACTAACTCTAGCTAGCTACACTCTGTCGAGTACAAATAGTATATATACAACACAAGAACAAAACATGTTAATCACATCATCTGCATTCTAGAAGACTAGGTTCTTATCTAGTTCTCTTGTCATGACTACAATTTAATGCAATGAAACAGCTATGACTTAAAAATTACTGAACAAACTAAACTATACAAAGTCTGACTTTTGAGCATAATTGCCTAGACTAGACCCTGACTTGAACATGTAAATAATTATGTTAAGCAATATTTACACTGTACCTCTTTAATGGCTGCAGTTTCTTCAGTACCCCCTTCTTTCTTCTCAGTAGCTGGCTTTTCTGTTCCTTCCTCTCCCTCCCCATCCTCCTTCTTTTCTTCATCACCTTTGTCACCTTCTTCCAGTATTTCACCCATTGGCTTCTCAGGACGGAATTTCAGCCACCTGACAGGGGTTCTTAAGAAAAACAAAAATATTTGTTTGCTTTCTCAATGTACATATAGCTATATTAACTTATTCTAGCAATCTTATGAAACTATGTGTCTCTTTTGAAGTGCGATTTAAAACATTTTAGTTTTCATGGGAAACAGTACATGTACATTTATTTATATTGTATTTTATTTTGTATCCATGTTGAAAGATGCATCATTGTTCCAAGTTTTTTCAATTCGCTGATTATAAACTGCATTATAGAAAGGTCATACACTGAAGCCTTGTATGCTTGGAAGGTAAATTATGCAGAGGCAATCCATTCCTTGTGCTTACATTTGTGCTTGCAATTGCATTGTGCTAGTTCATCATGTATTTTCCTTGCATTTATGTTTGCATTTTGCATTCACATAGCATGTGTGAACCAAGCTTAAGGGTTCAATGGCTGTTGTTTTTATTTCAAGTAGCTTGCACCACTGACTGATTAATGCCGTGCTCATTCGATTTTCACTACGTTTTGACTTGCCTTTCAACACTACACAACACAAAAGTTTGTTTAGGTACTAATTCCCTGTTCATAAGGTTTAGCCATACCTTGCTCTGCTAACAGGAATGGGGCTGACTTTGTGGTTAAGAAATGGAGACACAATTTCCAAGAACTGGGGATCCTTTGGTGGCTCAGGAGGAGTCAGTGCTGGCTCTACTGGCTGCTTCTTCTTCTTCTGCCGAATGAGCTTCCACCGAGGGATCTGCACAGGGGGTGGAGGAGGAACCAGGGGACAGTCCCTTGCTGTCGTTAACATGACAGTATGAGGGTGGTTATGGGACAGACCAGACTGCCTCAGTTTTTCAGATGCATCAGCCTGCAAGGAATACAGCACAGTTGTTTTAGCTAATGATTTGGCTTTTCAAACCTGTCAGTTTCATTGGTTGCAATAACTAATGTTTACTGATTAAGGCCCAGATATAGAGCAGTCAAATCTTTTTATACCCAGCACAACCTAGTTACAGTGCACTGCCAGCCTACCTGCAGGGATTTCAAAAAAATTTAAAGCGAGCAGCTGGTTTGAGTAGAGTAACTGTCTGTTTGAAAGAATCATAGTCGACTTCTCTGGGTAAAGAGCAAAGTAGCTGACACTTTTTGTCAGCCATTGGTGCTTATTTAAAACACTGCTACTGAGCAGAAAATAGGAATTAAATCTGCAATTAAATCCTTTTTATGTTAAATATAACATCATTCTTGTGTAACAGCTTTAACAAGAAGGGTCTCTTCTAAAATTTCTCATTCTCATCTTCTGAGTGATTGAAAACTTTGCTTCACTAACTTACATCCAAAAAAAATAAGAGCAACTGGTCTGCAGTTAAATAAATAAGAAATAAGTTATTAGAGTACTGGAAAAGTACAAATTTTAAATAACATACTAACCATTTCTTTAAGAACAGAATGTCTCATTGGTGTATTTGGAGGATGGGAGTAGCTGGCAAAGATAACAAATTCCGGCTCCTTGGGGACTTCCACGGGATTAGCAGCTGGTGTGCCTGAAGTAAATCAAAGCACAGCAATTACATTACAGTGCTGCATGGAAACTATACAGTCAACTCTCTCTTTACGGACACCTCTTTAAGACAGACACCTGGTGTAAGTCCCATCCCTGTCGCTTTTCAGTCATTTTACTGTAACTAAACTCCCTATAAAACGGACACCTCTCTAAGACGGACAGCTGGACCTGTGTTGGTCTGAATATAATTTTGTACACATAACAACTGCAAAATCCACTACCCGCAGGCTAGCAGACACTAACTTCTTTGCACGCTGTAAGTACATAACTATAGCCTAAGGGAAGATCACGAAGAAGAAGAAGAAGGATGCCATTTGTCATTTTGACAAATGTGCAAATGTGGGAACAGGGTGCATGTACAGCTCTGGGTGTGGGTGTAGGTATGTCATGGGTGCAGTTACACTGAAGTTATAAGGATAAATGCAGCTACATGTACAGGTGCATGTACAGCTTAAGGGTCTTGAAGGGGGGGGGAGGGGGTGGGGTTCCCATGTAAGAATTTTTAAGGATAGCAAAAACGAATTTGACCTACACCCATGAAACCAGATTCTGGTATCCTCGTGAAAGTTGTGAAAAGTTTCTGACTAGCACTCCTGCCATTTTTACATGGAAGTCACCCTACCACCACCCCCCACCACACCCCACACCAATGCTCCAGGCATGGGTGGAAAGGTGTGGTAGGCATGGGTAAGGACTCTTGATATTTCTAGCATAGTGCACATCTTAACAACATAACAGCCAATACCTTTGTCTTTATCTTTATCTTTGTTCTTGTTGTCTCTGTCAGCTTTCTCTTGTCCTTTGTCAGACTTGGTAGATTTTCTCTCCTTGTCCTTATCATCTTTTTTATTCTTTCCCTCCATATTTGGCTGTTTCTTCTCTTCTGGTGGCGGTGTGTTCTCTAATTTCCAACGTGGCAAGGCTTGGAGAAGAAGTTTCCAGATTTCAACAGTATTGCCGCACCTTCAAGAGAAAAAAAGGGCACCAGCTTATTTTTTTGTTACATATTCTTGGCAACTTGAAAGAAAACTTTAAATTTGCTTTGCTCGCAAGTTAAGACTTTAAGAACTTGTAAGTTACCTTAAAGGGATAATTTCCGGCAACCATCCCGTCAAAGCATGAACCACTGTAAAGTCACCAAACTCGCTTGCATTATAACCACCAGCATAACTGAATGAAAAAAAGAACAAAATGATTATTATTAAATCTATATTATTTTACCATCTTTATTATTTACAACACAATTGATGATTTCAACATTGCTGATCCGAGCGGTATGCAGGATGCCTGCACATGTCACATAACAACCTAGTCAATGGCCAGCACACCATTAGTCTCTCGTAGCTCAGTTGGTTTGAGCGCCCAATGGGTATCTGGGAGGCCATGGGTTTTGATTTCCGTCAGGGACTCGGATATATTTTTCTTTGTCCCTTGCTCTTGTCATTTTTGAACAATTCATCTTCATTAACAAAATGATCTTTATAGAAATGTCACAAAAAGCAGTACTGAGGTAAGAAATGAACCATCTTGTACTCTCAAAGTTAATTTAAAGTACTACTTTACATTTTAAGAATTCAGAGAACAAAATTAATTGTAAAAAGGTTTATACTCACTCTAATGAAGCGACTTTTATAAGTGCTTTAGAGAGTAACATAGGCCAAAGTTCATGTTCATTGGGCGTGGCTGGTAAGAGAAGTTTGCCGTCCTCATCAAATGGCATCCAGTCATCAACTGTCACTTTCCGCCAAGTACCCTAAATCAACAAAGTGTAAGTTTAACTTTAGAATTCAACTGAACCATTGCTTTTATACTGAAAACTTGTACTAGGTGGTGTTACATTGTAGAGCTCTGTTAGGTCTGTGGATGAAGCCCTGGTACAGGTGTGTGACCACTAATTTTTTTATTAAATGAAAGCTGAGTATACTTTCATGTGGTGTCGCTGAATCTTATGCTGTCAATGTGGTACATACTGTTTATAATGATGTACTGGGTGGCACTAACTTTTAAATCTGTAAACTGCAGTGGTATAGCGAGTGGTAGCAAATCAATTAATCGATGTTAAGTCGAAACATCTTCAGATCTTCCTCTGCAATCTTCGGGAAATTTCGGAAAAGTTTGGAAAATGTTCGGAATCATTCGTCCACCCTTCGGACAACATTTTCAAAATATTCAGAATTCTTTGGAAAATGGTCAGAAATCTTCGGAAAATCGTCAAAAACATCGTAATTAGTATGTTTATATAATAAACAGAATAATACATGGTTGCTATGAAATTTATCTTCTCGTATTCAAAAACCGATAACTCACTCGTTCACTGCGCTCACTCGTGAGCTATCAAATTGAACACTCGAAGATAAATTTCATATCTCCGCGCAACCATGTATTATCCTCTATTTATGCTGCGTGAGGTGAAACTAACTTGATAGTATGTGGATGGAACCGTATTTGAGTGCCTTTTGAGAACAAACAAGTTCAGAAGCTCATGCAAAACATTGTCTTTTTTGGTTTTCAGTAACTTACCATCCAGAATAACCTAACACAGTATTTTCCACCAGGGTTGTAGACAGGCAGAGGACTTCCTTTTGTCTTCTCTTTTGGCCAGATGTGACCCCAAGGTTTCCAAGTGTTGTCTTCTAACAATGCATCCTTGTCCTTCTCTCGGTCTTTATCCTTTTCCTTGTCCTTCTCTTTGTCTCCTTTGTTGCTCTCCTTCATGTCTTTTGTGCCTTTGACAGTCTCAACTGGTTCCACCTTGAAATGTTGCTTCCATAGGCATGTCACCTGACCAATGATCCAACGAAGTAACTGCGAAAATAGATCAAAGTAAGGTAACAATTAGCTATTAGATGTCCATGCTACTTCTGATGGTTATGTTAACATATCTCACTTCTCCAGGAGACTTGACTAACCTACATCAGTGTATTAGGGTCATGACCCCTGTCTTGTGAGATACACCCCATAATAACTTTTTGGAACCTTTTTTTGGGGAGGAGAGGCATGCCTGTCTCTCTCCCCCCCCCCCCCACCCCAATCTAAATTTCAAACTTTTTCACATTACAATTTTGAGATCCACACTTTGACGTTGGAAGTTTAATACCAGTCTTCATCTTTGTTTACAATTAGTCAATCTTAAGACAGAAACTACTGTAACTGTACATTATACATGTAATTAACCATACCTCACTGTTTGTCAAATGATCATTTACAGACAGCAAGTCTATTCCCTCTGTCAGGCTCTTTGGGTCTACAACAACTGGTGACTGCGGGGAAAAAAAATACAAAATTAATAAACAAAGATCTTAAAGTGTATATGACAGAAAATCTTTTATTGGCTTTTTTCTTTCGTTGATATGCTTAAATAAAGGATTGATAGTTAAAATAATTTGTGCAAAAAAAAATTTTCCGTCATTTTTTTTGCCTCCGAAATGTCGCACTCTCAGCCATCTTGAAAATTCATCAAACAAGTAGACGTCACAAAGGTGATGTGACATACCTTTTGTCTTAGCCGCGCGCGGCCAAAAGGTACGTCAGGTAACCTTTGTGACGTCTACTTGTTTGATGAATTTTCAAGATGGCTGAGAGTGTGACATTTCGGAGGCAAAAAATGACGGAAAAGTTGTTTTTGGACAAATTTTAACTATGAATCCTTTATTTAAGCATATCAACGGAAGAAAAAAGTCGATAAAAATTTCGCGTCATATACACTTTAAGCAACAGGAATAAAATATTCTTCATGATCGCTTTGACTGATATTGCTTTTAACATATCTCTAACAATTATTTGTTCCTCAAACTAAATTAAACAGGAATCAGCTTATGGCATATAAAATTATGTACCTTTTCTAGTATAAACTCGACAGGCCTCTTCCAGTGATCCACATTGCATTTTATGGAAGCTGGTAAATCTGTCCTTCCTTCAGGATCTTCATAAGGGTGCTGAAACAGCCAAGGTTAAAGGTGCAAGTTTAAAAAGATGTAAATCATATCACTTGTAATAAAAGTTAACAACAATACAGAACAATGTTTCGACCATTCAATGGTCATTTTCAACGGTCATTTTCATGTCACCAAAGTCAGATATTAAAATATGAAGTCCTGTCGCGAATGAAACACTGATCAGTTAACTTACTGGATTTGGGCTTTTTCCCTTTTCTTTTTCTTTTGCTTTGTGTGCTGTGTCCTAAAACAACATAATGTTAAATATCATTGTTAATGATACACAACTTACAACAGTCCAGGATAAATTGCAGGCAAAATAATATAACTGGTTAACTTGTATTTTGGTGAGTAACATGATCTACAGTATAGGTACACAATAGAACTGCATTCATCCACAGCAGGGCTACAAATGAATGACAAAAAAATTATAGAAGAAGATCTATACATAGTGTGTCTTGACAGTCATGATAAAATCTCAAACCAGCAATGACTATAGTTGTCCCACAACTGAATTGGCTATTTTTATTTTACCTTTTGGGCCAACATGCACGTGTTACAGTTGTTCTATTAAACTTGGTACAAACCATGAATATAATTAATCTTTAAATAACAATAGTAAATCCATTGCCTTACCCATTTTTCCTGGGCAATGTCCTGTTCAGTCCATTCAGGCCAAATCACTATTGGTTGCTTAGCCTTCTTACTTTTCTCATCTTTTTCATTCAGTGATCCAACTACACTAGGTGCCATCGATTGCCTAAAATGAAAAATAAAATAGCTCATAAAGTTCCGAGTTAGCAGAAGGTTGCACGTTTAAAGAAACCAGTCAGCACCAGCTCTTGTGAAGCCTCCTTAGCGAGGGGCCCCGCCATGGCAGAAGGCAATCGAGGTGTAGGGGCTGAAACTGTCTGCCATGGTTCCTCCTGATGACTTCCGGGCTGGATCTACAACCCTAGTCAGAAGAAGTTGGAACGCTTACGCTAGGAAGATAAAATATGCATAAACTTGACGCTTAAACTTTCTCAATGGTGCATACAAACATTTTAAGAGCCCCTCTCCCCCTTTCAATGTTGAACCCATTGTGGCTAAGGATTGTCTGTGAACCCATTGTGGCTAAGGATTGTCTGTGCAATATGTTCGGGAGCTCAACATTGAGAAGGGGAGGGGGGAGAGAAGGAATTAATTTGGTAATCGTGCCAACACTTCTGACAATAGTTGTAGGATTGGAGCTGCTGATTGGGAAGCACCGGAGTGTTTCACTACTTCTCTTACCTTAGGCGTGTAGATATTTTTATTGCTCAGAGAAGGTAAAGTTGTCTGGTGCTATAGTTAACATCAGCTTTCTACATTGATCAGATTTCTTGTTTCAAAAAAATATCAATCCAAATGTAGACTACATTATGTATGTATGTGTTCATTTTACTAATCTATTAAGTGATCTGGCTGGTAATTCAGGAAGTTATACTAAACAACAAAATTACCCTGGCCAATATATAAAGCAGCAATGTAAAATAACAACAATGAACAAGAAAAAGAAGCAATTAAGTATCACCTTCGTGTTCTAGTGTTGCCAGGATTAAGCAAAGTACTAGCCATCTTGCTTAAAAACTGACTTACAAATACGCAATCTTGTTTGATACAGGGATTCTTGAAGACACTGATGCTTAGCAAATAAAACTACTGTTAACTGTACATTGACTGTATCTTAGCAACTCAACTATTTAGAAATTAGTTTAAGAAATGTTGACATTGAAGACAATTTGCATATGTCTCCTACAAGACTCTGATGCAAGATGGATTAAATCCTTATCATGTAAGTAATTACTACATGGTACAGTAACCTGTGCAATTTTGAAAAATCAAATTTATGCCTTCAAATGGGGGCCCTCAGTCTGTGTTGTTGAGCTTTTTAGATTATTATTCACCAGTAGTACATGTATACACTGTATGGAATGCATTTAATTAGTTAATATCAAAACCAGACAGTTGTTAGTCCGATTAACAGTTAAAAAGACTAATCTTGTATTACAACATTTTCTTAAGAATAAGCTCTGAGCAAACACTGGCTTGTCTCACATTCAAAACCCATGCAGATCCAATATTTTTTTGCAGAAAGAGATTTTAGCATCTCACAATTTTAGGAATTAATTCACATGTACATGTGTACAGGTACATTGTCAATACAAGTTATTTATAACTAAAAGCCGGTGTGTGAAGCAAGTTATCAAAATTAATTTGTAAATCAAAGTCTCTTCGAGATACCGACTTTTTTTGCATGAAGTATGAGTCGAAGGTTTATCCTGTGTATTGTTCTTCGAACTTATCATTACGGTTGCTTTGTAGTTTAGTTTAACAATTTCCTATCTTCGCGGAGGAAATGCAGCCATATAATTTTGTCAAAAATGGCTCGTCCGCGCCGGGTATTTATACACATATTCCTCAACATTACACAAATAAACAGTGCAAATTTCACCGAGATCTGACAATTCTATACTTTAAAATTGCAAGGACCTTTCGAGGCAGTCGATTACGGCAGCGAAATTAGCAAATGAAACAGCAAAATATGCGTTCGACGCTTTGTTTTTGTGACGCCATATTTGAATTGTTATAGGTAGACCGCTGTTCAATGTGTTCAAGGCCGTATCGTTACGATTGCTCCACGAAAGAGCACGAAAAAAATACGGATATTTCCGACTACTGTCGGAGAAAACATTGCGTAAACAAATCGATACACTCAAGCTGCGTTTTTTCTGACTCGTCCCCAGTCGTCTTCATATAGCACGCGGCAATCTCTCCCTCCGCTGTATATTTGCCGCTTGCTGTATGAAGACGACTGGGGACGAGTCAGGCGTTTTTTCGCTCCCCGCCCCCACCCTCTTGCTTCTTCTGTTTTGTGCTGGCGTCCAAGTCTCTCGCCGTTATCACCGAGCGCTTATCGATCGAAAAACACGAAAAATAGAGGGCTGTGGACAGTCTATGCGAGGGTCGGATATCAAGACAGCTTCTTCGTGGGCTTAAGAAGGATTAAACAAAAGCCATATATACAGTGAATGCTATCGAATTATATTTGAAGATGAAATACAAAGGAATTTTGCTGTCTTTGACTGGAATTCCACTCGAACTGCGTAGATACGATCGCATGTTGTAAAGCCGATTCATGCAACATTGCTGTCAACGCGAGGTCACGTCCCTAACGACCTAGGCTGATGACGAAATAGAATGGGCGCTTGTAGCGACCAAATTTGGCCTAAAAAAGAAGCCTTAAAAGAAGCCCCCATCTCTTGCATTTGTTTTAACTTCAATAATATCTTTGAAAAGAGCAAGTTTTTTGGTATGGTTTATTTTTGACGTTTGTAATTTTTAAACGATGTAAGTGCTAGTGGCTATTTATTCGTGTTTTAGTTACGCAATCCATTGTTTGTGCGACGCTTTTTATAGATCGCCTTTCAGACACACGTGCGTCGAGATAAGAAAGCTGACATGTCACTTTTAACATTGTTATATAACGTTTGTAAATGTGACAAGTCACGTTTTTTCCACGAGATCGCGTGATCACCCACAGCGGAAAGTAATCCCTTGAGAAATTAAAATATTCCCTTGAGAAATTAAAAAAGTCCCTTGAGAGTAGACAAGAATGTTCCAAATTTTGCCCCACATAACTGCTATTCTCCTATTTTCGCTTGTAAACAAGCAAAAAAAGTCGCAAAAAACATATATTTTATGACAACAAAACATGTAACCTCGCCAATAGGAAAAATTCTTTAGTTGTCAAAACATTTGTTAAAAACTACAATCCTTGACAAAAGTCTTGGGACATTTAACCAATTTGACGAAAAACTGACATTGTACGTCCCTTCCCCTCCCCCTAATTCAAATTATGTTGATTTCTATCCATCAATTTATACCCTGAGACAATATCTCAACATTGTTTTGGGGGAGAAGAGCCGGCTCCGACAATTAAACAATGAGTTCTTAACGCAAAAAGATTTGTCACTGAACAGTACTCCTGTAATTGTCCCAAGGACAATACTGAGGGGTAGCCATTGAGGAATGGACAATCATCCCTTCTAGTGGAAGTACCTGTACACCAAGTAGATTGGTGCTAATTTAGAAACTGGAATGAAGGACGTTGTCATCGGTTGTTTACGTCGAGTTACAAAGCAATTATAACAAGTGATTATCGATTACTATTACCCAGAGAACAATACCGCAAAATACTTCGTGTACGCTGACATGTAAGAGAAACCTCAGTGTAACTTGGTAGGTATGACGTCATAATTTGCCGTATATTAAGCACTTACCCAAAATGTTAGCTTTATAGCATTGTGTCTGCACTTTACACTAGACACAATAAAAATCAAACTGGTTTGAAAGATTAATTTAAACCACAACATGCACCATGTACATTGGTGCAAAAAGAGGAGGCCAAAATAGCTAAATGTTATAAATTAATTAAGCTATAGAGATCGTTAATTTTCCATCATTGATGTGTTTTGAACTGTGCATGGAACACAAATTTATGTGTTCGTCAAAAGCAAACTTGAAAACAAAAGACTCATTTACTGAATTATTGCTTGCCTATATACAGTGTTAACAGGGTCTTTTTAATTTAGCGAATTAATTTTTTGGCATAATTTGATGTAAAAATAATATTACAAAATTTACTGAGTTGGGACACAGTGCAAGTCAGCAAGCCATGCGAGCCAAAAATTATCCCAATAAAAGGCTAACCGCAAGCTACAGTACCTAAACTAACTAAAGGCTAACCAGAGTGCTATTTAGGCTAACCAATGTGTTATAAAGGCTAACAAAATGGCTTGCATAGCTTGCTGGCTCACAGATTGTCTGTACCCAATTTTTCAAAACAGGTCACTTGTTTATCATTGTACATGAACAATAACTCTCTGTTGGTCCCTGTTAATCAACAGCATTAAAAAAAAAAAAAACAGAGAGAACTACAGAATACAAAGAAAAATCATTTGGGAATTGAAACACCTTGAAATCATATTGAATGCTAAAAAAATAATTAACTGTTAGCAAGGTGCTCCATAGAAATAATTGCATTTGATTGCCAGTAAGCGAAAAGAATAGACATTATTTGGGAAAATGCAAGCTCTCATTATGAGAAGTAACAAGTGAAAACTACAATGTTGAGCCAGTGTTTCCACATAATACTGTTCTAGAATATTACTGTACTAAAGGTTTCTGCATTTTAAGTCTCTTTCAGAAGTTTACACTTATATCCCTACGGGTAACTGAATACACAAATCAAGCCTCAAACTAAAGAGTTGTTAAAGCAATACCGGTAAATATATTATAAAAGCTCACAAATTTTTTAAGGAAATGTTAGACCATTTTAGAAAAAAAATATGTCCCATTTAATTTTGTTTCACACATAACCAAAAATTTTCATGTACATATTGAGTTAAGAAGTGTTTTTTGTTTGCTTTGTCACAAAGCTTTAAGGTAAACAATAAAGCAGTGATATAGGTTCTATTGTATTTCGAGCCTTTGTCATAGGCTGTTATTTCAACTAAATCCAAACATGTCACCAGTTTGGACACGAAATGAAAATATTCCAAAGCAAATATTTTTCATAGACATTTGTAAAATGCAATAAATATGCAGATTTCAAAGTTCATTCTACAAACTTTAAAAGCTCTCTTATAAAATTAACACTTTTGTCGATAAGACAAAAGTTTTGTTGTTAAAAAACGTAAAAGATACCTTAGCTGTAAACATTACACTTGATCAAACTGTGTGTACGAATCTTTTGTGCCTAAATCCGCATGAAATCTAGAAGCTTTACAATCGATTAGCGTTCGGTTCACGGAATTTGTATAATTTGTGCTACTTTATAAGGAAACCTTATGGTTTCGTAGATTCTTGTTTTCGACATGTTTTCTTTTAAGTTAATCCTTGCTGCCTTCAAAGATTAGTACTAGAAATGCACTGATCCCTCCGAAAAAAACATCTAAATACTTTATCCGTGACACATGACATTTGAAAATGAAACTTACATGTAAGCTTACACAGGTTAACTAAATTCAATTGAAATCATCAGGTGTTAATTCTGTTCTACTAGCAGCAATGAAAGGATTTCAACTTGCCTAAATTTGGCGGAGGACACCGTTGCAAGCCTCAAGTCTTTCCATGGGGTTTGTCCTTTAGAACTCATCTTTATAAATTCAAGCGCGAGAGCCCGGTGAACAATTGCCAAACTTGAAATTAGCTTTTACAAACTTCCACCGGTTTGTTTGCAAGCTAAATTATCAAGGCTGTCTCAACAAGACACATTGGTCAACGCGCCAAATTCTCTTACGATCACTATTAAAACGATGGTCCTTTTGTCTACTTTCATTTCATTATTGTTCTCATGGAAACGGTCCGGGAGGGCTCAAAGTTCTCGTTTCACTCCAAGGAATTCAACCACAACCTATAATTAGCGACCGGACGTCACAAAACGCAACCAGACACTCAAATGAACTCTAAAACCAATATTTCATGCAAAGGAAACACGAAGGGACGCTATTAAAGCTGTATGTGAGTTTTCAGAGCGGTTTTGGCCTTCCAACCTGTGATATCACGGCGACAAACCTGCAGTCCCAACGGGGACTCATTTTGAGCATGTAAACTTACACAAGCTTGTAATGTGAATGAAATTACACTGTATAATCCTCGCGATTTGCTTTTATTTCTTAACTAAAAGCATAATTAACATTGTCAAAGCTTTGTTCTAGGTTTTTATTAGAGTTGGGGCTCGTAATGAACAATTAAATCGGCAAAAAAACTTGACATAGCCATATTGTGTCTGGCAGTGGTTGTAGCGAGATCATCCGCCATGCTGCATGGTCAGTGTCAACAAAATCTTATTTTATGCCGTCTACAAAAGCAGTAACGGAGCTTCAATTTGCATTAAAGCGAAATTCTATCGATGGTTACATTTTTGAACAACAAAAAATATATATTTCAACGCTATAAAATAAATAAAATAATCTACTCAGAAATGGACATGATCGTCGGCCAGAGCTTCGCTGTTCTCTCGCAGACGCGCCATTTGAGCGCGAATTTCGACTGTCACAAACTAAAATACAAATCAAGTTCACTTACTCTGGTATAGTTCTAGCCGCAGAAGCAACCCTCTCTCTGGATTCTTTCTTTTTCATCGCCTTGGAGGCCATATTTGCCTAAATTTCGAGGATTTTTAAAGACAAAAGTTGATCTTTGTCAATGAAAGCAAAGCTTTGTTGTCACGTCAACCGAAGGAAACTCGTCCCAGTACTCTCCTCGGCCAGGTAAAGCGCGCTCGCGCGAAAAATAAAGTTTGTGGGAAAAAGAAAAAATTGCAAGGCCGATTGAACGGTTTGGGGCTGTATTGAAATTCCAATATTTCGGAAGGCACGGCCTTCCTTCTTCAGGGTCTTACAAAGAATGACTCTAAAGGTCCTTGCAAATTCACGTTTGTGGGAAAAACTCTGCTCAATTTTCACGTCGCATAAAGAAGCATTTTAAAGTTACCTGTCAATATTACCAAATCTTTCTTTATCTCGATATGCATTCATTTTTCTTGTCCTTATTTACATCACTTCAAAGCCCTTGTCAAAGTCCCCCTTTGACTTTTATAAATGACTCGATTTAGCACGACAATCTGAACACCCACCAACTGAAGTAAGTGACTCTCGTTGATCTTTTTTTTTTTTTTAGTTAAGTGCTACGTTTTAAACGATTGACGGTCTTCGGCGAGTGGTGCTTAGAAGTGAATTGAGATGAACATGAACATCCATCTTTTATATAGGCACAGCCGTGTAAATGACCATAAGCAGTGGATAGGCCTGGAGTTCGTTGACTCCTAGAGGACGGTTGAGAAGCGGAAAACGTGGCATGAGCTGGTTGGGAAGTTGTTAAAGACACCCCTCTGTACCAGTCCCAGTGGATAGTGGATTATTTTCCCCTACCCAGTAGAAATTTAGTCTCCCCGTTACCCAGCGAATATTTTTATTTTACTCGCCTATTTTTATGTTTCCGCAGTGACTGTGCCGTGTGACTTTTGTCGAAGAAACCTCTTTAAAAACGAGTCCAAATAAGCCGACCCAGTGGGAAATTGGCAAACCCGGTGACTTTTTCCTGAAAGCCCGGTGAAGATAAAGATTCCACTGGGTCTGCTACAGAGGGGTGTTTAAAGTGAACACCGGCAAACGCCACCACCCCTTCCCATTCCCATGGACCGGGGGGGGGAGGTGTAGAGAGTACAGACAAGAGACTTACGATATTTTCATAGTTGGTGACACGGGATCTCCAGTAGCAGTCTGCTTCTTCCATTGCGACAAACGACTTTTTAATAGCTTGGTTCTCAACACTTCAGATTGTAGGTTGTTTGTCGAAGAACTTGATCGCGGTGATGTCGCCGGAGAGCGAGGACTTGTTGGAGTCAATCGGCTTTCCATGTTGCTTTTACTGATAGACAGTGGATTCCTTGGGAAAATTAAAAATACCTTATTGGTACTTAATTTCGCGGGTCTTAAAATTTGCTGTAAAAAAATCGCGAAATTAAAGGCCCGCTTACAAAAATCACCGCAAAATTTGAACCCCAGGGGGGTACTCCGGGATCCAAGTGACGGGGATGTGCGAAGGATTTTTTTGGGGTCGAAATTTTCGATTCCGGGATTTTTTTGGGTAGGAGAATTTGGCAGGTATTTTTTTGGGTGACTTAGGGGATTTTTTTGGGTATTAAAATCAAACTAAAGTGCCTTGGCGCGGCCTTGGCAATTTAGGGGTAATTTGACTAGGGATTTTTTTGGGCGTTTTTTTTGGTCCAGGGATTTTTTTGGGTAATGTCGGAAGACTTAGGGATTTTTTTGGGTCCTGAGTTTTGCCTCCATTCGATCATCCCCGTCACTTTGATTCCGGAGTACCCCCCCTGGGATTTGAACAAGGAAACGAACAGTCCGGGTTGGAGCCGTTGCCGGGGTCATTGTGTTATATTCTTGGGCAAGACACTTTACTCTGATAATGCCTCTCTCCACTTAGGTACTGGCGAATTTACTGCTGGGGGGTAACCCTGCGATGGACTACAATCTTGGACAAATCTGTTGAAACACTTAGCAAATTTCCCTTATTTAGCCAGGTTGTTTTTCCCCCCCCCTTTTTCAAGGGGGGATTTTTAACCCGCTTGCAAGTCAAGTCATTTGTGAAAAATGCGTTAAATGCGTATGTGTCAACTACTTTTGTCCAAGATTGTAGTATCACATCCAGGGAGGAGTAGAAATACTCCTAGTCGCTTCATGTAAGGGAAACCGGGATAAGCTCCGGCCTGATGGGCCACAAGGCTCGTATGCAGACAAGAATCCCAAACGAAAATTTTTGAAACTGCGGATCAATAGCCCTGCCTGGGGTCATTGTATTGTGTTCTTGTTCAAGACACTTTATACTATCACAATGTCTCTCTCCACCGTACCCCATCCTAGGAGTGTACAAGCTTAAGGGTACTGGAATTAACATCATAAGCTATAGAACAGTTTATGAAAGCTTGTAGCTCTACAAAGAAAATAGTAAATATTTTAAAAGTCAATAGTGTTTATAGCGAAAGTCCATGGTTAGGCGTAATTAGACTTGAGTTATTCGTGCCATTTTTGCATTTTTGACATAAATGACGGGTTAAGCGACGGGTTTTATCGTGTAGGCCAGTTTGAATGAGAGATTCATTTCTATATCAGTCGCTAATAGATGAAATATCGCGCTTTCCGCCGGATCCCACTTTTAGAAGTAACTATAATTGTTCGTCCGTAACTTAGTAACGAAGTGCGGTTTTGCGTGGTGAACTACGACCCCAGTTACTTTGGCTTCACACCGAGTTGACTTTGCCACATTTTCAAATTAAAAATCCTTACCTTTTTACAGCGTTAATGTGTTAATATCCCGGGACAAATAGAACAAATTGACTTCTCCGTTACACACTTGTAAATTAGGAGTTGTGGCACAAACCGTGACAACTCGCTCGGCTCGCCCTGGCTCGCCTCGCTCCTTGTCACAATTTGTGTCCACAACTCCTAATTTACAAGTGTGCGCGGAACGCAAGACGCCTTTCTTACCCCCCTCGCGAAACGAGTTGCAAAAAAGGCGTTGGCGGCACCTCTAACGGCCCGCAGCAACAGAGAGCGCCACCTGTGTGCTAGATTTATTTTTCAATTGAACAAATATTTTTCTTTAGTATATGCAACAGATGGCTGCCGCAAGATATTCGTCAGAAGTTTTGCAAGCTATGATGGAGGAAAACCTCCGTGAATTTCAAAGAAACCCCCAAAGAAATTTGTCTTTTTCACTCGCCCACACCGATTTTAACGAATGGCTCCGTGTATGGAAAATGAACATACCGGAAGCTAACGAAAACAACAAAGATCTTTACATTTTTGCAAGAAAAAACAAGAAAAAGTTTTATGATCTTTTAGTAAGCGAAATTGATGACTTACGAAGCTTAAAAGCAAGCTTTGGACTTGAAGTTAAATTTTCGATACAAAGAGACGGAGTTACGCAACACATGAACCACTATTTCAGTGAAAGAGAACCGCACGTGTTTTCTAAAAACACCAAAGAAGAAATCGAAAAAGAGTTTGTCAGATTTATCGAAAAAGCAAAGGGAGAAATTGAGGCTTGGTCAGAGAAGGGCTCGGGGTGGAAAATTGAAAGAATAGAAATGGCGTATATCAATGTCGCGCGTTATCAGCCATTGAGAGGGGGGAGTTATCTGCCTTTACCACCAAAATTGGCAAACAAAAAAGCAGTTATTAACGTGCAAAACAGGGATAACGAATGTTTGAAATGGGCTTTGAGAGCTGCATTATTTCCGCCAAGAGATGGGAAAAATCCGCAAAGAACAAGCAGATACCCAGTTGACGACGGAATAAACTACAATGGAATCGATTTTCCAACGCCTCTAAAGCAGATTGACAGGCTTGAGGCGCAAAACAACAACCTTGCAATAAATGTGTTTGGATGGGAAGACGACTGTGTGATACCTCTCAGAACAAGCAAAAAAGAAAATAGCATTTCCCGTATAAACCTTATGTTAATTGAGTCAGGATTAATTCAGCACTACTGTTTTGTAAAAAAAAGTAAGCGCTCTGCTTTACGATCAGACTAAATCACACAACAAAAAACACTTTTGCATGATGTGCTTGACCGGTTTTACAAGAGCAGACTTGCTCGAAAAGCACGAAAAATATTGCAATGGAGTTAACGGCAGGCCAACAAGAATCGAAATGCCGGAAGAGGGGAAAAACACTCTTTCTTTTAAAAACTATCAAAAACAAATGAAAGCGCCTTTTGTAATTTACGCCGACTTTGAGGCATTGCTGAGAAAGATGCAAGGATGCAAACGCGAAACGCCCGAGGACCGCAAGAAGAGAAAAGAGCAAGGGGAAGACATTGAGGAGCTGAAGCCAAAAAGCTACACGGACAAAACGGAACAGCACGAGGCGTGCGGATTTTCTTACACGGCCGTGAGGAGCGACGGCAAACACGAAAAGCCTTTTGTTTACAGAGGAGAAAACGCCGTTGAAGTTTTTTTGAACTGCATTTTAAGCGAAGAGAAAAAAATAAGAACAGAATTGTCAAAGCCAGAGCCCCTTGTGATGACTTCGGAAGACTGGGAAAAATTCAAAAATGCAACCGATTGCCACATTTGCGAAAAAACGCTGATAAAACAAAACTTTTTAGACTCGTTGCCGGTTTGGATTGGGTATTATGGTGAACTTAATTACTTTGGGCAGCTTCACAAAAAATGTTATTACAGCACGAAAAAAGCGGAGCAAAGCCTTGGTACCGAACACCACTATGAGCTAAAAAAGCTGACACAAAACACACACATAGTGGCCGCAAAAAACCAAAAAAAATGTTTGAAGTGCCACAAGCCGCTTATCCAGCCGAACTACAAAGATGTGGTAAAGGACCACTGCCACATAACAGGGAAGTTTCGAGGAGCCGCGCACAACATTTGTAACTTGATGATGAGAATAAATCCAAAAAATGTCCAAATACCAGTTGTATTTCACAACCTAAGGGGCTATGATGCGCACCATTTAATGCAGGCAATGTCAAAGATTTCAAAAGAGGCACAGAAAGAGGTAAAATGTGTCGCAAACAACATGGAAAAATACATCACATTTTCATTTGGCGGACTGCGTTTTATTGACAGCTTAAACTTTCTTCAAGGAAGTCTTGATTCACTTGTAACAGCGACACCGAAGGAGTCATTAAATATAACAAAATCTATTTCAACACAGTCTGATGAAAGTTTTGAACTTCTTTGCAAAAAGGGAATCTATCCTTACGAATACATGGACTCATGGGAAAGATTTAGCGAAACAAGTTTTCCTGAAAAAGAAAAGTTTTACAGCAAACTTAATGATGAGAACATAACGGATGAAGAGTACAAACACGCGCAAAACGTGTGGGAAACCTTTGGCTGCCAGACCCTGGGCGACTACCACGATTTGTACGTTAAGACAGACGTTTCTCTGTTGGCTGACGTTTTTGAAAACTTCCGAAAAATCTGTCTTGAGAAGTACGGGTTAGATCCCGCGAATTATTACACGACGCCAGGCCTTTCTTGGGACGCACTTTTGAAAAAGACAGGCGTGGAGCTTGAGTTACTTACGGACTATGAAATGCATCTTTTTGTTGAAAGGGGATTAAGAGGCGGAATTTCGATGGTAAGCAAGAGATATGCAAAGGCGAACAACCCTTATGTTGAGGGATTTGACCCGAGCCAGCCAAAAAAATACATAATTTACCTCGATGCGAATAACCTTTACGGGTGGGCAATGAGCAAGCCGCTCCCAAAAAAGTGGTTTTAGATGGAAAAAGGTTATGCCGACAGAAAAAGAAATAATGACGAAAAAAGAGTTTGCAAAAGCTGGATGGATTTTAGAGGTGGACTTAGAATACCCGAAAGAGCTGCATGACGCCCAAAACAGCTATCCATTAGCGCCAGAGAAAAAGAAAATAAACAAAGAAATGTTTTCACCTTACCAAAAGAAAATAATAAAAAATCTTGATTTAAAACTGCCAGAAAGCGAAAAGCTTGTATTGACTCTCGAAGACAAAAGCAATTACGTCGTGCATTACCGAAACTTGCAGTTTTATTTAAAACAGGGAATGAAACTCAAAAAAGTGCACAGGGTCTTAGAGTTTGAACAGGAATGCTGGATGGAGCCCTACATCCGGATGAACACAGAATTCAGAAAAAAAGCAAAGAACGACTTTGAAAAGAACTTTTACAAGCTAATGAATAACTCGGTTTTTGGAAAAACAATGGAAAACCTGAGAAACCGTGTAGACATAAGAATAGCGCGAAGCGACGAAACAAAGAAAATAAGAAAATTAGTTGCAAGCCCATTGTATTCAAGGCATGTAATGTTTTCAAACGATCTAGTTGGAATAGACATGCGAAAAAGCAGGCTTTTTCTTAATAAACCGGTCTACACAGGCATGACCATCCTTGACGTAAGCAAGCTATGCATGTATGACTTCTTTTACAACCATCTGAAAAAGGAGTACGGGGAGCGTTGCGAGCTTTTGTATACAGACACAGACAGCCTTTTGCTTGAGATAGAAACAGAAGACGTTTACGCGGACATGGCAAAAAACATTGACAATTATGACACAAGCGACTACCCAAAAGAGCATTCACTTTATTCAAACGAAAACAAAAAGGTGTTGGGAAAAATGAAAGACGAATGCGCAGGAAAACTAATTTCAGAGTGTGTTTGTTTGAGGCCAAAAATGTATTCAATAATGACAGAAGACAAAAAAAATATAAAAAAGGCAAAGGGGGTAAAAAAGTGTGTGATAAAGAAGCAAATTGAACATGAACAGTATAAGGAAACGCTTTTTGGAACAAAGCAGTTGTGGCATGGAATGAACATACTTAGAAGCGAGGGTCATGAGATTTACGGAATGCATCTCAACAAAGTCTCGCTGTCGCCTTTTGACTCAAAGCGATGTATAGCGGATGATGGGATACATACAAATGCTTACGGGTATAAGTTTTGCGAAACAGAACGTTTATAGCTTTTCTGAGCCCAAGGGGCTCAAGCACTAAGTGCTTGGTGGTAACTGTGTATTTGGAGGAATAACAAGCAATTCTTCACGCACGAAGCCGCGCTTTGGACCATCGTGCAAGTAATAAAGCACTGGCTGATTAGGTTTAGTAACAGACCTTTCAATGCTGTAGACTTTTAATGACCAAATCGGATCTGTAGCCCTTTTTACGCCGCCTTCCAGCTCGCCAGGTTGGTAGAGAAAGCGCACATTAACGAGAGAGGGGAGTTTTTTTTTCTTTCTTGCCAACAGGCCTTGTATATTTTGAGGACGGTTTGGAAGAAACAGCCTTTTCTTTGATTGCAGTAGCAGGTTTTTTTTCAGTAAGACTGGTTACTTCGTTGTTCAGAGCGGCAACAACTTCGGGTAGCCTTTTTTACCCACGCTGTCGACCGCTGGCCAGATGGCAGGGTCATCTCGACACCGTACTGATAGCCAAACAGGCGCCCTGCCAGTGTTTGATTAAAACGTTCAACAATAGCTTGATCTCTGTGAATGTTAACACGCCCGCGTCTAATATAGGTTTTGTGATTTTCCATTTCTTTAGTAACAGATCCCATGAATTCGCGACCAGGGTCAACTTGCAGCATCTGTGGCCATTTTAGTGCACTTCGCCTGTAAATTGTCTGAAAACCTTTTGCAACCTCAGTTGAATCTTTGGAGGTCAAAGGCTCGGCCTCTTTGAAACGGCTGGCAACGTCAACAACAGTCAGCGCGTATTTGTAAACTTTTCGCCCTCGCGGCAGTTTGTCGTGTGGCAGAAAAAGAAGGTCCGCCTGGTGGACCGCGTTTGGAGAAGAAACATCGAATTTTGGGCGAGGAACGTATCGTGGTGCCGGAAGGTAGATCTGCCAAAGGGCCTGCTTAACTAGCCACTTTTTTGCGGCATCTTCGGAAACCTTGGCAGCCTCGGCTAATTTTTTTATCGCAGCAATTCCCTTCCAATAGCCCTGGGGGCTATAGTAGACTTTCGAGATTTTCTTCGAAAAGTTTTGCTCCGCAAAAATCTTTGCATCCATGCGTATACAAGAAAAAAAAGAAACGTTTAAAGAAACCGAAAGGCAGCGTACCCAAGTGCAAGCGCGCCAGCGCCAACGAACATCAGTTCACCTTGTTTCTGCTGCTCACTTGGCTGATAGAAATCAGAGAACTTGGGTTCTTTCGGAGGAATCATTTGTTTGTCAGGATGTGCCTGGTTGTAGAGTTTGAAAGCGTAGTCTGTGTTCGTGAAGTTTTGTTTCGCTTGCTGTTTGATCTCATTGTTGGTTTCGATCCAGTCGAGAAGCTTCGTGCGGTCGCGAGAGTACTTCGCGTAAGCTGCCTGGTAAGCCTCGAGAGCTTTGTCGTGTCTTTCTTTTTCTTTCAAAGCGGCGTCATCTCCGCCACCCAAAGCTCGAGCAAGATAGTTGCCGCCAATGAAAGCAGCAGCGTTCAAGATAGCTCCGCCAGCCATAATCGCTACGCTTGCCATTGTGTGTTTTTGTTCTTATATTATGATATTTTTTTTTAATTGGTGGGGAGAATTTTCTGGTCCTCGAGATACTGTTTAAGTGCAACGCTGCCAGCCATGACGGCTGTGAACTTTACATAGTTCATAAAACTGCTGCTTGGGTCGGATGTGAAGTTTTCTTTTACAACTTTTTTGGCAGCCCAGCCGATTCCGGCGGCAAGGCCAGTGAGAGTCGCGGCATCCATGAGTGTTTTTACGAGTTTGTTGTCAGACATGGTGTTTGTTATAAAATAAAAATAAATATTTAAATTGAAAAATAATTTTTTGAATTCTTTTAATTTCATCAAAGAGTTCTAATAAAAAAAAAGTTAATTGCTGAAGTCAGAAAGTAAAACAGAAATCACTTTCTTTAAAACTTTAGTTGGTCAAACACATCATGCAACATGGAATAAAAGATTTTTTTCATTTCAGCACACATCAAACTTCTTGCTTCTTCAATCTTCTCTTTTCTTTTTTCTTCATTTTCTATTTTTTCATACTCTTTTTCAAGTTTTATTAAATCCTCAAACTGCATGTTTAAACTTTCCACAGTTTTTTCATCAATAGCAATAAAATTTTTTAATTCTTCTGGTTTCAGCTGGTTAAAAGAGGCTTTTGTCCCTTCCAAAGCAGCTGTTGCTCGTGCCTCATCTTTTTCGAAGAATTTCCCAAAGAACTCGGCACAGAGACCCAACAAAATAAAGTTTCCAAAATCCATTGGGTCAGGCATAGTGCATGTCTTCGTGTCGGTCATCGTGTTTGGTATACTTTAAAAAATCGAATGTTTAAATGAAAATTATTTAATAATTTTTTTAATCCATCGGACGGATTCCTCTTTTTGAGCCATTTTGGTTTGTTGGTTGCGGAATTCTAGAGCCCGTTTGGCGCGTGTCTGAAGAACGCGTTGCAACCCTTCCAATAATTTCTGCTGTAACTGGTGTGTCATCAGTTATAAGAGTTGGCGGAGCTTTAAATGTTGGACTTCTTTTTTCGTTTATAAAGGCTTTTATGTCTTCGCGTTTCACATAAGTTGTAACGATTGCAACGCCGATACCAAGCAAAGATATCCATTGATTTGTGGTGAGACCGCTTGATTGCGGCTGAGCCTCGGGCGGAGCTGGTTCCGTTACGGCCGGTGGTGTTACATTTCGCTTTGCAGCCGCAGATTTCTTTTCCTTTTCTTTTGCAATTATTGCAGCAGCCTCAACAGCAGCTTTTTTCTGTGCTTCACGAGCCTGTTTTGTTTTTTCAGCTGCAAGCTTGCCAGCAGCAACTCGCTTTGGATTTTTGGCAGGCTTTGTTGCTGGAGTTGTTGAAGTAACTTGTTTCTGTTCTTCTTGAGCGATCGGAGTTTGTTCGAGCTCGGCCATAATATAATGAGAAAAAAATAATATTTAAATGAACAATGCTCAGCAAACTTTTTTGCTAAGCAATTGCTAAGCATTGTTCAGTAATTACTTAGCATTTTCTTAGCATTGCTCAGAAAAATCTTCAGTAGTTGGTGTTTCAGCGCCATGGCGCTGGGACTCAAGAGTCCCTTTGGTTTGCAACTTTGTCGGGACCCCTTGGGCGTCTTTGACGCGTGCTGCGCACGTCCCCGCGCCTGGCGCGGCTTCGTTTAAATCAATGTGCTTTGTTGTGATGAGCGCAGCATTTGCAACGGCAAGAAAGCGGCCGCATTTCAAAGCCAGACCGCCTGCCAAAGTGGACAGCTCTTTGCTGATGATGTAGTCGTTTTTGAGTTCCTTCTGATAATCA
Organism: Oculina patagonica; assembly: GCF_052425735.1. Taxonomy (NCBI): domain Eukaryota; kingdom Metazoa; phylum Cnidaria; class Anthozoa; order Scleractinia; family Oculinidae; genus Oculina; species Oculina patagonica. The sequence continues at coordinate 10,417,997 of NC_135763.1, forward strand.
TTGACGTCCTTGATATTTACGGCCATACCAACGACTTTAGTAACAAGAAAAATAAAGCTGTCAATCAAGCTGTCGGTTGTTTTGGATCCAACGTATGCCTCATATCTCTTTAAGTACTTTTCAACTTCTTTATCTGTCAAGCGCTTCACCTGCTCGTGTGTCAGTTGCACACCGATTGCTTCTTTGGCTTTTCCTGTTGAAACAAGGATTGCAAGCTGTTCACGCAAAGCAGGAATGTCAGGGCCTTGAATGAGTGCCATACCGCTTTCTGTACTTTCTGGTTCAGCTCCTAGCAGTTCCATTACGGAAGCTAATTCTTGTTCACTTGCAGCGCCCTTGACGCTCTCGGGAGGAGAAGTTGCGAACGGGTCAGCCATTTATTACTCTAAAAAATATGTTCAATAAGAAAATTTTGTGCCGTAAGGGTGGCGATGAGAAATGACAAGATGCGAAAACTTATTTTTTTTTAGCTTTAAAATGATTTCTTTGTAATCCTCATTGGCAAGTTCGCCAGCGTAATCCTCAAAGATTGCCTTCGTGGTCTTGGCAGAGGGGGTGTAAAAGAAAACGATTGCCGCAACATTTTCGCGGAATGAGGATGTTATGCTTGTCAATTTTTGAGTTAACACCCATATGCTCAAGCCTGCGTGGCGAGCAGAGAAAGCAAGATTCACCAACTCCCCTGTTCTTCCTTTTACATCTTTCGAAGCAGCACAGTCGTCGAGGATGATAAGCGTGTTCGTACCCTCAAAAAGAAATCTTGAAAGCCTTAACCAAGATTCCACCTCGTGCTGCTCGCAAATGAAAACAAAAAATCGAATATCTTCCTCAGCAAAGCGATAATAAGTCTTGTTGTGCTCGAAAGTCGGGCAGATGAGCACGATGTAGTCAAACTTGCCTCGGAAAGGGCCACAAAGCTGATTGACCACGTATCTTGTTTTTCCTGAGTTCGTTGGTCCCACAATGAGGGCGTTGAAGGGTATATTGGCAGGATCCATCTTCGTTCGTATATGTACCTAAGGTACACTTTTTCAAAGAAAAAATTATAAAAGCACAGATTCTAACTGCCTGCCAAGTATATTCATTTGGGCGTCGCTGATTACGTAAATGTGGCAGTTCAAATTACCTGAGCCGCTTGCTTTCCTCTCTAGCTCAAGCTGGACACCGTCCTTTGTGTTCACAAGGCGCGTGCCGCTTCCGTGCATCGAGTGGTCAGCCATGGAACGCAGATCAATAAGAAGGCCAAACTTGTCTTCTGTGTAAAACTTTTGCAGAGTCATGTGCTGCGTTTTATTTTTTTCTTTCATGTAGAATCTTTTAACTTCTCCCCAAATGTCCATTCCTTCGATGCCGTTGTTGTACAGCATGTTTGGCGAGCCGTTGACAGTGATGCTTACTTTTGTAAGGTCCGGGTTAATGTACTTTTCCGAGCTCCTTGCACCTTTGTTATATTGCTCAATAAATAGGAGCAAGATACCTTTCATGGACCTCCTCTGCGGGTTGACCCTTAGATTCAGACGTGTGTCGGAGCCTTTTGCAAAAGTCACCACTTTAACACGCTGGATGTGGTCGTAAGCGAACTCTTTGCCGCCCGAATAAGCGCTGAACGCTTCATCTGCAATTTCCTTGCTTCTTATCATCTCGTACTCCAGCTGGATGTTTGTCAACTTGTATTTTAGTTTTGTTGTATCTGAGCCTCTGACCACATGTTCGGCTGCCGCGAGCTTCAGTTCGAACACAAGATTGTTGTATAGTGCCTGAGGATAAAATGCCCCATGGTCAGTTAAAATCTGGTGATCCAGGCGGATGCGGTATTTATTTCCATATATCTCATTCAGCTTTTTTTCTGCGTCCACACCTGAAGCTTTCTTATCGCCAGCATTTGAGCGAATTTTGTTAAGGTCCTCGCTCTGAATGCCCTCTGGCACACTGTCGTCGCGCTCCTCCTGCGAAAGGAAAAAATCCTCAAATATTTTGTAGATGCCATAGCCAACCGTGTCCTGCACGACGGTGCCTTCGTACTTTACAACAAAATCGTCGACCAGAGCTCGGCTGACGTTGTCAACCAGAAAGTTGTTGGCATGGCCTCCGCTCAAGTCGATGTTGAAGCGCAGCGCCAGCGAGCCGGGCACAATGACCTCGTTTTCGTTCAGCTTGGGCACTGAAACATACAACGTTTCCTCTGGATTGGCTTCTGTGCGGTCAAAAGTGATTCGTTTTACCGCGCGCTCGGCTTTCAGTGCGCCGAGTATTTTCTCTGTGCGTCCCGGTCGAAGGTTTTCTTGAACAGCAGCCATCTCTCGATTGGTTTTATTGTTAAATTGAAAAGTTTAATTTGAAAATATATATATATAAATTAAGCGATGGCAACAGGTGGTGATGATTTTGGATTCGAGGACCCTGATTTGGACAAAGATCTTGACCACAACAGTGATAACGATGATGAAGAGGGACAAGAGGTCGACACAACCCGACCATTTCAGCCCGGGGAGGCATCCACACCCTACCATGGGGGTGAACAACATGAAATGCAAACGATGCAGCACGAACAGAGCGGGCTGCCAGATACATCCTACGACGAAACACCTTTTCTTGAAAGAACCCCTTCGATAAGTGATCTTCAAAAAGAAAGTTTTTTGCGGCAAAAACTTAAAAAAGCTGTAGACACGATAAAAGGCAAATTCCCCAAAGCAAATTTTGAAAAAATTAGAATTAGAAGAGGCACTGGGAAAAATGAGGGGAAAATTGTTGCTATAGGAACTAAAAAAGGCGAGTACAAGATTCTAAAAGATAATGAGTCAGGCTTCATGAAAAACTTTTTAGACAGCTTCAAAGATGAACTTGGACCGTCAGCTGAAGATCTTATTGCTCAAGACAATGAGAGCATAAGAGATGAACGCCAAAGATTAAGAGAAGCTGAAAAACAACTTCAAGAGGCCCAAAAAATCGCATCAGAAAGAGAAAAAGCTGCTCAAGAAGTACAAGATCTCAGAATAAGAATCGAGCGAACAAATGCCAAGATGGGTCAACTTGGGTCAAATGTTGAAAATGAATCAGAATTGCGCAGACTTAATCAACTAAAAAAAAATCTTGAAAAGGATTTTGAAAACGCAAAAAAAGAAGTTGCTGCTCTTGAAAAACAAGCTAAGCAGAAGGCAAAAGAACAAACACGAGTCGACCAACTAAGGGCAAGCCTCGCTGCCAAAGAGAGCGAAAGAAACACTTTTCAAGAAAGGCTCAACGACACAAGAGCTTTGGATGATCTTAAAGAGCAAGAAGATGAGCTCAAGCGCCAAAACGAGGAAGACAAAAAAATTATTGAGGATGAGAATGCCTCCCCCACTGACAAACAAGCCGCGGAAGAAAGAGTTGCGGAAAGAACCGAGGAACTTGGACGCTTGCAAACGCAGATTGCCGAAAGAGAAAGAGCGCTTCCACTTCGTGAGAGGATCAAAGAGATCTTCAAAAAACATGGCGTGACATTAACAGCAATACTTCTGGCTGCTGGTGTCACGATTGGTTCTGTTATTGGAGCCATTACAAACGCGTTGAAGGCCACCGGCAAAGCGTTGGGAAAAGGCCTAAGTGATATTGGCTCAAAGGTAGCATCAGCTCTGCCTGGTCTCATTGGCTCGATTGCGAAATTTCTTTTCAAAACCGCTGGTCAAGTAATTGGATTTCTTGCAGAGCACACCTGGCTGCTTATCCTTGCTGTGGTTGCTTTTCTTGTTGAAAAATACATCAAAAAGAGACGTTAACGCATAAGGGTGTAGAGCAAAGCTGCTGCTCCAACCGCGCCAACAGCGACAGTTGCTTTGTTTATTTCGTGTGAATCATTGGCTACGGCCTTCGTAGCTTTGGCGCTTTGCGCGTTGCCGTCCTTTGGACGGGGACCGTAAAGGTCCCTAGCTGGTGTTTCAGCAGCGCTTGCGGCGGGTGTCCAATTTTTTTTTGCTGTGGCGCTCTTGTGTATAGGATTTGAAGGGTGGCTGTTTGGTGGGTTGATTTTTGATTTTCCTCCCGCCATCAGTTTAAGAGCTGCTTTTTTTGTAGCTTTATTAACCTCATCATTCACTCCTAATTTCATCCCAACAACAGCCTGCTTAAGCTGGTTATTGTAACCAACAACGCTTTCTGTGTTTATCACCATACGAGCGGGCATCAGCCAGGCACCTGGGCAGACTGCAAGGTTAAGCCGAACCTTAGCTTCGTCGATGGCTAGTTGGTATCTTTGGACCGACTTTGCCAGATCAGGTTGCCTTATAGCGTCTTCAACCAACACGAGGAACTCACTTTGCGCTTCCTTTGCACGGCCGCCTGTGCCAAGTATGCTACTTCGAACGTTCACCTGCGAACCGAGAATACAGTAGACAAAAGCCTCTATCGACTGGTTTACTCTCGACAAACCTGCCTGAGTAAGCCCTTCAGTGCCGTTAGGACAAAACCAGTCTGCCTGTGCATATGCAGCGTCGTCTGGCTCGATGTATTGAATCAAGTTACCTTTGCTTGCAGTTCCACCTTCATCCGAAAATTTATCGTAATCGGGGTATTTTGCTCCAGTTTTGTTTGGTCCAATGTTAGTAATCCAGATATAAACGTTACCAAGTCCGTGGTTTGCGCCTGTTGTGAAACGGAAATCGCTTGACGGGTCGACACCGAACTCAGCGCATATTCTTTTGTAAGAAGCCACGTCGTACTTGTTGTCGAACTGGCTAAAAGTGGGGTCGCCTGGCAAGGCGCTTACGCTCTGAATTCCCCCCATCTGAAACAATATTCGCCTTATCGTGAAATAAACGTGAAAAAGATAAAAATTACGCACAATCGGTGGCAAGCTAAGAGATGAGTGCTCTTCATCGAAAATATCTCGACTTATACCGCAGCCTGTTGTCGCGCACCATACCGCAAAGTTAAGTTGCTGTGGCCAATAGACCATATTTTGGCTAGCAAGCCACCTTTTTGACTCTTTTCCTGATGTATGCTTCAGTTTTGTTTTTTGAAAAATCTCTCTTAATTTCGTTGTGAAATATTGATCTGGTGTGACGTAGATGTTGATTTGGCTGTTAAATATTTTTTTCAAACTCGGTGCGGCTTCGTGAAATCCAACCGCGGGAATTGGCAAAGATGAGCCTTTTGCGCCGCTTGGTGACAGCTGTTGTGGAAAACCGCCTGAAATTTGATTCACCCCTAGTGCTTTTTTCATCTCTGGGCTCCAATATTTGCTGTCAGAGCCAAAAACATTTATCAAATGGCCTTGCCCTGCCTTGTAATAAATGTCTGCCGTTGCTGTGTGGTTGTACGCGAACTCAACCTGTGCAACAAATTTTGTTCGGTCAGCGTTTGGATATTTTGCAAGAAAAGGTTTCCATGCATTGTCTTTTGCCGCTTTAGAAATTGTAGTTGCTTCTGGGGTTTTCATCCACTTCATAAAATCTCTTTCTTTAGAATCAAGAAAAATTGATTGAGAAATGTCATCAGCTCTCGGAATAGGCGGCGCCATTTTATATTAAAGATTTATTTTTTAAAAGATAATTATAAAGATGGTTGTGCTCACTGTCACCACAACAGAAAATCCTCATACTGTGAATTTCGATTATCCTATTCCAAAACCGAGCCACATCCGGCTCCTGTCATCTCATATACCTACTTGGTTCAATCTAAAAGAAGATGGAACAATCCTTGTAAAAGATGAAAAAGATACAAAAGAAAATACGGTAACTGTTCCCTTTGCAGCTGATTATTACACACTCGAAATGTTGGTGAGCTTATTTAAAAAGAAATTGGCTGAACATGATATTGAAACGACCACAGATGTTGGTACACCGCTTGTAATTAAAAATGAAAAGAAAAAAAAAATAATTCTCAATAAAAGTATGTCTAATTTACTACTTGGGAACGATAATGTGGGGCATTTGGGAACTATAACTTATATAAAAAGATTAAATTCTCCCACAACTTATTTCATTCATTGCGATTTAGTTGACAGAGAACAGAATCTCTTTAATGGTAAACCATCTTCTGTTTTAGCTTGTTTCGACATCCGTGGAAAGTCTTACGAAAACATAAATTACAAAAGTGAACAGCCCAATGTCTTGCGTGACGTTATGGCTGATGCACAAGTGACATCTCTGACTCTTTCGATTAGAGATGAGAATGGGAATCCATTCGATTTTAACGGCTCAAATCTTACATATGAGTTGGAATTGAATTAAATTAAATACAAAAATAACTTTTATGTATACGAGACCATGTCATCTGCTAATGTTCTCCCGAGTGCCCCTGCTTATGGTGATCGCGAAGAAACACAACTTTATCCAAGCCTCCCAACAAATGCCGAGAATTTTCGGCTGACTGAAATAAGTAAAATTGAAAAAGAAATATCCGCTGAAGCTGAGCATTACAGGCTTGTGTTAAAAAAATATAAAAAAGTCCGGAAAGTTATTCACTATTCCGTGGTCTGTCTTGGCGCCGTGACGGCAGCTCTGTCTTCTGGAGCTGTTGCGACTTCACTTACTGGTGTTGGAATTGTTATCGGCGCGCCTGTTGCAGCAGTAGCAGCTGTATCTGGCGCAGCTTCCACTGGCCTGTCAGTTATCAACAAAAAGCTTGAACGTAAAGTTAATAAGCACTCAAGAATCCTCGCTCTGGCTGTTGCAAAACATGACTCGATAAACAGCTCTGTCTCACAAGCTCTGAATGATAATCTTGTTTCTGACAAAGAGTTTCAACTGATCTTACGAGAAATGCAGAAATATCGTCAACTTAAAGAGACTTTACGTTCAAGCTTTGCACACAAACAAACAAATTCACAGCCAGACATCGAAAAAATACGACAAGAGATCATGAAAGCAGAAAGACAAAAAATGAAAAAAAAAACTTCTCGAAAGCACCACCGACATTTCGAAATAAAATTTCAGTCCAATAGAACATTTTTTCATTTAATGAAAGAATGATTGTCTGCGCTCATCTTGTTGTTTACTTTGTGATGGAAGCATTGTCGTTCGAGTTGCAAAAAAATGTTCGAGACATAACCCGCGATGTTGTTAATTGCCTGAACGAGGCAAAATAAAATGTTACAGCGCACTTAAAGTCACTTTCAGCCGAGTCGAAAGGATTAAATCTGAGTGTGCAAAAAATACAATTAAGTTGAAGCGAACAGCGAGAAATTGCGTGACCCACAGCGGCATGCAAATTTTTTTTGTGTTTGCGTGCGTGGGCGTACAAAGTCGGGGTATTACCCGAATGATATTTTTAGACTTTTGTAAGTTGTTTTCATTCCTGTGTGCTTAAAATCTGAGTTCTAAGCACTCAGGAATGTAAAATCTATTGTTTTACACGTGCACAACTATTGTTCTTTTGATTTAATGCACGTGACGGCCAATTGTGAGTCATTGTCACTAAAAATAGCTTAATGATGTCATTTTCTTTACTCTGTATATAAATCAAGCTAACACCTGGATATCATAAAGAATGACGAGCCAAACGCCAACAGAACGTGTTTTACTTCACAATCCTCGAGTTTATCAATTTTTTGGAAGAAGTGGCAACACAAACAGTTACCAAAGAATCTGTATTGCAAGAAAAAAAAAAGCCTGAAAAAGATCAACAACATCGAGGCAGCAATACGCGGAAAACTTAATTTATGCACTCACCGGAGCGTGCAAGCTTTGTTTAGCTTGTTAAAACGTTTGCGACAACACTGCTGTCTAATTTTTTTTAATTTTTCAATCAGCTCGTCTGTTAAAAAGATTGTTATTTGTTTTTCATTTTCCTTAGTTTTTTTGTATGTTGTAAAAGCTTTTCCACTAGATCTTTTCAAGTTTTTCTTTACAGACAAGTTAATTTCTCCAGTTCTCCCTCTTCCCATCTTCGTTTACTCAATAAGAGCATTTGTTCAATTGGAATTGTTTCTGGCACAGCAATTAAAGGTTGGTTGTAATTTAATACAATGGCGCCATACAACGATTGGTACACTGTCGGGTCCGGCGAATCTGCTTCAGGAAGTTAGGAATGTGAAAGCCACTCACATTTTCCTCCTTTTTTTTACCATTTCCACGCCTGCTTTCCCGATTTTTTTGTTAGTTTTAACCATGCTTTGCATAAAGATTGCAGCTTTCTTAAGTTTTCTGGGATTAAACGTCTTTTTTTGCAACTCGTTTCGCGAGGGGGGGTAAGAAAGGCGTCTTGCGTTCCGCGCACACTTGTAAATTAGGAGTTGTGGACACAAACCGTGACAAGGAGCGAGGCGAGCCAGGGCGAGCCGAGCGAGTTGTCACGGTTTGTGCCACAACTCCTAATTTACAAGTGTGTCCGTTGCATATATAGGCTGCAGTAACGCAAAACGACTTTGTGGTAAATTATTCAACTTTATGAATATATTGTCACTAAGCATTCCTCTCAGCTGCCGTGTAAATGTCATTGTGTTAAATCCACCTGCAAGTGAACTAAATTAGTGATAAGGCTTTGAATCGACGCAGGGAGGAAATTGAATTAATAACTTTTTCTCTAGTAATGCCAATCGCTCTTGTCTCATCACTAATATATTATACTTCCAGGAAAAGTTATATTTAATTTAATTAACAACTCGGTACTTCAAATCGTGGGTACTTAATTTCGCGATTTTGGCGAGACAGTATTTCGCAGGGTTTTATTTTTGCGATTTGGCCAAAAAATACGTTAGAAATATTGCAAATTTGTCAAAAAAAACGTTAAAAATACATTTCACGGGTCTTTAATTTCGCGATTTTTTTAGAATTGAGAAAATCGCGAAATTAAATACCCGCGAAATAAAGTACCAATAAGGTAATAAGAAGCGCTATTCTTTAGACTGAGAGGACATGATGACGTTCCCCAGCACAGTCGCTGCAGAAGTGTTTCATTTTAATTTTACCTCAATTCTGGCATTTTATTCTTTATCTTCTCTTGCTAATTAAACTTGTTAACGAATTTTCTCGCCTGATAAAACGCTGAAATTCATGCGCATGCAGTCGAGACAGAACTCGAGGAAAAAAGTTATATCCATTTATATGGCTCACTCATTTTGCATGTGCACAAGAACAAACTATCATATCGGATCGTAAAATATTTTCCCGTTTTTTAAGGTCATTGCCCTGTATTGTATTGCGCAATCTTGATGCGCAGAATTTTACGCGTAATTTGTGTGAAACAAGAACTGTTATCCTTGTGCTTGCGTCGCTAGTGAAAACTTGGCTTATGGCTCGCTTATGATCACGAGTCCGATCAATGCTCCATTAATTTTCAGAGCTAAAACACTTTGTAAATGTTTGTTAACCCTTTCACTCCTGAATTTTCGAAAAAAAAAACGCGTTTTTTTAACCGTTAAACCGAATTTTTGGTGCTATGATCCTGAATTTCTCTTAACTTTGCTAGGAAAGCACTTTGAGTTTACACTACAGCAACATTGTGATAAAGATTCCATGTAAAAATGTACAATTTTTCACTTTGATGCATGCGCGTAAGCCAAAATTTGGACTTACTTTCTACTCTTCATATCCTTTCTTCTGGCCGAAAACGGTCCATACGTAATCATTGGAAAACCCTGAACAATTACAGGCGTATTGGCCGGTTTAAGCACCGATTTTGCACCAAAAACAGATCGATCTTGGGCTTCGTTCGTTCTTTTATTAGTTCTGTCAGAATGCGGCCGATATTCAAAATGAAAAGTCCTGTAGAAAGGTCAATCATAGCTTTATCGGCTGCTTATCACAAAAATCCACTGACGTGTAAATTGTCATCCACAAGTGGTTCAATGGCCGCGCCTCCAAATAGCACCTAAATCAATGCGCGTTAGCAGTGAAAGGATTAAATGAATGTGCTAAACATTTCAATAACAAATGACGTCTTACAAAGAGTTTGTTTTCGTTTTCTTTTATTTTTATCAAATCTATCGTGTATGAAGAGAACGAAAGACATGAACGTACATAGTTTAATAGATATTCCTGCCTTTATAGGACAAAACACTCTTGGTCCAACATTGAGTTTTAAAACTTAAATGAGCTAGACGACGCAATTGTGCTAGACTTTAATGTTTTCTTTTATCTTATTATGTGCATTGCATCTTATTATCCTGCCGCTCGTCTTTGTATTACAAGGGTCTACAAGCTTTTTGTCTCTTTTTCTATTGAAATTTATGGCGCGCATACTTGTAGGCCGGCATTGTGCAATCATCGTGGCGTGACATCGTCTCCAATCTTGTAACACATACAACAGTCTGCGTCGTTGCTGTTGGATCCTGTTGGATATTGCGATCGATATGGAGCTAATGCCAGTTAAAGCAGTGATCTCAGTGCTCCTGTTTTCCTTTGTATTCTCCATGGTACAGGGTTTTTCGCTTATACTTCTGCACACGAACGACAACCACGCGCGATTTGAAGAAACAGATTCCTATGGCTTTATGTGCTACCCCAAAGATGCACAAGCAGGGAAATGTTTCGGTGGAATGGCACGAAAAGCAACTATGATCAACCAAATCCGATCTCAAGAGAAAAACGTGCTGCTAGTGTCTGGTGGAGATGTGTTTACAGGTACATTGTGGTACAATGTTTACCGCGGCAACGCCACGAGGAGGTTTATGAACGAGCTTCGATACGACGCCATGGTAAGTGTGATATTTGTGCGGTTTCGCTTAACCCGCCGGGGGGGGGGGGGGACGGGGGCCGGGCATGGACAGGGGATTTGACACCGTAGTGGGGACTTTAGACCGTTTTAATGGACTTTCTTACAACATTTTACTGAAGTTTAGTGATTCTTTTGAACATCCACAAGTGCTCTAGGGTTGGGCATTTGAACAGAAAGTCTCAGCTAAGTTCAAATGCCCGGCCTATGCCCGGCCTCCTTAGAGCACTTGTAAAAATATGCGAGCACGAGCAAACGAGCACGTACTAAAATTTTGCGAGCATTCCGAGCTAAAGCCAAATTGAAGAGCACTGCAAAATTTTGAGGGTCGCTGGAATTCGTACGGTCAATACTTTGTTTTATTATTCCATTAACCACGAAATAACTACATCAAATACACTAAATGCAGGTTTCTATTTGTTCTTTGATTTGCTTTCTTTGACTAGTTTTCCGCAGTGTCTAAATCCCTGGCTAAATATTTAGCTCGACATTGATTCTGGCGAAAAAGGGAGGCTCGTTATTCAAGGGCGGTAAATCGAGAAAAAGCTTTTTAATATTCGAGGAAATACGGTAATATTGATTTGTTTCCTTTGAAATTTTTACGTCAGTCTAACCCTAGCCTTCGTGGCTCAAAGTCTGTGAAAACTCGCCCGCTCTCCTGAATTTTAAGGAATACAGTTGGCTCCTGGGATGGCAGAATACGCGAGGAAAATGGGGCTAGGAGAGGTTTCTTGCTCCCTCCTCCCAATTTCTCTTTCCTTGGTCAAAAAGATTGCTAAATAGAGTTTACTAAGACCTGTAGCGTTTTTCCTCTTCGTGGGATATCCTATGATTTCTCCATGGAATGTTTACAGCTTTTTAAGGCATAGTGGCTCGGTGATTGGTTTCTTGAGTACTCTTTTGTCAACTTTTAGCGTAGAACCTTTGCATGTAATATTGTTCCAATTTTTAATCGGTATTTTCGTCTTCGGTCTCCACGTGTTCCACTTGAAGTCATAGCTTTCGACAAATAATACCTCTTCAGAGTCAAGGCGGTCGCGAAAGAGAGCCCCACCCACAACGTACAGTGCCCCTTTCAAATAGACCATACTGCCACCCCATCTAGGTGCATGCAGACTTGCTATAAACTGCCATTCGTTTGTAGAGACGTTGTACACTTCACAAGTTTTGGTGGCAACAGTTGGTCCACGATAGTAACGATATTCAAATTCAACAATTACACCACCGGCAATGAAAATCCTTCCACGGGCGGCCGTACTACAAGCATCGTACCTAGCCTGCTGCATGCTCGCAATTCTTTCCCATCTCTTTCTAATGATGTCATACTTGGCAGCGTATTCGATGGGTTTTACTGTGTTATGGTCGCCATTGTACATGCCCCCACCAAACATATACAGACAATTGTCCAAAGCCACTACACACGCTCCTTGAGTTCCGATACGTCCCTCATCAAGTAACAACGCTGAAACATGCTCCCATGAATTTGATTCAACATCGTATTTCCTTATGTAACACTCCCTATCTGGCCTAATGGTCCTGGTCCATGTGCTGTCAAAAGCATAAATTTCTTTTTCTGCTACGGCCGTTAGCCTTGCCATTGCATGAGAATGATTTGATTCCCACTGCAATGAAACCCATCCATTACAGAAAGGATCATATATTTGGGCGATGTATAATGATTTAGGTGGTCCATTACGACTCGGAAATGCGAACAGTTTACCATTAAATGACAACAGGTTACCCAAATTTGTAACGGCAAAAAGCTCGCCCGTCCGTGAGCAAGCCAATCGATACCACTTTTCTTTAACGGGATCGTAACACAAGGTTTCATTGCCTGCTAAAACAACTAGGTGTGTATCCTGCCAGTTTCTAGGCGACTGCGGAAAATCATTATCTGTGGCAGAATGATGTGCCTTTATAGCTTCCCTTACGAGATTCAAACAACTTGAATTCTCTTTTACAAGTTTGTTGGTCACGACATCCCTTTTCAAATAGTCACGCGACGCAAAAGCCAGCCGCACGTGACGAAATAATTCTTCCAACTTTCCTTTTCGCTCCTTCTTATTTTGTTCAATCCACTTAAATATGACTTTGATGACGTTATTCTCTGAACTAACAGCTAATTCATCACTGGAAATCCACTGCGCCACTTGCTGGCTTTCCAAATTGGGAAAATCTTCGGATTCCGCCAAAAATTCAAAGTTTGACAAGATAAGGTTCCTGGCTTGAGTGATCACGCGGTCTTCGCACTGGTATTTCTCGGCGAAATAATAAACCGATATCCAGTTTGAAGTTGATAAGTTCTGTTCTAAGAATTTCCCAGCGATGGCTTTCAGTTTTGGAAGAAGCAAAAATACTCCGCCGCCTCGATGAGGTCTTGTACATTTGTTGCAGTTATCTCGACTCTACCAGACTGCATAAATTCTAGTACATCCCTCATAACTGTGTCGGTAATGTGCTCCAGACGAATGGTTCCTTCTCTATTCTCCCTCATATCGCTGTTAAGAATTGCAGTAAAGAAAGGACTTACCGCCGAAAGTACCTGTCTACTCGCCGTGATCTCTTTACTGTACTTCATCACCAAAGTGACATTTATGTTGTCTTGTCTTGGGGGGGGGGGGTTTGAACCTTCCACTTTTGCCTGTGTGTCAAGTCGTTTTAACATTTTCCCTCAGAAGGTAACTGTGTTCAGGATTGTAGCAGTTTTCTTTCGTTTTAAACCAGTGGCGCGCCTTTTTAAATAGTGGACAACTCAAGTTTTCCAACATACAAATTGCGATTTCATTATTTATTCCCGTCATGGAAGCATCAATACCAACCTTGAAAATTAGCCTTCATCCCACGTACGTAATATGACATCATCAACTGACAATAATAGTAAAACTAAAACAAAATGATAACCGAAACCACATTATAAAGATCTCTCAAAAGCACATTTGTGTATGAAATTCGATATTTTTGTCGAGTTTTAGGTTTTCTAGTTTGTTGACGGCAACATTTGTTAAATATCAATAAAATAACGGCCATGACGCGGCATATTCGTAATTATATATAATTATGTTGATTTAATTGTAATCAGATATCATGAGAAAATGGTCAAGTCCGAAGTCCAACAATGTAATATTGCTCGAGTCTAAAAATGGGTTTGAATCCTTCAAGTCTTACATGTAACAGGAAATTTGCAAGTGGCACAGTTTTAGTGAGAACTATTGCTAGTTTTGTGATTCACCCTCAAGAACACTCGAGAAACGTTAGATAATGGCTTGCGTGATCTCACGCACGAGTTGCGATCATTTTGTCGCGCGTCAACCACGCTAAGCGTGATCCAACCTCAGACTCCTCGGTCAGCGGTTGGCCTCCCGGCGACACAGCCGTCTGCGGGTAGCCTGAGGAGAGTACGAGTTTCCGCGTGAACCATTGCCTGCTCATTGGCTCTCTTATCCACAAGGCTATAAATATAAAGCCTTTGCAAACTTGGCGGTATTGTACGCTGACTTGAACGTAATGGTGTTTTCCTTCCACCTTGCACCCTAACTAAACGTTGGTGGAACCCCATTCGTGACTTGCGTTCACGGGTCCTTCGTTACCTGTTTAGAAAAACGTACATTTTCGGACCATCTACTTCTAGAAAAAGACCTTTGAAATTCCCCACCCCACATCCTGTATATTAATTTCCTGAATGCTGGAGGCGGTCAATGGCTAAATCCAATGTAATATTGCTCGAGTCTAAAAATAGGTTTGAATCCTACATCTTACATTAAGGAATTATGTTTTCTTCTTTTTGTCCCATGCGCGCGAGAAGAACTTCCGATATCCATGACCTGGACCTAAGGAAATGTAGAATTGCACATCTCCTTTTATCGGGGTTATGTCACGCAATTTTAGGCAATTTCGGCACTGACACACTGTTCATAGAATTAACTGAAATATCACAATAACGGCTTAAAACTGTAGAAGAACTCAAAAGAAACACAGAAAGGGCAAAAAGGGCCATGGATGGGCAAACTTCGAGAAGATTAAAACGGATTGCATTCGGGTAAACTTGAACAACGTCGGCCCGACTTTTTTCAAGTTTATCTCAATTTGTATGAAAGTGTCATTTACAGTGCTCGAAAATCATCCGTGTTTGTTATGTGGCCATTATTTTGCCAGTAAAAGACTTTTGCTCTACCAATTTAAAGTTTTAAGCTCTTATTTAACGAAAATAGAGTTACAGCTGTACCTAAAAAACCGTGACCTAGTCCCTTAATTAGAGAAAACTAAAAACAATTTTATTTCGTCCTTGTTTCGTCAGACCCTTGGAAATCACGAGTTTGATGACGGTGTTGACAACCTTGTTTCATTCCTAAGCCGACTGAACTTCTCAGTAGTGGTTTCAAATCTGGACGTTACCCAGGAGCCTAAGTGGCCCAAGTCACCTCCCTTGTTCGTCAAGTGGAAAGTTCTTGATGTCGGAGGCGAAAAAATTGGACTTGTGGGATATGTACTGCAGAATACTCCAATGTAAGTCTTGTGCTAGCTTTTAAATGAGCATTTGTTTTTATACATGGTTTTCCATTGATTCTTTGAAAACGTATCTCTTATTAGACATTTTTATAGGATGTAGTATGCTTGTATATTTTTACGAGTCTTGCAGTATTAAATGACGAGTAAATTGCACGGCGATACCATACACTAAAATTTTCCAACATGTTGACTTTCCAACGTTTTCATCTTGACTTTTCACCTTTAATTTTTTTTTTCTCGCAGTCGGGAGAAATAAGAGAACTACATGGAACCTGTTTTACCGGTCTTGTGGGGTACAATATACGCCGAGAATGTTTCACAGATGCATTCTTTGTTTTCAAATTTTAGGTTATCTAAGCCTGATCCAGGACCCAACGTTAAGTTCCTACCCGAGGTAGAATCCGTTAGAAGCGCTGTGGGCGAGCTCAAGAAGCTGAACATCAATAAGATTATTGCCGTTGGACACGCTGGTATAGACATGGACAAGAAAATTGCCAAAGTGGTCGATGGAGTCGACATTGTTGTGGGAGGCCACACAAATACCTTCCTGTACACAGGTGATGGCACAGGAAACCCACTCGCTTTGTAGCTGTAACAAATTAAAAGAAATTTACATGAGCGCCATCGCGAACGTCGCTTGTTCAGCTAGTTGAATCACATACGATAAGCGCGTAGATGGGTGTCCTGTGATAACGCACTAAAAAATAAGGAATACGACAAAGTTTATGAGTCTGTAAAGGTGTTGGTGGCCTGTGATAATTAATGGCACCAAATACTAACAGATAAAGCAAAGCTTTGTTCTTCTTTCATGTTTTAGCCCCTGCAACTTGTTATGTTTTATTTTTTTTGCTATATGACCGAAGCTTGCTGAGATATAACACTTGCTTCGATTGGCTAATAGTTGACGCCGGCTTTTCCCGTAATTCGCTCGAGACCGTACTGGGGAATGTTGCCCTCACTGCCTGTCTTGTACGGACCTCGCCCAGAAAGGCCTCGTGCGATATTCGTCCAGTATGGTTCTCACGCTCGGTTAATAAGAAGTAAATATTTACTTTAGCTATATGATAGATGCAAGTGCGTCCATACTACTGTAAACCTAAAAAAAAATTTCAGGTTTACAGTAGTATGGCCGCACTTGCATCTATCATATATATATTTCATTGCTACTGCTGGACACACATTCACTTATTTACTTAAGCAAAGTAAGATTATCTTGTTTTCTTTTTCCGCTGCACATCATTTTAGGCACACCTCCGTCCACTGAAAAGCCGTATGGCCCGTATCCCTTGGTTATTACCCCGGACAGCAACCCAGATAACAAGGTGTTGGTTGTTCAGGCCTTTGCTTATGGTAAATACCTAGGACATCTGAAAGTCGATTTTGACGATAACGGGCAAGTGACCAAGTGGAGTGGGAATCCTATAATATTGAACAATTCAATAAAGAAAGATCCAACAGTTCTTCAACAGGTTTAACAGATGAAAACTGAGGTGGCCAAACTGTCAGAGGTGAACGAGTGACTTTCTTTACATTCCTTTCCTTTCCATTCAATGCTCTCGCTGGATACCAAAGTAATGACAATAAATTCATGTGCAAATAATAAACAAAACTCGAATCAGCGGCTGTTTACATGATACCGGAATGACTTTCATTCCATCCCCATATATTTCTCGGGATCTGTTTAAATGCTACTGAGATATTTCATTTCCGCACAAGTCATTCCGGAATGAGTTTACTGCGGTTTTCATTCCGGAATGAAATTTTTTGTTCTGGAGTGACATCTCAATCCGGTATCACGTAACGAACTTCGTTCCTGAGATTCAACCACATCTCACAAAACGGCACGGAGGCCACAGTTTAACTGTCCTTTCTGTTGAGCTCAAAGAGCAGCCCTGTGGTCAAATTGCTCGTTAAAATTGTAATACAGATAGTTCAGTTTTAAGATGTATCTTTTTTTTCGTTTAGCTGGGCGTTTATTTTAGCTGACAGAATTTAGGTACCCTATCTAAGGATCGCACCGGGAACACGTTTCCAAAAGGAGCAAAAATGATACCCTATTTAAGGACCGAGAACCTCAAAAACCATACCCTATACCGCGGCACATACCTATATAGCCCATATATGGGAGTACCCCCCCCCCCCCCGGGGGTTTTGTTTTAGACCTTGAGCGAAAACCGCGCACGCGTAAACGTCTTAGGCCGAGCCAGTAGTCATGTGAATGCAGAACGAACTTCATTCGAGAATAAAACTCGTTTCGGAATGAAAGTCATTCTGGTATCATGTACACTGCCCCCCAGAAAAAAAAACGAGGAATAGCGTAATTGCTTTTGCTGCTAAAAAAAATAGCAGCGTGAGCTTAAGTTACGGCAGCAATACAAATTGATGTTTTGTTATAAATGCAAAAAATGAAAATAAAACGTTTATCATTCAGGTCCAAGTGGGTACCAGCTATGTCTTCCTTGATGCAAGAAAACCAGAATGTATGCTTCAAGAATGTAATTTGGGAAATGTTGTCACAGATGCGTTTGTGTTCCACTACGCTAAACAATCTGCCAGTGAATCGCAATGGACGACCGCTAGTGTTGCAATTCAGAACAGTGGGAGCATTACGTCATCAATTTTCGTCAACGCAAAAGGTACTGTGCGCTAAAAGTATATAGGTACGAGGTAAAGGCTTGGTTAAACGGACTCAAAATGGCCAGTTCCCTCTATGAAACGCGCCTGCAGGGAATCGTGGTAGTTGTATTCAGCAAAATAAGCGTGAGACTGGGAAACACTGAATGCGACTACCATGACGGCATTACCTGCAGGCGTGTCTTATAAGGGAAACTGGCAATTAGCTGTCGACGCAAGATTTCGTCTACTTAAACGCGATTCCGTTTGGCCAGGACTTGCATTCGCTATGGTCAGGATTAAATTTGCACGGAAGTGTCCTCTTCTCAGTTCTGTCTATATCGCATCATTTCTCTAAGTATTATCACTTCCCTTTAGGATTAAAATTTGCGTGAACATCGTTCTGAGAAACACGAATCGTTCACTTTATAGTACAACAGTTTTTAGTTCCTGGGCTGGGTTGTTCTAAAGCCGATTAACACTAATCCAGGGTTGAAAGGTTTTAAATTTATCTTGCTAAAAAGTCTTTTCCTTGCTAATATTTTTGTTAACTATTACTTTAAGGTTTCCCGGCTTCAATTTTGTTCCCATTCTTTTGATCAGCACAAAGAACGCGTACACTGGCAAGGTCCATTCTCGTCCCCAGAGGGCGGCCTCTGGGGACAAGAATAGAGTCCAGAATGAATTGGAGCACACTGCGCATGTAAAAAATCGGAGTCCGCGTTCCTGGTGTTGACCACCAGGAAAACGGACTCTGATCGGTTTCCTTTAATTTCGTACAATTAAGACTGAAAAACGACAAGGATTATGATAGACGAACTTAAAAAGTTAGGTCCCGTCCACAATGACCCGGGTAAATTTGAAAACGGAGAAATGTGAAAACGCCGGGTAAAATGTTTTCCGTCCACATTAACCCGGGTAAATTTGAAAACGATACCCACTTTGGAGAGCGTTTTTTTTAAAAAGCTCCGTTTTCGGTGACCAAATACGCCGTTTCGGTGTGGACGGTTGGCCTATCCGGGTAAAAAAAGGTGCGTTTTCAAATTAACCCGGGTCAGTGTGGCGGGGCCTTAGGGCTGATTTTTTTTTTAGATTCATAACTTGTGACGTTCTTTAAATATATTCAGCCGACATTGCTCGTAACTCCACTATTTTTTCTCCTACTGCTTCTTTTGCAGATAACATCACATTTGGTCATATAGCGAACAGTTTCCCGTACAAAAACACGGTCGACATTGTAGAACTGAAAGGCGAGGATCTCATCCAAGTTTTTGAACAAGTAGCTTCACTGTATGACAAAACCAGCCCCAGTGCGTCATTTCTGCAAGTTTCAGGTACTTCTGATCTTAATTTAGTAGCTTAATAATAATAATCTTTTATTAGGAAACCTTCATTCACTATACAGTGGTTTTCAGAAAGGTCCTAACTAAGATTAAAAATACTTAATAAGACTATATACAATAAAACGAAAAATACCTAAGAATTAGGTATTAGCTTAGAGTGGATGTCGACCACAGGGAAACCTGAAACGTGAAAACGGCCTTACGATCAACGTAAGCACAAGCGCAAGCACAAGAAAAGGAAAAATATTGATCCTTGCGCTTGTGCTTATGCTTAGGTCAAAGCCGTTTTCACGGTAAGTCAGAGCTGTTATGCTTGTGCTTGTGCTTGCGTCGCTAGTGAACACCAGGCTTTACCTGAAGTAGCTGTTTTCAAAGGAAAGGTTAAATGACAGTGAATTGTTGCCTAACGACTGTAGGGAGTTAAGAAAGTCTAAGGATGAGTCCAGTCCAATGTTTCAAAACGATACGAGACCGACACGATACTGGCCTTTTTTTTTACGATATCGTTATTATGACATCATTGGCTTAGCGGTTTGACCAAACAAATGACAGCGCACTGCTGGAAATGATCATTCATCAGGTTTTGCCTCGTGTCACGTGTCTTGAAGCACTGTGGCTTTTCTTTGCATTCCTTGTCAGATTCTTTGTATTTTTTTGTTTGAATACCAATCCTGTGAGATTCTTTCTTTTGTGGGATAAATGTTTACCTTAAAAGAAATTCCTAAAAGAATTGTAATCAAATACCCTATACCTGAAACGTTTGGCAAAAAAATACGAATACCTTAGTAAAAAACCGGTGTCTGCAGAATGCAGAACGCAGAATGCAGAATGCAGACTAAGAGAATATACTGTGTTACCTTTACCACTATTGAAAGCTAACCGTAAACAGGCTAACCGAAGTGCTATTTAGGCTAACCAGAGTGAATAGTAGGCTAACCGGAGTGTGTGGTAGGCTAACCCGAGTGAAAAGTTCACTCCGGTTAGCCTACTATTCACTCCGGTTAGCCTAAATAGCACTTCGGTTAGCCTGTTTATGGTTAGCTTTCAATATTGGTAAAGGTAACAGAATATATCCTCTTAAAAAAAGATACCTTATATAGATACCGTATATCCAAAGCCCTGGCCGGACTTCAAAATCAAATTTATAAACATAAGGTGCTGACCATAAGACCGCAAGCTCAAGTCACGTGCAGAACCGAAAAAGTATTAAAAGCATCGAGATTTCTCGCTTGTAACCCTATTTTTCAGTATTTTCTTGGTATCGCAGTACCGGTTATTTGGTAAAGGATATCGGCATTGGCTCATACTAACGAAGTCAGGTATCAGAGCATCTTTTATAGTAATTTTTGCTTTGCCTTCCAGGGCTCCAAATAAAGTATGACATGAAAAAGCCTTCAGGCAACAGAGTGGTGGAAATCCAGGTCCGTTGTGCTTCCTGCAATTTCCCTTCCTACCAACCACTGGCCCAGTCCACCGTGTACAAAGTGATTCTCTCGTCCTACATGGCCCGAGGTGGAGCGGGGCTTAGTGTTATCAAAGAGAAGAAACTGTCTCATCAAGTTGGTAACATCACTGACGATCTCGTGATGATGAACTATTTCAAGGCTAAATCTCCCATTATGACAGGAACGGAAAACAGAATCACTTTTGTGGACAACGAAGACAAGAAACCAACATGTGTTAGTGGAGGAAACCTACCTGGTCTGAGTTTTCCGCTGGTATTTGTTATCGTCACGCTATATTTTCAGTTGTAAAAGGTATTGTATAAATACCGTAAATGAACAAGAGATAGTTGACGCTACGGCTGCCCCCGCTGAAGACACCAATTTGTGTCAGTAGAGGAAACGTACCTGGTCTGGTTTTTCCGCTGATATTTGCTGTCGTTACATTATATTTTCAGTTGTAAAACGTATTTTGAGTACGTGATTAATCGTTGATTAAAATCACTTGGTTTTGTAGCTCAAAAATGAACAAGTCTGACAAGTATCATCAATGGAAACTAAAAATGACAGTGCTCTACAAAGTTCGAGTTTCCTTCGTTTTTATGTAAACTATGATAGAATTATGAGGATGCACTTAGTGATCAACAAGATAACCGTTGAACAACAAACGAAAGATGTAAATTTATTCTCCAAGGCGTGAATAGACGAAAACAATGGTTTTTTAAGTGATTTTCTTCCAAGTAACACTGTCAAACTTGAAAACGTCGGCCCAACATTTTTACGTTTTGGGCCACTACTGCCCTTTCCGTCAGTAGCCAAACCACCCTTTTGACAATTTTCATGACTAGTACAGTGGGTTTCAGCAAGGCCAGGCCACTATTAGTGGATTTCCAATTAATACCAACACTTTTATTGCATTTTCAAGTCCCTTTAAACAACACATTTAACACGTAATTATGAAGCTTCTTTTTATTGCAGCTGTAATTGCATACTAATAAAAGTCAAACTATGGTACAGTTTCTGTCTGAGTGACCATCAGATTTAAGTATGCCTACACTACACTACTCCCCTAAAAAAATATTTAACAGTACTACTATTACAATCACTATTTCCACAACAGAAAATACTTAAGCAGAACTCCACGAAGATTCGTTAAGAGTTAAACCGTTACTTTTCAATGAAAACAACTTCTGTACAATATGTTGACCTGACAAACGACTAAGCGGGCTGTGGGAATGAAGGTACTGATTTAAAGCTGAATTCTTCTTACAACAGTCAACCCAATTGTATACAGGGAAGTAAAGAGAATTTGGTTGTACTCTCTTAGCATTCCCTCTTTCTACCTCCCTCCTCTTTCAAGCTGGGTGTAAACAATGCTAGAAAGATCTGGAAGCCATTTTTCTTCCCTATCAATTTTTGCTCTCCACTTTAGAACAATCCTGGAGTGAAATAGCAAAATGCTTACAGGTTTATTTTGTTGCGGAATTCCAAACTACATGGACAGTGGTTACGACAATGGAATTTACAGTAAACACAACAAGGTATTACCAGTACTGAACAACTCTAAGCAGCCTGTACCTACATCAAAGAGAGAACTGTTGTTTGCTCTTGAAGAAAAAAAAAAACAGCAGTGATAGTTACAAGTACTTTTCATGAAACTAAGATCCATTATCAGTGTTTAAGGCTCTTAGACTCCTTCAAGATGATATATTAATTGACCAGCTTTTTAAACGACAGGTTTTATGATGCTCCAGGTTCTAGCTCTGATGCAGGAGTGTCAAGTTCTTCGTCGTTATAAATATTTTCGGCCTAAAATGTCATAAAGAAAACAAACAAAAAACAAGTTAGAAGAAATGCCAGATCAGAGCCATGTAGCGATGAACATGGCTTCGGGACATATCGACATCCCTTCTACAATTGCATTGTCTGGCAAGACATTGTTACAAAGCAACACTGATAACTAGTGAGGTTTAAACCAACTGATGGTGATAATATCTTGCCCTTTTTCTTTTGCATTCCGCCCAATCAGATGACTTGATGTGGTTCTAAAGTCAACTGTACACTAGGAATGCTATCTAATAATATTAAAAGCTCTTTCTTGGCTCCAAAGACGCCATGCCACAGGAAAGAACTACTGCTTACAGATAGTAATTCTTATATTTGTAAATAGAATATTTTGCTTGTAACTGAGAGGAACTTCCGTGTATAAATAAAGTCATCTATATATATACTACCTTATTATAGGAAATTAACGATACATGTTATTAACGCAAATTTCAAAAATTCGCATTTATTCTATTTATGTAAACACATCTACTATAAGCAGATAACCAGAACTTTTCTTAAATTCCCGTTAATTTTATTATGCATTAATTTTGTTCGCGTTGTTAAAATGCTTCATTATATTCCTATAATGAGGTAATTGTTTATAACAGGAGACTGACTAAAAATTTTTATGGAGAAATCTGAGGACAGATTTTTACTGTCAGAGTATCACAAAAATTTCACAGCATTTTTAAAAGCCTGCATTACGTGTAATATTTAGAAAATGCTCTGCAAGACTGAGTGCGCTAAAGCTGTATTTGTTGTCTCTGTTGACATTAGAACAGATCAATTCACCACTTGTGCATACATGTTAATTACTATCAATCATGATCCAACTAAAATAAAGTAAACAATTTCCTTGATGTAAATATTTTTGAAGTTGCAACCTGTCCATAGACGGTGGCAAAGAAAACAAATGATACTAGTATTTTCTGATTTATAGACCTCTTTAGCTTTGTTTGTTTGCTTTTCCAATTTCAGACCATGAATGTTACCCTTGAGAATTATTTCTTTCAAATTTTTACAAATCCAAATAGAAAATATGAATGAATAACTTATTACATGAAATTTCACTTTAATTTCGCGAATTTCGCGATTCTAAAAAAAATCGCGAAATTAAAGTGACGCGAACAATAAGTGTCGCGAACATAACATGACGCGAATATTAAGTGACTCGCATGTCAGTAATCAATGTAAATGGATGTTGTCGTCAATTGACTCACTTGTAGACATTGTGAGAACTGCCTTGTTGTTGCTATTGCCGATATTAAGTCCCCCTCTGTGTTTTTGTTAATTTTGACGTTATTGTTCCTTTGATGAAGTCGTTTTATATAATTCAAAGGCATGTCAAAATATATTGCCAAGAAAATGTAAATTGTCTCTCACTCAAAAACGTGAAATTAAAGTGATTCAAAATACAAATTTTTTGCAAAATCGCAATATTTAAGTGTTGCGAAATACGTGCACCTCAAAATCGCGAAATTAACGTGTCGCGAAAAGTTCATGTAATTAGGTAATTTCCAGATGGACAAAAGAACAACTCTCTAGAGAGTATCACATGACCTGAAATGGGCAATTTCATTCATAGCTAAAAAGGTCTATTACTTCTTACCATTTGCCACACTTGCATGATATTGTCCTCGGAGACACTGCACAATACCCACGGCTCATTTGGATTCCAAGAAAAGTCTGAGATTTTGGCTGTGTGACCACCGTGAATGAACTAAAACAATTTAAAAAGAAAAAAACAGTTTGTACTATATTTGAAAGGAATAAAAATGTGCCATACAATGCACTTTTCTTTAAATCAAAGGGTCTTGGATAAACTGGATAAACTCATGGATCAAGTTCTTCGTTGTTATAAATATTTTCAGCCTAAAATGTCATAAAGAAAACAAACAAAAAACAAGTTAGAAGAAATGCCAGATCAGAGCCATGCAGTGATCAACATGACTTCCGGACATATCAACATTCCTTCTATAATGGCATTGTCTGGCAAGACATTGTTACAAAGCAACACTGATAACTAGTGAGGTTTAAACCAACTGATGGTGATAATATCTTGCCCTTTTTCTTTTGCATTCCGCCCAATCAGATGACTTGATGTGGTTCTAAAGTCAACTGTACACTAGGAATGCTATTTAATAATATTAAGAGCTCTTTCTTGGCTCCATGGATAAGCTCATGGATAAACTGGATGAATCCAGGTTTAATGCATAAATCACCGGTAATTGTTTAACAGGATGGAGTGAGTGAGTGCCATTGAGGTCCATTACTAAATCTCATGGCATGCCTATGTCATCTATGAGCTAAAAATGTAAAGAGTCTCACTTTCTCAAAGGCTGTACAATCAATGATTAACAACAAAGCATTGCATACCAGAAGTTCTGGAGGTCCATCTTCAGCATCTTCTGATGACTGTTCCTCACCAATTTTGCTACCAATTAAACAAACTTTGTTTATTAATAAATTTTGTATATCTAGACTAAAATTAAATTGTTTTAAAATATTCATTAATAATTCATAAATAAAATACAAAAGAAATTAATGTTTAATGAGTGTCTTTATATTTATATACTGGGAGGCGCGGTGGCCTAATGGTTAGTGCGCCGGACTCCGGATCGAGCGGTCCGAGTTCGAGCCCTGGCCGGGGTCACTTGTGTTGTGTTCTTGGGCAAGACACTTTACTCCCATAGTGCCTCTCTCCACCCAGGTGTATAAATGGGTACCGGCGACATAATGCTGGGGGGGAACGCTGCAATGGACTAGCATCCCATTCAGGGGGGAGTAGAAATATTCCTAGCCGCTTAATGCTACGGAAACCGGGATAAGCTTCGGCAGTGTGGGCCGCTTGCCTCGTGGCTTCTCCTTTATATCTGATAAAGACACGGCTAAACTTTACGTCCAGTTTTCTAGGCCAAATTTACCCCAAATCTAAATATTAGTGCAAGAATGAGTTGATCTAAATCAGAAAATTTTTTAAGCCATTCAAAAAATTCGCAGTTCGTGTTTTATCAAGTCTAAAACACTCGGCTGCGCCTCATGTTTTAAACTTGATAAAACACTGCTGCTCATTTATTAAACATTACATAAACCAGGCACGGTTAGCTCATTGATGTGAACAATATAAGCCAGCAACAATCAAAATGCATGTACTGCAAATAATGTTGTATTTTTTTTTTTTTTTGTGTTAGTTATGCATTCTTCAATGATATTGGTTGGTTTAAATAAAATATATAAAAATAAAAATAAATTAAATAGGAATTTATGGTGGCATCTTCCACATAGTGGCTCTTCTTGATGTCGCCATCTTCTTACGAAAAAAGTCACTATCCTATGTTCTCAATTAACATTTTGATTGGTTATTTCTGTTGAATCCAAGTGGCTTGGTTCAAGTAGCTGCATTCTAAGTTATAAGACAAATTATAAGACAAATTACCTTAAGTCCCATACATGAAGTCTTCTGTCTGTGCCGCTGGAAGCTAGGATTGTCTCATTGTGTGGAGACCACTGGACCTGTTTTTTTTTTTTTTTTAATTTTTAAAAAAAAAAAAAAAAAAAATGTTTGCATTGACATGATTTTTTTGAAACGCTTTCTGAATATATCATTGGCATTGCTTTATAGCTATAGCTCCAGTTTTCATACATGTAACAGCTATTAGTTTTAAGAACTGCTACTTCCCTTGGATGGGATTAACCTGAGTGGCGAGAGAAAATAATTATTATTATTGTACTGTTTTTCAATCACAACTTCCTTTAATCCCAATATCAATTCTGTTGTAAGTGTTTACCACAAAACTTGAACAAACTCTGTATATTTAGCAGAAATGTTCTCCCATTTATTTTTTTATTTTTTTCACTACCTCCCCAGAAATTAAACAGGCATACCAACCAGTGTGTCATGGTATCATTTTTCAACATACCTGGAATATTTCGTCTTTGTGCGATTCAAATGAATGCAGCTTAAGTTTGAGATTCCTCAAATCCCACAATGCAACAGTCTAACGAGTAGAAAAAAATCAAATAAAACAAGTTAGTGAAGATTTCAGATCAGAACAGATTTGTTCAACACAACATCGAAAAATTGTAACTCTTTCTCAGGTAAGTATAATATCGCACGCTCATTTTCATCATTCATGGAAATTTCATAATGACGATGTACATTGTTGTATTGCTGTACAAGGAACCCTGTAGTACCTCTGATTGATTAATTTTTTTTATTGATATGGAAAATTACAACTGAGTAGGACCAATCAGAGAGGGTTTACTGATTGTTGCAATCCTATGTCATCGGCATGGATTTTTTCACTTGTAATTTATCAGGCAATACAACGAGAATGTGATAAGATCACTGTTATCTTCAGTTACTGTCATGTAACTTGCCAAGAAACATCTTACTGCTATACACTATTTTAATAAGTCAAGACGCCATTTTGAATATTTAACTTTCCGCGAATGACGTCGTTAATGAAATATTCATTTGTGCCTCGAGGTATTAAAATAGAGTATCTACCATTGTAATAGGCCAAGGTGTCATTTTGAATATTTTATTAATGACGTCATTTGTGGAAAAATAAAATTCAAAATGGTTCCTTGACTTATTAAAATGGTGTATTAGGTCTACTATATGATTGAAGAAACCATCTTTTTTGTGTCTCGATATTCCCGTAAACACTGTTTCTCTGTTTGTTATTAATAGTAATTGCAACTGGATTTTAGAAACTGCCCTACAGGTAATTTAAATTACTATTATCACCTTGTCTGCAGATCCTGTTGCAAGAATGAACTCACTGTATGGGTTAAATGACAAACAGTTTACCTACGAAAAATAACATGAATATAATCAATTTCACCACACATACTAAATATCGTTTCTTTAAATGTTGCGGGATACAGAAGGTACTTAAAGTTTATTGCACTCACTTCAGCGGTGTGGGCATCGACTGTGTGTGTTGCTTTGGAGCTGCTGGTTGAACGTGTGTCCCAACTGGGGGAATAAATGTAAAGTTATGTTGAAATCATTCATTAGTCCCCTAAAAGACAGGGAAATAAATAAAAAATCTGAACTTCCAGTTTTTTTTTTTTTTTTTTTTTTGGGGGGGGGGGGGGTGGGGGTGGGGGTATGGAGAGCCCCTCTATGGGTCTTTCCGAAGAAATTGAAGGCACGATGATTACCATGGAAAAACAAAGATCTCAAGATTGAAGTCAAGATTCAATTGTGGGGTCCAGAACAAACAGCACAACATTGAAAACAAATTCAAACAATCCTAAATTTTCCTTGTTATTCTTTCAACAACAGTTTGCTTTTCATGAATTTAAACAGTTGAGATATTTATTTGGCTGTGAACTGCACTGACTACTTACACTGTCACATAGTTTCATAGAGAGGCTAAATAAAGCTGTTACAATATATGACCTGGCAAACATTTAAAAATAAAAGCTCATACAGGTAGCTTCTAGCTTTATGTATGATAATAATCAAATAACCTGTCTGATACCAGCTTCAAACACAAGTAGCCACCTAACTTGACATAAATATGGAAAAGGAAACAAAGCTTTCTCTGCATTTCTCTCCCAATCACTGAAAATGCAAAAGAAGACTTTGTCATTATTAACTTTATTCCCTATCATACTCACATCATAAGCTTGTGGTCGTCGGCTACTGATCCAAATAAACTCTCATGTAAAAGATGCCATGATACATCCTGTAATGGAAAAAAAAGAAAGAAAAAAAGGTGGATAAATTTATTTGACTCTGATACAGCAGAAGGAAATTATCACACTGAGGAGTCAGCATGGCTGAGTGGTTAGGGCATGGAGGTAGAGGGTTAAAGTCTCCTTCTGACTTCTACCAGGAGTTGTTTCACAGTAGACCCCAGTTCAACTTCTCGGCCATGCTTGTAAATAGCCAACTGGTTCGCCTTTTGGCAGTTGCGATTTTTAACCTTGTTATGTTTAATTTGAAATATTTGTTTGTAATTTTTGAATGCTTGGCATGGTCCGTTAGCACCTGTGCTTAATCAGCTACCAAAGGTAAACAAATGCAAACTCTGCCCTCATTGAGATACCTCGACAACAGCTGTGTGTCCATTGAATATCCGCACTGCTTCCATTGTTTTTGCCTCCTATTTCAACAAAAGAAGTTTTGTTAGTAGAAATATAATAAGATGTCAATATAAATCAAAATAATTCACAAATGTAACAGACACAAGAACACTGTGTACGTGTAATGTTATTGATTTGTACCTTTGCAATGTTGCTTATATCCCAAAGACACACAGTCTGTAGAAGAAAGAAGCCACATTAATACAGCTTACTAACGTTTGTACACTGCTCCTAGTGCATTAAGCTTGCTATCCAGCATGGCAGATTTTTGATCATGTGACTGTTTTGGTACAAAACACCCATTAATGTTGCACTGTACCACCTATGTGTAAATATTTTTGTCATAGTTGTATACCTGCCAACTCTCACGCCTTGGGCGTGAGTCTCACGCCTACGAGTTGAAAACTTTGATCTCACGCCAACTCACGCTTACGAACCAATTTCTCACGCCTAGTCGAAAAATGTGAGTTATTACAACCAAAAACGACACATTTTCCAAAAAATGTAATCTCAAACCAGTGTGAGAAAATAAAACTCCATGTAAAATGAGTTAATGGCGATACCTTCCCCGAAATGACAGAGTTTTGACGAAAAAAAGCATTGGGAACGAGGTCGTGTTTAGCAAAACATGTCCACGCACTGGGATCGGGAGATGTTCGGAACGTCTTCGGAATACTTCGGACGTCTTCGGAAAACTTCGGACATTGTCGTATTGTCTTCGGAAATCCTGGCACTCTCAGGATAAAAATCTCACGCCTTTGACCCAGAAAAAGTTGGCAGGTATATAGTTGCAATTTATACTGACTTACATAGTCATCAGAAGCACTCAAAAGATTGCCATTCAGATTTGGATTCCAAGACAAGCCATAACCTTCTTTAGTGTGGCCCTTGAGTCTGATATCAGGGCGGCATTCACCATTAGGGTCTAACGATTAAACAATACAAACTGTAAGAAACACTACAAGATGACACACAGTTGTGCAACGTAAATAAATAGTTCAAAATTATTTAGAGCACAGTAGAATTACAATTTCTCAAACCTCCAGGGGAAACGAACGTTACCTAACGAAATCGCGATTGACTGACCGACTGACCATCTGCCACTGACCAACTGTATTGCAGTTATGCTGATATTAGTTTCCTCAGTAAAGTACACTCTTTTAGTTCAAGTGATTTAATACTTTGTTTAAAACTAAAACCATGTTTCTAAAGGCAAAGCACCAACTGCCATATTTACTAGGCCATTTCCAAGTTACATTTTGCTCCTGTTTTAAAAAAAATGAGTCCTCATGTAAAACTTTTCCTATGAAAATGAGTTTTGAACTGCATGAAAATCAATGTGCAGGTGACACGCATTTTCATATGAATGTTTTCGAACAAAGACCCGTTTTGACACAGAGGAAAAAGGCAACTTGGAACTGCCTTACATTTTAAATTGCCCTACATTTGCCCTACACATTTCGTACAGTGGTAGTCAAAGCATGAGAATCATACCTGGTTTTGAAGGGTGCTTAGTGTAGTCAAAAACAAGAACATCTGCTGTCGGGGTCTTTGTTGCAATAATACAAGGATTTTGTGGCATATACCGAGCTCTAGAATAAACAATAAGTATGTATATATTTAAAAAGACTATTAATTTAATTTCAAAAATAGCTCA
This sequence comes from Oculina patagonica, assembly GCF_052425735.1. Classification (NCBI taxonomy): domain Eukaryota; kingdom Metazoa; phylum Cnidaria; class Anthozoa; order Scleractinia; family Oculinidae; genus Oculina; species Oculina patagonica. The sequence continues at coordinate 10,448,119 of NC_135763.1, forward strand.
AAGCTAAAATAGTTTAGTTAACACTGAGGGAAGAAGAATAATTAAGTTGGCTGGACTAAACAGTGCTTTTAATAAGCCCCCATGGTTGTTGAAAAGCATCAGCTACACACTCTACCTCACTCATCAAGTTGGCTTCTTTTTTTCCCTAAATTGAAGTAATTAAGGGAAATGGTCAAAACTATTGTACTCAGACAGGACCCACCACTCTGCAAAAGGATGGGTGGTCTCTTCATGTACCCCACCTTCAAAGATGGTGTCTTGTTTGTATAGCCCCCACTCTATCAGGAGTAGAAACTAAGAAAAAGATTAAAACCTCCTTGTGCCATTTCTCCAGCAGGACAAGCTACATGCACACCTAATATGAAAGTCTCAACTCAAATTTTTAATTTTTTAATTTTGTCCATTTGGCTTACCAGACAGGTGGTATCTTGCATAGCCCCCCTTCCCCTACACAAGGTGGGTCCTTGTCGAGCACACTTGTTATGACCCCTTCCCTAAAGAAAGATTCTTTCAAACATTTAGTTTTTCTACTCAAACCAGCTGCTTACTGCAAATGTTATCAAAACCCCCGATTAAGTTTTTTACCTGTTGACTTCACCTTCATGGTTGATCTTAATTTCTATTTCTATTTTTCCGCTGACAGAGCCAAATCCTCCAAATTCTGTGAATAAAACAAAGTAACAGAGAAGGCATGTTTACCATGGTGCATTTCCATGTGATATATATAAACAATAAAATTTCACTCCTTTGGTTCTTTCGTTTTCAAAAATGTCATAGCACAGACTGTGCTACACTGTGCAAGGACCACACCTGTATTGCAGGGTATTTAAAGTAAACCTGTACAAGAAGGTGGTTGATAGAGCCATCTTGGTACCCTTCAAAGGTTTGATGTAAAATAAATTTCAACCATGTCCAAAACATAAAACTCTGGTGCCTTTGAGTAGTTTGTGTTAAAACATTAATTTCCTACCCACATCTCAGTCACAATTTTAAATGGAGTCTTGTGCCCCGTCTGCCCAGTAAATAAATGAAAACAGGCATCTATTTAATAATTAAGAGCTGTTTTGACCAGGAAAGAGTTAAGCCATTGATTTAGCATAGAGAATGGGTCAAACAGCAATGTTACCTCCTTTTTCACTGTCGTAGTGGCTTGTGTCAAGCTGAGTATCATCATTAGGAACCTGAACACTTGCTATAACCAAGTGATTCTGCTCATCAGACCTGAAAATAATTTATACAGTACCGCTCAAATGTAAGTTGACAGTCCCTCGAGCCTCGATCCTCGAAACTTGAAAATTTTGAGTTTCGAGTCTCGAGTTGAGAAAAATTATGAGCTTGTCGCTTGAATGATTCCTCGAGAATAAAATTGCTCAAGCGGGCCGCACTTTCGAGTGTTGTACACCGCCGAAGCCAGACTTGACACTAATCGATAAATGAGCGACAAAGTCACGAAAGTGAGTGACAACACTTCACTTGACACTATTCGATAAATGAGCGACAAAGTCACGATAGTAGTGACGACACTACACTTGACACTATTTGATAAATGAACGACAAAGTTGCGATAGTGAAAGACAAAGTCGAGAGAACCGGGCAAGCCGTTTTCTGCCAGATGACTTAACTACTGGGAACGGGTTTTGAAAAAGTCTCAGTCAAAGCCGGCATGCAGGCAACTCATCCTTTGGCAACACGCGCTTGAGAATCGAAAATTTAATACACCGCCAATTTTAATGTAAACATGGATTATATGATACACATGTGTTGTGTCACGTTTGCCTAAAAATTGTTTTCTGCAGTTACGTGAATGTAGAAAATATATACTTTCGTGCGGCAATGTTTACATTGATTGTGTTTTTCATAGGTTTCAAATTACTTCTGACATATACAAATTTTGCCATTTTTTTAGCGGCGCAGACATAATTGTTTAGATCACTCACTATTCCTAAAAACCAAGATGATTAGACTCGATTTCTTCAATGCATTATCTCTGACATTAATTTAGACAAATTTCATTCAAGAAGTTTTTTAAAAACATATCAAACATATGATTTTCTGCGCTATGCAAATTTAGTTTCAATGCAACGTTGAATTGTTTGTTTACATTTATAATCATATTCGAAGTTCATTGATGTTTTGGCTTCATTTACCACTTTGTAATGAAGAAAGTTTGAGGTTTCGAAGTATAGATTTACTTAGTAAACGAGTTAAACAAAATAAATAAAACATGTTTCTTTTTAGTCGGAATTTCGAGCTAGACACGATACCACTAAATGTTTTGAATTATTGTTGCGTGATTTTGTGTTGCAGTGCTATTCTACGGCTCAGCTTATAAGATTCGTCGCAATTACATCGTTTTCGCATCAAATGCTTCAGATGCTGAATTACAGAACATTTTGTGATAGAAATTAAATTTGTAGATTTATTTGCGAAAACTCAGGATGAACTTGAAAACTAATAACTGAAATATCTTTGTGGTTGAAAACATGCACTTACGGCGGCAGGTTCAAACATTGACACGGGAGAGCACAAGTTTGAACTACAGGTTCTTTTCGCGTCCTTTTCTAAATTTAATTCGTCGATCACGGCTTTCAAGGATGAGTATGTGTCAGTACTTTTAGGTAAGTAAACGGAATTACGATCAGCGCGAATATATCGTACTGTCGAATGTTACATGTGGGGGAAAGTTTATATTTCATGTCCTGAAGATGGACGCGAAACACTTGTACATGAGGTGCAAGCGGCTTTTATTCTTTCCTCGAGAAATAAATTGTTTCCTCGAAAGCCTTTCAAGTTATGAATATTCGAGACCACCTTGTTTCTCGATCCTCAAGACCCTCGAACTTTGAGATGCAAGGATCGAGTCTCGAGTATCAAGTCTCAAGGATCGAGTCGAGACTGTCAACTTACATTTGAGTGGTACTGTAAGGATAGCATAAGTTACATTTACTTGCCTGCACACAAGAAAAAAATCCTTTTTAATTTTTCAACAGGTTATTGTGGTGAAGACTCAATATCAGTTACCCAACATTTCAGACATCATATTGAAATTTTTATACACTCATCTGTAAACGGACCTAGTAAAACCTAACCTTAAAACCCACCCTGCCTGGTCCTGGTAAATTGAAAAAAAAAAAAACCCAAGACCACAGAAAAAAAAATCCTGAAGCCGAGTAAATGAAGATGTATCTACAGTGGAATCAGGATTTCACGGACCCACGATTTTTCAGAGCCTCTTGATTACTACTTGTAGAACCAAAAGTTATTTCCCCTCTCGCACTCGAAAAGTTGCTATTTTGCTTTCAATTTCTGGAACTCCCCGATTTTTCAAATCACGTTTTGTTTCTTTTGCAGGTTCAAGAAATTGGAGTTCCACTGTAGCATCTCAACTGAAACAGAATGGCCAGTTTTTGCCTGCCTTGATAGAGTTTTATTGATTTCACGTCAAACATCCAGGTTGCAGAGTTATCCGCAGAAATCCATCAGGTGATTTAAAGAGGGGCAGATGCTACTAATATTAGAACATCATAACAATAGTGTGTGACATACGTGTGGGTCCCAAGAATGATTCTATGTACAGAATAATCCTTTCCTTCTGGCCTGCAAAGTAAGCAAAGTAATCTTAGGTGTAATAAGCTTATGTTAAGTTTTATACTGTTTATTTACTGCACACAGCAAAACCAGGTTTTGTAACCGGAAATGCAAACTTGCCACAAAAAACAACACCGAAGCTTTTTTACGTATCGAATCTTTTTCTATTTGAATGAAGGCAATCCAGTCGCACAATTAACTCAAACTGTAACTCATTTTCAAGCTCATAAGCTTAATTTTCAAAGCGTTTATATGAACTTATTTTTGCAAATTAATCGTAAGATAATTATTGTATGTACAATACTATTACTCGAAAGTATTATTCTAAACTTTGATAATTAAAAGAGCTAAATCCCCAGAAATTTATTTACGAACAACAGCGACACAAGGGTACAAAAACTCCCACGAAATTGTACAGTGGTATACATGCAGTATTCAAATTGAAACCAACAAAAATAGCAAGATTGATCATATTCTTCGATCGATTCAAGCTTACAAGCTAACAAAATCAATTGAACTAAACACACTTACTTTGTAACGTCAGGTAGCCACTGTACAGTAAGGCTTGGCCATTCCAGAGCATGGGTCATCACCAAATCGTACAAAAACGGTGTGTTCTTTTTCCAGATTTTGTATTCTTCATTGATAATCCTTTCTTCGACCGCGTCGTCGAAAGGTTCTTAAACAGAAACAAAACAAACATCAAGCTTCTTATCTTGTACGATCACAACAAATTAATCTTTTTATATCCGTACCATTTTCTTTCGGCGATCCCGACATGACAAAGAGTGAAAATAATTTCCCCTCGTGGTAAACTCGAGCTGACAATCAGATCGAACAAGATGGCGTGCGTATTCCCCGCCAAATTCTAATATCACATGACCAAAACGGGCCAATGAGATAACGTTCGTAGCGACAGCCGCTGTTAAGGATTAAAGTTGACAGAAGATTCAGGTACTTCAGCTGGGGACAGACAGTCCCCGGACTCTCCCTTCCCTGCGCTTCATGTAGGGCAGGGGAAGGGAGAGTTTAGGGACTGGACTTGGGCCTGGGGAAGCAGACCTCAATAGCTCGACTGCTGTCGTCGAAAATACGATCCCAATCAGTTTCGGAATTAGATAGCTTCGCCCAAAGCGCCCGAAAAGGGGGCGCTCTCCATTCAACCAAAAATTCCGGATATTCTTGGTTGGGATGGGAATGGAATATAAATTTCCCGGAATAAAGTTCCGCAATTTTACGACAACTTCGCGAGGTTGTCCTAAAAATTCAGAAAAACCGAAACAACTGGAAAATTCCCTTCCATTCGACCATTCTGCTCGGGCCCAGTTTTTTCGAGCCAGAATCGAACGTGTCCACATAGTCAAGGGCGCTTCCAATTCGAGCAAAACTTGGAACGTGAGCACTAACCAGAAAATACTGTTCCATTCGCCACACGGAATACCCGGAATTTCAAACCAGTATTATTAGTTGGATAGAAAGCGCCCAGGACTGATTTCCACGATATTTTAACGGAAGCAGTGTGTCTAATTTAGGTGAAAGTGGTACGATTTAGGTGAAAGGGTTACCTTCTCCGGGAAAAATGAAAATAAAAGGGTGATGTTTTAGACCTTGGGGTAGAGCATCCGGTATAAAGCTTTGCTGGGAAACACCTAGTCAAGCTCCGTGGAGCATAGTGAAAAGTGACCTCACTTGATCTTGTGTCAGCTGAACAGTGACCCGTTTTTCAACTGATAACTGAAATTGAGATCTGCAAAATTTACTGATAGCTGAGAAATGGCTGAAATTTTAACTGATACCTGAAGCTACCTGGGAAATCGAAGAAAATTTGTGAGTAAATAAATGCGATTTATTTATTGATGAATATAAGGTTTTGCCAAGGTTTTCCATCGCGCAAATAAAGTGTGGTGCAGGTGTCGAAAAATAGTGCGATCTACATGTGTAAGTGAAATAAATATAAAAGGAAAATTAAAATTAAAATGGTCTTTGGTTGTCACTGGTGGGCGGCCAGGGCTGATTTGAAGGCTGCAACCGAGTTTTCAGTTCAATTATTTCATTTCCAGCACCCAATCATATCCAGACCTTCTAACATGACTTCTGTAGTTCTGACCGAGAACTAATGGTCCGTGTCTTCCCGCATGTAGATTTTCACAACTGGTCGACCCTCCCATGCTGAAGTCCAAACATTTGTACTCCACTATCATCATACGCGATTAGAGGTTTGGTTTCGAAACGGAGCCGACATGATTTACCAGGAAAACTGGGCGAATTGTGACATTGGTCTGTCGTTTTTCTCCGTCTTTATTTCCTGATCTCTTTGTGGACTTTTTGAGCCATGTTCGTGGTTCGAAACATGTCGAACAATACATCAAAATATCCCTTCCAGATTCATATGAACTTAAACGACCTAATACGACGACATATTCAGTCATTTTTAAGGGATGTACTGAAAATAACCGCATGAAATCAAATTTGTTAAATCAGTTGCGCAAAAAGAAAGGTTCATTTTGATGCGTTTCGAAAGAAATGTGTAAACGAAATAAATTCTTCTATATAAGGCATTCTCCTTCAAAGTTATGACCAAGCATTATTTTCTAAGGTTGCTTGGAAGGAACTGATGCCAGGAGGGAAGGATTACACTTACAGCCCACGCAAGGGTAAACTTTTGGACCGTAATTTTGTCACTACAAATTGACGCAAAATAAGATGGCTTGTTTTGGACGAATGAAAAATTTAAATGCTCATACCTCAACCACTAAACGCAATAAGAAGCTAATGTTTAGAGAGTGAACGTTTCCAAAAATGGTAGTTTCAAGCAAATGCATGATTACTTTGTCGTTCACACACTAATTTGAGTTTGCCAACAGGAGTTTGCCAATTGTAGGGCGCGTTCGTTTAGGATCAATCCGGAATAAGAATAATTGGAATCATGCGAATTAGCGTTCGTTTGGGTGTTCTTCCTATATTCTAGCATACTTGGATTTCCATTTGGCTATTCTGCTCCCAGGAACAGAAGTAGCCGGAATATATTCCGAATTTTTTCTTATTACAGAATATTCCCAAACGAACGCGCCCTTAGTACTTAGTTTGTCGTGTGAAGGCCGCTTTACTGGTCATAAATGCATGATTTGATTGCTGTCCCGTATCAGACAGCCCTTTTTAAATGGTCTATGTCCCGGATTTAAACAGATTTTTGAACAGCCAAAATTTATATTTTTTTCTGTCGGAGGAAACCTAAAAATAGTGGTCCATTTTTATTTACAATTGCTATATTAGAAATATTAGAGCACTGTGAAACTGTTTACAACCCCGTTTGGCTGCGGATGGCTTTGATGGAAATGGATTGCAACTTAAAATACTGTTAGGCTACGTCTTAAAAAAAAAGTCGATATTAAATTTATACTCCCGAAGTTTGATTTATATCCCCAAATTAAGGTTATATCTTCTTTTAGATGTTCAAAGTTAATGTTTTTCATGGGTTAAGTTGCCTGCCACTTATTTCAGAACAGTTTAGACCAAAAATCTTCGAAATCCCCTTGACATAGTCCCTTTAAGAATCCAGTACCCCCATGCCTACCTTCTTTTTACTGGCACAACTGTTTTATCCAAAATACTATGTCAAAGTTTTTCTAAATTCAAGTTTATTTTAAACAAGCCATATTGCCTATTCCGTGTGTTTTTTTTTCCGGTCGTAAAAGGAAATATTTTACTAAAACTCCAAAAGAAGTAACTTACATTGACGTAGTGACACGCGAGTCTCAGGTGCAAGTCCTTTTTACGCCAACAAGCTGTGATTGCGTGTTTCCGGTATTATAAACATGGTCCGCAATAAAAACTTGAACAATATAGACTCACTTAAAGCAGAGAGGAACCGAGGCCAAGATGGCCCCAGAAGAAAGGGCCGCGCCCCACGTGGTGGCCCCGGGCGCCACCCCCACCGAGGGTGACACACGGGGGAGCGGAGGGGGCCGCGGGCTTGCGCGGGCCGCGGCGGCCCCGGCCCGCCTCATAGGCACTTTAAAAGATTAACCACGATTAACGTACCATATTTTAAATAACTCAGGGCTGTTTATTTGAAAAATCTTCTGTAAAATAAAAAACTTTAAATTCACTATCACACTGAATAGCGGATGGATAAAATCATAGAAAAAGGCGTTTGTAAATATCTAGAAAAGTAAATTGTAAAGATTCCTAGGCTACCACTCTGTTTCCCGGCATGTTTCCTCGTAATTAAATGACCAATTTTGCTCGGCACTTATGCTCACCATGGATACTTGTAAATATAGAGCGTTTTGCGTCATTATGCTCTCAAAAGTCCAAACGCGAAATTATGCTAAAAATCATGACTGTTAGCCAGTTTATTAAATAAGTCTACAGTTAGCCATTTGTGATAGCTTATTTCTTTCGTGCTTTGTTCAACATAAGTAAAACATAAACCTGATGGCGGTGTGGTAAACTGTTATTTTAAAACACAAATTGATAGTGAGCTTTAGTGGTCTTAGTGTGTCTCTTGTAGCAACACCCCGCTGATCTACTTGTTATGACGTCAATTAGCCGGAAGTGAGGCACGGAAAAAAAACTCACGTCAACTCGTTAATTTTACTAAGTGGGGAGTAAAGTAAATAAAAACAAACATACTACATATATAAGAGGGAGAAATAACAAAAAACACGTATGTACTTCAGATAGACGTGATGTTATTGAATAAAGTGCTTCACAAGAGGCAATTGAAGTAATATTACCGGATAATCCCTCTAACTTTAAAAGTCTCATTGTTTATATAGTGGGAAAACGGCGTCCGTTTTAAATACTGCCTATTTTTCAGTGCCCAATTTGCCTGTTATTATGTTCCATTGTAGGTCAAAAGGAATTAAGTTGTCAGTATCTCTCCCACGGATTAGTGTATTCTACAAACTAAAGCATATGAAGAAAAATCGAACTCGTGATCATGATATAATTGAGAATTATCTAATCCTCACACAGATTATTTTTAATCCCGTAATAAACAACGGCATGTTATGATTGAAAGAAACTTACTTTCCATGCACGCAGTTCGACTCGACTCTGTTTTCACAGTCGCGTAATTTTACGGGCGTTTAAGATGGGAGAGGGGTACGGGGGGGGGGGGGGGTGTATTTAACTGGTATTACTTGCAAAACAGAGAGAAATAATAACGGTAAACGGTTTCGTCTGCGGGGAAAATTGGAACCTGGTTCATCTTGGCACACAAGTCGGTCCAATAGGTTAGACCGAGTTGCCAAGCTCGAGTTTGTCGACTTTCTGAGCGTAAGGAAATTAAAGAATTCAATAGACTTTCCTACAGCGGCAGGACCGAGTCAGGCTATTACTGTATCGAGCATACAGCGAATCAAAACTATAATCCAGCACAAAAGCCTGATCAAGATGTTTAACGACATCTAAACATCGGGCAATAGTAAAGAAAAAACGATATCAACTTATTGAACTAAGGTACGTTAGCTGTGATATCGTGGCTTAAACTTTTCCTTCAGTTTCCTTTCTTATTTTTTGTCACGATCAGATGTGATCTGACTCAAATCTGCGATCAGGCGTTCTTTTTCGAATTTCTTTATGATAGCTCCTGGACCCTCCTGAGAAAATTTCATTGATTGGATCTCTTGCTAGTCATGATAACTTGGGTACATTTCTGAATTTCGGTTTCAAATAACTGAGGAGATTTAATAATTTGGCTGTGGGATTAACACACAAATAGTTGCGCTAATATTCAATAGTCACTAAGCTTGTTGAAGTGTGCGATTTTCCGACATTTCCGTTTGATTTTGTTTTTAATGGAGCACCCTTTTGGCGTCAATAATTGCGGGAAGTATTTTTACCGGAACGCATGTTAATAAAAACAAAAACAACAGGCAATTCTTTGCTGATTTGATTCACTAAACATGACTAAACATCGTTTGTAACAGATCCAACTCGTGGTTTCTCGTACAATTGTAGCCCGTGCATACCTCCTTTCTTCTAACCATCCAGAAGATACAATTCTTAAGAAATATTAATTTCACCTATTTGTATTTTTAGAATAAATAACTGAACCTTTAGGCTGACCGACGGAACCGATTTTGTTTTCTATTCTGTGGGAGTGGAAATCTTGAAAATGAAAAAAAAAATCGCACTTCAGAAAGAGTGGTTAAACAAAAGCCGATGTTGCAATCGAAAAATTACTCACGTCTCAAATTTCCCAATAACACGACGGGCATTTTACTGAAAGCACGTAAACAAAAAGCGAAGTTAATATTCTGGTACGCGCATACGTCACGCTTCGACTCCCTTGACTAACTTTGTCATGCACAATTTAGTGGGGAGTGGAGGGTGGGGACGGTTTCTGGAACTTTCGATGGCCGTTTACTTTGCCTGTGTTTCAAAGGCGGTTTTGCTGGCAATTTGAGATAAAACGCGATCAAAGCGCTAAACACAGCTAACATAGTGTGTTGCTATCATGTTCCCAGTTAAATGCGAACGAAATCGACGCTAGATCTATCCAGAGAGTTAATTCATTTAGTTCATTTCAATGTGTGTGTCATTTACGCCCTCGGCTAGATGAACTATAGCGGCACGTACCATGTTAGTCATTGTTCGTAGCGCGCCCACGTCCTCTTATCACACCCCCGAACACCGTTATTGTCTGGCCGCCTTTTATTACGTCTTGGCGTGTCAAGGTCACGAATCTGGTAACACTGACTGAGTAAGCGTGACAGGTACTTTTATACCTGACTCATCCTTTTTGACTCAAGACGGACTCAAAAGACGACTGGGGACGGGTCAGCTTTTATACACTGTCCACTGAATAAAGGCGGACCGCCGGGAGGCGGACACATAAAGTGGACATTTTAAATTTTGAGTGTGGACGTGTCCGCCCTAGATCGAGTTCACTGTATACCCTGGTTGCGGTCCCAAAGTATAGCCTGCCCCAAGGCGCTCGGGCAATAGTCGGGAGCGTCGGGAGCAGCACGAAGAACAGGGAGTACGAAAAAAGCTGAGAAGTTTGATCGGCTTTTTAGTTTCCACTCGCTTTTAACCTGCGTAGCAGGCGTCTGTGTACGTTTTTTTAGCGCGTTTAAAAGAGTGGGCGGTGGCCCCCTCGCGCCTTTCGCGTTTCCCATACGCGCTCTCGAAACTACGGCGCCTGCAAAGCAGGCTAACTCGCGTTCGATGAATTAACCAACGAACCAAATGCGTTGAACAAAAGATAATAGGTTAGTTCCAAAGGTTTTCTGTCTTTCTTTTTCCTCTACTGACGAAAGCGGTCTTTCTTTCAAGACTTTCAAGAAACTTCCTCGATCATAGCCTGCGAACACGGACGGATTGCTCGAATCTTGCAAGAAGTGAAAATGAGCTTTTTAGTGGCTCTTCAAGCTCTCGTTACCCGGAAATAGTGATAAATTTTTCACACCCTAACTAATAGCAGCAGGTGAAATAGTGTTATCTAAACACTTTAAGGTTACTATTATTAGCAGCTACTAATTTAAGCGATTTTTTTTTCAGAGGAAGATAAAGAGACTTATTTAATTTATTTTTTTTTAAAAAAGTTAATGATATCGTGTAAACCAGTTTTTTTTTATGAACATAAAGCTATGAAAGAACAAACTCACTTGAAATTGCAAGGCCAATTCAACGGTTTGGGACTGTATTGAAATTCCAAATTGAATCGGGCCTTGCGATTTTTTCTTTATTCGTTATTTAGTTATAGCTGATTAGATCCTCTACAGTGAGGGGATCCGGTACTTCTATTTTGTCACGGTGGTCCTTGCAAATTCACGTTCGTTTTCACTTGAAATTGAACGATCATTTTCAAGTCGACTATGCGTTAAAATTTTGTTTCCCCGTTGGGGTTTGGAGGGGGGGGGGGTACTTATATGAAACGAGTATTAAATTTGATGGAGACAAATTTTAGCGAGCACTAAATTTGGCAATTTTTGCGCAACTCGCTAACAACAATTGCAACAACAACAACATAAACAACAAAACCATTGAACAATTTAGTTGCTTCAGTAGATATTAACCACACATTGTACCTAGCTATATCGGTTACGGGCAGTTAGGACTAAGAAAGCCTTTGATCGGCAGAGTATAAAACATGATATATTTTTCCATGCGACTGAAATCAATTAAATAGTTTCAATAGCATTCAGTAAGTAATTTTACCAGTGGTAGGTATAGTAAAAGTAAAAATCTAGTATCATTTCCGCTGCCTGGCGCCAATCGCTGACTATTAGGAGCTCTGTCTGAAATAAACGGAAACGTCGGGAAGTCACACACTTCAACACGCTTTATTCTTTTGGACTGTGAGCGCCAATACTTAGAAGTTAATCCCGATAAAAATGTGAAAAATGCGACAAATCTAACAACGCGGTTAACTTGTGCGGTGGTGAATTTGTACTTCGTCCCTCGAGCAGGAAAAAGGCCTGTAGCCTGTCACGAGTTGGCGACAAGTTTAATCATTTTCCTTCCAGCTATATTTACACGTTATTAGCCAAAAAACGCGTCATATGAATATATATATTTTTGTTGACAATGGTTTTCACCTGCAGTCTCCATTTCCCTTTCCGTTCTCTTTAGATTAGATGGCTGTGAAGATAACTCTCGCAGGCTTTACCTGAAATCATGCCCTCCCTCCCCACTACAAGGGAAAAAAAACGCCTGATCGCAGGTTTTCGCAGGCTATATTTCTGTGACAACAGGCGAAAGATGATCTGTTCTCGCCGGCTAATCTCTCGAGTGCAAGCACCAGTTTCAACACCCTCAATTCAAGGCCTTGTATGTGTATATTTAAAGATTCTCTTAAGTGGCGCTTCTGCTCTATATCTCGTGACCTCTATATCTCGTGCACTGAACCTTAGCTACACTGAAGACAGCAGACTTTGTATGGACTATAGGGGTCACTATTTTTACGACAAAATTTATGCTGTCAGGGATTTTAAAATTATCTGAGTGTTCTTCGGTAGCTTGTCTCTTTTTTTGCATTGTATTGTTTAGTTACGATCGCGCAGTTTTTTTTGCTGAAAAAGTTCTCCAACGCGAACTGATTTATTTTTAAAAGCTTTTACTTTTTTCCCACCCGCCTAAGATAAAAAAAATATCGGAAATTATCGCCTTTTATGTGTAAATGTAACTGAAACGCCTTTCAATTTCCTTTTCGAAACCCGCTGAATGTTTCTTGGTTCCCTTGAAAACGGGCTTGAGTGCAAATGTTGTCAACGCTATAAATAGACCAGGAGTTGCGATGCTGTTTATCCGAGAAATAGATATATTTACCCTTTTAGTATATTCAAAGCAGTCATAGAAACACACAGCTTGGCATATTTCCATGATCCAGTGAATAAGTTCTACAGCACGGAAACCACGAAACAAAATTGGGCGTCCATAAAAGGGATTTGGCTTGACATGGATGACGTCACGTGCAAGACAAATGAAAGTTCCGGAAGTGTCGAGATGTTCCTTATGCAAATTTCAGTGTGTGACATTAAAATAAACATTCACCGATACTACCCTACGTGCCGCAGAATCGTAAAGTCATATTGGACTGTCCTTCGCGTCTACAGACATTTAGAAAAGAATCTGCTTTGTGCGATCGTTGTTTTATTTATTGTGGAAAATAGCAAGAGCTATCAAAGACTCGGGGAAATTGTCGAGAGATGGTGAACAAGGAGGTATGGTTTTATTCCCCAGTGTCTAAGTTTAGACTACATGTGAAAGCGCGTTGAATCGCTTGCTCGTCTTAGTAAGGCGATTTAATGTTGGATTATCGACAATCCTGCTTTGTGAATACTTCATTCAGAAGCGAAATTGAAACAGTATCGGCGAAGGGAAGGTGAAATCGGTTGACTAGGCGTGCTTTGCCGGTCGAACACAGCACGAGAAGCCCACCATTCCGTGACTCGTTGGTAAACATTGAAACACTCTATCAGTCGAATGTTATCCTCGTGTCGGAGCGAAATGATTATGTAGTTTTATAGTGGTAGGGTTTAAGTTATCAGTCGAGTCAAAGACAATACGATTTCGCTGGTAAACGCTTTAAAAACCTTTCATAGCTTCTGTATTTTATTTTTGAAGAATTTTCGCAATAACATACGATTGCGTTATTAATCATAAGTATATTTAAAGATGACATGTTTTGTTTAATCTTTAATATTAGTCAATTCTCCTTTCAAAACTAAAATATCTTTTCATGTTAACAAAAGGAGTCATTCTAAATGAATTTTATTTTCACTATACATGATCGAAAAGCCCACGTTTGATAATTTTAATTTAGTATTATTTGAGTTCTTTACGCGTCCATAATTATTAAAATATTTCGTGTTGTTCGTCATGGACCACGCTTATGTAACTATTTCCCTGCGTACATCCTTCACCTCTGATGCTAGTCAGATGATAAACAAACGCTGTTGATTTGCGTTGACTCTGATCTCATTTTGTTCCTACCTATAAGAGCGTTCGTTCCATTTCCGCTTCCGGTCGTGAAAGAGACGAGAAATGCATTTTTTGGCGTGGCTTAGCAGAGCCTCGTTCTGAAAGTCGCATTTCGCACAACCAGACTGTGTTTTGAGACATACAGTGTGGAATATCGTTTGAACGCAAGAAGACGGTTTTGGTGGGAAAGCGCCGAGGAATTCAACATGCCTTTGGCGTATTTAGCCGACCCTTGGCAGAAAATGAAAGTTCATGAAGAGAGCGAGGTGATTTTGCGCGCTGACAAATTGGCAGTGAAGTTTGAATTTTCAATTTCGATTTTATGTTCAAGGGTCGAAGCTCACACGGGCAAATGTAATATTCCCACTCTCTTAGGTTGCAGACGAAGAAATGACTGACGAAAATAAAAATGGAGTAAGCGTACTTTTATCGCAAAATATGAATAACTTTTGCTGTGTTTGTCGAGACGAATGTCGCTTTATGCAAGCTGACTGTTTTCTTTTCTGTTCACAGCCCATCGAAGAGACGTCTTCCCTCATCGATGTATCCGAAGAATTTGCAAATTCGAAGGGCTTTCAGAAGGCCGATCCGTCGCAGTTTGAATTGCTCAAAGTACTTGGGCAAGGTTCCTTTGGCAAGGTAATTTTTTAATGTGGTCCCATGCTGAAGTCTAAACATCATCTGTTCAAGGTGAAATGCATAATCTCCCTTTGGAACGCTTGTGTTCGCGCGACCATTTGTCAAGTTTAATCTGCCCAATTCTGGTCATTTTATGCATTAATCTTTATTTATCGTCTCTCCGCTATTTGTATATGGCCCTGCAGTTTGAACCTCATTCATCGTTGTGTAAACCACCAGCAAACCGCTTTTCGCACAGATGACAAGCTATTAAATGTATTGTTTTAGGTATTTTTGGTGCGCAAGTTGACCGACGCTGATGCGGGAAATTTATACGCCATGAAAGTTCTCAAGAAGGCAACGCTGAAAGGTGAGCTTCAAATGCAATTTGTTGCGTATGTTGACTTTACCGTATGTTCCCGATTTTTGAATCGTTTCAGTTTCCAATAGAGTGTACTTTTTTGTACATGAAAACTCGTTTTACGAAGTGTTGTTCTTATCCAAGCTACAAGTTTGCGTGAGAGGAAGATGAAATGTACATCTTTGATATTGGATATTTTATTCGAAAATTTTTTCGCCTTCTTTTCTTTCGCTCTATCGAACGGAGTCGCTATTGGAAAAATCGAATTACCAGAATTACTCAGCTTGTTAAATGCCAATATGTATTGTTTTTTTGAAAATCCTTTTCACTACAATCAGATTTGCTATTTTGCATAATATCAGTAATTTCAATTTGTTGACCTTTTTGAAGGGGTTTGAATGCTTATTATGTTTGTTGCTCATTTTGTTCCCTGCAGTTCGCGATCGCTTGAGAACTAAGAAAGAAAGAGATATCCTTGTGGATGTTCAACATCCATTCATTGTAAAACTCCACTACGGTGAGTGCAATCATAACAATTTTTTTATTTTGCTTTATCGAAACCAAAATGCACTTCACATTGATTGAAGTAAAATGTCTGTAAGAATATAAGTCCATTATTATCCTGATAATGATCTTAGAGTAAAAATTAAGACAAAAATGTGGCTGGATAACTCGTTGTAATGCTGGGTGTAACTATTTTTGTTATGAAGTTTTAGTTTTACTGGGTAATTTTCTTTCTGTTTAAAATGCAAAGCTTTTACCTGGATTATATACTAAAGAAGTTTAGATTGTTGTCGTAAATGGGGTATATATATTGAGTATGTTGTCATTTACAAATCTTTATATTCCCACATGGTTCCTGTGTTTTACAAAGGACACACAAAATAAAGACATGTTCAGTAATAAATTCTTTTTTTGTTCAAAAAATACTAAGTTTAAATAATTTATTTGGGAAATTATGTGGGTTAAAACTACTTATACATAAAGAATTTTAAACTTTAAGATGTTTTTATCACTCTGAAGTGTTTAATTTGTATAGACAATTGAAACACGAGACTGATTTTTTTATAAACGAAATTGAAATTTCTGTGTTTCTATTGAGTTTTAGAAACATGAGTGGAAGTTAAAGTGTTTGGAAGATTGAGAAATGCTCTGAGAAATATATATACAAGCTGTGGGCTTTTTTGTGGATGCAAGTGTTTCCGCAGCTTTTTGGAGTTCTCCAAAACTTTCATAAGTGATTCTATAAACTGGATGGAAACACAGAAAAATGTTTTCAATTTCTTTATTTAGAAGACACTTTGAGTAAAAAAAAGGAAAATTACTCGTTTAGTTTGGTTAAATCCAAACATAAATTATATTTCCCGATACCATTGTGTTAACAGCTTAGGGAAGTGCAACTTTTCAGTGTGTGCTTTCTTATATATTTTTTCTTTTAAAATGTAATGTGACAGCAATTTATAACATATTTTCTCTTGTTTGCCAGCTTTCCAAACAGAAGGCAAAGTCTACTTGATCCTTGATTTCCTGAGAGGAGGTGATTTGTTCACAAGATTGTCTAAAGAGGTAAACCAGAATTTGGCAACTAATAATACCTGTAAATCAAAGATGATTTATTTCAATACATGTATATCAACATCCCCGGGAAACTCCCATATGAAAAGCAACGAGCAACCCCGCCCTTTCATATGGGAGTCCCCCCGCCCAGGATAAAGATATGATTACCTTTCTAATTTTGTCTTGGTGAAGTTTTGATGCTACATAATTTATGCCCTTTTCCAACAGATAATGTTCACAGAAGAAGATGTAAAATTTTACTTGGCTGAGCTGGCTTTGGCCCTCGATCATCTTCACAAAATAGGAATTATTTATAGAGATCTAAAACCTGAAAAGTATGTCTGTGCTTGTTTTTGAGTTTTATTTAATGTTAGTTTATCTGGCTTGCATGTACTACTGTTTCCTAATGCGACACCCAATAGGCTAACACATAATGCGGGCTAAATTGGGATCAAGTACAGATGTCACAGGTTGAGTATAGGGGGGGGGGGGGGCACTTCCTATAAATGGGCTAATGGGGATGTGCCACTGGATGGGGTCGCATTTTCACGACTGGACTGACTACAATGGGTTCGCCATTTCAAGCATTTTTTTAGGGTGACTAGAATGGGGTCACACTTTTCCGGGATTTTGAGAGTACGAAAATCTGGCAAGTTGTGATTTATAAACGGAAATATTTTCCGAAAAAAAGTTACCGTATTTATTGCTGTTGTTTAATATTTGACAAACAGCTCCCAGAAAGTGACTAAGTTGGGGTCGTAAAAATTAAATTTACCCAAAAGTGACTAAGACGGGGTCTATAATTGGCCATAGAATAAGACTATAATGGGGTAGGGGTTCTGAGAGGCCAGCAGCACATACCCAACAAAAATTTACTGGTAATAGGTCACTCACTGAAGTACCAAAGTTTGGTACTTTCATCCGAACATTAGGGAGTAACAAGTTCCCTGATAAGTTTTAAAAGGCAAGATGTCGATAAGGAAAATTTTCCAATGACTGATTGATGTGAGCCCTTGCCAAATCATCAGAAGTTTTCTTTTAATTTGCCTGGTTTTGATCTGAGACCCAACTATAGCCAATCATGATCAACTCTTACTAATTAAATTTAGTTATAATTTATTCATGCAGGCAGTTTGTAGATCTCAGGAATGAGAGATGCATTATAGTTGTGTTGCAAAATGTGCCATTAAGTATTGTGTATTAATTTCAATGTCTCATTCTCTTTGTTGTTTTTTAGTATTCTTCTAGATGCATCTGGTCATGTTACTTTAACAGGTTGGTCGTCTACAAAAATGTCTCTTGAAAGTGTTATTTGATTTTTTAAGTACAAATCTCTCAATCTACAATGGGTGCCAATAAAATAGAAATTGTTATTTAATGCACTGAATGAGTAAATTGAGTAATACCATGTACATTTTGTACAAGTAAAGATTTCTGGACGTTAACAGCAAAATAATTGTCAAAGATTGTTAATCAATGTTTGACCAGTCTCACTTTGAAAATGTTTATTTGTGTGTAGCCTAATGAACCTTTTCTGAAGTAAATTGAGTTGATTTCTGAGCATGATAAATGATGTGTGATCCACATAAAAGGAGAAGTGCTCACAGTTAGAGCTTGAAGTGATGAAAAAATGTTGAACAAGAAGTTGTCAGTGGTAGATGTCTGGATTGTTAGTTTTCAAGTTTGTTTGCTTGATTGTTTGTTTACATTTCTTTGCTTTGTATTGTAGACTTTGGTCTTTCAAAGGAATCTGAATATGACCAGAAGACATATTCATTCTGTGGAACAGTAGAATACATGGCACCAGAGGTAAACGTCTTTTCAACCTTTATAATATCTTTCCCTTTGTGTTTACTTAGTGGTTAGTGCTTAGTACACAATTAAGTAACATAACCATGTGCAGTATTATTAAAAATAAGTTATTGTTAATAAAATGCCTGAGGAATGCCTGCTCTATGTAATAAGTTAGTCAATGTCAGTTGTAATCAGTCGAGAGAGTAAACTGCCTTTGTTGCGGGCCCAAGAGAGGCCCGCAACCCTAATCTTGACAGTGACCAGCGGATTGCGTATTACGCGTGCGTGCCACGTTTATAAAGGCTATCTGCAAACCGGAAGTTGAAAATTTTGTTCTTCCACTAAGAACGATCGGAATGCAAAAAATGTGTCAATCACGACAGTTTGTCGTAACACCGGAAGAGAACAATCTTGTCTCCAAGAGCGATAAGAATGCGAAAAATCAACAGTTTGTCACATTAGATCGAGGCTTCTGTCTTGCAGACATTACGTTTTGCAGACGTTGTTTTATAGGTGTTGCTTTTGAGAAGATCTGCTGTGATTGTATCACAGACAAACTACGGCAAAGCGAATGATTCCAACAACGGTTATTCTCGAGAAATTCCTTATTACACTGACAACACAGCGAGTTTGCCGACGGAGGAAAATCACATCTCAATTCACACCGCGTGCTTGACTACACTTCGCAAAACTGTCAATCAAAAAAACAACTCTGATTGGTTCGCGGCAATAGGAAACGATAAAAAACATTCGTGACTTAAGCGTGACGCGTTACTCGACCTTACTCGGAATAATTTTCTTTTGTCCAGTGATTTAAAAACACTTCCCTCCCAGTACCTTCTCTTAACTGCATTGAGGCCCGCACTTTCTAACCTGTGGTTACCACTAGTTTACATATATAGCCTCATGCAAAATAAATACATGACTGATTGATCCGAAAATGTACTAATTTTGTGCTCAGAATTTTTATAAATATCTGTTTTCTTCCTTCTACTTTCAGGTGGTCAACAGAAGAGGTCACACACAAGCTGCTGACTGGTGGTCTTATGGAGTCCTCATGGTCAGTTAACTTACCTATGTTTTATGATTGTTTAAATGTATGACATACAGTCAACTCTTTCTGAGATGGACACTGCTGAGACTGGCTCCATCTGTCTGTCATAGAGGGGTGTCCATCTTATTGTAAGCTTAGTTACAGGAAAATGACTGAAAAATGGCAAAGACGGGACCAATACCGGGTGAGGTGTCTGTTACTGTAGTTATGTTTTCAAAGTATCCTGTTACTAATAATACTGGTAGGCTCATAACACACACCCCTTAACCTTGGCATTCCTTTTTGCAATTTCAGTATGAGATGTTGACAGGGGCTCTGCCATTTCAAGGCAAAGACAGAAAGGATACAATGAATATGATCTTAAAGTAAGTAATTTAATGCAATTAGTGAATTAAATATTCTTTGTTTTAGGATTATGCATCCAATTGTTGAAATGTGGTACCATAAAGTGTTGCTGCTGATAAAATGAATATTAATTAATATACATTTAAATTATATTTATTAAGTGTTGAAGTGAGATAATTATGTTGCTGGTGTTCAATTAACTTTTTATTCTATTCTTTTAAATAACAGAGCGAAGCTTGGTATGCCTCAGTTCTTATCACCAGATGCGCAAAGTCTGCTGAGAATGCTTTTCAAAAGAAATCCTACGAACAGATTAGGTAAGTAAGTGTGAAAAGTCTGTCAACTAACAAAATAATGTGAGTTATTAACCAAATGTGAGGTCAAGATGGTTGGATATTGGCAAGTCAAGGTGCATTTTCTAATGGTGCATTTTGGAAATTGTTTTCAGGTGTTGGTGAGAATGGTATTGAAGACATCAAGGCGCATGTGTTCTTTTCATCCATTGACTGGGAGGTACATAGTAAATTATTTTGTCTTTAATTCATTCATTTGATCTTTCTGGTTGCATTTCTCAGGATTTGTAAATTTTGTTCCTAAAAAATTGTATGTTATATTTGTGTACAACAGAGATTAATGAAAAAGGAACTAAAGCCGCCTTTCAAGCCAGCTGCTGGAAGAGCAGATGACGCATTTTATTTTGATCCTGAATTCACGTCTAAAACACCACAAGGTATTTAAATGTCATTATAATTAGTTTAACAAGCAAATTGTGACATATAGTAAAATTCAAAGGAAAAATGTTCTTGCATGCTAGCTACTAGTAGCCAGGCAAAATGAGTCCATTTTCAGTTGTACACTGTATTTAGCTATATGTATGTATTTATTTATTCATTTATTTTTGTTGATGTGTACGTTGACTGATTTTTATTGCTTTATGTAGATTCTCCTGCTGTCCCCCCAAGTGCAACTTGTCACCAGCTTTTCAGAGGATTCAGTTTTGTGGACCCTGTTCTTGTACAAGTAAGCTACAGCTTATTCTACTTTGGGAGGAGTCAAAGAGCAAGGGTTATGAACAAGCACAAATAATCAGCTTAAGTTTCTCATATGAGATCTCCTCCTTGGTTCTTGTATGTTTTGGGTGTGAAAAGAGTAAAAAAGAAATACATCCTTCTAATAATTGAAATATTGAAATACATATAATTTACTTGCCTGTGTTATCCAAGATCTCTTTCACCCTTTGGCTTTGTATACTCAGGCATGGCAGAGCCCGGGGGGGGGGGGCTGGGGGGCTTTTTATCCGAAAAAATAAAGACTTACTAAGAGAAAAGTCTGTTAAGCCCCCCCCCCCCACTTCAAGTCACTAGTCAGCCCCCCCACTTGGAAAATTGCTCCGCCGTCCCTGATACTTGCATGTTCGTGTAGTTCTTTGATTATTGCAGTCAAATAATTTTGTAGCCTGTGTACATATGTTGTGGTTTAGTTTTACCCTTGGTACAATTTGGTAATTTTCTTTGTCCATACGCCAGAACATCTAGGAAAATACCAAATAATTTGTAGCAAAGGTAAAATTGAACCACAACACACAAGTTATGGCATATATTCATCTTTGGTTTAAAATTTTTCAAATCAGTTTAAATTTTTTTCGTTGTCTCATATTCATTATCATGATCTGAAACAAAGGGAAATAAAAGTCAAAACTGGTTTGAAAAAAGTTGAAAAAAGGAAGAACTTAACCACAGCACATACAAGGCGTGAAAGAAATAATGCATATATTTTTATTTTCTTTGCTATCTGTTAACAGGAAGAGTCATCACAAGTAGCATCTAATGGATCAGACAAAATGGAAACAGACCATAAAGTAAGACTAAAGATGGAAACAGTAACTTTTAATTTGTTATAAATGCACCTTCATCATCATCATCATCATCATCTCATCATCATCATCAATCATCATTCTAAACAACACAGTGTTATGACACCCATAGTGCGAGCATGTCCCACCATTGTGCTCTGTCTGCTGCCATGGACTCCAGATCTTGATCCATTCCAGCTAAGTTGGCATCCAGCTCCACGATGTCTCTCCACCGATTGTGACACCTCCCCCTTCTTTGCTTGGCATTCTCAGGCCTCCATAATTTCCAATAAAGCTTTAGGAAGTCTTTCCTGATCGTGGAACAACCCATTCAACTGACATGGCCAAACCATCTTAATCTTCTGGTATAAATTTACAAGGAAAATTAATTAATAGGCATAAGTTCAAAATAAGCTTGATATTAACTAATTATTAATGTTAAATTGTTCATCGTTCTGTTTTACAGCCAGTCCGTGGCATATTTCAGATTAGAACAACATCCATTCTTGAAGAATACGAAATTAAGCAGGTAAGTCGGTACATTAAAAAAACTTGTGCAATGCCATGTTATACACTGTAAATGCTAATTTTGATACAAACCACAAGTTGGTATGTTTCGGCAAAGTCACAGGTGTATAGTGTTTATGTAAATTTGTGAAGATTTAAAAATCTTTTTCTCAACATGGTGCTAAACTGTACCTGTGAAAATTCCAAAGGGTTAACCATCAACTAGGAGATTTCACTGAGTAGTAAAGTAGTAAAACAAGGAGCTTGCAGCGGGTCTTTTTTTGCAGTCTTTTTATAACATTTTTTTCTTTCCTGCACAGGAAATTGGAAGAGGTTCATTCTCAGTATGTAGAAAATGTGTTCACAAAGCGTCAGGAGGAGAGTATGCAGTTAAGGTAGGATTTTTTTTCCTGAATCGTTATTTTGTGATTGCACATGTACATCAGTTTAAAAATTCACCAACCACCCAGGATAAGTTGTATGAGAGTTTTGCAAGCATGTCATTGTTCTCAAGTAACTTTCCCCAGGCAGGGATGTTGCAAAGGGCTGGGTAAATGTTTAAAGAGCCAGCTGGGCTTGTTGATGAGCTGGCTTAGTGCCGTTTTCTTAGCTACATCACTGCCCAGGTAGTCCAAATTTTTTCAAATCGCATGGGTGTACGTGCACTTTGTGTAAGTGAAAACTCAAGTTTGGGATGTGGTAGCGGAAGGGTGTTGAAATACATGTTACCTTAATACATGAAATTTTTCGCGACACGTTAATTTCGCGATTTGGAAGTGAGCATATTTCGCGACACTTAAATTTCGCGATTTTACAAAAATTTTGTATTTTGAATCAGTTTAATTTTGCGTTTTTGAGTAAGACACAATTTACATTTCCGTGGCAATATTATTTAACATGCCCTTGAACTTGTAAATGAAGCATCTTCATTAAAGGAACAATAACGTCAAAATTAACAAAAACGCAAGGGCAGCACTAAATCTCGGTAATAGCAACAACAGAGCAGTTCCCACAATGTCTACAAGTAGGCCATGCTTGTACGTGCATGAGCTATTGTTCGAGTCAATTGACGACAACATCCATTTCCATTGAAAATTTCTTCCTTCAGTGGTACTAAACTTATTTTTTTTGATAATTGACATCATGTGAGTCACTTAATTTTCGCGTTATGTTATGTTCGCGACACTTATTGTTTGCGTCACTTTAATTTCGCGAAATTAACGTAATAAGGTACCTGTTTACTCATGCATGGGCTATAGTATCGTCATCATCATTATCAGTATCATTTTTTAATTCAATTGATTCTGATTTTATATTTTTGCAGATTGTAGACAAGAGTAAAAGAGATCCCACTGAAGAAATTGAGGTAAGGATTTCAATACAAAATTACTTATTTCTGTCTTCATTCAATTTTGTATCGTGTTCTCACTAGTTATAATCACAATATAATATCACAAGTTTCTAAATTTTGTTTACTTCAATCTACATATTAAACTTATCAAGGAAAATTAGAGTATTGCAAAATTCTTTTTTTGACTTTTGTCAAGTAATCGGCATTTCTCTCTTCAGATCCTTTTACGATATGGAAGCCATCAAAATGTGATTCATCTCAGAGATGTAAGTTCAGGCTTATGTTACATGAATACTTAACAACTTACAGAATCCTCCAGGTCTTTCTTATTTTCATGCCTAATGTGGTTATCACAAATTACATATGTTCGGGATTGCTTAATTCCTATGAGTGGCAAAATTAGTGCTGCTAGTTTTAGATTATGTGCAGTGCTGAGTATGCTAGTTTGAAAAATATTCCTGAAGGCAGTTGGGATGTTGTGGTTCAATTTTACCTGTGGTACAATTTGGTTTTTGCCTTGTTTTACATTTATTATCATAATGTTACCATACACCAGAACAAAGAAAAATACCAAATTGTACCAAGGAAAAAATTGAACCACAACAGGTACACGTCACTTTGTCGTTAAAGAAAATGTACTGAAACACTTTGTCTATGTTTTAAAACAACTCTGTGTACTTTGGCAGTGTCAACATCAATTCACAGGAGTGAGATTTGGATCCTTTAGCTTTGTCATCACAGTAAAATCTGTCTTTTTTTCTTAGGTGTACGATGATGGCAAAAACATGTTTATGGTGATGGAGCTGATGAGAGGCGGGGAGCTTCTGGACAGAATTCTTAAACACAAGAGTCTTTCAGAAAGAGAAGCTGCCATGATTATGTACACACTGGCTAGCACATTTAGTTTCCTCCATGAGGAAGGGGTAGGTTAAAATTTTCATTCGTCTAATCTGCAAGCTAACGTACATGTATCACAAAAAAACCCTTCAGCTTGATGGAGCTTTAGAACGATATATTGGATGATTGTATCTTTTGAAAAAAGTGTTTTAAGCCCAACAAAACCTCAAAATGATAGTTTTCTTAAGGTAGAAAAATACTAAAGAAACCAAAAAGGAATAAGGATGCTTAAAGTGATTTTCGATTGAGTGTCGTAAAACTAAAACCAAAGTTATCACTGTGGCCAATCCCAGGACACAGATAATCCAGTGAACCAATCAAAACTCGAAGCAAATTCGTTTAGTCGACACGAGGCGTGGGAAAACGTGCGTGAGCGAGTCACGATTGGTTTTGCTTTACCTCTGATTGGTCGAGAAAGTGGTGTGAGTTTTTTAAACCAATCACTCAGCGTAGCAATGCAAAACCAACGCGAACGCGAATTATGTTCGACACTCACGTGAAAATTGCGCTGATCGGGGGAGGTTGAAAGGGATTGCGAACAATGAACGTTAAACAGTTTGCAACATGTGCCATCGGTGTCGAAGCTAGCGCATGTCTGTATACCGGGTGCCGGGGGGTCATGCTAATTTATGTTAAATTATATCAAATTAATTATCTCGTACAGGTTGTCCACAGGGACTTGAAACCAAGCAACATCATGTATGCAGACGACAGTGGAAGCGTAGAGTCTCTAAGAATAGTCGACTTTGGGTTTGCTAAGCAAATCAGAGCGACAAATGGCCTGCTAATGACGCCATGTTACACGGCTAATTTCGTGGCTCCTGAGGTTCTAAAGAAACAGGGTTACGATGCCGCTTGTGATATCTGGAGTCTTGGTGTGCTTCTTTACACTATGCTGGCAGGGTGAGTGTTCTATGTGTAAGCTTATAGACAAACATCTACAAAGTTAAAAGTTAGGAACACCTCGAAAACCAGACTAAACATTACCACATGAAACTACTGCTCAATAGCTTTAAATTGAATGGTCGCACATTAGGGTTTCAACCACAGACTTAAAAGTTCCAACAACCTTGAACAACACAATAAGCAGGAGTGCATGCAAGTGCCGCTCAATAGCTTTAATGTGCATGGTCACACACTAGGGTTTAATCCACATAGTAAAATGTTAGAACCACCTTTTACATAATAATAAACAGTACCGCTTGAAAGCAGTGCTCAATAGCTTTCATTTGATGGCCGCACACTAGGGTTTCCGTGACACTGACTGGGTTTGAATGGTCACTCTCCAGACAAGTGAAGTTCCCCTAGTGGATCTTCTCCCCCAGTAAGTAAAAATCAGCCCCTTCAATGTAGTGTAAGAAAACATGCTGTCCTATTTTTTGGAAAGAATTTTGTATAACTTAAAGTCCCTTCTCGTCTCTTATTATCAGACAAACGCCATTTGCTGTCGGCCCTGAAGATTCTGCGACAGTTATCTTGTCGAGAATAGGTGAAGGGAAGTATTCACTTGTGGGCGGAGCATGGGACAGTATATCAGACGTTGCAAAGGTAACCATTACATCATAAGTCCTTATATGAGCATCGAAATTCTCAATACTATTTTCGATATATTTAGAATGTTGTTGAGGAGAGTTCAGAGTTTAATCAAGTCCCTTTTCCTTGCATTTATCGACGATTACATATACTTTTATGCTCATATTCCGCCTAAACCAACTCCTTTGTGAGTTTCGAACCTCTGTTGTAGTCACCTTGTCCATAGAAAAAACTGGTTGAATTCCCTACTTTCTACAATTCGCTTGTAAACCTTACTTCGAATTTGTTGAAGTAAAAAGCAATGAAATGTGAAAGGTTTCATTGTTACTTTCTTTTTCTCCCTTGACGTTCTTTTGATTGCTATTTTAGGACTTGGTGAGACAAATGCTTCACGTCAATCCAAGACTGAGACTAACAGCGAAACAGGTAAGGGCGAACTAAATATTATTATTATCTATTCATTATTAAAACTAGATAAATTAGAGAGATTCTGTGAGATACTTTGGCGACTGCAGAAGGGGACATTGCCGAAACGTTTCGCAAAACTAGACAATATTTGGGTACTTTTAAGAAAAAACTTTTTGACTTCTCCCTAGTGCCTGGCGTCCAGGCTGGACCATCGAGTATCGGTGATTTTGCACCCATGGGGTAAAATTTCCAGTAATAGAACAGAACACTGTACCGTTTATGAAATAAAATGGTTCTTAAGCCGATCTGTTTTTTTTTTGGAAACTAAATTTTCGGGGACTTTGCTGATTGTTTTCGCTGACTGTACCGTTTACTTGTTGATATTTATTTGCCATTAGGGCAGCTTTCAAGGTTCAATTGAGCTGTTCTAGAAATGAATTATTTTTATTATGAATTGTTATCGTAAAACCAAAACCAAAGTAATTACTCTGGCCAATCACGAAGCAAATCGACAATTCAGTGAACCAATCAAAACTCGAAGCAAATACATGTAGCCGGTGCGAAGCGCGGGAAAACGTGTGTGCGCGATTCACCATTAGTTTTGGTTTTACTTCTGATTGGCTGGGAAAGTGGCGCGAGTTTTTTTAAACCAATCACTAAGCGTAAAAATGCAAAACCAAAGCAAACGCGAATTGCTTTCGACACTCAATTGGAAAACCGCTCTGTTATACCACAATATATTTTTCGATTTGTCTGTGTTAGACTCTGCTCACAAGCTTGCTTTTATTGTACGCTAACCTTCCGTTCTGTGCTCCGTTTCAGGTTCTTCAACACCCGTGGGTTGTGAGCCGCTTCCAGCTTCCTCAGCACAGACTCCACCAAGTCAGCAGCGTGTCAAGAATCAAGGAAGCAGTCAAGGCCACCTTTTCCGCGCTCTCTTCCCCCGACAACAAGCGCCTCAAACCAGTTCATGCTTCGCTGCTGGCTCAGCGAAGAACGACGAAAAAGTCACCTAAATAAAATTTAGGCCTGACAGTTTTTCTAGCGGCCGTCCTTTTGTAATTGAATTTTTGTACGCGTAAAATACAAAGAACCTTGTTTATAAGTTCTTGATGAGCAGTCGATAAATAATTAGCCTGCAAAACCACCGTTTTCTTTGCACGGCAGCTGTGTTTGGTGAACCAAGTCATCATAATCATCATCGTCACATGTTTATGACACCAATAGTGCGAGAGGGTACGAGTACAGCTTTGGAAATTCCATTGTGAAAACGTCCCGGATATTATGACGTTCATTGAGAAAACTCTCTTGCAAAAAACTTCCCGGATGTTATGACGTCAGCATGGAGAATGCAATTATCGCGGGCTCGCTTGATGGTGACAAATAATTTTGGTGTGCTGAAGGGTACTATGTACGCGATTTGCTCGAGTTAAAAACCAAAGAGGCTTCTTGGCGACCAGAAGCTACACTAGGGCTTTCTCTCGTACGCGGACAGTTCTTTCATGAGTGGAGAAAGGCAGTTTTGCAGGCTAAAATAATTGCAGTGAACCATTCAAGTTTTGGTGGTGTATTGTTATAAGTATTTATGGAATTGCATTCATAATGAACTCACAAAACGTAGGAAAAAAGAAAACAGAAAAAAAAATCCATTTAAATTTATTTTGTTTTGGCGTCAGAAAATTGTACTTTATCAATGACTGCTGATTGCAGAATTTAATAATTATGAAAATACTTTAATTATATCGTGCGAGAGATTAGGAATTTTCCTTTCAGCAAAGTAATTAATAGAATGTTAGCAATAATTTCATACGCCTAATGGTTTAAAACCGGATAGAAATATTAACTCTTGGTTAGATAAAAGAATAAAGCCCGATCAAAAACATTACAGAACGTAAAAAAAATATCTCTTTGTCTAGCCAAGAGATGGTTTGGTGCGTTTGAGTCCTAGACGCAAAGAACAACAAAACACTAAAATCACCAGTTTGATATTCAGTCATTTTTGTTGTGTATCAGTGAAGATTTACCGTACCGTTCATAAATTCCTTGGGGAATTCTTTTTTTCAAAACGACATGTAAAAAGTAGAACCGTTATAGATGTAAACAAGAAACCTTATTTTGCCCAGTAGCGATTCTAACGCGCCAATTTGTAAACGAAAAAAACAAAACTTTTATACTGAACAAATCATACCAGCCTATTTTTCTATATTTCTGTACTGTTTTTCAGAAATTTTGTATGTATAAAGTTTATACACAGCCAGTATGTATGTACTGGTCTTTAATGGGTGCGTGTTAATTATACGGCGTTTTCTCTTTCAGCTCGCTCCAACGAGCGGATAAAAGAAACATTTGTAACGCAAATGTTAAAAAACCTAAAGAACATTTTGTGAATAGAGTTCGCGTGTTTTATATCTCTTGGTCTTCTACCTGGCTTTAGTCAAACTAACGACAAAAACGACGCCGACAAACTGACAACATTGTGATTGTACTGTAGCGACGAGATTAAAAAGCTTAATAGGAAAATAGTATTTGTTTCTGTTAGGGATATTTAGGTGAAGGTTTTTGTCATTAAATTATATAGTTCGACGATCATATTTTGTATGAAACCCATTCCAGGCTTCGAAATTGTCAGTTCTTTCAAAGTATATGTAATCGTTGTGTGATTCTGTAATTCTCTTCCCCGGGTTCTACTCGGCGTACATGTCCAAGATGGCGGCTGGTCCGGACAAGCCGCCATTTTGGATTTGGACATCGGTTACTGCAGTCTGTTCAAGTAATTATACTGTGCAGTCTAGTACAGACTTAGTTGATGGGAATTATGTAAATAAACTTGTCTCTCCCCGGAGTTGTATTTTGGTGTGTTGTGGTTTTCATTTAGGACTAGAATTTCCACCCTAGAGCCTCTGCTGAGGTGCCACCCGGGGTGCAACCTTGTGCAGTACATTGTAGAACCCCGAACTCGAACTCAGATAACTCGAACTCCCCCGCTACTGACTCGTCCCCAGTCGTCTTTTGAGTCCGTATTGAGTCGACGGAAAAACACGGAGGGAATCATAGGATCATCCATCATCCTTCGCGTCTTGCAATTTTCGCATAAGAGACGACTGGGGGCGAGTCAGCCCCCGCTAACTCGAACTCTTATTCTGGTTATTGCAATTCGCTACGAAACCCATTGAAATATTCTTCTAATTTTTTTTGAGAAACCCATTGAAATATTCCTCTAATTATCCTTCTTGTCGTGTACCGTAAATGATGTAATAAACACCAACTCTCAAATAAACGCTTCGTATCTAATGAACGACATCTCCTGGCTTTGAATTAGCGCAGAATAGATTAGTCTCCTACTCACAAACTCTCTGTTATCTATTTTGCTCTGCGTCTTATTTTGAAGTAAAATAAACGCATCATACAAATGATCATATCTATTTAACGCCCCTCCAAGCGCCCCTAAAATTTTAAAGACGCCCCAGGCGTTTATTAGATAATTAACAGTAATCGGATTTTTAAATCCGTTTAAAAACACTTAACTACAGTAACAAGTTTTTCTTAGTGCAACGAACAAATCACGTATTTGACATCATTTCCTGATTTTATCGTAAGAATAGAGTGAATTCGTGTAACCCGTTTTTTATATGTTAATGAGTCGTATAATATTCTAATGTTTCAAAGGAAACGTGAGTACTCATTAAGTCAGACCATTGTTAAACATCGCAAAACACAATAGCCTGACTTAATGAGTCTCACTTTTCTTTTGAATTTGGACCGGAAGTCTGAAACTCTGGATCCGTGTATAAAACAATACACGAGTGGTCAGAAAACCTCAAAGAAATCACTTTAATAGTTATACAGAAAATAAGTATAAACAGGACGTGTCTTTCTTTAAGCACTTCAAGAACATGTTCAACCTAAATCGAAAATTAGCGGTCTGGTTCAAATCACGCAGGATTTAGTCATTTCACATTGTTGTTTTTCAGAAGATGAGAAAGAAATTTGCCAAGAGTAATAGAACACGTGCACAGCTATTTTCCTGCTCATTAAATCTTTTGTTTGCTAAACAAAAGTTGTTTGTCATCGTGATTTGCTTAAGCTCCCCATTGGATTGCTCGCGCAGAATTGTGTTACAGTCAAGTTTAATTTGTTTTTCTTTATCGATTCTTTACGGGATGTTGAATATAAAATGTTTGTCTAAAATCGCAAGACAATTCAAGGCATGATAAATTTTAAGCCCCGTTTTTACCGAATGGTAATGAGGTGTAGTGATGATTCGCGAACTTGAAGTGACGTGTTTCCGTCACTCCATTCTGATATTAAACCGCAATTAATTCATGCATTAACGTGCTGACAGAAAGGTTGTTTAAAACGCCATTCAGCACATGTCAATCAAAAACAAATTATCCTATAACCTCATTCCCAGGGTCTCTCTCTTTCAGGGAACAAGGTTGAATTTTTACAAAACAAATCGAAAGAGGATCAATTACACTTATCCTCTGGTGATAAAAGAGAATAGAATTCGCTCTACGAAGCCGTAGAGCATACTCTATCAATGACCCATTCACCTCAGAAAACATTCAAACGCAAATGAAGTGAGATTGTGACATAACTGATAGCAGCTATAAGCTACATGCAGTTACCGCGTCTTTATTGTAAACACAACATTCATGCTGCACGATTTTGTTTCGCGTCACATTATCTTCGTGTCACGTCATCCGTTTTTCATCTTTTTGAGTCGTGCAGAAACGCGCATCTTTCTCAAGTTTTATTCGCTGCTCAAAATAACGCTATACGTGCTGACAGAAAAGTAAACATATCCACAAAACAAATTTACCTAATGCTAAATGGATCAAAGGTTACACTTTTGTGATGAAATAGAATTCGCGCTACGAAGCCTGAGAGCACGAACCATCAATGACACAATTCCCATGGAAAAATAAAACATTCAAAGGCACATTATTGAACGCTTATTTGAAGAAAAAAAAACTATCAATGACCCATTCACGCAAGAAAACATTGAAAGGCAAATTAAGTGAAATTGTGACATTACTGATAGCAGCTGTGAGTTACACGTAGTTACGGTTAAAAAATTATTACGCTCGCCATGTGACATGTTGTAGTTAACACCACATCCACAGCTTGAATCCACAGCACGTTTCTGTTTCGCGTGACGTCACCTCGTGTCACGTCATCTGTTTTTCATCTTTTTGAGTCGAGCAGAAACACGAAGTGCTCGGGCGTATCTTTCTCTCGAATTTTATCCGCTGCTCAAAAATAACGCTATACGTGCTGACAAATAAGTATAGATATTCACAAAACAAATTTACTTAACGCTAAAAATGATCAAAGGTAATACACTAACCGGTAAATATTTTTGTGGTGAAAACTGAATAGCGCTACGAAACCTGAGAGCACGAACCATCAATGACGCAACTCATGTGGAAAAATAAGCCATTCAAACGCAAATAAAATGAGATTGAATTACTTTATTGGACACTTATTTAGAAAAAAATGCGAAGGTCGGCACTTCATCGAATTACCAAATTACCATGAGGTTGCTCGAAGAGCCTTTGATTACATATTGGTAAATGCTTGAATTTTAACCTGACTTCCACATGCAAATAATTACGATTTGTCCGCAATTTTCTGTTTTCCTGTACAGCTCATTTAAATATTACACGGCGCATTTACATATAAAAACGGGTTACACGAATTCACTCTAATGCATACAGTTTCTGACGAGATAGTTTAATTTGCACTGTACTGTATTCGAACTGTATACTGAAAAATCAATAAACTATCAATTATTAAGATGGCAAATTGAATTTTCATACGACTCCGATAGCTCAAATCATCCCCGCTAACTCGAACTGTTTCTTGTTTTCCTTCAGAGTTTGAGTTTCCGGAGTTCCACTGTAGTTCTCAATGCCAGTCTCTCGAATCCTACTTAACCTGCGATCAGCCGTTCTTTTTTCTTTTTCGAAAGGGAGAGGGAAAAAAAGACTCTTTCCCCGGAGTGACAATTAGGGAGGAAGGGCATGATCTCAGGTTAACCCTACTGAGAAGAAGGTTCTTGGAATTGTACCCAGGGGGAGGGGTACTTCTTGAGTGGACAATACGGGGAGGCTCCTTTCAAAGGGATATCGTTTTCAGGCTGTAGGTATATCAAAGAGAAGGAATTCGATTTCACGAGTTGGAGTTTAACAAAAGGGTTGGGAGAACTGACATTGAGATATTTTAAAGGACCTTCAATATATCTCGAACAGAACCACCGAACGGTCGAGGCGCGTTTACACGACAGAAAAATTTGGGTACGGACCCGTCAAAAAATTGATCTGGACCTGACGACCACTTGTAGAGAAACAGTCAAATCAAAACGGGGCCATACGTGCCTATGGCCCCTTGATCATTTAAAGGGGCGCTCCGGTATACGCATTTGAGATCAATGGGCTACCGCTTAAAGTTTTGTTCAGCGATCTTTTAACAGACCTGAAAATTGCGTTTCAAATTCCGCCATCTTGGAAGTTTTTTGAGCCGCGTCATATCGGCCAGCAGTTTTCTGACGTCAGATTAATTCAGATCGTTAAATCTCTAAAAGTTTGACGATCTGACGTCATCATCCACTAGCTATATATAGGCCACTGGCCGATTTATGAGCATTCGATCAACATTAAGTTTTTTATAGCGATCTTCAAACCTGAAATTCGTCATCTTAAAAGTTTATTGAGCCATTTTACTGTATCGGCCAGCAAGTTATCTGTGATCTGACGTCTGATCGTCAAATTTTCGAGCTTTGACGATCTGACGTCATTGATAGAACCACGCGCGAAGCAACGCGAAGCCTCGCTCCCATTCAAAACAACTCGACCCAGTCTTTTCTTTTGCAGGCCGCGTTCCGGGATTCGCCCGCAGTTCGATTTCATCTGTGCAAGGAATACGTTGTTTGTTGTCAGCGATTCATTTCGATGTTGGGCAGTGCAGTTGCTTTCTAGCAAACGCAGCATACTGGTCCGTCATTTCGGCTTTGTACAGACAATGCAAATATTCAGCGCCTCGATTAATGGAAGGACTGAGCGAGACCATCGTCTCGCGTTGTCGATGTCAAGAGAAACCATGTAAGGCTGAGAACAACGTAAATAATTTGTTTGACAATACAACACGTACCGCTCCCATACTGCCAAACAATCGAGCTTGTCTGTGAAAGGAATATTGCTGCTTCACCACTGTAGCTAAATTATCGAGTGGAAAGATGTTCGAGTCCCTCGTTGCGTCCATTCTAAATGGAATTCTTGGAAAATACATCAAGGATCTAGACAGCTCGAATCTCAATCTTGGCATTTTGAAAGGTAAGACAACGCACGATTAAGCTAATATCAGTTATATCATAACAAATCAAACACGAAACAAAACAAATAATGTAGCTACTATATGTTTCTTCTTTACACATTTGTTAATCGTTGAAGGAGGGATTGCGCAAATTACTGAAATTGAGCCGTACTGTGAGCCGTCACGCACGTCCGTGGCAAATAGGTGACACGTAGAAAATGGTTTTACAACGAGAGCTCATTCGTTCTCGGATAAAGCTTTAACAGACGTACAGTTTTCTATGTAATGATCAGTTTTCCTGGTAGCGGTAGATACATGAGAATTTGCATTGTTTGTTTATATTTTGCTTTGTTCGTATAAGCTCATATTTGCAGGCATAAAGCGTGACTTATGAGTGGTATTGCGTTACATTTTATTTTTGTTGTCGAGAATTATTGAACCGTGCTGATTTTTAGGCAGCAATTATAATAAGTTTTCATTCAATTAAATTGCGTTAAGGGTTTGTCTTTTGAATTAATTTAAATTAACATGTAGCACTGTATACAAGCAGTGGAAATGTATATAGGTCATTAGATGTATTATTGTAGCTGTGAGTATCAGTAATGTAATTATTTGAAGAGAATTTCTTTTGCTGTTAGTGCTAATAAACAGTTAGGCCTGGTTCACACTAGTGACATAACAGCAAGGTAACGCAAATGCAAAAAACACCTTATGTTGATGTTTTATGTCACCAGTGTGAACAACATAACATAACCGAAATGACATAGTTGGAACATAATGACATAAGCATAACAGCAAAGGAAAAGACCAACTTTTCTTTATGTCGCTAGTGTGAACCAGGCCTTACTAGTGTCCTCTGAGGAGTTGTGTTGGTCCATGAAAAACATTATCTTTGAACATTTAACTGAAGATATAACTTTTATTTGGGGATAGAAATCACATTTCGGCTATAAATATCGATATTTTTGAAGGCACGCTCAAACAACTTGAAATCGTTGGCTAACGTTTTCAAATTGCAATCCATTTCCATCAGGGCCATCCGCAGCCAAACACTTTTAAAACAGTGTTAGTGCTCTAAAATAGCGTTATTGTTAATTAAAATGGACCATTATTTGTAAGTTTCCTACGACACAAAATAATATAAATTTGGCTGTTCAAAAATCTGTTAAAATCTGTGACATTGTGCCTTTAAGGGGTAAGAGAAAACCTGGATTTCCTATTTACTGTGGGGAAATTTTTATGTAATAATGTAGTAGGAATTACAATGGAATCCTTATTTATGGGAGGCGTGGTGGCCTAATGGTTAGAGCGCCGGACTCCGGATCGAGCGGTCCGAGTTCGAGCCCCGGCCGGGGTCACTTGTGTTGTGTTCTTGGGCAAGAAACTTTACTCTCATGGTGCCTCTCTCCACCCAGGTGTATAAATGGGTACCGGTGACATAATGCTGGGGGGGGGGGAGGTGGGAACCCTGCAAGGACTAGCATCCCATTCAGGGGGGAGTAGAAATATTCCTAGCCTCTTAATGCTACGGAAACCGGGATAAGCTCCGGCAGTGTGGGCTGCTTGGCTTGTGGCTTCTCCCTTATTTATTGAAGCTCCAAGGGAAACAAAAGTCAGTTTGAGGAATTGGGGAAATGCTCTTTTACAACATAGTCAGGGGGGGGGGGGTTATATATGTAGGGAACTACAGTTTAACAGTGAAAATGGGTGGTTACTTATCACAGTTTAATATTTTTCCTTCTGTTCAGGAAATGTTGTTCTTACAGATCTTGAATTAAGAGATGATGCATTGGTGAGTTTTAACAGAGAAAGAACCCATAAGATTATACTTAAGGAGTTTAATACAGCACCTTTAATTCCTAGAAAATGCTAGAGATAGGAAGTGATGGCAACATCCAAATGAAATCAAAATTCAACCTCTTTTCACTGTAAAAACAAAAGAAAAATGCAAATGCAAGGGAAAATCTAATTGGGCAGAACCAGAGTTTTGATCTGAAGGTCCCTGCTATGCACCCTATGTTTGTAGATGGTGTATGGTTCATATAGTTCGACATCAATATTTTGTACTTTTTTTTATAGTTTGACAATATAAATTTAAAGGATCAATTTAGGTTTCTGGGAAACTTCTCACCTACCCCTCCCCAAACCTAACATTAACCCTTACTTATCGCTTTGGGCAAAATGTTAGGTTTGGGGAGGGGTAGGTGAGCAGTTTCCCAGGAACCTAAATTGATCCAATTTAAATCTATGGGGTCAGGAATTGTGTGCTCCTCTGAAAAATAAATGATGGCTTTATGTACTTGACATATCAGAACCTTTTCTTGTTTTTTTAAGTGACACAAACCTGTGTAGCTTCTTTCATTCTTTACAAGTTGTATGACTTCTAAGGGAATAACAATTATTTTTGCAT
Source organism: Oculina patagonica (assembly GCF_052425735.1). NCBI lineage: Eukaryota > Metazoa > Cnidaria > Anthozoa > Scleractinia > Oculinidae > Oculina > Oculina patagonica. Next base: position 10,484,145 of record NC_135763.1, read on the forward strand.
TAACGATTCACTTAGTTTTTTTTTTCACTGCATAGTAACTTATTCTGTTGTTCAATGTTGTTTTGAAGGATGGTTTTCATCTTCCAGTGGAGGTGACCCATGGTTATGTTGGTAAGTACTTCTCAGTAAATGCATGCACTGCATACTTAGGTTATGTGTCTGTTCCCAGGGCTTGAAGTAAGAGGGAAATAAGAGGGGCAAGGGCCCCTGAACCAAAACTGACATCATATATTTCCAAAAAAGTCGTTGCATAAAACTTAGAGCACTTTAAAGCACTCATTGTCAACAATAAAAATAAATTAAAGCTGCGAAATGAAAATAAGCTTAAGTGTATTAGATACACTGTTTGTAAGACTAACCCATAACACGTTACATATCATTATTATCGTATGCAATTCACCCAGCATTTCAGTTCAAAGTTAGGCAATACATGGCGACTCGCTACATACTGATAATTACTGAACAGCATGGACATTTTTAATTTATTTCATTTTCAATATAATCGAATGTGACCAGTCAACATGACCGGCAAGACAAAAGGTTGACCGGTCAACTCCCCAATCGGTCCGGACATTGTCCGATGACCGGCCATTATTTCGAGCCCTGGAACTTCCTAAGGCCTGCTAATGAAGGGCATTATTGACATAATTGACATAATTATTAATAATATTCATTGCTTTATAAAGAGTTTGTTATCACCTACCAGTGAAATTGTTAGATTGCATTGAATTATTATATTATTTCATCAAATTATTACTAATTAAGTTATGGTTATATAATTAGCTCACAAATTGTTGTACAATTCAGTGAAGCTGCCATTTATGTATTTGTTGACTTGTGGGAAGCAATAGACTGCATTCCAGACTGTAATATACAAGTACACTTAAAATGTAGTTAAAGGATTAAAAAGATGCTGCTTTCCCCTGGATGGGATGCTAGTCCATTGCAGGGTTTCTCCCCAGCATTAGTTTGCCAGTACCCATTTATAAATCCGGGTGTGTTATGCTGTGCTGAGTCGATGAATAACGAAGACACACCGAAGGCCATATTGACTATTTTATTCCCTAGAACTGACACGAGCATGAGTTCATCTGAAAACTCTAGAAAACATGACATAATCAAATAGTGAGTAACACAACAGTAACGTGACACCCCCCTCTCTGAAACAAAAAATGCATATAAAGAACGTCTCTGAAATTTGACACAAATGCAAACCAGTGTCTCAGAGATATGAAAATAAAACACTTGTAATAATTATGTTCCTCCTGTGAGGTAGCCTAAGCACTGTTTTTGTGTGGAACAATTCAGTTGTCTATGCTTTCTAGTAAAGGACAAAGTCCTAAAACTTCTTTGGCTTTCGGATTGGCCTTCCTGATCTGGTAGATTGATGCATCTCTGGGGTCTGTGGGTCAGCACCAGGAGAGCTCTCACTTGTTTGCTGCTCTAGGAGCTGTGGTATAGACTCCGTGGCGGGCAAAGGGGTGTGCCATTCAGCTTGAGGGGAGACTGCTGCTGGTGGCTGATCGGGCGTATGTGGAGTGGAGTGGTGGCAGTAGGATTGGCCGATGTTCCTGGTAGGGAAGGCTGAAAGGATGGCAATGGTGGAGACTGCAGAGGGATATTCCGTGGAGGTGCTGCTGGTCGCAATTGGGCCGTGTTTCGGTGGAGGATGACATTGCCTGTGTCTATGTTATATGAACGTGGCGATGGATTGTCGATGACCCGACCATAGAGCCAGGAGCCTCCCGTTAAGATGAGCGAGGATTTGCATAAGCATGGGAGCCGAATGGTAGTGGCATCAGGGTAGGTTGTGCGTACTTGTCATATTGAGCGTTAGAGGCTTCTCTGCAGAGAGTGATTTCCGAGCTGGCTGTTAAAGGATCTGCAGGTTCGAGTTTGAGCAGGTTTTCTGAAAGTGGCAGTGTAGAGCGAGTACATCTGCTCATTAACCTCAGGGCTGGGGAGAAGGAGTAGCCACAAGAAGTGTATATTTCCATATGTTGAGTAGAGCCAGGTAGACATCGTGGGACTTCTTAGAGTAGATTGGCATCATGTACTGCTGCCTCATCTTTGCCGTTGCTGTGAGACCAGTAGGGTGAGGATGTGATGTGTTCAAACCCACCATGCATTTGGGCAAATTTCTTATGTTCGTTTGAGATGAACTGAGGGCCATTGTCTGTGAGACAACGCAGCGGTATGCTGTGGCGGGCAAAGTGGGCTTTGGTGATTTCAACAATGGTGGTGGATTGAGTGTTGATCAGCAGGTCCAATTCATAGAAATCGCTGAAATGGTCCACTGTGACCAAGTACTGCTTATGTTCAAACTCGAATATATCTACTGAGACAAATTGCCAAGACAGTGTGGGGGTAGCTAGAATGTGAGAGCATAAGCTCAGTGGTGGCTTGCATTCCATACTGCACACAGGTAGGGTATGTCTGACAATATGTTTCTATGTCTTTAGACATGGTTGGCCAAATAACTGCTTCTCTAGCAAAACGAAGACAGTATTCGGCGCCTCTGTGGGACTGGTGGATTTTGCTCAGCATGCTTGGTCGCAGGGAAGTAGGGACGATGGCATGAGTAGATTTGAGGAGGAAACCATCTGCAACACTGAGTTCTTCACGAAAATGCCAGAAGGCCTGAAGTTGGTGGGGTAGGTGCTCTTTAGTTGGTGCCCAACCATAGACAATGTACTGTTCTAGCAGTTGCATGTCTCAGCATGATGCTGTGGCTTTTTGTAGCTGTTCACGAGTTATGTCAGTTAGGGCTGGCGAGGAGGGGTCCAAGTGAGAAAGATGCGCGCGAAAAGCTTGAAAGGTTTCAGGTATGGAGGGAGTTGCGGCTGCTTCTTGACATGGGGCTCTGGACAGGGTGTCTGCTACAGTAAACACCCGCGTGTAAGAACCTAGTGGTTTAAGAACCTGCTGGCAGAAATTTGCCATTTTAATACCCCAAAATATAAGAACCTGTTTAGCCAAGCAAATTTCAGCAGGTTCTTATATGTGGGTTATAGAAAATTTTTATGAACATTTTTAACAGAACATCCCAAACTTTATTTACAAATAAAGAAAAGACAGATTTACATAGACTGTAATTGTCTTCTTTGGACCTTGCATGAGGCTTGAAGCAATACAGTTATGAATAAATGCTGCATAATGAAGGACCAAACCCATTTTTTTTCTTCTCGTACAATCAAAAACTAAGGCTCCTCCTTAGAAATTAAGAACCTTATTAAGAACCTACTTAGCTTAATTACCAATAACTACCCTCAAATACAAGAACCTATTTTGCCAAACTTAGAAAATTGTAGGTTCTTACACGCGGGTGTTTACTGTATGTGTAATGAAGAACCTTTTCTGTACACCACAGTAAAATTAAATTGTCACATTGTAGGAAAAGCGTCATCTTCTGCAGGCGTTTCGGTGCTGAGGCCAGGTCCTTCTGGAAGTTTGATTGAAGGGGTTGGTGGTCAGTGTGGATGGTGATGTTTGTTTTTCGCAGAAGCCACTGGTCAAATTTGTTGAAGGTTTCAACTATGGCCAGGCATTTTTTTCAATCTGAGCATAACGCTGCGCGGTTGGGATTAGGCTCTTGGAGCTGTATGCGATGTGTTGTAAGGAAGACTCGTCAAGGGTGCTGTCACCGTGTTGTTTGCTACGCTACAGGAGTGTTGCTCCAAGACCATAGTTTGAAGCGTCCACTTGAAGGACAACTGGTGCATTAACATCATAGTATGCCAGGCATGGTGCGGAGGTGGCGAGAGCTTTTACTTCATCAAAGGCTTGTTGGTGTTTTGTTGATCATAAAAATGGTGTGTCCTCTCTGGTGAGGTTGCGTAGAGGTTGAGTGACGCTGCTGAACTGTGGGCAGAACTTACTGAGATAGTTGATGGCTCCTAGGAATCTGCGGATTCCTTGTTTGTCAGTTGGAGTGGGCATGGTGACTATAGTTTGAACGGTGACTGCCTGAATTGATGACCACCAAGTTGGGGAGCAACTTAAGGAGGTGAGCTCATGGCTGGAAGGCCACATCCTATACAGCAATTCACATGGCACCCACCTGGTTCTCATAGTTCAACAGCGTAGGGTCAGGATGCCTAGGAGACTGCAGCTGTGGCCGCAGCAATCTGGAAATCATGCCCTGAATAAGTCTGAATAACCAGCCGAGTACAAGATAGATTTCACTCTTGAAGAGTATTCACTGATGGGCCAATAGACTGCTGTCATGATACAGTAATAAGGGCCATAGTATAAACCTATGCACATGTGAATAGTAACCAGTAGCCGTTACAGTGGAACCCCGATATAACGATATGCCAAGGGGGCAGTAAAATTATATCGTTATATCGAGGAATCGTTATATCGGGGTTTCGTCCCATACATTTTACTATTGCCGGGACATAACATATTCATCTTTATATCGGGAATATCGTTATATCGAAGATCGTTATATCGGGGTTCCACTGTACTAGACAAATGATGTCACCTTTCTCCACAAAAAGAACACATTCCTTCTGAAAAGGGTCAGTTTTTGGAACTCTTAATTTGTACTTTGAGGCAGGAGGGGCTCACCAAAGATTGGTGCGATTGCACCTTTTGCTTACATGGCTGTAAAAAGTGGAGCGTTTTCAAAATGATAAATTGTCTTCATTGGTCCGGTAAATGGTGAATTCGCATCGATTTGAAAACGGTTACTGTTTGGGCACAAAATAAGCTGGTTTGTCAAGAGTATTAAACATGGTGAACCTCACATGGAGTGCAGCGCTTGCGTAGACACCCACATTCCAAAACACTTGGAAAATGGTTAGATAGGTTTCGTGTAACTATTTTGAAACTGTGTCGTTTTTGATGCAGTGTTAAAGTCATGAAACCAAGTTGATTTGAAACTGTGTCTGTGTAAACAAAGCCTTTATTTCACTGAAGAATTTTACAATGCTTTACCACCTCCTGCAATTAGCATAGTTATTTAAAGTGGGAGGTGAAGAAGAAATACACATGCTGCCTTTAGACAAATAACGCCTACTTGTTTATTTAAAATAGTAGTATAAACATTTACAACTCAACACCCAGTACTCTTTCAAATTACAGGTAAAATCTCTTTGACAATTCCATGGACCAACCTGTATTCTGAACCATTTAACATAACAGTTCATGATGTGTATTTGCTGGCAGGACCGATACGAGGTAAGGTAACAGCTGCACTAGGCTGTCAAGCAAGCCTGCTTTTTAAGTAGTAGATAAAATATGAGCGGGAGATCTGTATGGGCGTTTACAATGGCGAGCCGATAGGCGAGCCATTGTAAACGCCCATACAGATCTCCCGCTCATATTTTATTCTACTTGTGAAATGAAAACAATAAATTGAATGCAAAGTATTGTTATGCGAATCAGTACAGATCTGTATCAAAAGTTAATGAATACTAATTAGCTGAGCAGGAGTTTGTATCAAAAGTTAATTCTATTGTTTGATTTGTATTGGGGTTTACAGTTGTGTACATGTGATCTGAATATGGTACTGGGATTGGCTTGCACCCGCATGAATATTTAATGAATTTTACAATTGGTGATAAAGATGACAGCTAATAAATATAGAAAAATCATGGCAAATTACCTTACAGGTACACTCATGTTATTATTACTGTAACACTTAATTAACATGTTGTATACTATTGGCCATCTTAAGGTTAATAAGAATAACACTAGTTCATTGGTTAAAAAAAATGGATGAATCTTTTTTGCCATATTCTCTGTTTGTTTTTCTCCATAGACAGAAAATATGACCCTGAGAGGGCAAAAGAATCTGAAATTGCTGCCAAAAGAAAACGACTTGCTCAGATTGAACAGAGAATGGGAGAAACGGACATAACTGCTTCTGAAGGTTAGCTCAGTCTAACTAAATAACTTGCAGTGGGGATTGCATAGGAATTTATTTATGAAAGAATTATGTTATGAATATGTTAACAGTGCCTTAAAAGCTGTAAAGAAGGCGCAGTACAGCTTGCATGCGTTCCAGCACCAACATACGCACAAAACACATGTAAACTGCATGTTCTACACAGTTTACATGCATGTAATATTGGGGTAGTTCTATCCTACAGCTACTGGTACCTAAATTTTATTTTGTTTCAAAGAAATTTGGCTTACAATTTGTCTCGCTTCATACATAGTAATGGTTATTTTATAACAGTCCTCACTCAAATAAATGTATTAAAAATGTCATTATCACACTACTTTTGATGGAAAGTCCGAAACGTTCAGCAGTCACAAAAAACAGCTGCCGAATTAGTTCATGTTTTCAGGGTTAAATTGTTTGCAACAAATTTATTGAGAGTTTCTGTTTTAATAGCAATTCAGTTTTTCTGGTTATTAATACCCCGCCAATACATGGAATTGTTTACCTGAAACTGTTTAAGAACTGTTGTTGTTGGCGGTGGGCCAACCAATAAGTCGCTGAAATGTGCCTGGCGCATTGTGGAATCCAAATGGATTATAGAACATGAAATTTTCACACGGGTTAAGTCCAAGTAACAAGAATACATTATTTCCTAAAAAACAAAAGGAACAAAACGAAGACAGACAATATAACAGCAATGACCTTGTATGGTGGTATAAATTAGCTGACCGCCATTTAATATTCATGTTTTTTTGTCAAACTTTCCAAAATTTTTCAAACCATTTGATTTTTCAACCAAATTGTCTGGAAGTTTTTTTTTGCAATTAATGGTTCGCTGTCCAGGTCTAGAGAAGAAACCCTCAATGATCATTGTTGGGGACATGGGAAGGAAAACAAATGTTTCTTTTGGTAGTATACACTAAAATGGGAACTCCTGCCTCTAAAAAAAAACGGCAATCACCCAGGAGATGATGCAAGTGATTGTGCAACTTGTTTTCGTTATAATTTTTGCAAGCTTGTGTCTACATTGTGTCTACAAGGGTTGACACTCCTTGAACCCTTTACTTGCATCAAATACTGTGAAAAATATAGAAAAAACTGCAATGTTGTAGAATCAGCATGAACCATGTTGTAAAACTGTGTATAGTTTTAATGAACTTACTAAGGTTCCATCATCTACCCAAAAAGAAAAGAAGTTAATACTTGTGGCATTTTATTTAGGAGAGACAAACGATGCTGCAGATGGTTCAGATTCCTTTGTTGACAAATTTGTGGCACAAGTTGTAAAAAACCTAAAGGTAAGTTAAAACTGCATGAAAGGTAATCTCAGAGAATAGACTCCATTTGACTTAACATAGATAAACAACCTCGTATCTTGTAAATGAAGTCGAATTTCATGATATTAAAGTGCAATATTCAGCGCTCTGTGTATTAATTTTATTTTATAGATATCAGTAAAGAACATTCACTTTCGTTATGAAGATAAGGTATGTGTAGTATAGGCTCCATTGTAAAGTTAGATTAGCTTTAGGGCTGTATAATTAGCATTGAATGTATCAAGTACAGCTGTGTAATTTGACTGTTTTTCATTTAAAATTATATTACTTAGGTCTTTAACTTATTTACAAGGATACATGCATGCCACTGATCAATAAAGCTTCTCTGTAGCTACCAAACCACTGTTTTGGCTTATCCCTTCTGGTATTCCTCTGCTGTTCTTCTTCAGGGCACTTTTGGCTTTATGCACAGTCTTTTGCCTTAACAGTTATTTTAGTTCAAGGAAGTGCACCATCAAAGCCATCCTCGTCTTGTTACCAAGCTAAAGTATTATGGAATTGGTGGCAGGACAAACAATTGGGTCCAATCCTTCCTAACTGGCAGAACGCAGAGAGTTGTCCCTGAAGGAGAATCATCGGACGACACTGAAGTACTCTCTGGTGCACCACAAGGTTCTGTCTTGGGTCCATGCTTATTCCTCTTTTTTATAAATGACTTACCTGAATCCCTTGTCTCTAACATCAGACTATTTGCTGATGACACCATTGTCGATCTACCTGACCATTCACTCAGACAGTGACACCCAAGTTCTCCAAAGAGACCTAGACAAGTCAGCCGAATGGGAAACCCTATGAAAAATGGAGTTCCATCCAGACAAGTGTGAAGTACTTAGAGTAGGAAGCAAGCGTGCTATGTTACAAAATGACTATATTCTCCATGGTAAGACATTGGCAACGGCCGACGCAGCCAAATACCTTGGAGTTACTATAGCATCAGACCTAAGATGGAACAAAAACATCGACAACATCACAAGTAAAGCTAATAGAACTCTTGGATTCCTGAAAAGGAATCTAAAGATTAACTCTACTGCACTCAAGTCCACTGCCTACAAAACACTGGTCCGACCTACCCTCGAGTATGCCTGCACCGTTTGGGATCCATACACACAGGGAAACATCTATAAGCTCGAGATGGTGCAGCGTCGGGCAGCGAGATTTGTCCTTGGCAGATACAACAACACATCTATAGCGTAGGGGACACGCTATATGAGCTCGGCTGGACTTCCCTTCAAACTAGGAGACAGACACTTAGACTCTGCATGATGTATAAAATTCATGAAGGCTTGATTGCCATGGACTACCACATGTACTCATTTTTCCCGAGAACGATACGAGAATGGAACAGCCTGGCCAATGAAACAGTTAATGCACCAAACTTGACGCCCTTTAAGAAATGCCTGCCGTCTGATCAAGCGCTAAGCAAACGATGCTGACTTTGACTTTTTTTTGTATCTATTTTTATTCATAGCATTTAAGCCTTTCTTTAATTTGAATAGTATTTATTTATTTTGTTAAGTAGTTGTTTATTTTAATACTCACGAGAATCTTCACTATTGAAGGAGGTAAGTTACGTGGAAGAAGAAGAGGAAAAAGATAAAATATAGAGAGAATTTTATAGTCAGACTTATTGCCAGCGTTTTTCTGACAGGTAACATCTCCAGATACCCCATTTGCTGTGGGGTTTACTCTTCAAAATCTCTCAGCTGAGGTGAGCTACAGGACTTTTATTGCAAAATATTTGAAACTGTTGCTGCCAGTTTTTTTTACCCCCTGATACAAGTTTGGAATAACTCCTTTGCCATTAGTGGAAGGTTTATCCTCAGTTTTCGTGGAACGAAGAAAATAGGACTTTGTAATAAGATGCATTACCCCTCGCTTAAAGAGACTATGTCACGGGGATTTCACAGTTTTTTATTCAAAACTGTTCTGAAATAAGTGGTAGGCAACTAATCCATAAAAACATTATCTTTGAACATCTAAAGGAAGATATAACCTTAATTTGCGGATAGAAATCAAGCTACAGCAAACAATATCCATTTTTTAAGACGCGCAGAAACAATTTGAAAACGTTTGCCTAACGTTTTCAAATTGCAATCCGTTTCCATCCGAGGCATGCGCAGCCAAAGATCCTAGTTAAAAGACTTAATGCTCTAATATAGCCATTTTTAGTAAAAATGTGCCATTATTTTTAGGTTTCATGCAACACAAATACAAATTTTGGCGGTTCCAATTCTGGTTAAGTCTGTGACATAGTCCCTTTAACTCCGTCCAGATGGATTACTTATTCGTGACAGGTTATCCCCAACATTTTGTGAGGTTGTCTTTAGGCTAACTGGTTGTGGGTACCTAGCATGTTCCGTACATGCTCCTGTATGAAGAGAATCACTGTGAGAGTCACGTGTCCTAACCTAAGTACAGCACAATGATCCTGGGCCACTTGACCAGTTGATCTGGAGACTAACACAACACCCATAAGAGGGGTCATGAATGGTCCATCAAAATTTTGTAGTTCTCGCAAAAAAGGGGTTCTGCTTGGAATCTCGAAAATTTTAGTGGGTTTAGTGGGGCGGTATGCTCAGGGTGGCATATTTTAACAAGTGCTTGCATGCTTGGTTTTAAGTGAAGGTAGCTTTTTGAAAGTGCTTGTTGCTCGCAAGGCTAACATTTGTCAATGCTCATGCTCGCAAAGGAAAACGCCATGCTCGCATGCTCGCATGCGAGCAAAGATCATTCAATACCCCTCATAAGGCTACCATTCTTAAGTGATTCTTAATAAGTAATCCTCATATTGTTTTAGACAACAAATGAATTGTGGCAGGAGTGTGTTGTGGATGCATCAACAAAGACAATATACAAGGTATGCATTTAAATTAGGGGAAAGAGGAATTTTTAAAAAAAAATGGGTGTTTTCATTCAGATCAGAACTAATTATTTTATCCAAGACTGTTTACATAGAGAATGTTACAAGGAATGTTGCCACATAGTCTTGAAATGAGAAAAATGTTGTCTCAGAGTCTTGGAAAGCTTAGTCTCAGTCAAAGCAGGGAATCCTTAGTATCTCATGTATCTTCAGAATCTTGTGATTGGTACAAATAATGAACGGCTTGTCACTTGATTCATGTTGCCATTCAGGCTAACTGTTGTTAAGTTGTTCATCATCCAGCGTGGTTGATGATTAATCTTGGGTCTTGTACGTATTACATGAAAATCACATGCTGCCACGCCTGTTTACAATTGTACCGTGGTCAATGATTCCAACAGAATGTTCAGTTTTTAATCTCTAGATGTTATTGCTATTTCTGAAATTTATTAGAAATGCAGCATATCTGTAAGCCAACAGCTGATAGTTTAAAACTTTGTCAATTTATAGATAGTGAGTCTTGACTGCTTGTCTGTGTACTGGAACACCAATCTGAAGGCAGCCCAGTTTTTTGGCACACAATATTCTTGGAAGGTAAATGATTAATTACAGGTATAACATTTAATGAATTAGATTCTCGAATTGTGAATTGATGTAAATCTCAAAACACACACAAAAAATAGAAATTAGTGGGGATTGTTGCTTTTTGCTTTTAAATGATTTCCATGAGCTAATAATATGGTTCATATGGCTTAATAACAAAACACTTCTTTAGGCAAAATCTTCAATACAAATTCAAGAATTCTTGGTGACTTAAATTCTGCTTTGATTGGTCAACGCATGTCACTCACTTTTTTTAGCCAATCAGAAGGCGCAGCCAGTGCAAAGCATTTTAAGCTGTTATCTTAACGCTGACCGTGATTAAACAGTGTTTGAACCAGTAAAACTTGTGAAAACATGTTTTTAGTTTTAATTATCATTGCTGTAATTGTTTTTGCAGGATCGAATGAGTCGTGGTGTTTCGAGCAAAGGAAGCACTCCATCTGATTATGAATTCAGTATGTATCATGTATCTAGCACCGCCTTATAAATTCATTGAGGAAGTGTGTTTATTAAACTTTTAAATAAAAGGTTAGCATCTGCAGTGATTGTGTTAATTATTTTTCCGGATAGTTTTGAAGCCCTTGTCTGCAGAGTGCCATGTCATTATGGACCAATCATCAGAAATAGTGCTTGATACACCAAAGGTAAACGACGGATAACTTTAAACTTAGTGTCAGTAGGTTTTAAAAGCAATTGGCATTTTGTTTTAGTTGTTAACTGGATCAAATTAAGGAACTCTTTTGATACTCAAGGAGAGAACTTTCATGTAACATCTAGATTATCATCAATAAAAGCCAAGTTTTCATTGAAATCTCATTATTCATTTTTTTCTCTCCCTCAATTTTGCTTGAGTTTGAAGGTTAACATTACTGCGGCGGGAAGTTGGGAAATATTAATTTTCAGGGTAGTTTCTACCAAGTGCCATGCAAGCTATGTGTATAGGTGTGTCTCAACAAGTTCTATCTGAAATTGCACTTTTAACAAGGTTAACAAAGTTTAACACAGAGTGATAAATGCCGTACACAGTATCTGCACATTGCACTGGCTTGGCTGTAGGCAGTATACTACCATGAGATAAACTGGTCATTTTAAGATAGCTATACATCACTTAGTTATGCTAATTGTTACCATAATGTATATATATTTGCTTAATCAGCTTTTAATCGAGGTGTTACAGCAGGAGCTGTCATTGGCATTCTCACAGAACCAGGTAAGTAAAATGAACTAAGAAAGGAAATGATGTGTACAATATATTGATCATTTCAGAACGATGTCTTTTTATTAGTTTTTCCAGACCAGAAGTGGTGACAATTAAATTTTACCCGATTCTTGAGACTGGAATAATTTTTTTCTTGTTCACGTGCCTTCAGACCCCTTGTTCTTCACATTTATGTACTTGTACGGTACATGATATTGCTCCGTCAAACTAGAAAAAATTCCATTCCTAAGTATGTTGACACTGGTGTGTAGTTATGCCTTTGGCTTGATCTAAAATGTTTTTGAAGTCGAGAAAGATATAAATTCTGCTGTCACGAGTATGGGACAAAATAATCTGATTACCGAATAGGAGTCGAACTTATGACGCTCCTGGCCCTCTACAGGGAGACTCGTAGCGAGTTAGGCCACTTACAAGGTCCACATCCTTTCTGAAAGCGTTTGCAAATGTGCCCGTAAGTAAACTGTTTTCAGTAAAGTTTCATAGAAATAAAGGAAATTTTGTACTTGCATTTTATTCTAAAAACTTATCTCGCTATATATATACTGCTTGTAGTTTCACAACGTGATGGATTTGATTGAATCATTTGAGTTGATGGCTGTCAATCAACTCTACCAGAAATATCAACCAACATTGCCAGTCAGAGTGGACCCAACTGCATGGTAAACTTAAACATAGTTAATATTACTGTTATTAAAAGGTAATTCGCATTTGTTTTGGTTTGCATTACCACACTTGCACATGTAGCTATTGGTTTAAAAATCTCGCGCCCCTTTTTCATCTAGTCAGACGTAAAACCAAACTGATTGTGCCTCGCTCATGCGCGTTTTCCCGCACTTCACGTTTGCTACATGTATTTGCTTCAAATTTTGATTGGTTCATTGGATTGTATGTGTCTTTTGTGGTTGGCTAGAGTGATTACTTTAGTTTTGGCTTTATGACACTCGAAAGAAAACCACTCTTACCATTCAACACCCAAGAATGAATCACAGCTATATCAATACATTTTCAATCCATTATTCCATTGCGTCAACTTCTCTATAAATAAGGTTGAAACTAAACTTTAACAAAAAGCCTTTTTTTAAATAGATATATATCTTCCAAGTACAGTGTATGGTACTAAATATTAAACTTAAAATAAAATTTGCAGGTGGAAATACGCATACACGGCAATTTGCGAGGAGAAAATTAGATGCTGGTCATGGAGACGCATAAAGGAACACAGGTACAGACTAGCGAAGTAGTTTTAGTTTCTCCTGCCAAGTCTTCCTTGCCGTTGTTAAGGATCAGTCGACCTCATGATGTTTGTATAAGCCATTTATAGATAAGAATGGTAGTGCATCTGATTTGTCTGTCTACGATTGCGAGGAGCTAAACCAGATGAAAAAGCTCACAATATCTAAGGTGTTTACATGAACGTTACGAAAAGATCACAAGAGTTATTTTTATCATTATTTAATATTGCAGATTTTTGATCATATAACATGGACGGCGATTTTAAAATTATAACCAGACTTAAATGGAAGCTGATATTGGTTGTAATCTATGTACAGTCGAATCCCGATAACTCAAACCCTCAATAACTCGAACCTCCCGCTAACACGACCTTTTTTAATTCCCCTTTAGGCCATTTTCTTACTAATTTTACTCTCGATAACTCGAACTCCCGATAATTCGAACTATTTTCGATTTCCCTTGAAGGTTCGAGTTATCGGAATTCAACTGTAGTGATGAGGAGATTACGAGGTCACTGGTTGTCAGACAACTTCGTGTGCAAACAATTTGAGACAATCTTTGGTGGAAAGTGCTATTCAAATTCTGTAAAACGTTTTAACATTAAAAAAAAAAAAAAAACGTTTTCCCTGTTTTTATCAAGTTACACTATATAAAAACACGAGTGGAAGTCTGGGAGAACGAAAAATGACGTACGAAGGTGTACTTTTTCGAGTTCTCCCAAACTATCTTAATTGTTTCTATTTAAAAATTAGACAATGCGCCTGAGTTAACTGTGAGCGAATCGAATTGCCAACGAGGCGCAGTCTGGTTAAATTATTTATATATAAGAAATGAGGGCGAGTAGTTCAGTTCCAAACTAAGAGCAATGTGCAAGCTTCCAACATGCACCCTTGTCCAGTCAACGTTGAAAAATATTTTAAGGACATTCGCGATATAAACGTTTATGTGCATCCTACTGCACACTTAGTTTACATATAGGGTGGTGGTTTAACTTCGCTTGCAGTTTCTTCCCTTAAATTGTCGGTGATCCCCATTTTTTTTCGGGATTTATATAATTTTTGGATAAATCTCTAACGATTAACAGAAAATGAGCCAAATTTGAAAGTTATGATTTTTTCATTTTCTCTTTTCGCGTGCGATTGATCAGTTACATTTTGCAGCATTTTGCTGATTTGAACGTTTGCAAATCCGACTGTTAAACACAAGGTTTTCTCTAAGAGTCTCTAAAAGTAAAATACATTTGTTCAATAGACCCAATCAAACAAATTTGCACAAAGAAAGTTGGCCTGCATAAATTCATTTCAAATTTTTTGTTGCAAGAAGTCGCAGAGGTCATATCGAGTGACGAAGTCAAGTTTATCTAAACGAGCGCCACCTTTAAGATAGGCGTATCGCGGAAATGAATTCGGTGACCCCCATTTTTTACATTTCTGACAAAAGTAGCTCGTGAACAAGCATTGGTGAAAATTTAAGAAAAATTGCAATGTTGGAAGATTTTAGTACGAATGTTCTTAAAGTGCAAACCTTGGTAAATATTCAACTTGTGTTGGCACGTCGACCTGTTTTGCATGAGGTTGCAGGTAGTTTGTGTGTTTGGTTATAACCTCCTGTTTTTTTTTACATTCAAGCTAGAGAAGATGACCGCTTTGTGTTTTCACAATCTTGTGCAAACATGCAAGTTTGTTTGGGAGAACTCAGTAGTCCGTCTGTTTCTTTTGGGTGTACTTCTATTCTCTGAAGCTAACCATGAATAAAGCTTTGAAAACAATTGTCCATTTTTCTCTTTTTAGGAAAAAGTATAATTTGTACAAAGAACTTTGGAAAAGAAAGTTGAAGGGTTTGAGTGAAGATGAAGAGTCATATGTGTCAACCAGCATCCAGGTACTGGTATAAGGAATTGCTTTAATCTTCTACTCTCCAAAGAAAGTGTCATTAATCAAAACTGGTTGCCTGATTATTTCTCAATCCTCTTTCTTTTAGTCACTGGAGGATAAACTTGATATTCCAAGTATTTTGATTGCACGGAGACAAGCAGAATTAGAGGTAGTTTAACATGAGAATTTGAAGTACTTTAAGTACTGTAATATCGTAGGAAAAATCATAGTGTTTATGCAGTGCAACTGTTGATTCAGTTTCAGTTTGAAATTGTTTGTGATGTCATAACAGTTTTCATGGAAATCGTAAAATATTGTTAGTATTAAATTGATATCTTTTTGATCGGTAACAATAAATATATATTCATTGTAACCATGGTAACCAGACTTCGCCAGTTTGTGTAAGGGAATTTAAAGAACCTACATCTATTGTTCACAAAGAGTAGGGGATGTAGGCCCTGGTGTTGTGGTCTGGCCTATTTTCATGTCTCCATGGGTTGGGTGGTCGAGTGAGATCACTTAATGGACGGATAGCAGCTGCAGAAGGCACCTGATAAATAAAAGTGTTAATAATAGTTAAAGCAGTCGTTACATATACATATACATAAAACTTTATTTATCCTCGAATTTAATATAGCTAAGACAAGCTAGTTTTTTCGAGAAACAAGTGAAATATATATTAAAAAATAAAAATAAAATAAGTAAAATATAAATAACAATATTATTATATCCGTTAACTACTTACACATTAAAACTATATAAAAATACAAATTTACAAAGTTTGTTCTATTCACCCCCTCCCCAATGATAAAAAGTCTTAGCTCGTTTTGATGTCTTTTTCTTTTCATGGAGACAATATTTCGATTTTTTGTTTCACTTATTTTTTTTTGTCATGGCAAACTTTGCCCGTTTTCTCTTAAGAGTTATTCAGCGTTACATGTTTTGTTGTCCGATCTGAGTGGGGTCTAACTTGGAACTCAGAGTACTCAAACTATATTCAAACTTACAACGGACTGCAGTTGTTTTCTTGTGATTACCTTTATATTTCCTATTTTTAGTTGTGGTGTAATGTATCATTACCAATTTTAACCAGGTTCCTCCCAGCGAAAGGTTCAATCCAAGCAAAAAACACAAGTCAAAACCCTGGTGGTTGTGGCTGGGTATTGGTTCTGGAAGCGCTACTGACTATGAAGGAATTATGGATAAAGACAAGCAAGGTGCGTGAATGCATTGTGTTACCTTATTCTTACTAAATTTCGCGAGAAATCAAGAGCCCTATTTCGCGAGTACATAATTTCGCGATTTTGAGAGGAAGGTACAATTGGAGTGTATTAAATTTCGCGATTTTTATCTATTCTTCAATATGAAGCTTTGACCTCGAAACAAAGTCATCGTAAAAACAACAAGCAAAGCAATATACACGTAACAAAACATAAGGTGTTCAACAGTCTGATTACCTGATAGGTTTATCTACGACTGCAAGAGCGAGATTTTGAAGAGAAAAGAGAACAGTTCGAACAGTGCAACTGATAGAGTGGGAGATAACTAATGGACAAAATTCAACAAAAAAACTCCTAAACATGACATGTTTAGGACAGACATGTTGGAATAACTATGATAAAACACATCGAGTTTCATTGTTTTTTATATTTTCAGTACCATATTAAATTTCGCGATTTTAAACTTCGCCTGTCCTATATTTCGCGAGTATTAAATTTCGCAAATTTTTCAAAATCGCGAAAATCGCGAAATTTAGTACTCGCGAAATTAAGTGAGAATAAGGTACATAAAAAGAGCACTGCTATTGGGTTTAACTCCAACCTTTTATAATTAGCTGTAATGTAAGATTTTGTCACCTCTTTTGCTAACTAATAAATATAGAAAACAATTTGTTTTGGGAGTTCTTGTCTCAAGATATTTTAGAGTGAGTTTTCTGAAAATTAACAAATGTGAAAATTTGAGTTGTTAGGCTTTTAAGTTTGCTCAAGTTGTAAATTGATCTGCATTTTTACCATTGTTATCCATCCTCTTTTGCTAATAAAATGGCTTTGTTTGATTATGTTTCTTTAAAACGAAACAATTGATGTTTGAAAGATGTGCTTGTTTTTGAAATTTGTGTAACATTTGAGGATTATTTACTGATTGATTCATTACTGCGTTTCTTGTCTGTTCTTATCCTTGCTCCAAGAATCTTCTCTGGGTTCTCCAATTTTCATCCCTCCACAAAAGCCAATACTTCCAAATTCCAATTCGATCTCTATGACCCTACACTCAAGAACTACAATCCTGGACAAAACTGTTGAGACACTTGGCCAAATTTCCACAATTTAGGTACCACAGCTCATTCCCGCCTCCCCGGTTTCGTTGTTGCCAATGTTTTTGTGTTTTTTTTTAAAACAAAGCTGGGCTCTTACTTCGTGTAGAAGACACAGTTCACCTATAACATTAGAGAACAAAAGAACGAAAGAACGAGGAATAAAATAAAAACAATAGGTTTGCGAGGCATTGTTCTATTGTGACGTGTTCTGTGCTTCTACACCAAGTAGGAGCCCAAAGCTGGGTGAATTGTAAACCCCATGAAACAACATTGAGCAGGGCCTAGGGGGAGAGGGGATAGACTATTTTTTATCCGTTCGTAAGTCAAGACATTGCCGAAAAGTATGTGATATGTGTTTGTCTCAACTAGTTTTGTCGAGGATTGTTGCTCTTGACAGCGCTTCCGTGTTACATGGGTAAACAAAATTGCATTTACATTAACTGTTTTGTATTTTGTACAGAAAAAGAACTTTGGTCAAATCTGTCAGTTGCAGCACTTCCCGCCGAGGAAAAAGATAAGCTGTATAAAGCTATCGACTACAACGAAAGTGTACGAGTGAAATACCCCACGGAGGTGAGAAGAACACAATTGCCCTGTATTGCTTCTTAGATAATAAAATCTTTATTTCTGCAAAAAATCCAATCAGTGCTGTCTAAGATCAACTGTTTTCAACTGCCGATAGGTGTTTAAAATTTACTCACAGCCATATGTTTAAAAATCCTAGTATTCTAAAAAATGTGTTAAAACATGTGCAGTAATTTTTCCCGCTTAGGACTTCTAATACATAAAGATTCTGTCTTTTTGTGTTTCTATAATGGCACTAATGTACATGTAAAATATAACCCTTCACAATCTTACTTATCTATTTGGTCTATATAAATTTTACATTTGTTTTCCGTTGTGTTATTCTATTGCATTTTTTGCAGATCAAATTTGCTGTTAAGTTAACGTAATTTTTTCACCGTTTGGCCACCCATCGCAAGTCAACGCATTTTTTGCAGTTTACTTCAAATACTGAATTGCACCTCGTAGCATTTTAAATGACTTTTTTTCAAACTTGCGTGGACTTGCGACTAAACTTGCATGTCCGCTCGGCCACCCAACGGAAGTCTGTACGCAAGTTGAACTCACGTCTACTTGCGTCCACTTTCGTCCACTTGCGTTACCGTTTGGCCAGTGCTTTTTGTTCGTTTTCACTTACAGATTTATAGCTCCAATGTTTTTAAATATTTTTTAATTTTTATTCATTCACTGCAGTTCATAAAGTCAAGAATAACATTCAACCTCGACAGATGTACCTTAGTACTCTTTGACACAAAGAATAGGTGAGTAATACCCTTGTTGGTTATTTTGCAACAATTGTTTTCATTAAAGCCATGCAACTAGTTGAAATAAACTTTACAAGCTTGCTGTAATTGCATCAGTATACTTATTGTTCCTTATTGTCTCAAGCTTGTTATGTTAATTTTTTTTTTAGTGAAATAGCTCAGCTTGACACAGAAGGATTTGAGGCAACTTTGGAACACAGACCAGCTCAGGGAGCTTTTCGGTGAGTAAGCTAAATGAGTTACTTTTACTTAAAGGTGTAGCCTATTCCAGGCGTTCGGTTAGTTGGGAAGCGCGAAAAATGGCGAGCGAAAAAAAAAAATTAAGAGTGGGTGGCGGGGAGAAGAACGAGCCCCCTCTCCTTAGTCCCCTCGCCCTTTTCTCGCTCGCCGTTCCTCGCACCGCTTCCCAACTAACCGAACGCCTGGAACAGGCTATAAAAGGTGAAGTTACACTAGGTTATGTTAACAGTGTTTGGCCAACTTGTTTGGAGACTTTGTTGCGATGCAAGATGCTAAGTCCTCTAGCGTAACTTACCGTGAGATTAACATGCTACAATCCTCGGCGTACTTCTCACAATGATTGCGGTAATACACGCACTGTGTCTGCCATATCATATGTTAAGAAATGACCACTATAACAAAATTGGCCAACTTGACAAAAAACATTGTTTGACGAAAAGGGCGAAGTTGCTAAAATGTCAGATTTAAAGGTATTTGCAAATTGCAGCTAGTGCAAATAAATTTGCTTTAACGGCCCGATGAAAGTGAAAGGCTCCAAAACGGCCAAAAATCTTAAACATGTGGATTTGTTGTAATTATTTTGCCCGGCTAAAGTGTCAATCTTGTCCAAGTAATAAAACCGTTCAAATGTTACTAATTTAAGAACATTTCGCCAAAATCGGAAAATTAGTCAAATTAGTCGCAGCTGTTGAAACTACAAATTTCTAGTAAATAATAAAGATGGTAAATTTTAAGCTCGGTAATAAATAATAAAGATAAGATGTTCTACATGACACGAGCATGGGACAAAGAAAAAATTCTGAGTCCCCGACGGGAATCGAACCCATGGCCTCCCAGATACCGGTTGGGCGCTCTAACCAACTGAGCTACGAGAGACTCGTTGTGAGCTGGGCCATTTTACTAGGTTGATATGTGACACGCGTCCTGCATACTGCTAGGATCAGCAATGTCGAATTCATCAAGTTTTGTAGTAAATAATAAAGATGGTAAATTTTAAGCTCGGTAATAAATAATAAAGATAAGATGTTCTACATGACACGAGCATGGGACAAAGAAAAATTCTGAGTCCCCGACGGGAATCGAACCCATGGCCTCCCAGATACCGGTTGGGCGCTCTAACCAACTGAGCTACGAGAGACTCATTGTGAGCTGGCCCATTTTACTAGGTTGATATGTGACACGCGTCCTGCATACTGCTAGGATCAGCAATGTCGAATTCATCAAAGTTTGTAGTAAATAATAAAGATGGTAAATTTTAAGCTCGGTAATAAATAATAAAGATAAGATGTTCTACATGACACGAGCATGGGACAAAGAAAAATTCTGAGTCCCCGACGGGAATCGAACCCATGGCCTCCCAGATACCGGTTGGGCGCTCTAACCAACTGAGCTACGAGAGACTCGTTGTGAGCTGGGCCATTTTACTAGGTTGATATGTGACACGCGTCCTGCATACTGCTAGGATCAGCAATGTCTAATTCATCAAGTTTTGTAGTAAATAATAAAGATGGTAAATTTCCGTCGGGGACTCAGAATTTTTCTTTGTCCCATGCTCGTGTCATGTAGAACATCTTATCTTTATTATTTATTACCGAGCTTAAAATTTACCATCTTTATTATTTACTACAAAACTTGATGAATTCGACATTGCTGATCCTAGCAGTATGCAGGACGCGTGTCACATATCAACCTAGTAAAATGGCCCAGCTCACAACGAGTCTCTCGTAGCTCAGTTGGTTAGAGCGCCCAACCGGTATCTGGGAGGCCATGGGTTCGATTCCCGTCGGGGACTCAGAATTTTTCTTTCTCCCATGCTCGTGTCATGTAGAACATCTTATCTTTATTACAAATTTCTAGTTTGGCAATTTTGTCGAAATTTTGTCAAATTTGCCAAAACCGTGAACTTGGTACAACATTTATGTGAACGTTTAAAAAATTGGACGAAATTTTGTCAAATTGCAGTTGGGAATTTATCTGTTCCAGGTTGACGAAGTTTCGTCTAATTCACCAAGACCTTAATTGGGACCGTCTCTGCAAGTTTGTGGGCAATGGTGCAACAAATTTGCTTAAAGCAGCATGAAACACTACATAAGGCAGCAATATCTTTTCGTAATGTCTTTTATCAAAGAAGAACTTATTTACCTCGCCGAAATCTTGTCCAAATTTCGACTTTTTCCTAAATTACCATGAGATTTCTACATACTTACCGACATTCCACATCAAAGCACCTTCACATCATATGGGCAACCTAGTAAAAGTCTTGTCCAGATCTTGGTCTCTTCTAATCGTAGACAAGATCGAGGTACAATTATTATAGTTTTTATTATTGACAATAAGTCGGCAATCTCCACTCCTAGGCGATATCTTTGCACGTGTACCGAGGTGTTAAAAGCACCGAGCAATTAAGAATTAACACTACTAGTGAAAGTTTATTTTTTTTTCAAAATGAACTCACCTTATCTTGAGAATTTTCAAATATTTAACTCGTAATGTCATTCTTTATTTACACTCTTATTCATACGATTACCAATACAAAACTTTATGAACTCTAAATATATAAAAGAGAATGAATTCCATTCCATTCACACTGTAATTTGATTTTGTTTTTGTAACAAGGTTTCATGCCAAGATTAACAAATTTAAGATGCTTGGCTCTTCAGAAGACGACAAAGTAAACAAGCCGTGTCTTGTTTCATCCAAAACGTCTCTTAACAGTGAGTGGGAATGCTCAGTAAAAACACTTTACTGCCTTTTTTGTTGTGACAGTCCTTGGAAATTGGCGACCGTTCCTTTTTTCGTTTAATTTAGGGCTTGGTACAGCTTTAATAGAGTGTACATTGGAAACTAAGCCTCTTGAACTCAATGCAGACTATGCAGTATCCTTGAAGGTGGAACCCATTGAGGCAATCTATGATTCAGTAAGTTATGCATAAAATTATGTATGCCATCAATTGTTTTTAAACTTCTGCTTTTTTTGTAGTTTTGTACCTTTATGAAATATCAAACCCCGTTTGGATAAAGACTAGCTATTCCACTGAAAGAAGATTTTTGCTGGTTTGGTTAGACAAAGACTATTACTGTTTTTCATTTTTTGTCTTTTTTTTTCTTCTAATAGCACACCATTGATAAAATTGTTGCATTCTTCCACATGCCAGAAAACACCAAGCTTCAAGAGTAAGTGAATGTATCTTTGTCTTTGGTTACTGCACTAAATGAAACGCATAGGTAACTGTTTTACACACATGAGAGTTACCGGTTGTGGCACAACTTGCAAAAAAAACCGCTCGGGCTCGCCTGGCTCGCTGGCTCGCCAGCCTCGCCTCGCTATTTTTTGCAAGTTGTGTCCACAACCGGTAACTCTCATGTGTGTGGGGGTCGCAATGCCAAAACTCTCATGTGTGTGGGGCCCGCAAGGCCAGCCCTTTTGTGTGAAAGGAGGAAAATGTGAGTGGCTTTCACATTCCTAACTTCCTGAAGCAGATTCGCCGGACCCGACAGTGTACCAATCGTTGTATGGCGCCATTGTATTAAATTACAACCAACCTTTAATTGCTGTG
Organism: Oculina patagonica; assembly: GCF_052425735.1. Classification (NCBI taxonomy): domain Eukaryota; kingdom Metazoa; phylum Cnidaria; class Anthozoa; order Scleractinia; family Oculinidae; genus Oculina; species Oculina patagonica. Next base: position 10,506,606 of record NC_135763.1, read on the forward strand.
CCAGAAACAATTCCTATTGAACAAATGCTCTTATTGAGTAAACGAAGATGGGAAGAGGGAGAACTGGAGAAATTAACTTGAGTGTAAAGAAAAACTTGAAAAGATCTCATGGAAAAGCGTTTACAACCTACAAAAAAACTAAAGAAAATGAAAAACAAATAACAATCTTTTTAACAGACGAGCTGATTGAAAAATTAAAAAAATTAGACAGCAGTGTTGTCGCAAACGTTTTAACAAGCTAAACAAGACTTGCACGCTCCGGTGAGTGCATAAATTATTGCAGCAACACAGAAAGTCACAACAATGACTTTGATTGCGTGGGTGTATTGCTGTCAAGAAACGGAAAACCCCCTTGACGTAATCTAATTGTTTTTTTTTTTAGGAGTTTTTAGAGGACAGAGCTCAGTTATAGAAATGCCGTCATGGGTGCATTTTTAGAATATAAACCGATAAATAGAAATGGCGTCAGGGATGTATTTTTTAAGCAAACACCATAACCAAATTTTGGAACCTAAAAGCCAAAAAAATAATATTTTATAAGATAGATCATATTAAATTGAACTGTTTTAACAACCAGACAATTGAAAAAAAAAATCCTGTGTAAAATTATTTTTGCTTATACAGCACATTCCAAATCGCACAATAGAAAGGACATTCCAAATCGCACCACACATTCCTGTTCGCTTGTGATTTTTTTTTTCACGAAAAAAAAATTTTTTTAAAAACGCTGAAAATCAATGGCGAATCGGCATGTTTGGCATGTGTGTGTGACGTACCGGAAGTCCAGAATATTCTAAAGCGACATGATTGTAAACAAGCCGATGTGTTAATCAAGCTTTAAACGGCTAAAGCAAAAAATTCGATAATCAACTTGCAAAAGATCAGAAATTGAAAGAAAAGACTCCTGATTAAAACAGTCGTAGAGAGGGAATTTGACAAACACCACAGCCGGTGTTTGTCATTGGCGATGAGTCATGATATTACACCGTCTAAAAATATCATTCGGGTAATACCCCGACTTTGTACACCCACGCACGCAAACACACAAAAAAATTTGCATGCCGCTGTGGGTCACGCAATTTCTCGCTGTTCGCTTCAACTTAATTGTATTTTTTGCACACTCAGATTTAATCCTTTCGACTCGGCTGAAAGTCACTTTAAGTGCGCTGTAACCTTTTATTTTGCCTCGTTCAGGCAATTAACAACATCGCGGGTTATGTATCGAATATTTTTTTGACACTCGGGCGTGAAATATTCAAACACAAAGTAAACGACAAGATGAGCGCAGACAATCATTCTTTTATAAAATGAAAAAATGTTTTATTGGACTGAAATTTTATTTCGAAATGTCGGTGGCACTTTCGAGAAGTTTTTTTTCCAATCTTTTGCGTTCTTCTCTCTTGATTTCTTCCCGAATTTTTCCGATGTCTGGCTGGAGTGAATTTGTTTGTTTTTTTGCAAAGTTTGAGCGTAAAGTATCTTTAAGTTGGCGATAATTTTGCATTTCTCGTGTGATCAGTTGAAACTCTTTGTCAGAAACAAGATTATCATTCAGAGCTTGTGAGACAGAGCTGTTTATCGAGTCATGTTTTGCAACAGCCAGAGCGAGGATTCTTGAGTGCTTATTAACTTTACGTTCAAGCTTTTTGTTGATAACTGACAGGCCAGTGGAAGCTGCGCCAGATATACCTGCTACTGCTGCAACAGGAACGCCGATAACAATTCCAACACCAGTAAGTGAAGTGGCAACAGCTCCAGAAGACAGAGCTGCCGTCACGGCGCCAAGACAGACCACGGAATAGTGAATAACTTTCCGGACTTTTTTATATTTTTTTAACACAAGCCTGTAATGCTCAGCTTCAGCGGATATTTCTTTTTCAATTTTACTTATTTCAGTCAGCCGAAAATTCTCGGCATTTGTTGGGAGGCTTGGATAAAGTTGTGTTTCTTCGCGATCACCATAAGCAGGGGCACTCGGGAGAACATTAGCAGATGACATGGTCTCGTATACATAAAAGTTATTTTTGTATTTAATTTAATTCAATTCCAACTCATATGTAAGATTTGTGCCGTTAAAATCGAATGGCTTTCCATTCTCATCTCTAATCGAAAGAGTCAGAGATGATACATTTTCTTCAGCAGAAACGTCGCGCAAGACGTTAAAATGTGTATTTTGGTAATAAACTTTTTCATACGGTTTTCCACGTATGTCAAAAAACGCTAAAAGGCTTGATGGCTTACCATTTAGCAAGCTTTGTTGCTTGTCGATAAGGTCACAGTTGATGAAGTAATTTTTAGGATTTGAAACATTATTTACCTCAATTGTTTCAAAAAATTCCTTTTCAATACTTGCGTAATTCTCAAACCCAGGCAAATTAAAGAACTTAATAAGACTTTCGTTCAGTCCAAAAGCTTTTAAATTGGGCTCTTTTGCTTTTATTATCAATGAACGACCTGCAATGCCTTTTGTTACAGAAAACATGTTTTTCTCTGGAAATCCTTTTTCAAAAATACTCCCAATGTCATCGAGTGAGAAGTTTCCTTGCCTTATATAACGCGCCTTCTCTTCCTTGTTCACTTGTTTATAAAAAACTATTCCATCCTTTTCCAAACTATTCCAGCTGTTGTAAAGAGAACAACTTAAAAGCCGGATATAGCTTGGTTTTGGAATAGGCTGGTCAAAATAAACAGTGTTCGGATTTTCTTTTGTGGTAACAGTCAGCACAACCATTTTTATATTAAATAAAAATAAAAAATGTTTAATATAAAAGAGGACCATGGATGCAAAAACAAGAGGTTTTATGAAGTGGATGAAAACCCCAGAAGCAACTACAATTTCTAAAGCGGCAAAAGACAATGCATGGAAACCTTTTCTTGCAAAATATCCAAACGCTGACCGAACAAAATTTGTTGCACAGGTTGAGTTCGCGTACAACCACACAGCAACGGCAGACATTTATTACAAGGCAGGGCAAGGCCATTTGATAAATGTTTTTGGCTCTGACAGCAAATATTGGAGCCCAGAGATGAAAAAAGCACTGGGGGTGAATCAAATTTCAGGCGGTTTTCCACAACAGCTGTCACCAAGCGGCGCAAAAGGCTCATCTTTGCCAATTCCAGCTGTTGGATTTCACGAAGCCGCACCAAGTTTGAAAAAAATATTTAACAGCCAAATAAACATCTACGTCACACCAGACCAATATTTCACAACGAAATTAAGAGAGATTTTTCAAAAAACAAAACTGAAGCATACATCAGGAAAAGAGTCAAAAAGGTGGCTTGCTAGCCAAAATATGGCCTATTGGCCACAGCAACTTAACTTTGCGGTATGGTGCGCGACAACAGGCTGCGGTATAAGTCGAGATATTTTCGATGAAGAGCACTCAGCTCTTAGCTTGCCACCGATTGTGCGTAATTTTTATCTTTTTCACGTTTATTTCACGATAAGGCGAATATTGTTTCAGATGGGGGGAATTCAGAGCGTAAGCGCCTTGCCAGGCGACCCCACTTTTAGCCAGTTCGACAACAAGTACGACGTGGCTTCTTACAAAAGAATATGCGCTGAGTTCGGTGTCGACCCGTCAAGCGATTTCCGTTTCACAACAGGCGCAAACCACGGACTTGGTAACGTTTATATCTGGATTACTAACATTGGACCAAACAAAACTGGAGCAAAATACCCCGATTACGATAAATTTTCGGATGAAGGTGGAACTGCAAGCAAAGGTAACTTGATTCAATACATCGAGCCAGACGACGCTGCATATGCACAGGCAGACTGGTTTTGTCCTAACGGCACTGAAGGGCTTACTCAGGCAGGTTTGTCGAGAGTAAACCAGTCGATAGAGGCTTTTGTCTACTGTATTCTCGGTTCGCAGGTGAACGTTCGAAGTAGCATACTTGGAACAGGCGGCCGTGCAAAGGAAGCGCAAAGTGAGTTCCTCGTGTTGGTTGAAGACGCTATAAGGCAACCTGATCTGGCAAAGTCGGTCCAAAGATACCAACTAGCCATCGACGAAGCTAAGGTTCGGCTTAACCTTGCAGTCTGCCCAGGTGCCTGGCTGATGCCCGCTCGTATGGTGATAAACACAGAAAGCGTTGTTGGTTACAATAACCAGCTTAAGCAGGCTGTTGTTGGGATGAAATTAGGAGTGAATGATGAGGTTAATAAAGCTACAAAAAAAGCAGCTCTTAAACTGATGGCCGGAGGAAAATCAAAAATCAACCCACCAAACAGCCACCCTTCAAATCCTATACACAAGAGCGCCACAGCAAAAAAAAATCAGGCACCCGCCGCAAGCGCTGCTGAAACACCAGCTAGCAACGCGCAAAGCGCTAAAGCTACGAAGGCCGTAGCCAATGATTCACACGAAATAAACAAAGCAACTGTTGCTGTTGGCGCGGTTGGAGCAGCAGCTTTGCTCTACACCCTTATGCGTTAACGTCTCTTTTTGATGTATTTTTCAACAAGAAAAGCAACCACAGCAAGGATAAGCAGCCAGGTGTGCTCTGCAAGAAATCCAATTACTTGACCAGCGGTTTTGAAAAGAAATTTCGCAATCGAACCAATGAGACCAGGCAGAGCTGATGCTACCTTTGAGCCAATATCACTTAGGCCTTTCCCCAACGCTTTGCCGGTTGCCTTCAACGCGTTTGTAATGGCTCCAATAACAGAACCAATCGTGACACCAGCAGCCAGAAGTATTGCTGTTAATGTCACGCCATGTTTTTTGAAGATCTCTTTGATCCTCTCACGAAGTGGAAGCGCCCTTTCTCTTTCTGCAATCTGCGTTTGTAAACGCCCGAGCTCCTCGGTTCTTTCCGCAACTCTTTCTTCCGCGGCTTGTTTGTCAGTGGGGGAGGCATTCTCATCCTCTATAACAGCTTGATCTTCCTCGTTTTGTTGCTTCAGCTTGGCTTCTTTCTCTTTTAGATCATCCAACGCTCTTGTGTCGTTGAGCCTTTCTTGCAAAGTGTTTCTTCTGCTCTCTATGGCAGCGAGGCTTGCCCTTAGTTGGTCGACTCGTGTTTGTTCTTCTGCCTTCTGCTTAGCTTGTTTTTCAAGAGCAGCAACTTCTTTTTTTTTGTTTTCAAAATCCTTTTCAAGATTTTTTTTCAGTTGCTTAAGTCTGCGCAATTCTGATTCATTTTCAACATTTGACCCAAGTTGTTCCATCTTGGCATCTATTCGCTCGATTCTTATTCTGAAATCTTCTACTTCTTGGGTGGCTTTTTCTTTCTGCATGTCAATTGTTTCTGCCTGTTGTATTTGACTTTCAGCTTCTCTTAATCTTGGTCTCATTTCTCTTATTTCTTCATTGTCTTGAGCAATCAGAGATTCCGCTTCTGGCCCAAGGGGGGCTTTAAACTTGTTTGTGAATTTTTTGAGAAGGCCAGTTCCGTCTTTTTTGAAAATTTCGGTCTCGCCACCTTTTGATCCAAAGGATACAATTGTAGTTTCATTGCCACTCTTTTTGCTAAAACCTATTGGGCCTAATTTTGCGAAGTTCACTTTGGGGAATTTTCTTTTGATAAAATCTTTAGCTCTGTCAATCATTGCCGGTTTGTCATCTTGATGAATAAAGCTTCCCAAAAAAGGTGTTTCTTCGTAGGATGTGTCTGGCAGCCCGCTCTGTTCGTGCTGCATCGTTTGCATTTCATGTTGTTCACCCCCATGGTAGGGTGTGGATGCCTCCCCGGGCTGAAATGGTCGGGTTGTGTCGACCTCTTGTTCCTCTTCATCATCGTTATCACTGTTGTGGTCAAGATCTTGGTCCAAATCAGGGTCCTCGAATCCAAAATCACCACCACCTGTTGCCATCGCTTAATTTATATATATATATTTTTAAATTAAACTTTTCAATTTAACAATAAAACCAATCGAGAGATGGCTGCTGTTCAAGAAAACCTTCGACCGGGACGCACAGAGAAAATACTCGGCGCACTGAAAGCCGAGCGCGCGGTAAAACGAATCACTTTTGACCGCACAGAAGCCAATCCAGAGGAAACGTTGTATGTTTCAGTGCCCAAGCTGAACGAAAACGAGGTCATTGTGCCTGGCTCGCTGGCGCTGCGCTTCAACATCGACTTGAGCGGAGGCCATGCCAACAACTTTCTGGTTGACAACGTCAGCCGAGCTCTGGTCGACGATTTTGTTGTAAAGTACGAAGGCACCGTCGTGCAGGACACGGTTGGCTATGGCATCTACAAAATATTTGAGGATTTTTTCCTTTCGCAGGAGGAGCGCGACGACAGGGTGCCAGAGGGCATTCAGAGCGAGGACCTTAACAAAATTCGCTCAAATGCTGGCGATAAGAAAACTTCAGGAGTCGAAGCAGAAAAAAAGCTGAATGAGCTATATGGTAATAAATACCGCATCCGTCTGGATCACCAGATTTTAACTGACCATGGGGCATTTTATCCTCAGGCACTATACAACGATCTTGTGTTCGAACTGAAGCTCGCGGCAGCCGAACATGTGGTCAGAGGCTCAGATACAACAAAACTGAAATACAAGTTGACAAACATCCAGCTGGAGTACGAGATGATAAGAAGCAAGGAAATTGCAGATGAAGCGTTCAGCGCTTATTCGGGCGGCAAAGAGTTCGCTTACGACCACATCCAGCGTGTTAAAGTGGTGACTTTTGCAAAAGGCTCCGACACACGTCTTAATCTAAGGGTCAACCCGCAGAGGAGGTCCATGAAAGGTATCTTGCTCCTATTTATTGAGCAATATAACAAAGGTGCAAGGAGCTCGGAAAAGTACATTAACCCGGACCTTACAAAAGTAAGCATCACTGTCAACGGCTCGCCAAACATGCTGTACAACAACGGCATCGAAGGAATGGACATTTGGGGAGAAGTTAAAAGATTCTACATGAAAGAAAAAAATAAAACGCAGCACATGACTCTGCAAAAGTTTTACACAGAAGACAAGTTTGGCCTTCTTATTGATCTGCGTTCCATGGCTGACCACTCGATGCACGGAAGCGGCACGCGCCTTGTGAACACAAAGGACGGTGTCCAGCTTGAGCTAGAGAGGAAAGCAAGCGGCTCAGGTAATTTGAACTGCCACATTTACGTAATCAGCGACGCCCAAATGAATATACTTGGCAGGCAGTTAGAATCTGTGCTTTTATAATTTTTTCTTTGAAAAAGTGTACCTTAGGTACATATACGAACGAAGATGGATCCTGCCAATATACCCTTCAACGCCCTCATTGTGGGACCAACGAACTCAGGAAAAACAAGATACGTGGTCAATCAGCTTTGTGGCCCTTTCCGAGGCAAGTTTGACTACATCGTGCTCATCTGCCCGACTTTCGAGCACAACAAGACTTATTATCGCTTTGCTGAGGAAGATATTCGATTTTTTGTTTTCATTTGCGAGCAGCACGAGGTGGAATCTTGGTTAAGGCTTTCAAGATTTCTTTTTGAGGGTACGAACACGCTTATCATCCTCGACGACTGTGCTGCTTCGAAAGATGTAAAAGGAAGAACAGGGGAGTTGGTGAATCTTGCTTTCTCTGCTCGCCACGCAGGCTTGAGCATATGGGTGTTAACTCAAAAATTGACAAGCATAACATCCTCATTCCGCGAAAATGTTGCGGCAATCGTTTTCTTTTACACCCCCTCTGCCAAGACCACGAAGGCAATCTTTGAGGATTACGCTGGCGAACTTGCCAATGAGGATTACAAAGAAATCATTTTAAAGCTAAAAAAAAATAAGTTTTCGCATCTTGTCATTTCTCATCGCCACCCTTACGGCACAAAATTTTCTTATTGAACATATTTTTTAGAGTAATAAATGGCTGACCCGTTCGCAACTTCTCCTCCCGAGAGCGTCAAGGGCGCTGCAAGTGAACAAGAATTAGCTTCCGTAATGGAACTGCTAGGAGCTGAACCAGAAAGTACAGAAAGCGCTATGGCACTCATTCAAGGCCCTGACATTCCTGCTTTGCGTGAACAGCTTGCAATCCTTGTTTCAACAGGAAAAGCCAAAGAAGCAATCGGTGTGCAACTGACACACGAGCAGGTGAAGCGCTTGACAGATAAAGAAGTTGAAAAGTACTTAAAGAGATATGAGGCATACGTTGGATCCAAAACAACCGACAGCTTGATTGACAGCTTTATTTTTCTTGTTACTAAAGTCGTTGGTATGGCCGTAAATATCAAGGACGTCAATGATTATCAGAAGGAACTCAAAAACGACTACATCATCAGCAAAGAGCTGTCCACTTTGGCAGGCGGTCTGGCTTTGAAATGCGGCCGCTTTCTTGCCGTTGCAAATGCTGCGCTCATCACAACAAAGCACATTGATTTAAACGAAGCCGCGCCAGGCGCGGGGACGTGCGCAGCACGCGTCAAAGACGCCCAAGGGGTCCCGACAAAGTTGCAAACCAAAGGGACTCTTGAGTCCCAGCGCCATGGCGCTGAAACACCAACTACTGAAGATTTTTCTGAGCAATGCTAAGAAAATGCTAAGTAATTACTGAACAATGCTTAGCAATTGCTTAGCAAAAAAGTTTGCTGAGCATTGTTCATTTAAATATTATTTTTTTCTAATTATATTATGGCCGAGCTCGAACAAACTCCGATCGCTCAAGAAGAACAGAAACAAGTTACTTCAACAACTCCAGCAACAAAGCCTGCCAAAAATCCAAAGCGAGTTGCTGCTGGCAAGCTTGCAGCTGAAAAAACAAAACAGGCTCGTGAAGCACAGAAAAAAGCTGCTGTTGAGGCTGCTGCAATAATTGCAAAAGAAAAGGAAAAGAAATCTGCGGCTGCAAAGCGAAATGTAACACCACCGGCCGTAACGGAACCAGCTCCGCCCGAGGCTCAGCCGCAATCAAGCGGTCTCACCACAAATCAATGGATATCTTTGCTTGGTATCGGCGGTGCAATCGTTACAACTTATGTGAAACGCGAAGACATCAAAGCCTTTGTCAACGAAAAAAGAAGTCCAACATTTAAAGCTCCGCCAACTCTTATAACTGATGACACACCAGTTACAGCAGAAAGTATTGGAAGGGTTGCAACGCGTTCTTCAGACACGCCTTCGACAATCCAAAATGCCATTAGACCTCGCAAACAAAGAGGAATCCGTCCGATGGATTAAAAAATTTCTTTTGAACATTTATTTTTCATTTATTATACCGACAATGTCCCTTGGTTTTATTCTTGACAACCTTGTTAAAGGTGCAGCTATGGCTGGTATTGCATTACTTTGGTTTGAATTTTCCAAAACTTGCGTTAAAACCGCTATTCGGGTGCAAAAGGATGAGGATACAATTTTTAAAAGAGGTATAAAAAAAACAAAAGAAGTTGAATCTGGTGAAGAAGTTGCAAACTTTGCTTCGCAAAACGGTGAAGAATAAACAAAAAAATTTTTCAATTGAATATTTTTTATTATTTTATACTGAACCGCCATGTCCGACAACAAGCTCGTGAAAACGCTCATGGATGCCGCCACCATTACAGGTCTCGCCGCCGGAATCGGCTGGGCTGCCAAAAAAGTTGTAAAAGAAAACTTCACATCCGACCCAAGCAGCAGTTTTATGAACTATGTAAAGTTCACAGCCGTCATGGCTGGCAGCGTTGCACTTAAACAGTATCTCGAGGACCAGAAAATTCTCCCCACCAATTAAAAAAAAATATCATAATATAAGAACAAAAACACACAATGGCAAGCGTAGCGATTATGGCTGGCGGAGCTATCTTGAACGCTGCTGCTTTCATTGGCGGCAACTATCTTGCTCGAGCTTTGGGTGGCGGAGATGACGCCGCTTTGAAAGAAAAAGAAAGACACGACAAAGCTCTCGAGGCTTACCAGGCAGCTTACGCGAAGTACTCTCGCGACCGCACGAAGCTTCTCGACTGGATCGAAACCAACAATGAGATCAAACAGCAAGCGAAACAGAACTTTACGAACACAGACTACGCTTTCAAACTCTACAACCAGGCACATCCTGACAAACAAATGATTCCTCCGAAAGAACCCAAGTTCTCTGATTTTTATCAGCCAAGCGAGCAGCAGAAACAAGGTGAACTGATGTTCGTTGGCGCAGGCGCTCTTGCTCTTGGGTACGCTGCCTTTCGGTTTCTTTAAACGTTTCTTTTTTTTCTTGTATACGCATGGATGCAAAGATCTCGAAAGTCTACTATAGCCCCCAGGGCTACTGGAAGGGAATTGCAGCGATAAAAAAATTAGCCGAGGTGGCCAAGGTTTCCGAAGATGCCGCAAAAAAGTGGCTAGTTAAGCAGGCCCTTTGGCAGATCTACCTTCCGGCACCACGATACGTTCCTCGCCCAAAATTCGATGTTTCTACCCCTAACGCGGTCCACCAGGCGGACCTTCTTTTTCTGCCACACGACAAACTGCCGCGAGGGCGAAAAGTTTACAAATACGCGCTGACTGTTGTTGACGTTGCCAGCCGTTTCAAAGAGGCCGAGCCTTTGTCCTCCAAAGATTCAACTGAGGTTGCAAAAGGTTTTCAGACAATTTACAGGCGAAGTGCACTAAAATGGCCACAGATGCTTCAAGTTGACCCTGGTCGCGAATTCATGGGAGCTGTTACTAAAGAAATGGAAAATCACAAAACCTATATTAGACGCGGGCGTGTTAACATTCACAGAGATCAAGCTATTGTTGAACGTTTTAATCAAACACTGGCAGGGCGCCTGTTTGGTTATCAGTACGGTGTCGAGATGAACCTGCCATCTGGCCAGCGGTCGACAGCGTGGGTAAAAAGGCTTCCCGAAGTTGTTACCGCTCTGAACAACGAAGTTACCAGTCTTACTGGAAAAAAACCTGCTACTGCAATCAAAGAAAAGGCTGTTTCGTCCAAACCGTCCTCAAAATATACAAGGCCTGTTGGCAAGAAAGAAAAAAAATACCCTCTCTCGTTAATGTGCGCTATCTCTACCAACCTGGCGAGCTGGAAGGCGGCGTAAAAAGGGCTACAGATCCGATTTGGTCATTAAAAGTCTACAGCATTGAAAGGTCTGTTACTAAACCTAATCAGCCAGTTCTTTATTACTTGCCCGATGGTCCAAAGCGCGGCTTCGTGCGTGAAGAATTGCTTGTTATTCCTCCAAATACACAGTTACCACCAAGCACTTAGTGCTTGAGCCCCTTGGGCTCAGAAAAGCTCTAAACGTTATGTTTATGTAGGCTTTGTTTCGCAAAACTTATACCCGTATGCGAGCGTGTTTATTCCGTCTTCGCATATCCATCGCTTTGAGTCAAAGGAGGATAGCGATTTTTTGTTCACCACTATCGAACACAACTCATGCTTAAAGCTTCTTAGCATGTGCATTTCGTGAAAGCTTTCCTTGTTTTGAAAAAGTGTATCTTTGAAGTTTTCATGATCTATCTTATTCTTTGTCACACACTCTTTTACCCCCTTTGCTTTTTTTATATTTTTTTTGTCTTCTGTCATTATTGAATACATTTTTGGCCTCAAACAAACACACTCTGAAATTAGTTTTCCTGCGCATTCGTCTTTCATTTTTCCCAACACCTTTTTGTTTTCGTTTGAATGAAGTGAATGCTCTTCTGGGTAGTCGCTTGTGTCGTACTTGTCAATGTTTTTTGCCATGTCCGCGTAAACGTCTTCTGTTTCTATCTCAAGCAAAAGGCTGTCTGTGTCTGTATACAAAAGCTCGCAACGCTCTCCGTACTCCTTTTTCAGATGGTTGTAAAAGAAGTCATACATGCATAGCTTGCTTACGTCAAGGATGGTCATGCCTGTGTAGACCGGTTTATTAAGAAAAAGCTTACTTTTTCGCATGTCTATTCCAACCAGATCGTTTGAAAACATCACATGCCTTGAATACAATGGGCTTGCAACTAATTTTCTTATTTTCTTTTTTTCGTCGCTGCGCACTATTCTTATGTCTACACGGTTTCTCAAGTTTTCCATTGTTTTTCCAAAAACTGAGTTATTCATTAGCTTGTAAAAGTTCTTTTCAAAGACGCTTTTCGCTTCTTTTCGGAATTCTGTGTTCATCCGGATGTACGGCTCCATCCACGCCTCTTGTTCAAACTCTAAGACCCTGTGCACTTTTTTGAGTTTCATTCCCTGTTTTAGATAAAACTGCAAGTTTCGGTAATGCACGACGTAATTGGTTTTGTCTTCAAGAGTTGAAACAAGCTTTTCGGTGTCTGGCGGGTGCAAATCAAGATTTTTTATTGTTTTGTTTTGGTAAGGCGAAAACATTTCTTTGTTTATTTTCTTTTTCTCTGGTGCTAATGGATAGCTGTTGTGGGCGTCATGCAGCTCTTTCGGGTATTCCAAGTCCACCTCTAAAATCCATCCAGCTTTTGCATACTCTTTTTTTGTCGTTATTTCTTTTTCTGTTGGCATAACCTTTTTCCATCTAAATCCACTTTTTGGAAGCGGCTTGCTCATTGCCCACCCGTAAAGGTTATTCGCATCGAGGTACGTTATGTATTTTTTTGGCTGGCTCGGGTCAAATCCCTCAACATAAGGGTTGTTCGCCTTTGCATACCTCTTGCTTACCATCGAAATCCCGCCTCTTATTCCCCTTTCGACAAAAAGATGCATTTCATAGTCTGTAAGTAACTCAAGCTCCACGCCTGTCTTTTTCAAGAGTGCGTCCCAAGCAAGGCCTGGCGTCGTGTAATAATTCGCGGGATCCAACCCGTACTTCTCAAGACAGAGTTTTCGGAAGCTTTCAAAGACGTCGGCTAACAGGGTCACGTCAGTCTTAACGTACAAATCGTGGTAGTCGCCCAGGGTCTGGCAGCCAAAGGTTTCCCACACGTTTTGCGCGTGTTCGTACTCTTTATCCGTTATGTTCTCATCATTAAGTTTGCTGTAAAACTTTTCTTTTTCAGGCAAACTTGTTTCGCTAAATCTTTCCCATGAGTCCATGTATTCGTAAGGATAGATTCCCTTTTTGCAAAGAAGTTCAAAACTTTCATCAGACGACTGTGTTGAATTAGATTTTGTTATATTTAATTCCTCCTTCGGCATCGCTTTTACAAGTGAATCAAGACTTCCTTTAAGAAAGTTTAAGCTGTCTATAAAACGCAGTTTGCCAAGTGAAAATGTGATGTATTTTTCCATGTTGTTTGCAACACATTTTACTTCTTTCTGTGCCTCTTTTGAAATCTTTGAAATTGACTGCATTAAATGGTGCGCATCATAACCCCTCAGGTTGTGAAATGCAACTGGTATTTGGACCTTTTTCGGATCTAATCGCATCATAAAGTTACAAATGTTGTGTGCGGCTCCTCGAAACTTGCCTGTTATGTGGCAATGGTCTTTTACCACATCCTTGTAGTTCGGCTGGATAAGCGGCTTGTGGCACGCTAAGCAGTTTTTTTGGTTTTTCGCTGCTAATTTGTGTGTTTCTTTTTCAAGCTTTTTTAGCTTATAGTGGGTTTCGGTATCCAGGTTTTTTACCTCTTTTTCCTTTCTGTAATAACATTTTTTGTGCATCTGCCCAAAGTAATTAAGCTCCTTTTTGTTTCCAATCCAAACTGGCAAAGAGTCCAAAAAGTTTTGTTTCATTAGCGTTTCTTCGCAAATGTGGCAATTGGTTGCATTTTTGAAGTTTACCCAGTCTTTTGCCGTCATCACAAGAGGTTTTGGCTTTGACAATTCATATCTTATTTTTCTTTCTTCACTTAAAAGACAGTTCAAAAATACTTCAACGGCGTTTTGTCCTCTGTACACAAATGTTTTTTCGTGTTCACCATCACTCCTTACAACTGTGTAAGCAAATCCGCATGCCTCGTGCTGTTCTCTTTTGTCTGTGTAACTCGGCTTCATGTCTTTCACTTCTTCACCAAGGTCTTTTCTTTTCTGGCGCTCCTCGGCCGTTTCGCGTTTACACCCTTCTATTGGCCTTAGCAGTGCCTCCAAGTCGGCGTAAATTTGGTAAGGCGCTTTCATTTGTTTGTGGTAGTTTTTAAAAGAAAGAGTGTTTTTCCCCTTCTCCGGCATTTCGATTCTTGTTGGTCTGCCTTTAGCGCCATTGCAATATTTTTTGTGCTTTTCGAGCAAGTCTTCTCTTGTAAAACCTGTCAAGCACATCATGCAAAAGTGTTTTTTATGCTGATCTCCGGTTTGGTCATGTAACAAAGCACTTACTCTTTTTATAAAACAGTAGTGCTGTGTTAATCCTGACTCAATCAACATAAGAAATATACGGGGAATGCTATTTTCTTTTTCGCTTAATCTTAAAGGTATCACACATTCGTCTTCTGAGTCCCACCCAAGCACATTTATTGCAAGGTTTTTATTTTGCGCCTCAAGCCTGTCAATCTGCTTTAGTGGAGTTGGAAAATTGATTCCATTGTAGTTAATGCCGTCGTCAACTGGGTATCTGCTTGTTCTTTGTGGATTTTTCCCATCTCTTGGAGGAAATAATGCAGCTCTCAAAGCCCATTTTAGGCATTGGTTATCTCTGTTTTGCACGTTAATAATTGCTTTCTTGTTTGCCAACTTTGGGGGCAAAGGCAAATAAGTTCCTCCTCTCAATGGCTGATAACGCGCAACGTTGATGTACGCATTTGTTATTCTTTCAATGGCCCACCCAGAGCCGTTCTCTGACCAACCCTCAATTTCTCCCTTTGCTTTGTCAATAAATTTGTCAAACTCTTTTTTTATTTGGTCTTTGTCGTTTTTTAAAAAAAGGTGTGGTTCACTTTCTCTGAAATAGTGTTCCATGTGTTGCGTCTCACCGTCTATTTTTTTTGAAAATTTGACTTCAAGTCCAAAGCTTGCTTTTAAATTTTGTAAGTCATCAATTTCGCTTACCAAAAGCTCATAAAACTTTTTTTTGTTTTTTCTTGCAAAAGTGTAAAGATCTTTGTTGTTTTCGTTAGCTTCCGGTATGTTCATTTTCCATACACGGAGCCATTCGTTAAAATCGGTGTGGGCCAATAAAAAAGTTAAATTTCTTTGGGGGTTTTCTTGAAATTCACGGAGGTTTTCCTCCATCATAGCTTGCAAAACTTCTGACGAATATCTTGCGGCAGCCATTTTTCGGTGTATATACCTTAAAAATATTTGTTCAATTGATATTTATTCCTAGCACAGGGTTGGCCTTGCGAGCCCCGCACACAAAAGGGCTGGCCTTGCGGGCCCCACACACATGAGAGTTTTGGCATTGCGACCCCCACACACATGAGAGTTACCGGTTGTGGACACAACTTGCAAAAAATAGCGAGGCGAGGCTGGCGAGCCAGCGAGCCAGGCGAGCCCGAGCGGTTTTTTTTGCAAGTTGTGCCACAACCGGTAACTCCCATGTGTGTGTTTTGCATTGAACACACGAGTAAAGTATTGTTCTTTTTATTTTGATATTGGATAAAGTTCTTGTGATGTATAGTGTATCTATATCTTCGTTATGGTAATGGTAGATTCATAGTTTTGGTTTTGATATATTCTTCTGACAGGGCTCGAGACTAACGGTAGCCAACTAGCCAATGGCTAGTAAAAATGCAGTTTTGGGTAGTAGCTTTTGGCCTTTCACTAGCCAAAACGGCTAGTGAAAAAATCAGGCATTAGTGGCAAGAAACCGCACTTATTAAAATCGTCTCTCAGAGAATAATTATACTAACAAGTAAACTGTTGACATTATAGAATGTGAAGCTTTAAACAAAATTCTAGTTGACAAAAACGCATGTACATGTACAATTTTTATAGTGAAGAACAAAGCCCAATTTTTAAGGAAAAAAAAAAACCGTGAAGATTTAAGGAACATTTTACGGCTAAAGGTTTCAACATTATCGGACATTGTTTTCATCCTAAACCCTAAAAAGAACTATGCTTAAAATTATGGCTAGTAGAAAATACGTTTTGGCTAGTGAAATCAAAGCTGTCACTAGCCACTTGGCTAGTTAGCCAAAAAGTTAGTCTCGAGCCCTGTTCTGAAATGCGTCTCAGAAAAAGTCCCTACATGGTTTTCGCCGTTTAATTCCTTGATTAATCTCAAGAATCTATTATTACGATATTTGTGAAATTTCCATCACCGTAAGTCAAGTAGTCAAGATGTTATGTCAATAGGTAGATGTTTTGTGCATAAACTAATGTCCATCTTCGTGGTTATATTCAGTGGCATTATTTCATGCGGGTTGTACATAACAGTCTTGTGACTGACAAACTTGTGGCCCTCGGATTCCCGATCGAATTGGAATTTGTAAGTGTTGATTTTTGTGGAGAACCCTCGGAGCAAGGATGAGAACCAACAACAAACCCAACCCACACATGATGCTGGGTCCTGGAATCGAACCCGGGCCACATTGGTGGGAGGCGAGCGCTCTCACCACTGCGCCATCCCCGCTTGCCCTTGACATCTGTGACAACTGCCTGTCTGTCTGTCTGTCTGGTTATATATAAAACCTTCTATCAAATTTTTAATCATGTAAATTTAGACTTGAGGTGGCAGCAGCCAACAAGCTCCAGCAATTGAAAATGTGGACCAGAGCAGGTTTAGAGTACGCAATTGCTCAACATGAGGTTAGACAATAAAATAAACATGTGCTTGTTTCAGATTATCGGAATGACTTAGTGATTATTTCTGATAAGAGATACATTTGATTGCTCATTACCTCCAGTAAAATAATTTCAGTTCCAAAGTATTGAGGTACTGCACACCACAATTTCATGGGTTGTAAAATTCTGTGCGTTGTACATGAACTCGAGAAAAATCTTGCATTTTTGTTCATTTTGTATTCGCATTTATCTCAGAGAAATTTAGGTGTTACAATTCGCACACGGTATAGTAGTATTAAATGTCAAGTTTGCTTTCTTATTTTTAAAGGTGACATACCTTGACGTGGATGTGAGGTCACCTTTCGTTGTCATTCCTGAATACGGAACTTTGCAAAGGTATGTATTGTTCAACGAGCCTTAAAGAAATTGTGTTACGGCTGAGTTAAGTATATTTTATTAACTTTTGCCAAATACTCGCTATGAAACTATTTAAATGAAATTACTTGTATGGATCTAAGTGACAAAACCATAGCTTCATGACAACCAAATGTTTCTCCTGTACTTTTTACAAGCAAACGAGATTAACTTTGAAAACTGTTTGAACACTGAGCCCAAAAGTATGTCAAAAACCTATATCGCAATCTGTTTTGATGTTCTTCACTTTACTGAAATATTCCTTCACTGTAATTTTTAATATTTCACCGAATTTGATGGCCATTTCCCGTGCCTAAATTTGACTCAAATCCGTTACACAGTTCCTTTAAACCCCCTTTAATCAAAAGGGTGAAACAGATTAGCCGTGTATATGTCCCGTAAACTGTGTATATAAATAAGCCGTGTAGATGTCTAGATTGCACCATCTGGATGATGGTAACCAGCTGACAGCCAACAGATTCACCATAAGATCAGTAATTTTAACAACTACTAAATCGCCACAATGCAATGATTTCTGCAAGTGACTGTAAATCGACTTTCACAACATTGTAATAAAATTGTGCTCCACTATACCGAGAGCGCATTTTTTTTAGCCAACCAAACAGAATAAAGATAGGTATTGATTGATGTAATGTCTGTTCTTTTGTGCGTTCTTTTAGGGATGGGAGTGTTTTGGCAGTTGACTTGGGGCATCTCAAGGTGGTCAGTAATTTGGCCTCTCGGGACGCAAGTGTAAGAGTACGTATCAGGCAAATTATGTGAATATGTTGAAGTTGAAGCAGAGTAACTGTGTGTAATGTAAGGTTTAATGGAAAGTTCTTGAAGCATGCTTTTAGTGAAATGACTATTCCTTCTTTAGAGACCTATCAGAAAAATAAGATGCGAATAAGAGCCATGTTTTAGTCGCGAAGTGAGATTTTGTACCATTTATACGGCCAGTGTGCGTCTTCGTTGAGACGCAAACAAGTCCATGAGTCACCATGACCCGTTTATACGAACACCAGTTGAAAAAAAGAACACCAGTTGAAACGTTTTAATCAGGCAGGAAATCTAAAGCAACATAAAAAGACTCACACAGGAGAGAAGCCCTTGACGTGGCCCTATGAATGCAACCAGTGTGAGAAACGTTTTAATCAAGCAGGAAAGCTAAGGGAACATAAAAGAACACACTCGGGAGAGAAACCTTATGAGTGCAAACGTTTCAGCTTGGGAGGAAAAGAACACCAGTTGAAAACCGTAGTCCAAAATAACCCACGCCCTGTTTAAGATGCGCCTTGTTTTAGTCGCAAGGGTGGATTTTGTGCCATTCATACGCCCAGTTTACGTGTTGATATTTAGGCTGTGGCTTATTTAAGGCGCTTCTTATTTTTTCTCGTATAAATAGTCCTGATGTTTTACTTTGTCGACATGGACTATCCACACAACTATGCACAACAATATATTTGATGAATTATAGCCAGTTTGAACTTGTATCCCACACACAGTTTTCAAGGAGAACACAGTTATTAATATGGACAGCGTTTGATTTATTTATTGTTTTACTGCATCTTTTAGAAAGCTTCAGATCACGAGTTAGAGGAAATGTTCTATGACAAGTTCGAGGTGACTTTGGATGATGTTCAAGTTATGATTTTTGACAAGAGTAAGTAGCTGAGACGGAGTTGGTTGATGATCTTGCAAAAGTTATTGCCCCGTTACAAAACAAATACAGTAAGTTGCATCAGTGTTAGATAGCTCTAACAGAAAACAGGTAAACTCATAATAAAGAATGACCGTTTTTATGCTAGAGACGATAAGGTCGCCTAGACGTCTTTACCGCCAAAGACGTTTAAGGCGTCTGGTATAAAAACGGGACGCATTTAGTAGACAGCTTTTCAGAAAAAAAAAAGACAAAGTTCTACACTCGGAGGACACTGGACACGAAGGCGTTAAAGCCATCAGACGTTAAAGGCGTCTGTCTTATTTACTGTTTTTATACAAGTTAACGACGTCCTGTCCGATAAGAGCGTCTGGACGTTCAGACGCTCTCACGAAAAGACGTTAAAGCCATCAGACGTTAAAGGCGACCGTCTTATTTACCGTTTTTGTACTAGAAGTTAATGTCGTCTCGAGACAGCTTTAACGTCTCAGACGGCTTTAACGTCTCTAGCACACAAACGGCCAATAACATTAATACTAATTACTATGTAGTGACCAGTTCACTGCGATGTTTTACCGATCTTTACTGATATCTGTAAAATAATTCTTTTTCGAAGGTTTTAACTGGGAGTCAGTGCAAGGCGTTTCAACTTCACCGTACCACATACTGCCATCAATTGCCTTAAAACTTCAGTTACAGAAAAGCATAACTTCTGATAACTCAGAATTGCCACAGTAAGTAAACAGCTTCTTTTGTTCGCGAGTCAAGTATTATTTTAAATATATCAACAATATAACTTAAAACAAATAGCAATAATAATAATAATAATAATAATAATAATAATAATAATAATAATAATAATAACAATAATAATAATAATTATGATGATGATGATGATAAATGATGAAAAATGGAAATCAAAGTGGCTCATCCACTGACACTGTAAATCTTAGGAAACAAATACTGTAAATCAAACAGAAACTTGTTAAAAATCCCAACTCGCAGGAGACTGACCAGTTGGCTATTTACAAAGCGCAGAGGAGTTGAATTCGGGACCACCGAACACAAATCCATCTACTGGCAGGGGGGTGGATTTGAACCTAAGACCTCCAGTTTACGAGTCCAGCGCCCTTAACCACTAGGCCATGCACGCTGCCTCCTTGACGCTGCCTCCTTGTAACATGTCACATATTTTTTGAGCAAGAAATATGTTTTACTGTCTAGTATGTATTAAATTTGTTCTAAAGTGGGATTTTTGGAATGCTAATTTTTGTGATTTTGTCAATTAGATTTAAAATATCATCAGTTCTGCCATCTGTACATCTCAAGCTATCGGATGAAAAATTCAAGAAGTTGATGAAGGTATGAGAGCTTATTTTTATTTTGTCGGCCTTTGTGCATTAAAGTCTCCGTAGCTTTGCCGTATCTTCGCTGTTTTGTTTTCGAATCATTTACATTGCCACTTATTACAATGAACAAATGTTTTCAAAGTTCTTAGATCATCTGCCCTTTGGAGTGCAACAACCTTCCTTATTGGAGGAAAAGCGGGCTGACGTCCTTTCGAAGGTAAAGCAACTTGACCCTTTAATGGTTCTCACAGGGAAGGAAAAAAATTGGAATCCACTTGCCCAGTGGGCCACTAAATTTCAGTTTCACTTGCCCCCACTTAAAGGGACGGTATCACCATGATTTCGTGCTACTTGAAGATGCAATAAACGTGTTGGTATTAATTGCAAATCCACTTATTGTTAAAAGGTGGTTTGGCTACGGACAGATAGGACAGTTGTGGCCTAAAACTTGAAAAGGTCGGGCCGATGTTTTCAAGATTGACAGTGTTGCTTGGAAGAAAATCACTTAAAAACGATTGATTGCGTTTACTGCGATATTTTATCAATTTTCATTGCCTTCTGTCAAATGACTTTTTTTTCAAAGATTTTAAGTGGGAGTCAGTGCAAGGCGTTTCAACTTCACCGTACCACATACTGCCATCAATTGCCTAAAAATTGAAACAGTCAGGCCGACATTTTCAAGATTGACAGTGTTACTTGGAAGAAAATCACTTAAAAACGATTGATTGCGTTAATTTACACCTTGAAGAATTAATTTATGCCTTTTTGTTGTTGTTCAAAGGTTATGTACCCTCATAATTTTAGCAAAGTTTACACAGAAACCTAAAAAGGCCCGTTTACACAGGCGATTTTTGTCGCGCAACTCAATGCAATTTTTGTCGCGTCGAAGTTGCATCATGTCGCCGCGATATCGCAGCGACTTCATGCAACTTTGGCAATGGCCGCGAGTT
This sequence comes from Oculina patagonica, assembly GCF_052425735.1. Lineage (NCBI taxonomy): Eukaryota > Metazoa > Cnidaria > Anthozoa > Scleractinia > Oculinidae > Oculina > Oculina patagonica. Next base: position 10,527,448 of record NC_135763.1, read on the forward strand.
TGCACGCGTGAAAACTAGAGGCAATAAAATCGCAGCGAGTCGCAGGAGTTTCGAACCTGTTCGAAACTTGATGCAACTTCGGCGCGACAAAAACTGCATTGAGTTGCGCGACAAAAATCGCTTGTGTAAACTGGTCTCTTGTGATACTGCCCCTTTAAGTATTTCTTGCCCGGCCTGTCCAATCGATGAAAATCGATCATCGGAAACCAATCGATATAATCAATATAGTCGATAAAAATCAATCGATTAATATCGATTGGTTCCATTAATCGATGAAAATCGATACTCACAATTCACGTCCTCTTAATTGTATCGATTTTAATCGATTTTATTGATTATTATCAGTTATAATAAATCAATGAACCATTTATCAATTCTTGCAACATTTGTAAGGCGATACGTTATGCATCCTTTCACTAAGTTAGTCAAATCGAAGTTCTGCGAGTCAAACAAAGCACGAAATGAACGTACTAATAATAGAGGCTATTGTGAAGGGCTAGCACGAGTGCCCATTCTGATGGAATTTAAATCGCCTTTTCATGATTAAACAAAATAAAAAGAGCTAGCATTGCCCAAGAGTGTTGTTATTTTGATAGAGTTTTCGGTAGAGTTGGATACCAGTGAAAGCTCCTGCGAACCTTTGATAGTTAAGCCCGGAGTGAAGTCAGTCTATACGTGGAAAATGGGGAAATGGCCGGGTCTCTTCTTAATTGAAGAAGTCAAGTGTTTCGTAATTTTTACACATTTAGAGGAAAAGCAGCAATTGCACAACAGATCACTTTTTGTGAAGAGGAAAAAGTACAATAGGTTAGACTCAATTGCCAATGCCTAGCGAAAACGTATCTAAAATAATTATTAAACGATTGCAACTGAAAATCGATATAATCGATAAAAATCGATGACAATTGATGAAAATCGATGAAAATCGATACTCGCAACTCTTTGGTTCATCGATTTTAATTGCTATTAATTGCTATCGATTATTATCGATTACAATCGATTTTATCGATTATCGAATTCCATCGATTTGGCACGCCGGGTTCTTGCTGTCACTCAGACTCACAAGAATACTGAGGCTTATTTCGCATACCCACCGGGAAAATTGGAGCCCGATCTATGACTTATTTCAATTGTAATTGCCTCTCAACAGAATGAGTGGAAACATAGCTCCTCTACTCTTTCTTTAGAGGAGGCAAGCGATCTTCAAGCCTTGTTTAATAATGTAATGGTGGCACGTCTACACAGTACTGAAGGTAGGTGTAAGTGGGAGTTAAAAGATCATGCCCAGTATAGCAATAGTCACTTCGCTTTCAGACAAACAACAGATCAATATTTAGAGACCGAAGCAAAATACGCAAAAAAAAAAATCTTGATGCATGTGGTAATTGCGAACTCAGAAATTCAAACCTCAGCCGACGCGTACAGTTTGCGCTTTTTGCTGCCGCCAATCTTCTTAGCAGACCTCTTGGGAAACAGCAGTTTACCAACCGGGCCAAAAGGTTACATATGTTAGTTGTGATTGGTTGATTTCGATTTACATTGTTTGTTTCTGTTTTTCGTTGGCTGTCTTCATAATAATGAATGACGGCAGCGAAAAGCGCAAGCGTTGGTTGGGTGTTGAACTTCAGAATTCGCGTATCTTTGAAAACCACAACAATTTCTCTTTTGGATATAAAGTACTTGGTATTTGTGGCTGATACCGTTTTAGCCATGTCTCGTTAACAAGGATTTGTTTTTTTTTCCCTGATGCGTTGTTGTCGATGTTATTTCGCCTATCCTCCACAATGATATAATCGAAAACACAGCGTTTACCAAAGTCCCCGCTTCCCGTCGACAATGATACGATAGCGCTCCATTTCTTAATCTTCCCACTCTGAACAGCGTTTCAAACGTATGCGACTGCGATAAAAACCATGAGTGTTTTTATCATATTAGTGTGGAAGTCAGGGTCTTGACCAGAATTCTGGCATAGACGAGGCATAAGTTGTGGGTGTCGAAGGCACGAGCCGCTAGCGGGGCCTAGAGAGAAAATTTTAAAGTCTAGAAGCTCTGAGAAACTATTTTCAGCATTTTCACGAAAATCAGAAAAATCAATCATGTTCAACTGGGGATCATTTTCCCACCTCAACGTATTTTTTAAAAAAATATTGGTTTAAAATCTAGACGTGGCAAGTGCCTCGTCTTGCCACTTGCTAGCTACGGCCCTGGTGGAGGATATGCGAAAATGCATAAACGGAAACGCATTTGTATTAAAGGGGCCTCTGTTGTACACCTGTGATTAATATCTCGTCATTCCTTCATTACAGATGAAGATGTTTGGTATGACACAGAAGAGAATCTTCCAGAGGAACGGTGTGTGCGATAACTAATTCTAACTAATTCGACTACAAAACATTGCGATAAAATAGAAAAATTTATAACCATCTTGGTTAAAAACGTTTTAAAAAAGGCGACGACGTTTCGACGTTCGCTTAACGTCATTATCAAGTCAAAAATGAATAAGAAATTAGGTACGACTATAAATGTATAAGAAATTCCTAAGAGACACGGATAAAAAGTAAAAAAAAAAATGTCATGATGATGTAATAAGGTATTCGCATGCAGTCACGTAAAGAGTTTTGCGCAAATAGAGTTTTTCTGAGTATTTAGCTGAGGGTTCAATTCTCTAATGAACAACATTTGAAAAATTAAACAATCAAACTTTGATCTGCATTTTTTAAAACAGAGAATTGTTTCTCGTCCAAATCAGCCTTCGATAGACCATGTTTCTCCAGGTGTTTCCCGATTGCAGAGTATTTGTGTTCGTTGATGCGTTGGTGTAAATGTCGGGTGGTGTACCGACATAATCTGCGTCGCACAGATTACACTCAAATTTGTAAACTACGCATTGATTGTTTGCAATCAATTGTTTATAGCCAAATTGTTCAACAAATTTCTTCTTTAAAATGAAATTTAGGCGGAAAAACAGAAGAATGTTGCTTCATTTTTTTAACTGCGAGTTTTTCTAGTATTTTTTTGCGGCTTTTGGTACGTAACTGACAATACCAAATCTGAGTGTTTTTATTTATCAGTGTGTCGGACAATTTTGGATAGCTTTGCATGTTATGTACTGTTGTACCAACAGACTAATTAATACAATCGGGAAGCATTCAAACAGTTTCTGTGTTTAAGTGGCATCATTTCAGTTCTCGTCAATTGCTAAGTGTTAATGTGACCTTCTCTGCTTTATAATGTTTACATTGTATTTGTTGTTTTTTTGCAGTGCTGAAGATGACCAGGCTGTTGTTAAGGAGACCCACGACGTTGACAAGATCAAATTAGCAGGAGATTTTACAATTGAAAAGGTACATATACAATGGATTCGTGTTAATCTGAGCATCAACGGGCTAGCAAAATCTGGTTGGATAACTCAACCTTTATTTTTAGAGGGCGTCATAAAAGTTCATCTTGAAGCAGATGAGTACAAGTTGAAGATTTTTTCCTAATGGCCTTGTTATTATGTTCTCATGGTGGAAAAATATTAGATATATAAAGTATAAGGATGGAATAGAGGGACAGTGTCACGAAAAGTCTTCTACGTTTTTGTGTAAACTATACTAGAATTATGAGGGAGCACTCACTGATCAACAAAGTAACCTTTGAACAACAAAAGAAGGCAGAAATTCATTCTTAAAGATGTGAATAAACCGTGATAAATGTTTTTTGTGAAATTTTCTTCCATGTCAAACTTAAAAATTTCGGCCCGACTTTTTCAAGGTTTAGACCACTTTTTCATACCAGTCCGTAACCAAACCACTGTTTAACAATTTTCATGACTAGTACAGTACATATTAGCAAGGCCAGGCCACTATTAGTGGTTTTCCAATTAATACTAACACCTTCATTGAATTTTCAAGAAGAACTAAATGTTGGTGACACTGCCCCTTTAATAAAAGCGTGGTCTTTTTTCAGCTTCTTATCACAGTGGACAAGGCAAGTGAACAGTCTACGAGTGATGATCCGTATCTGATTCTGGAGATAAGAGATCTTGGAGCACATTTGATTGTTCATTCGTGGGACATTCACGCTGAAGTTAAACTTGGGTTTATTCAGATGCTTGATAACCACTGGAAAGGTAGTTCGCCGGTTTTAATTAAAAAATGATTGTGCTGTGATAGTTTAGGACCGATATTTGATGGAAATTGATGTCAAGTTTTATTTTCTATGTTCGCAAACATCTCGCTATAAAGCGCAACCAACAGTTTAACTATCCTCTGTTGTTTATTGGTGCCTTTTCATCAATAGGTATGAACTTATTATCAAACACAAAACACTATGTATCATTAAATGTCCAAACACCGAAGAGACCTGGAAATTCGACAAGCAACGGAGTATTTTTGACGAATTTCGAGGTCTTTTAAAATCCAACAAAACACCATCTCAAGTTTTGAGATCTCTTCTCAATTGAAACTTTATCTTAGGAGTAGATGAAGAAAAAAAAATGCTAAGTAAGATCAGATATCTAAGCCACCAACACGGTTTTGATTTCTTTTGAATGAATTTTGCAAGATATATACAAAACATATTTGTTCTACAATTAACCATAGTTAGTAGAGGTGACGGAGTAACAATAAACTTAACTAGAAATAGCTGACACAGGTGCCCCCGAAGTTCAACGATGATCGCGCCATCCTCACATCAGAAGAGACAGGAGAAATTATGAACGGAATCAAAACAGACGCAACAGCACGACATCGCAGTGGTGGTGGGGGACCGCAGCCGCAGACCAGAAAAGTCCGTCGCTACCGGGGACGGACCCGATGCGTGGCCGGGACCGCGGAATGGGCCGGCGACACCACTCAGAGCGACTCAGCGAGGAACAGAACGACGATATGAGGCCAAAAATGGGAAGGGACACGAGAAGACACAGAAAAGGATGCGAACCCCAGCACGCCGCCGGAGGAATCACAATGCCCGAGACGCCTGATGCCGCTCCGAAATCGTCGGAGGGACCGACAAGAGGCCCCAGGGACAGGCCGTCACGCAGAAAGACAAAAGGAAGGAACCGAGCCACCGAACGCAGGCCGGAGGCCCCGACCCGCACAGTTCACCCTGACCGGCCACACATGCCGGGAGAGCCCCCCCCCTCCCCCCCCCACGCCACCGTGACGTGCCACGTGCAACCGTGACGCGCAGACCGAGTCGACACCGACCACTGCGGGCGCGACCGAGAGGGAACACAGCCGCACGCGGCATGATGCCCCTCGGGGGCCCGGGCCAAAACCCTGCGGGGCAATAATTTCTTCATTAAGTAAGATACTTCTTGTTCCTATAAATGCAGATATTGATGGCTCAAACCTTTGCGTTCTGACCTCCTCTGCAACAAATGATTGGATTACCATCAATTACGTCAAGGTAAGCTCTAAAGAACAATAAGAGCATTCTTTAATGCCTCATATTAGTCATGCAGTGGAATTCGTCACAGTGACATGAAGTTCTCACTTGGAGGATTTCGTGTGTACATTCTCTGTTTTTTGTGGAATAAATAGAGGAATAAGTTGGCGGAGAATGAATTTTTGAGGTTCAATCGAATCTCACGAGGAGCTGCGCCACCGGAGAACGAACACGATACCACGACCAGATGGGCGACCAAAGATTCAAATGAACGTGTCCGAAGGTACGAGCACACAATAAAGCCGAGGAAGACGATGTTTACAATCAATTACTTTGGCCACAGCAGAAAAGGACAAACTGAGAATGTCGACCAAAAAAACATCGTAGAGGGATTCCTGCTGTTTATTAATAAATGAAATACTGGGCTGACAACAGTTTGCTCTTAAACTGGTGGTTAAAAGCCTGCTTTCAATACCTACAATGATAACTTAGGGCGCCTTCCATTAGTCAGAACATGCCGGCCAGACCGGTATATTCGAGAAAGGAATTCCGTTGCTAGTCAGATTTCTCCTGTCAAATCAGTCAATGCGTAAACACTATACACTGTTGTGGTGGATTTGTGGGAAAATCTCGCGGAAAAGGCCCATTTCACATTCAAAACTACCAGACTGGACGGTCAGTCCTCAGACTACTGGAAAGCACCCTTAAATTTAAAATAACATTTCTTCCTCAATATTTCCAATTTTATTCCCTCGTGTAATTGTTGCTGTACGAACATGTCATAGACACCGTTCCTCGACCGTTTCGTCTGTTGTAACAAGTGTTTTTATTTTCACTAACATCACGTTTGTTAACTTCTCAAGGTTTTATGGCAATTGTACATTAATGTGCTTCCTAGTGAACAACGCAATTCCTTCTTAATTATTCTTTTTTTGGTTTGATGTTTTAGGCTGACCCCACAGGCCCAGAGTTTAAGGGAAAGTTTCACTCCATCGAGCAGCTGGTAGAAATGAAGTTCAGCTCTTTGAAATTGACTGCCAAACAAGAGGCCATAGCAAGTTTTCAAATGTTTGTGCTCAATCTATTTCAAAGGTAACCTCAAAGGCTTCTTAGGTGCATTCCTTTCACGAAATTAAAACAAAAATGCTGTTTGGTATCGCGTAGGAAGATACTTCAACTTTAATGAACTCAGAAATGAAAGAAATAACTTCATTTACTTAAGGAGGTAATGCACATTATATATTTTGCTCGATGTGCAAGAATGCCTTCAGTGATGATAATGACGTCACTCAAAGATTTTTGAAGGCACTTTGCAATATCCCCGATTATGCAATAAGACAAGCTAAACAGTGAAGTAGTTAAAACGTTTAATTGCTAAAGGCTATAAAGACTTCAAATATACCACCTTATCAATTTCGGGTGTAATGCAGAAGTTTATGGCTTTGGAATTCTTAATTCATTCGTAGCACTGGTGGTAAACCTGAGTGGGCAGCTGTTCCTCAACGATTGTTGGAGACAATTACAGAAGAAGATCAACCTGACAGCTCTGTTGTTACAAAAGGTAATAGCTTCTACAGGAAAAAAATACAAAATAAGTTTTTCTTTTAAAAACCCCCCGAAAATCTGGTGAAATTAATTAACGGTATTTCACAGCAAAAAGGCTAAACTATAAATGGTTTTTCAGACCAGTTTATATAAAAAGTTTTCCCTAAACAGTTTTAAATAAACGTTGTGAGTTGACTTTCATAATCAAGGGATTCATACCAGTTAACTGTTCAAACTGTTCTTTTGTTTTGTTTATTCGTAAAATTCGAAATTGTTCGTTGCTATCCAGCAAGCTACCAGAATGAATTATGCTGCAGGGGAGATTTGCTTAAGGGACACTTTGTTTTCTAGCACACAAAATTCTCCCACACTAACAACAAAACTGGTGCACACAACCTTATAATTGCATTTGATGTTTTAGAGCGGTTTTCACTTGAGTGTCGAAAGTTTATTGCGTTTGCTTTGGTTTTGCATTGCTACGCTTAGTGATTGGCTTAAAAATCTCGCGCCACTTTCTCAGCCAATCAGAACTAAAACCAAAACCAATCGTGACTCGCTCGCGCACGTTTTCCCGCGCTTCGTGTCGGCTACATGTATTTGCTTCGAGTTTTGATTGGTTCACTGGATTGTCTGTGGCCTTTATGATTGGCCAGAGTAATTACTATGGTTTTGGTTTTACGACACTCAATTGAAAACTGCTCTAATTGTATTTGCTGTTTTAATTGCTTATGGTAGGGCTAATGAGGAGCAAAAGTACAGACGAGAAACCAGACACTGATTCTGACGCGGTCAGCTTCAAAATTGTTGCACAAGTAGAAGAAGTAACTGTCATTCTTAGTTCTATGGATCGCCATGTTGGAAAGGTGGTTGTGACAGGTATTTTTTTTTCATTTTTCATTAAATATTTGGCTTAACAACAGTTAACAACCTTGCTCACCATAAGTTCTCGTGGCTCAGTGGCTAGAGCGTCCGCCCGGTATCTGGGAGGTCATGGGTTCAATTCCTGTCGGGGACTCAGATTTTCTTTGTCCCATGCTCGCGACATGCTGAATATTTCATCTTTCACAGTTGTTTCTGTGTTTGTGTTATCCACTTAGGATATGTTATAGTAATAATGATTGTGTTTATGATTCACTCGCAGGGCTTGATGTTAAGATAGATGTGTTTACTGCTGAGACAAACATTACAACCAAGTAAGTGTAAATGGAAATGTAAAGATATTTTTTTTTGTAGTGTGTTTTTTCTGTAGTGTGTCATCGAACTAATTAGTAGCTGCCTCTCTACAACAATCAAAGATTTCTACTTCGCGACCGTGCAACGGTCCAGACATATGATCTACCTGTTTATTTATACCTTTCTTCCCGGCCTGATCAATTGATTATAATCGATCATCGGAAATCCATTCGATCAATCGATACCAATCGATGGCAATTAAATAAATAAATAAATAAAATAAATTACTATATTTAGAGAGGAAGCCACATCAGCGCTAGCTGGTTTTCATGCGGGTCCTCTGTCCAGGTCGAATTGGAATTTGGAAGTGTTGGTTTTTCTGGAGGGAGGAAAACCGGAGAACCCGGAGAAAAACCCTCGGAGCAAGGCGAGAACCAACAACAAACTCATTAGTTAGGTAGTCCGGCGCACTACGAACTGAGCTAACCGGTCGGCGGTTAGCCGTTGCCGTTGCTGTTGTGGCTTGCTTAAATTCCTAATTTTGTCCTTAGGTAAGCCATTGTAGTATTTTAATTTTACTTCATCGTATATTTGATATCCATAATGTTGCAAGTTTTAACTCTGTTCAAAATCAGAACTAAAGCGAACCCTTTGTCTGTCAGGTTGGAGGACTTAGGTATTGAAGATCTCACAGAAGAAACGTTATATCCTCAAGTAAGAGCGAAATCGTTGGCTTTGTTTACTTTACGTCAGATAAGTCTCGTACAGTGGCAGCTTGACCTTATAGCGTCGTGTTTGTTTTCAGTTTCTATTAGTGGTAAAACTTATTGTGTAATTTTCTCAGTTGGTTACATTGCTTTGTAGTAATAACACAATTTTGCGAACACCATTTTACCGAATTCAAATGTAATCTGTATGCATTCTATTCCTTTAAAAGATTTTAGATCTGGCAGATAACACAGTTTTTGACTGCAAGGTGAGTTGTTTTGACCTCGAGTATTATTTGTGATTAACAAGTACGAGTTTTGAAAGTTCTCAATATTACAAGAGCCTTTATTTCGAGCTTATAACCGTACTACAAATCATGACCATTTGCAACGGTAGGCTTGAATTCTTCGGACTACTTCGGGTCAATTTTGGAAACGTCTTGGCCAAATTATAAAACCTTCGGAAAACTTCGTGTCTACTTCAAAAAAAAGAGTAATAGGCACTCTTGTGTAGTACAGTTTCGAATTAATTGAATATATTTAACTAGGGTAAACCCGTCAGCAAGAGCTGTTAAAAAATGGGTGCCCTGGGCAACTAAAATCAGAATCCAGTAATTTTGTTGAATGTAGCATATGTCTACAGATTTCTCTTGTATTTTGCCCCAAGGTAACAATCTTCAACAAGTCTTTGCAAGGTGCCTTCGCGGATCAGGATCCGACAGCGCTAGATTTCTCTATCGATGTAAAACTTGGAAAGCTTCGATTTGTCTTCCTTGGGTATTTCATGGCCCATCTTCAGGTGAGTGTATTTTTACTATTTTTTCATATTTGAGAACTTGAATATCAATAATTTTAGGTGCTATGTTGCATTGTACAACACTGTTCACTTGCTACCAAACTTGTTATTCTTGTTAGTGCTTGGTGCAGTTCAAGTGCTTGGTACAGTTTCAATGTGCAGCCATAATTATTAGCTTTGTTTGCAATTACTCTTTTCAACTGTTGCTTGCGTCATTTTAAGAATTTCCTTCAAGCTCTTGTCAGTCCGGAAACAGTTGCATACGCCCAAGAAGTTACACAGAAAGTTGTTTTGAACCAGGTAAGTGCGTTGGTTCTAGAGGTGTAAATAGCCCAACGGAAGATTTCTAAATTAACTTAAGGCAATAATTACATCTGGCCTTACTTTTGAAATAAATTTGAGCAATGTTCTTTTTAAACGCATTCCTGTCTGGTATTGGTAGCAGCGATAAAGACTTATTTGGCATAAGATAAGCCTGAATATCACTGTCTTCCAGTTCATTTGTATACCGAACTGTTAATTTTTTCGGGCATATTGTCTTAAGTGTGGATTTAGAAATAGGAAATTTACGAGGAAATGGATGCCATTTTATTCAACAGTGTACTGCATTAAACTATGTTGTTTCTGTAGCTGTCTTCATGCCTTGCCAACTGTATGCGTTTCATTGATTGATTGATGAGTAATGATATTACATATTCAAGATTATTATTATTATTATACCCAAGTTAAGCCAGTCTACCATCACTTATGCCTTCTTCAAGTCTGGAAGATTTGTATTTGCACTTCTCTGGTTTCTGCTTTGTTCTTTGCCTATTAACCTCCTAAGTTGCTTAAACCTCTTCATTATTTACGTGTTTGCTTGGTTAAACTTGCAAGGGGGATGCATTCCCACTCACACTGAGTCGTGACAGCTCTTTATTCTCCCTTACTTGTCCGGCATCATTGAACTTGCAAAGTCACTGCTACTACTCCTACTACTTGCGAAGCTCTTTGCGAAGCTCTTTGTCTGTTTCTTATCTAGTGACTTATCTGGCTTCGTTAAACCTGCTAGGGTTTTGCTGGCATTGCTCTTTGCTTAGTCGAGAAATGCAGGCCCTTTCACATCGCCAATGACAGAAATATCGTCAGCTCACAACAGTGCAGTGAGTATCATATATAAGGGAGCTACGTCACGGGGATTTCGCAGATTTGTTTTGAAATTAGTGATAGGCAACTTAACCCATGAAAATCATCATCTTTGAACATCTAACGGAAGATATAACCTTAATTTGCGGATAGAAATCAAGCTACGGCTATGAATATTGATTCTTTGAAGACGCGCGGAAACAACTTGAAAAGTTAAGCCTTAATTGTTCAAGTTGCAATCCATATCTTTCCGAGCCATCCGAAGACAAATATGCTCGTTAACAGTGTCATTACTCTTATATAGCAATTTGTAATGAAAGTGGACTATTACATTTAGGTTTCCTTCAAAAATCTGGTAGAATTCGTGACAAAGCCCTTTCAATTGTTGACAATCAAAGACCCTGTATTCGCTAGTTATGTTGGTGTTGTTTGCTTTATAGGTTCAGCACATCCACAAACAGGGCGCAAAGATTGGATTGAATATTTCCGTAAAGGCACCACAAATTATCGTCCCCTGCAATTCAAGATCGAGCGAGAAGCTCATTGCAGACCTCGGTCAGTTGCATATCAGTAATTCCATAGTCAGCTCGTCCCAATATGGCCTTATTGACCGCATGGATGTGAGACTAAGTTCATTTCAAGTTTCAGGGTATGCCGAACATTGTGTCATTGTCAAGTGTGATTTTATTACAAGATTAAAATGCATGTGTTTTTAAAGAGTAGTTGAAAAGTCTGAAAGTTACCGTATTTATTCGATTAAACGCCTCTCTCGAATGAACGCCGCACATAAGGGCAGAAAATTAATATAACAAACGCTGCCCTCGAATAAACGTCGCATCATTCCAATAATAAGGTTAAACAGCAAATACAGTAGTAATCAAGTTTAGGCAAGTCCTAAAAGTTGTTTTCCTCGATTGTAACAATGTTTTAAGTTATTGTTAATGCCCTTTGAGACAAGCAATAAAACATTTTCTCTTTTAAAAGTTCAATTGATCAGTTACCATGCATACTTTTATTAGCAAGAAATAAATTGAATTTTAAATAAATGCCGCCCTCGTATAAACGCCGCACTCGAAACACGAAAAATTTGTTAAACGCCGCGGCGTTTAATCGAATAAATACGGTAATTGTTAAAGAAGGAAGCATGGTGGTATCAGAGTAAGGGACAATTGCTTCTCTTTTTTGTCCAGAACTTATTTAATCTTTGTTATTAATTACAGTTTTTTTTTTCTAAATTAAAGTTCAGTTAGCGTTAATTAAGTAAGAGAGGTAGGCACTAAATATATAATATATTGTTTTTAAATATTCATGTAAACAAGTGAACTTGTAATTTTCCTTTCCTTTGTTGTACTTTTATTCCTTTAATTTTTTATATACTTTTTTTCCTGTATTTTTTTTTGTGTGTGTGTGTCGATTTACTTTAAATGTTTGTATTTCATTCAATAAAAAAAAGCATGGTGGTATGGTGTGTAAACTCCGGATCGAGTGGTCCGAGCTCGAGCCCTGGGCAGGTTACCATCGATTTAAATGTGCAATGGACTAACATCAAATTGATTTGGGGGGGGGGGGGGGGGGGGGGGGGGGGTTAAAATACTCCTGGTTGCTTGAAACGTGGACTTATTAAACCTTGACCTCATAAAATGCGCCCAGTCTGGTAATCGTAGCAACATGAACGTTCAAAGGACACTGTTTTACTTATTGATTTTTCTGTTATGTAGCAATTCTGAAGAAGAGAAACACCTTAGTGAATATCTGATTGAACCAGTTGAGTTGAGTGTGATTGTAAAGAGACGACTGAACTTAGAGAAGAGTAACCTTCCTCTAATTGAAGTCGAGGGGAATTTGGAGTTGTTCAAGGTATGCATGTCACCTGTTTTGTGCTTTTATTTTTGCTGCGTTTATGGCGACTGTGTTAATGCGTACACACTATGCATGTTGCAAAAAACAGTAACAATCGTATATCGTACCTAGTTATTATTTATTACCTTATAGCTTTTCGTGTGTGTGTGTAATTTATAATATTGTTAGTTTACTTTTCACTTATTAATTAATTAATTAATTAATTAATTAATTTATCTTTTGTTTATATTTCTTTTTCTCATTTTCTGTATTGTAGTGTGTAAACTTCGTTTTGATTTTAACCCTTGCCCCCGTCTCGATTAGTTGTCTTTACTAGTGCGGGGGCAAGGAATTTTGTAACCATTCATGGAAAACAAAGTTCAATAAAGTTCAAAGTTCAAGGAAGCGCTTTCTTCACGTCCGAGGAAGCGCATGGTGTCCTACAAATATCTAAAAAGTACCTTGCATGCTATTTTACCATACTGTTCAGTGGCGGATTTAGGGAAGGGCCCCGGGGGGCCAGGCCCCCCACCTTGTTTTAGGACCAAATTAAGGCCCCAAGAGCCGAGAAAAATTATTTTCAAGAGCGCTGAGCGCCCCCTCTCCCCCCTCGCCACTGTTCGTCAGGAATACCCCGTGCTTTTCATTTCCTTCTGCATTCAATGCCTTTGAGCATTTGTTGTTGCATTTTCTTTTATGAGAAATGTTACCATATTTTTCATTACAATTATTTCACAGATAAATTTAGGAGTCAATGATTTCCAGATGTTGATGATGGTTTTGAATGACAACTTGTTGGAGGGCCAGCATGGCAAGTATCGTCTTGATGCATACCGTAAAATTCCGGTTATAAGCCCCCCCGCTTATAAGCCCCTCGGGTTATAGGCCCATCTATCTCGAAACAAAAAAATACATCCGATTATAAGCCCCCCCGGATATAAGCCCCCTCTACCGGATGACCGTACTGAACAGGGCTAAATGTTGCTTTATTATGCGTTTTTAACTTAAAAAAGGTATTTCGATCAACACTCCCGTGGCTCTTTTCGAAACGATTTTTTCATTCCGCTTATAAGCCCTCCCGGATATAAGCCCCTCCGCTTATAAGCCCACCCAAAACCCCTTACGAAGTTGTATAAGCCCAGGGCTTATAACCGGAATTCTACGGTATTGCATTATCACTTGTAACAAGTGGAAAAATGCTTGTTAGTAACTTGGCTGTTGATTGTTGTTTTAATAATATGACTTAAAAAGGTGATAGGTGGTAAGGAAAATCCAAAAGAATCCCGATACAGTCAACTCTCGCCTTGCGGACATCCCGCTATTACGGACAAAATCCAGATCCCCGGCGAAAGAGGTTTGACTGGAAATGACTCCCGCTATTACGGACTCTCGCTATAACGGACACTAAACGACGCCCCGAGCGTGTCCGCTATAACGAGAGTTGACTGTAACTCAAACTTCCCACTACCTCTTACCTTTTGTTCTCCAGGTCTTTTATTTTGCTAATTGCAGCCTCGACAACTCGAAGTTCCCGACAACTTGAGCCATTTTCACTCCCCTTGAAGGGACGATTTATCGAGATTCAGCTGTTTTATGGCATTCATTTCTCACAATACAGCAACATTAAATAATTTTCTTTACTATGGATGCAGGACGTAAAAGGAAAGGAAAAATGGCTACGAGCATCCAGCAAGGATTCAGTTACAGTTGTCTACATCTGTATGTTACTTAAAAAATTGGCTGACTAAATGTTAGGAACATACCATCACTGCAAATCAAAACACATGGCTTTCATTCCGCATTTTGCCAGTTATAAAACAGTGCCGTCTTTAGTTCAGTCTCTACTCGTGCACCAGACAGTAGTACAGTCATTGATACGTAAGCAACTTGAACGTGCAATTTGAGTAATTTGGCTCTTAAACATTTGTTCAAACAGAACTTCAATCTGTTCCTAAAGCGGATGTAATGCCACAACAGGAGCAGCAGGAGACACAGGTAGCTCCAGAGACAGGTATGTAATGTTTGCTTCCTTTCCATTGTATGTACAGTAGAACCCCGGTAACTTGAACTCGGATAACTCGAACTCCCCCGCTAACCCGAGCTAAAGTTCGTTTCCTTTAATCAAAATTTTACCGCGATAACTCGAACTCTGCTGTTTCGTCCCCAGGCGTCCTCCTCCGTTGTCGTGCACGGTTCGCTTGGCATTGTGGGACTGACAAGCACGGTTCGCTTGGTGTTCTGGGCCTGATGCAGGCGGCTCGATCCCTAACTATCAACCCCTGCGCTCCCTGTTTTCCCGCCTTACCGCCTCAACGCTCGGCCAATCGGCGCCTGGGGACGAGGGAGCGAACTTTGCTTTTTGCAACTCGCCACGGATGCCCATTGAAATATCCCATTATCTCTTCTTGTCATGCAATCGGATTTAAACACTAAAATTAACACTACACCAATTTGATTTTTATTAGTGCAGCGAACAGATGACGTATTTCATGGTCATTTCCCGTTCTTATCATAAGAATAAATAATCGTGTTACAGTTTCTAATTTGCACTGTACTTAATACTGAAGTGCGGAAAAATCAGTAAACTATCAATATTATTAACTTGGCAAATTAGATATCCAATCGACTCCGATAACTGGAAACCCCGCTAACTCGAACTGTTTTTTTGTTTCCCTCAGAGTTTGAGTTACCGGTATTATGCTGTATTTTGTTTGCCATTCTAGATAATTGGGACTCCGCTCAGGGATGCATTCATAGTAATTGATACTGAATGAATAGAAACAGCGTGAAACCTGAAGACAAAAGAATTGTTCAAGAGTTGCTCAAACTTTAAATAATAAATACAGAAATGCTCCCAATGTGTGAGAAAAACATCTTTGTATAACAGTCACGTGTGTCAAGGAATGCGTCCGAGTTTTTCTAATTTCAAAGGAACCCTGCCTTTCCATAAATGCGCTTACCTGAGGGGCTACTTGTCTCAAACACAGTCTTAACGCTTTCTTATGATATGGAGTGCCTTGAATTGGTGTTGCCTCAGTTAAAAATAATGGTTCAATTCTGCGGAATTTGTTGTGAACAATGTTAAGAAACGTGTGGGTGTTTGCCTTTAAGATTCTTTGGACAAGACAGATGCCAAGTCCATGGAAGAAGTACCAAATGTTAAATGCCACTTTACTATAAGCAAGGTTGGTGTATTTTTTTTAAGCTGAAAATTGCTTCCACAGTTTGTTAACTGACAAATCATTTTGAAAAATATTTTGTTCGTAGATATGTCATGGAAGAAAAGTCCTTTGCATTTTGAAATTTCTACTCTAATATTGTTTTCAAGCTCGTCGTTTGTGATCCGTCTTCATCCTAGCCAATTTGGATCATTCCTGTTCGTTCCTTTTTATTTTGTTAACTGAGTTGTATTATGGTATTTGTCTAGGCTAGATTACATTTATAGATCTGTTGTTGCTGTACCGTGCTTACTAATGCAAGACCGATTTTTCCCTCCAGGTTCTGATAAGTTCTCCCAAAATTGTCGATGGAGTTCCTAAGCCTTATTTGGTTCTTGAGACAAACAACATGAGCGCCACTGTTACAATGGAAACATGGATTCTTAATGCATCTGCAAAACTTGGGACAATTGAATTACTTGATCATCTAAATGAAGGTACAGTCTCTTGGATTGTTGCTGACGTGAAAATAAAAAGATTGCCAAAACGTCCATTTAACATTCCCATGTAAATGTTTTAGGCACAAATTGAAAAAGAAACTTTGTGGTATCACTTATTGATCATAATTGATCTTTATCTATACCTGCCTCAAAAAGCAGATTTTATTTGTGTCAAGCCATACAGTGGTAAAATAAAATGTGGTGCCAAAAAGGTGGACTTGTCAGCAATGTATAGATTTCGCAAATTTTAAAACATATAGAAATCAACTCCTTCCGTCTATTTTGTCATTCTGAGTACATGCAAGGCACATCCGGAGGTTCTGTTTTGAAGTGCTATTAGTATAATTTTTAGCGATTAATAAAGATTAATTTTCATGGCTTCAGGATATTTCTTTCTGTGTTTTTGTTGAAATGTTACTTGGTTTGTAAGCTGTAGCTTGTTCGATCATATTTTCATCAATCTGCGTTAAGCTTGTTTTTTTTTTTCTTATTTAGACGTAAATGGCGCACCAGTAAGACTGTTGTCTTCTTCCCGGCATGCAGATCTTATTTCAGTTTCATACAAAAGGGTGAGTATCGTTAAATGATTTTCCATGAAATAAACGATGTACAAAACAATTTTGATTAATACTTAGTCACCTTCCTTGGCTTTTGGTAATTTTTTCCTTTAATAAGAAATGATGACAATATGTTAAAGAATCATTTAGGCCATGTTAGTAGAATTACAGCTCGGGCTGACGCTGGCTTTATCCTTTTTAAAACATTGATAATATTTTCTTTCTTTAGGTGGATCCCAGATGTCCAGAATTTGAATCAACATTCTGCACCATAGAGCAGCAAATAAAAGTGACTTTTTCTAAGCTGAAAATCGACTGCTTGCATAAAGCATTGATGGATTTGCAATTGCATGGCCTTGCTCTTATTTCCAGGTAACACTACGTTCTTAGAGTTATCGCAGAGAGAAATCATTGAGCATGTTCTGTCAGAAAAATGGTGCTCGTTAAAATCTGATGTTAAATCAAGTTTGATTTTGGGTTTTTTTTCACTTTTGTCAAGTCAGCTTCTCACTCCCGAGAGCGGCCATGTCCACACTTGAATAGAAACACCCCCCCCCCACAAAACCCCACTTTTTTCCTATTCAAAACACTAACAAAACAACAGTACCACGTGAAGAAGAACATAATGCCCGTTACATGGAGCATGTTGAATGATTTTAAACTAGTGTTTCACCCAAAGACCTGTCAAGTCAGAACCACATTAACTGTAAAGACTATTGGATAAAGTTAACTGTTGAGTTAATGTCAAAGGTCACGTAAATACTTATAGGAATCAACTTGTTACATTTCAGTCTTGGAGACACATCAAGTGTTCCAACGTTAGACAGTCAAAGCAGCCCAGAAACAGGTCAAAAGGCACAAAGCACTGTTAGTCTCAAAGTCGAGGCAGCGCTGTCAGAAGTGGATATTCTTGTGAGACACTCCCACAAGAATTTGGCTGATATCAAGGTCCGAGGTATGTGAACTTACATGTAATTGGGAAATATCTTGCTTGGTCAAATTAACTACCCGCAGTGATTGAAGCAAACAAACACGCTGTAATATGCAGGATACAAATATCCATCAGCCTCAGCTTAGTCTGTGAAGGCAAGTCAATTTACGTTGTTAACCAAATTTAATGAAGATACCTCCAGTTATTTTAACCACTGTCGTCATTAGTGGATCACTATTTGCGTTTCATGGTACCATTTCGCACTTAAGACTTTACTAGTGTGACCAAGTGGCCCTTTAAAACACCTATCGGATGAATGACAACACCTGACGGATGAATGACAAGTATAAAGAAGTATATATGCTGTAAATGCAATAACTACTTTAAAGTAAGTTTAGACCATAACTGACCATGCTTGTAGGGGCTACCTTAAGTGTGATTTCAACTTCAAGCCATGCAGACAATCTGTTACAGAGAGAGTGTATGCTTCCAGCATTAAATGACTGTATTTTTTTGTAAGGATAGTTTATCAAACCTAACAAACGTCTGTTGTGTAGGTCTGACAGCAGAGTTACTTTTATGGGAAGGTGGACTTGTTTTAAAGTCCAGGTGAGTTTGGTTGGTGCACTGTTAATAGACTGTAGAGCTCTTTCTATTGTCCTTTTGGAAAGCGAGAAGCGATTACAAGGGATTAAAAGTGATTAGGTTTTGTTGTGGTTTGACATTTGAATTTGTGTGCTGTTGCCGAGAAAAAAAAGGCATTGCGAAATGTTGTCTGGTAAATTAAAAAGGGACACACCAAAAAAAGACGCCCCATAACATAATGCACAATCACACTTTAGGATGTAACACTTGAGGTAACAAAAGTCAGTGCACCAGAGCAATACGTGTTGGGCTGCGACGGCCCGCAAAGGAAGTTTCGAGGGATCAGAGGAGTCATTGTAAGCGACAAAATAGAGAGACAAGTCTTCGCTATTGTTTTGTTACAGGCAGAATGATCTATCAGTCGTCGATCTTAATGCCAATTCGTATTATCCAAAGGTAAAGTATAATTTTAATGACGTGAATTGAAATCTTTTGGCATTTCGCGCAAGCAGCTTAGATTTGTAGAGATTGTTGACCTTTCTCATTGCGTGATTGGTCAGTGTGAGCCTCGTGGTTCATCTGTTGGACAACATAGTCCACAGAGGAGAGTTGACATAGTCGAGCGTGGCATTTTTTGTTCATGTGCTCTAGAAAAAAAAATTAACCGACTCATCAGTAAATGAAATTAAAATCGTCATTTTTGAGGTCAAGGTTACTTGCTCAAGAAAGGCTTTTGTAGACATTTTTTGTCAAATTTGTGTAATACCAAATTCAAAGTAGAATTCGTTTCCTGGGCATTTTTTTTTTCAATTTTAAATCAAATGAATTCTTTAACTTTTACCTTAAAACGTATTACCTACACTGCTCAATAAGTGTCGGTGTGTTATTCAGCCATTGTCGCAAGTGAACCATTCATGGTCTCGATGGTATGTAATTATTATTGTTTGAGGTCTTTACATACATATTGTTTAGTATCTTTTCTGGTTTGTGTTGTCAGATTATCTCTGTGGAGAATGAAAATGTCTTTGACTTGGAGGTAAGAATAGACACAAGTTGACCAATGGATGCGAATTAATTAAAGGAAAGTAGATTTGGGTTTTGCGTGTAAAATTTCATGCTTACAAGGAGAGTTTTTCTTAGACGTTCACTTTTTTTTTTTTCTTTTTTTTTATTTTTTTTTTTGTTTCGCTTATATTGTTCATCATTCAGGTCACTGTATGATAAATTGAGTGACCTGAATAAATTCCGCTATGAAAAGAAAGATCTTTAGTCTTGGAACGTATTTTTCCAGAATCGTTACGTATTTATATTTATTAAAAACTTAACTCGCGTATAGGGTTATAGGCCTTAGATGTGTTGCCATACTTGATGCAAAACTTTCTTGTAATTGTCTCTTGAATATATTTAAAGCAACAAAACACGGATATAAGTTACCACTTACGTTACCTTTGTTTGGAAAAATATCTTCCTTTCAGTTCAAATACTTCAACAATACAAACCAACCAAAGATAAATGAGCCAAGCACTACTGACCTTACAAGACCCGATGGAAACCTTGAGTTGAACATTGGCAAGATAAACATTGTCTTCCTGTATCGATTCATTACTGAATTGTTGGTGAGTGTTGCTAGCTTTGAAGAATATGTTTCTGTCATCGAGATGGTTTTTGTATCTTTGTTTTATAAACGATCATCCTGAAATTCTAACCGTGCTAGAAGGTATACATTGCTCTGAAACTGTTGACATGTTTTTAAATGCTTAGCATTCTGTTGATTTCTCATCTTTCAAAAGCAATTTGTCGAGCCCTTAACAAGTCCTCAATCAACTGAATATGTGAAGGCAACTGCACAAAGAGCGGCAACTGAACAGGTAAATGTTGTATTAATTTCTGTATTATTGCCTTGTAGTCCTATGATCTTCATCATCGACCTCGTCCTCGCGTACACTGTTTCTCTTCCTCATCCTCATCTTCTATCTCTTTATTGTCCACATCCTTTTTACACAAACCCAACACTCTCTTACTCACCCTCATGTCATTCCTCATCCCTTTTCTTATCCTCGTCCACATCTTCATTTTTATCCTTATCCAGATCCTCAGCCTCATCCCGTCTTCCTCCTCATCCTCGGCCGCCTCGTCTACATCCTCCTCCTTATCTTCTTTCTCACCTTCATACCAATCGTCACTGCCATCCTCATCGTTGTCATTCTCCCCCTTAGCCGCTTCTTGGTCCTCCTGCTCCTTCTCCTCCTTTTCCTCCTCCTCTATCCCTTATATCCATCCCCATTCTTATACCTAGCCTCGTCCTCATCTCAAACCCTGTTGTCATCTTTATCCTCTTCCTCCCCCTATTCCCATCCTCATCCCCATCCCCTTACTCGTTGTTATTTATCTGCATTCTCATCTTCATGTTCTCCACATTTCAGATTTCTTTTGCTCTTGTTTATGTTCTCTTACGCATTCCCCTCAATTGAGATAATCACTCACTCATCCATCGTTTTACGCACTCCCGCTAGCGGCTTCCGCTTCTCTTCTCGGCCCTTTTTCCTTCCACCTGAATTCGCCCTCACTGTGAACTAAGCTACTTCTTACTCAGTACCTTCTTGGGGCCGCGCCCCGTTCCCTCGCCTTTTCTTACTATTGTCCGTTTTTTCTTGTTTTTCTATTTTTTTGTTTGTGTGGCAAAAAATAAATAAACCAAATAAACCACATCCTCGTCTTCATCCTCATCTTTACTGACATCCTGATCCTAATCTTTATTCGCACCCCATCTTTATCTTCATCCACATCCTTCCCTTATCCCCTCGCTCATCCTCATCCAAATCCTTGTCCTTAATGACAATCTTATATTTATCGCCGTCATCTTTATCCTCATCCTCGTCCTCACCTCAGCCTACATCCTCGTCCTCGTCTTCAACTTTATCTTCAACCTCATCTTTAACCTCCTCCCATCATCATTTTATCTTCTCCTTATCCCTTTCCTTATTCTTATCGACATCATAGTCCTCACCTGCATTCTTTTCCTCCACCACACCCTCATTTTCAGCTTCATCCCTATCCACATCCTTATTCTCATCCTCATCCTCGTCCTCATCTTGAACATCTTCATATTTGTCCAAATCGTGGTCCTTATTCTTATCCACATCCTCGTCCTCATCCTCATTCACTTATTCATTCTCATCTTAATCCTTATCCTCGTCCACATCCTCTTCCTCCATTTCTTCCTTTTGCTCTTCCTTCTCCTCATCCTCATTCTTATTCTTATGTTTGTCGCATCGCTATCATAAGCATCTACGGTCTCCAAACTTGCAGTGTTTCCCCTAGTGTTATGTCACGTCGTCTGAATTTGCATCTATCACTTCATTGAAGTCTCTGACTAACTTGCTATGCTGTACAAACTGTGGCTGAATCTCTCCAACCATAGGAACATTTTCCTAACAATTTGAATTGCCATTTCTACAGATAGAGTCACTACAAAGCCAAGGAACCCGCATTGGGTTGCAAGTGGCCATCAGTGCTCCACTCATTATAATTCCACGCCACTCGCACTCGGTGGACATGCTTCTTGTTGATCTGGGACATCTGGATCTTCAGAATGAATTTGATCTTCTCCCATTGCCAAATGAACACGACAACAGGGAGACTGTATTTGATGTCATGGAATTGTCCCTACAATCAGTGCAACTAACGAGGTAGGATGGTTAGGACCTGGAGGTGTTTTTCATCCGAGGCCTTAAGGAAATTGGAGTTAATAGATTCAAGTAGTGGAATAAAACCAACATACCGGATTGGTAGTCTCTACTGGAATACTTTTTAGGCTTTAAAGACCAGAATTCTGCAACAACATTGACTGACAAACAATTTTCACTCGACGCTTTAGATGACTTTCTTTCGTCAGTCACCAAGAACATTTCTGTTCAAAACAACTCTCACCCGACGATCACACTATACCAGTGAACAAGTTAGGAATGTTTCTCAGAGAATAACAGATGTTTTTCTTATCTATTCTATCTGGTTGTAGAGGTGTCATGGATTTGAGTTCATCTGCTGTTATCAAGCGGCATCTCATCGAGCCAATAAAACTTGATGCGAACATAAAACGTTCACTGTTGACTTCTTGCCAAGACGTCCCTATTCTAGAATGCTCCGCCACCTTGGACTTTGTTAAGGTATTTTTTATACCACTTTTTGTGACTACTGTCTTTAATATTGCTTTTAAAACGAAAATATGGAATTATGTCAGCGCGATCAGACTTTTAAATTCCTTAAATTTGGCCCTCCGTTTGGCAAAGGAGTACTACTTAACGACTTCCTAGAACTACATACCGTAGAAACTTTCATTTAGAGCTTTCTGTCCTGGTGTATGACAAACTGTTGACGAGTTCACCCGAACAAATATGGATTCGCTCTTTTCAACACATTATTTCTTTTTTATCTATCTACCCCTTTTACGCATTCTTTTTCCCTACCTTTTTTTTTTTTTCCTTTTTTGTCCAGTCACGTATGCATTCAAGTGAATGTTGCACTGTTGTGTTTTTTCTGGCAATGTTTTAAAAGTTAAGTTCGGGGCTGTTGCATCAAATGTCTGAATTCTGTTATTTTTCTTTCTTTTCCCCCCTATAGATGAACCTGGGACAACAAGATTATCACGTTCTCGCCACACTTTTCCAAGAAAATCTAAAAGAATCTGATAGTTTTTTTGTGATGGAAGGTAAAAACGCGTGTTTGTTGTAATTAATATAAGGAGTATTAACTGAGTGATCATCCATTTATTTGTTGTGAAGATAAACAAAAAGTAAACTTCCGATGTCGTTCGTTTTTTTAGAGGAAAAGCAACCATCTCAAAACATGGCGGAGGAGCAAACAGAACACATTGAACCTACCAATGCATCTAATACTTCAGCAGGTGTGATTGTTTTGTTTTTGTTTTCTATTTGGAGCGCGAATTTATTTTAATCTTTCATTGACACTACAATAGCAGTGGGAGGGAAAAAAACAACAAAAAAGAGACTAGCGAGACCGAACAGCAAAGAAGTGTGACGAGATGCATTCCCGGAAAGTTTGAAGTAAAAAATATCAGTTGGAATGTCCATAGTGATAGAAAGAGTCAGAGAAAACGGCCCGGAAGAAGATGCCGAAGAGTGAATGTGTGGAGGGACCTCCCGCGTGGTTCCCACCTACTTCACCCTATTACTGAAATCTAAACCCTGCAGCTGTTTCCAGCCGCCATGTTGGTAGTGGAACTTATGTGGAGACTTAAATTTTACTGCATAGTATTGACACTATTATTGTTCTTTTATAAAGGAAGTATAACTGCTTTTTTCAGTAAACCACGTTACACACGATTATCGGGTGGTCTTTCTTTATAGAACCTGGCGCACCTGAAGAAGCTGCCGTTACAGTGTGGGATCAGATGGTATTCTCATTTGATCTTGTTGGAGCGAGTCTTACTCTATACAGTAACGAGAGAACACTGGTATGTTATATGCAATGATATAGAGCATTTAATTTTACAACAAAGTATTGTAGGGTCACACAAGGTCCCAAGGTAAAGAGATGTGTTTTATAAGCTATTATGATAGGCATGTTGCCCACAACTCTTTCTTTGCTGTTAAGCATCTTGACGTCTTTTCACTGTTACTGGACGTGACGGTGAAGGTCCCAAGGCAGCATGCCTTCCTAGCTAGTTATTAAGATACTGAACAATGTGTTTGTGATAGAATTGTTGATTATTTTTTTACGGACACAGCAAATGAGTGACAGAGTTGGAAGTATGTTATATACCGTGACACTTCACCGTTTTTCTTAAAGTAGTTGTGCTTGCTTTTTTAAGAGGCTGTCTCTGTAAAAGCCACCCACTCAAATTCACGTTAAAAATAATTTTGCTTGACACTCTGGTAACTCTGATGACTTTACTATATCTGTTTAATCATGACAGTACTGTTAGGAGTCACTTTAAAAGGAGACTTGAAGTCAATAAGGACCAAGAAATCTCTTCTAATTTTATAGCAATGTATATTTCTTGTTTAAGTGTTGTTAAAGATTACTGCGAGGTACATTTAATGTGTTTAACTTTTGCAGGATCCTTTTGATTCCCAGTCGTCGTTTTGCGAACCAGCGACAAGGTTATGTTTGTGTGAAGTGGACAAAAGTGTGGTGACTGTTGTCTTGCCCAGTGACAGCTCTGTTCAGATTCATTGTATGCTGAATGGCTGTGTGGTCGAAGACGTTAGAAAAGGAACAATTTCTGCCTTTCCAAGGTAAGTGTGAAACAAATGCTTTTGAAAAAGGTTTGCTTGGTTAAGAATTTGCTCATGAAGTTCGGCATTTTTATATGGTGAGTGTGAAACAGATTCTTCTGTCATAGGTTCGCGTCCTTTATGTGACTGATATAATATTTTCATTTTTGCCCAAAGGTTAATCGACAAGAAAATGGCGACATATGCCAGTGTTACAAAATCTTCTTCCAAAGAAATGTGTGACATAGTTTTCTGCCAGTTGCCCTCAGGGGAGATGAAAGGTTTGTTATTAGTTTTGACAGTTCTTTAAAAATAAATTTGTATCAGGTAGTAGAACCTGTTACTTTTCTCAGTGATCTTAAACACTTGAGAATGTGTTGACCACCGCAAAGCCAAACTCATCGAATTTCGTCAAAAATACTAAGTTGCGCACCTTTTTTCTCGGTGTTTGGAAAACTGATAAAATGCTGTCTCTCGTGTTTAATATATTGCTTCAAAGTAAGTATTATTTTTACAGTTGTTGTTCTTTGTTCTCAGTCGACATCTCCTTACAAAATGCTACAATCTTTGTAAACTTTCCGTTTCTACTACCCTTACTGGAGTTCTTCACCACCCAAACATCCGACTTGCATAATCAGCAACAGCATCATGTTACAACCGCCAGCCAAACATCGCTCGATACTGCCCCTGTTCGAGTCTCTGATCCTGCTATAGGGGACGGAGATGGGACATTGCATAGGCTTGAAAGTAAAGTTATCGCTGCAACTAGGACTTTCAGCCAGGTAGATGCTGCACCATTGCCTGCTCAAGGGAGCCAGATGAAGATTTCTGTTCATGGCGTGGTAAAGGAGCCAGACATTGTCTTACTGTCAGATGCCACAAGGAGCGATAGCGAGGCACTTATTGTCCAGGTAAGTTGAAATAAACTAGTAATACGTGACTCGCAGGGCGTCGCGAACTTGGTTATTTTCTATAACGGACAAAATACATCAGACAGAATACAAAACAATAACAACAAATCTTAAGAATTCGAAAAAATAAAAAAAAAAAAATAAAAAAAAAAAAAAATTTTTTGGTTTAAATTTTTATTTAAAAAAAAAAAAAAAAAAAAAAAAAAAAAAGCAGAAAAAAAAAAAAAAAAAAAAAAAAAAAAAAAAAAAAAACCCCCCCCCTCTTTCCCCCCCCCCCCCCCGCCCAAAACCCCCCCCCCAATTAACCAGAAGTCGATAAAGGTAAACCAGTCGTCATACCGAATTTGGGAAACTGACGTTTTGTTTGTTAGCGCTCCATAACTTTGCTATGACGAAGGACAAGTGAAGGGCTAATACTTGAAACGATAGCTTTCCAAATTCAATATGACGATGTATTTACCTTTATCAGCTTCGAGTTGGTAATCAACAAAGTGTTTGGCTTGCCTGCCGACGCAGCAGACTAAAAAAGTAAGAAACTAAACATATAAATTCAAGTATGAACTACTGTGAAAATAAATGAACATGCTTTGCTATAAATGCAGATGGATCGTTCTAACAGTATGCAGCTTATTAACACTTTTTTTTCTTAGCATTTCTCTATTGAATTTTGTTGCAAGGGCCGTGAATGTAGCCAAGAATAAAAAAAGTCTTGTTTGTTAGCTACCTTCTTTAACTGAGATGTCCGCTAATGTTAGAATGGGATATTTTAAGCCTTCTATTATTATTATATCTAATTATAATAATTCGCTTTATCTTGGCTGTGTTAGTTACAATTCTGTGCTTGCTATAAGTTTGCTACTTTATATGTTGAATAAGATATATGTTATTTATTATTAGCACATTTCTTTTCGCGGGTAATTGTGATAGATTTATAGATTTATGAAAGGAGTAAAACAGTGCTTATAAGTAAAGTACTGTATTTTGGCGCGTTCTTTCATTTATAAAAGAAAAAAAAAGAAAACTAACATTTTCGTAAATTTAGGCGGAGGTGGAGTTTAATTTCAACTTGGAAGACGTGAAGCAGGTGCTTTCTGCAAATCTGACAAATCTCCAAATGCAAGCTTCGCAGTTTCCTGATGTGAAGAGGACATCTTACAAGGTAACTTAGAAATTTACATTTCATGAATTGTGTTGTGAATTGGACATAGAGAACACTTTATTCTCCAGTCATTTGCAGAATGACCAGTCACAATTTTTGCTGAATATAAGCAGGGGTTTGTTTGGTTTTTTATCCAGGTGGACATTTTTTCTGTTTATCTTATCTTTGTGGGGCTTAAATTTTGCGATATCGTTGAAAGGAACTAAATTTCGCTAATCTGCATTCACAAGGAAGTAGACTCTGGTTAACATGTTTTTTTTTTTTTTTGCTACATTTTACTGCACAGGTCATCATTAACGATAAGTCTTCTTAGGGCAGTATTTTCAATTTCGCGATAACTTTTTTCTCGCGGACGGGTCTTAATTTCGCGCTTTTTTGAAAATTAAGTCCCGCGAAATAAAGCAATTTTTATATAGTTTGGCGATCAATAACAAGTAAATGTTTCTTTCAGGTTTTGAATCCTTGTTCCCTAACGTTCAAGTACTTAACACCTGCTACTAGTGAAGGTGGTCAGGACATTGCTATAACATTAGAGGAGATGGTGTTTGACTTCTCTCCTGGACTCCTGACCACTGTTAGTAATGTAGTTACAGCGCTAACTGGACAGCAAAAGGTTGGTTTGTCCCTTTGACCTGCATTATGATTTGATTTAATCTAAAAGGCTATGGGGGCCGTTCGTTTTCGATGGCGGCATCAACTGTGTGGGACATACTGCCTTACGATATCAAAGCTTCGTCGTCCTTCACTAATAATTGTCACGTGTCTGTGATTGAGTTTTCCAGTGCGATTTTTACCGCCCGTTAGTTGCAAATTGGAAAACCGTGTAAACCAGCTGCGATTTCAGTGCGATTCGATAGTAATTTCACTTTAATATCCCCGGGGGTCCCGCGTTTCATAGAAATTCTAGCGATATCGTATTGAAATTACAGCTGGTTGCAGCGCTAGGGCGACAAAAATCGCAGTGGTAATTGCAAAAGAAATTGCACCAAAATGACTTGGGTAAATTGACCTTCCCGCATTTATGAGTACTATGCTACAAAAGTTAACCACTGGTTAGCCGGTAATACCGGTTTCGTAGCGTGCAACTTCTCCTGAATGGGAAACTGGTATATAGCAGCCTACCACTGCCATTTTCGTTGGATTTCCCTAAAAATTAATTGACCCTTCCTTGGTGGAAGGATGCACGTGTACTGTGAAAGGTAATTTAGGGTTTTTCCCTCATTATCAATCAAATTTAGAACTCAGAAAACCAAATCACATTTAAACTTACCTAAACCAACATATTTCTTTTTGTACATTGTTAAGGTTGACGAAAGTGTTCAGACAACAGGACAAGAGGTCATAGCTGCTCCAACTGACTTGTGGGATACTAAATCAGCCTCGGCCGAATATTGGTATAAGAAAAAAGGTAATATGCTTATTATGTGCCATTTGTTCAATTTTTTGCATGATAATTTTTCCAAGCCACGCTAAATTAAAATACAAAACGAAGTTCTGTTTTGTTTATAAACTAATGACACATATCTCACAATATTTCGTTTATAGCAACTGAAGATTCCAAACCCAAGTTGGTGACACGGAAATCAACTGGTGATAAGGTAAAACATGTTAATGTTTGGACTTCTATTCTCAAGCTTGGAATAACACTTTTACTTTAATAACAATCCTCCCCTTGCGAAACGCTGTGGTCTAAAAGTTAGTGCGCCGGACTCTGACGGTCCAGCTCGAGCCTTGGCTGACGTCACTGCGTTGTGTTCTTGGGCAAGACGCTTTTCTCTCATAGTACTTGGGTAACCCTGCGATAGACTAGCATCCCATCCAGGGAGGAGTAGAAATACTCCTAGTCGCTTCATGCTACTGAAAGTGGGATAAGATCCGCCCTGATGGGCCACTAGGCTTCAACGCAGACTTTTTACCTATGTTACCTAGCTCAGTCAAAGTGTAAATCGAGGTGCATATTTATTTACACAACTATCTATAACATCATTTATCCAACGTCATTTTTTTTCGTCATTAGCTGAGTTTAACAACAAAAGAAGTTCAAGTGGTTTTGGTGAACGAGATTGAAGGTGCCCATGTTCCTTTGCTGTTGGTTCGTTCTTTCGTTTCCGCAAAAGTATCTGATTGGGCAGCGCAGGTAACGTGATGGTATGCATAATAGCAAATCCAACAAAAACGAAACTCGAAGATGAGGGTTTTCCAATACACCCAAAGTGAGATAAAGCGGCCTTCACACGACAAACTATTGGCCAACTCGTGTTGGCAAACTCAAGTTGGTGTGTGTGAACGACGCAACAACGGCAAACAAGTTGGCCAACTGTTGGCGACAAAATAGAACTTGTCTCTATTCTCACCAACTTGTTTGCCAACTGTTGTTGTTTCATTCACACACACCAACTTGAGTTTGCCAACTTTAGTTTGTCGTGTGAAGGCCGTCAAATTCTCAGAAAATTATCTTCAAACGAAAGGTTATTTTCTTCATGGTAAATCAAGGAAATATTTTCCAGTTCAGAGTTGATGTTTGTTGTTAAGACTTGCTGGGATTCGATTTTGTTTTTAAATTAGCTCAAAGTAGAAGCAGATGTAGCTGTGCAAGTTTCTTACTACAATGAGTGTCTGGCGGCCTGGGAACCATTGCTGGAGCCGGTAATGGTCGAGGACGAGAAGACTATGTGGGAAGTACAACTTAAGGTAAACGCTTATTCCCACAGTAATTACCAATTAACTATCTATACTCCTCGTTTACCAGAAATAAACGGCCAAAAGTGGTCATTGTGATACATATATTTCAATAAACGTTTCCCCGACCAAAACTTAAAGACAGGACCGAAAAGTTGTATGGGTAGAAGAAGAGAGCAACTGCACATGTTAAATACTAATAGAAAATAATGACATGACAAACGCGAATTTGCACTTATTCTTTCTCTGCAGACATGTTCTAACAAGAAACTTTAAGACTTTTCAAAACTTAAAGCCACTCTACAGTGAAAGTAAAGCTACAGAAAAAAGACCTCCTGAGAGGAAAACAAATTCATGAATTCTTCACGTGCAAAATACAAACTTGTACATTCCCTATAGACCAATATGCAAAATTCCAGTGAATACCCAGACCACCATTCGGTCTTGTCTTTAAGCTTTAAGCTTTGATCTGACAACGTTAATTGAAAACGCTGTAAGTATATAAAATCAAATCCCACTAAAGAAACTATAAACCTGGGACAAGTTTTATTTCGCAGTCGCTGGGGGCAATAGGGCTTCCCCCTTCTTAATTGCACCCAGTAACGGTGCAATAACAGTAACGGTGTCAACTGGCTGCCTGGCTCCACTAGCCCTTATGGTTATTCCAGGCAGCCAGTACTCTTACTTTGTTTAATTTTATCTTTGTATCAATGTTTTTATGTAAGTGCAAGAGTACATTTAAGGTTGTTAAAGTAAAGGCCCCTTCTAGTTTCTAAAGTAGCGAATGTTTCCTCTTTAGCTTTTTCTGGCTGAAGGTTATGTATCAAGCTTCTCTCCAAAAGACGTGGAATCGTGTGATGGTCCTCCTCGAGACAAAACAGATGCTTCGCGATCTGGAGATGTTACCGATTCTGGTTTGCGCTCTCTTGCTCAAAAAAGGTCTTCCTTCAGACGATCTCAGCGATTGTCTTCGTTAAGGTGTTCTGGAAGGCGTGGATGGTAAGAGTTAACGAGCTGTTCAATAGGCCATTTCCGAGTTACCCTTTGCCTCTGTTTCAAAACGAGTCTACGTGCGAAACAATTCAAATGAAAATGAGTTTGATTTGCGTGAAAATGGGCCTGTAGGTGAAACTCATTTTCATATGAATGGTTTCGCACGTAGGCTCGTTTTGAGACAGAGGCAAAGGGTAACTCGGAAATGGTCTAAGCATAATCCAGAGATCGATCTATTTAACAAAAAGTTATGTCAAAGTGGGATTTCTTTTGTAGTATTTATTTGCGATTTCGGCAATTTTACTTGCGCGTCGCTCTAAGGCAGGCTATCGAAAATTAGACCGCTCTTGCGTAGCCAATCAAATTCCCAGTTTGCCTAATGCCCGGTCAGTGGGTTATGCTGATACTTTTCGTCCTATAGTGCTTTACGTGAGTTGCTGTACGTACCGTTATGGGTTAGTCGTATGGAGGATCATATAATCGCTTTCCATAGTGGTCTTTGTGAAAAGGAGAGTAATGATGGATTGATCTCATTCTGTGGGAAAGCCGATAGTACGATTCACCGCTGAACATGTGTCTGAATGGGTTATCGACTCAGATTTCATCTTCAATTTTTCGTTAACCCGTAGAGACCCCGTAACTGAAAAGCCGTTTCCCTACGAGATTGAGAGGTTAAACCTGCTAACCCTAAACTTGAAAGCGTGGCTTAGACTTAAAGGCTTGGCCAAACGGAGTCACAAGTATGCGCAGGCTATGCATTTGTTTGGACCTGCTACTGTTTTTGGCCACAACTTGCGTGCACTTGTTTTTTGCGATGACTTGCGTTTACTTTGGCCGGTATCAAAACTTGTGCGCTAGTCGGCGGAAGTTGATTACCACCCAATGGGAGTAATGTTCTTTACTTCAAGTACTGGATTGCAGCGGGTGCGGTATCTTGAAATGGCTTTTTAGACAACTTTGCGTTCCCTTGCTAGATAACTTACGAGTCGGTTTGGCCACTCAACACAAGTATTTACACATGTTCAACTTGCTACTACTTGCAACTCCATTTGGCCAGGCCGTGAAGGGCACGATCGGTGACTTCAGACAGAAAAAAAATAACCGTGTAAATACTTTTAAGGGGAAATAACTGATCTCTCATTGCAGGCCAGGAAAGAGACAAAAGCGGCGCTACTATCCAACTGGCACCACATCTGACGATGAAGATGATCTTGACTATGAAGGGGCTTTGACCACCTTTGTCCAGTCAACGCAAAGAGCATTCATAGACCCCTCCGCCAAAAGCGAGCATGGTCTAGACTCTGTAGATGCACCACCGGATGAAGTCGACGCTGCAGACCGCGATAGACAGACGCAAGCCACTTATATAGTCATCAATTCACATGATGTCATGCAGCTGACTGTTACCCCGAAAGCTATACAGATCCTAACTGAACTGAGCGAGGTATTATAGTAGAGTGTTGCCATGTACCACGCGGCCACCAAAGTTTTGAATTCGATTGCTATTTTTTTTCTTCACAAATTTAGGCTGTATTTTGCTGAATGATACCGTATGGGGCGTCTTAACGCTACTTTCATTTCAGATAACTGAAAAAAGTACCATTGGCGTACTGTATTTCACGTTTCTTTCTGAATTGTTTCCTTTCTTTCAGGCTCATTGTTTCTCTTAGGCTAATGTCAGTTTGAATGTTAGATTCAGACAAATTGTAGCTTTTTTTTATAACCAACTGTGGTATCATTGTTTGTTTTATTTGTTTTGCGTAGCTATGGACAGTGGATAGAAGTAAGAAGCTTAGAACAGTTCCAGGGCCAACATTTGCTATTCATAATGAGGTAGGTAAGATGTGAAAAGCTGGACTAAGAAAGTAGTAAAATTTCACATGTCCGATCTCAGTTTCGTCAACGTTTCCCTTTATATCGTTTTTTTTTTTGTCTTGGCTTGGTGATGCAGGGTTTGTCGCTTAACAAATACGAAAGTGTGATATCAATTCCACACCACTTCCACGTCCTTTACAGTCACCAGCTCAGCGCCACGAGGAAAATGAGTTCAGCAATCCACTGATGAATGAAGTCACGGCGACCATGAGATGGGATTGTGTCGCGCACGCGACAGGACGGGGAATTCGGCCTGAATGAACGCACCCAAATGTCAACATGATCCTCAATGCTCGGGCCACCCGAAACAAAAGAGAGGAGAAGAAAAGTGGGAAATCGTCGCAGGACCACTCACGGAGCGACGAAATCACCGAGAATGAGTCGCCGTTAAGACAATCAAAAGAATGGGAAGAGAAAGATGAATCATCTCTAACCGGGAAGCTGGACTGTTTTGCCCTGTAACGATATTTTGTTTGCGTTACTAGACCTACAAGTCGCATTACAGCGATTTTCACTGGAGTGTAGAAAGTAATTCACGCATACTTTGGGTTTGCATTACTACGCTTTGTGATTGATTTAAAAACTGACGCGACTTTTTTTGACCAATCACGATTTAAACTAAAACCAATTGTGACTCGATCGCGTACGCTTTCCCGCGCTTCCCGCTTGGTGCATGTCTGTTTAGAGAATTGATTGGCTCACTAGATGATGTGTGTCCTTTGTGATTGGCCAGGGTGAATACATTGGTCTGGTTTTACAACACTCAACTAAAAATTGACGTCATTAATTGAATCGGGACTTTCACCTCACTGACAACAACAACGACAAGAAGAACAACGACAACGAAAAGAAAAACGAAAACGACAAGGAAAGCCGCCAGAACAATTCCAGACAACGACAATGATGGCTTTGACCATCTTTGCTTTTTTGTTGTACATTTGGTACTTTCCGTATTCGTTACTGATTTGTGTACCTTTTGTTTTAGCTTGGAGTTCATTCATCAGTGACAGTAAGCGCTAAACTTCAGGTACGTCACTGAGTATGGAGGGGCACCAATTGGGTAGACTTACATTCTTTCTTCTAGGCGACGAACTAATAAAACTTGTATCTTGTCGTGGTGTAGAGATTGTTTTATATATTTACTTTTATTGGTTAAATGATAATAATAATAAATCTGGAATAAAGAAAAATTCAAATCAAACTAATTTGAAATGATTTTTACCTGACATTCATTTTATCCCGAACTAAACGAGGATGGGAGTTGACTCCTGGAGTTTGTCAGTCTCCGACATCATCAACCGGACCAAACGAGAACGAGAGCCGTCAAACTCTCATGTCTCGTGAAAATTTGAGCACGTTCAAAGTCGATGAGAGCGCATGAGAGTTTCATGCCAAGGAGAGCGAGAGTTTGAACTTTCGTCAACTCTCATCTTCGTTTGCCCCGGGCTTTAAGGAACGTATATATGATTCACAACAACTCACACCATGCACACTGGACGTGTCAATTGTACGCGTGCATGAAATAGTGCAATACTCAAACCCCTTTCGTAGAATGCCTATACTCTCCACACAGAGAATGTTCCATTATCCACTTAAACATGCGAACAGTTTATTACGTCAAAACTGATAGAAACACGTCAGTTTTGGTTATTGTAAATAGAAAGTTTTGTGCAGGTTAATTGCTACGTAAGAGTATTTTTTATAAACGCTTACATTGCAA
This sequence comes from Oculina patagonica, assembly GCF_052425735.1. Classification (NCBI taxonomy): domain Eukaryota; kingdom Metazoa; phylum Cnidaria; class Anthozoa; order Scleractinia; family Oculinidae; genus Oculina; species Oculina patagonica. The sequence goes on from NC_135763.1 coordinate 10,561,310, forward strand.
ATGTATTTAAACGATTTATCAGGTGAAGCTTTATTTTTTATTTTTTATGAATATATTACATTAAGCTGTTTGTTTTACTCAAACGTTTGCAATGTAACTATACATTTTTTTTTTGTGTTTAATGCCTACAAGTTTGCCTTTTTCGTGATTTTTTAATTAATTGTTTGACATTTTTTTTTGTTTTCGTGTCATCAGGTCTCAGATGGTGATCAACTAACGGTTCGACAGAAAATTCCAAAGCGGCCTTCTGTCAGACAGCACAGCCTTGCAGATGTCGCAGTAGACCTGGGTAACAGACAAAAATCTTCACCTTTGGACCTTAAGCGTATCTTGTCTGAGCCTCTTTTTAACCACCTCAGAGAAAAACTGCACAAAATAAGAAGAAAACGAGCTTCTTCAGAGCCAATATCCCTGGAAGCCATCAGACAACGGAAGCTCTCTCTACAGAATCCGGCCCTCTTCCAAATTGGTGAACACCTAGGCAAGACAAAATGTCTTAAGAAGAGCTATTCTCTAGAGTCAGGCGTAGGGACTAATGGGAAGACTGTAATGCCTCCTCGACGCCCTGAGTCACCTTCAAGTCGTAGCGTAGATCAGATACCGGAAGATGAAGCCATTGTTACAAAGACGAGCAACGATGCAGAAATGTTGAGTGCCCGTCCACCTCCAGAAGAACTTGAAGAGAGAGATGATCCTCATTCCACTGCTGGTAAGTGAAGAAACGTAAAGTTAGGTAATCCAGCCTCAATCGTGTGCTTCACAATACCGTCGAAAGTCAAGAAGCACAAAACAGCTGCATTTTTATGGCTGCCAGCGCCTAGGAAGCACGAAGATGTTATTGAACTTGGGTGAGGTTCATATTAACAATTATCCTCGGGGAATTCGCCTGAACTTAGCCGACGAGGCCGAGGCGGGGGTCAGAGACCGAGATTGAGCAGGATATTGTATTATCACGTCAACGAAACACAGAGAAAAAAAAACTGTTGCAGCGCACAGAGGACGACGCCTACGAATCGCAGGAATCTGAGACGGAGACGACGTGAACATTTGACCATATTGGGCAGGCGGATGTGTTGAATAATAATGGGCTATATTTTCCATAACGGTCGTACAAGCTTCAATGTGGCTCAATGCCGTCTTACTTTTATGGCTTTTTTACAAAATAAATGTTGGTACTCGCTTAGTTCTCAATGTATGTTTCAAACCACTTTCGTAGGCGTTTAGCCACCTGAAAATTGTCATCTCACATAACGAGATAAAGGTTTCTACTTAAAACGAGCCTAGTTTTGTTTTTTATACTCACGGTTAAAAGAAATACATGAGTCAAATTCGTAACCGATCTATCGTTACGGTCCCTGTCAACAATTCGATCTGCTCGAAGAACCTCGTTTTCGAAATGAGGTATAACCCTGACGTGAGACTTAAATATAGTTAACCCGACGTTACACTTCATCTGCGTGTCCGATAGCGTTTCGGATGTTATACGAACACCAATGTCTGGAATATATGTAGTCAGAGTAATCATGTATAAAACAAAAGAGACAGTTTTTCGTTTAAAGGGACAATGTCACGGCTTCTTTAACTATATGTTATAAATTTTGTCAAATATTTGCTATGAAACTAAATGTTGTAAAGAAATTAGTTCTGTGATTCGAACTGAAAAAACCATAGCTTCATTGCAGCCAAATGTGTCTCCCGGGCGTCATTATTTTACATCCGTGCCTTCTTTTAAATTTGCTGTGTTATTGAAATGTTCTTTCGCTGTTTTAAGACGTTTATATTTTTAAACAAATTTAATGGTCATTTCCTATTCCCAAGTTCGGCCAAAAACTGTGACACGGTCCTTTAATACCTTCAGGTCTTGCAGAAACTCAAGTGGGTCATACCATAGCCAATATCGGTTCTCTGTTTGGTGGAATTGTTGCACCACGTCACGCTGCAGAGAACAACGACAAAGACAGTGAAATAATAGGACCTGATGCTGATATGGACGACGACAACATTATCTCTCTGACAGTGAGTTCTATTTCTCCTTTACTAGCCCTATTATCTGATTTAGGAAGTTACCACATTCTACCGTAGGATTTACACCTAATGTAGTTAACTCTCTTAAGGTGGCTGGTATCGTTTTTTAGCACTTTCCAGCTCTTATATTTTGACTGGTCAGTATCACAAATCTTTATCAATTGATGCTACAATAATGGTATCAAAAAATGCCCAATGTTTGCCATCATTGGTGAATATGTTGTGGTTATTTTCTTGACGTCACTGGTTCCCATAGCAACAATATAACCTGTTAAAACACCCTTAATTTTGGTTTTAAGTGCTTAATAGTCCAGTTATGATCAGCATTTTAAGGTACAACTTAAAGCAAACCGATGATGACAAACCTTCCACGGAAAGTATGTTACAATAGAGACGTTTGAGACTATTGCGCAAAGAGAACTTGAAAGATTTCGCGTTCGGGCTCAACTTTGTAAGGTGCAATATTACGTAACGCCGCTTCTTTGAATGATTGACAATTCATTTTTCATATGTTTCTTTTAATTATCTTTATTCTTAGGTTGATGGATTTTACAATGTGTCATCCATCTCCATTGCACGCTCAGGATCGTATTTGCATAAACTGTCTCCAAAGGATGCCGTGCTCCGTGAGGTAATTACCTTTTCCTTTAGTATGAATGGAGGAATACGTTCAATAGGCCATTTCCGAGTTACCCTTTGCCTCTGTTTCAAAACGAGTCTACGTGCGAAACCATTCAAATGAAAATGAGCTTGATTTGGATGAAAATGGACCCGTAGGTGAAACTCATTTTCATATGAATGGTTTCGCACGTAGACTCGTTTCGAAATGGAGGCAAAGGGTAACTCAGAAATGGCCTATTCAAAATTGTGTTTCACTGAGCTTTGTCCATTTTCATGACAAGAGAGATAATATTTCAATTTGTCAGAATGCCTAGTATGGTGTTGTCTGATTGGACAGGACCCAAGATGTCAAATATCACAGAAAATTGAGACAATGTATTTTTACACCATTGAGAGATGTTATGAGCTTTTGCGCAGAATTTTGAAATGTCGGTGTGGAATTGCTGTTGGCACAGTGTACTTCATGCTTGTTCCGTGTCTTTCAGTCCCTTGGCTAATACAATTGCATTTTAATACTAATATTTTAATTTCCCCAAGAGCTGGGTCTCAATAACATTTGGCTCTCGCTACAAAATTCGTTCACCCCATGCTTCTATGTGTAAAGTTGGATTAAAAATGACTTAAGTTATTGTTGACAATACTCTCGACTTTTGACCCTACTATTTGGTGTTTCACAGGCAAATCATAACTGGTACCTTGCCGTTCAGGTAGAAATTAAAAATGGTCGTAAGACAGTCACAATTCGGTCGCCACTTCAGGTAAGATGTCAAATTTATCTTACAAGTACCTTTTGCTAATGGATAAATGAATAACCTTGTTAGAAGACTGAGAGAATTACTTCATTGTCATTAGCTGAAAGCAGGCAAATTGATGTGCACGCGTCATTATTTTCTCAGTTGTATAATAAATGAGTAATCGTCTGAAAGTTCAAGCAATTAACCCTTTAACCCCAATATCCACATACAAATTCTACTGACTGATTTTCATCCATTTTCCTATGGTATTAGTTGGAAGAATTTGTTAAAAGATCAAAGCTTTGGTGATCATTTTGTTAATTCTCGTAACCTTTTCTTTTGGTTAAGTGTTGTTATGGTGAGGAGAAATTTGTTGGTTGCACTCGCCTAAAGGCTGACAGTCATAATTTTGAGAGAGTTTTTAAATTAATGTAATTCGTGGTGTAAATCCTTAAGGTCATTGCCCCGAAATAGAACTGAACATAGATCTTTGACCAAACTCTTCGTTTAGGAGCAGGAAGACCTTGTATATACCACATAATTCCTTTTAAAATAATTCCCTTGCGAGTACTGGCAAAGTACACATTTCCAATGATAATCTATTTTTCAAACATAGGAATTGATCTGTTTTCGTTTGACAGAAAAAACTTGATCGCTGCATCCAAAATCTGAGAAAAAATTGATAGGTCACCATACTCGTTTACGAGAAAGAGACGATCTATTTTTGTAGCGGACTAAGCGTCATAGAAAAAAGCCGCCATTTTGTTTATGTGCGCGCGCTTATTACGCGTAAAATACTGCGCAGTAAGGATGCGCAATGCAATACAGGGCAATGACCTTAATAGCCCTAATGCATGTTTACGTCAACCTGGCTTGTTTCACCACCAAGCCTCGCTTTCAAAGTGCAAACTTGTAAATATTATCATGAACGAAATCCCAAAGCAGCAAAGATGAAAAGAATACCCACGTGAAAACTGCATGAAGGTGGCGAAAGGATGCGAATAATTTGCGTAAACGAGGCTTGGTGGTGAATTTTGAGCTTATGACGTTATCATGCGTAAGGCCTATTGTTTGATAAACAATATATGTGTCCAACAATATTTCAGGTTCAAAATCACCTTCAAGTTCCTGTGGACCTTTTCGTGCGGCGGAAAGAATCGTCGGACTCTAATGAAGAGCATAATGTGAAACTCTTTACTGTTGAATCGTCTGGTGTGCAGAACGTTCCTTTATATGAAGCATACAATGATCAGCTTTACGTGAAACCCAGTGATGCCAAGTAAGTGCAGCCCGGAGCTTGATACGATACATTTGATTTCCCAGTTTAGAAACTTAGGTTAGGAGACAACCATAGTTCCGAGAGGAATTGGACGAAACGAAGTCCTGTTACCAACTGATCATAACTGAAAGGGACTGTGTCACGGCTAAGTTAATTTTATGTTATTAAATTTTGTCAAATATTCGCTATGAAACTAAATGTTTGCAAAGAAATTAATTCTATGATTCTAAATGACAAAACCATAGCTTTATTGCAGTCAAATGTGTCCCCTGGCGTAATAATTTAAAGTTACAAGCAGACAAGGACCATATTTCAAAAACCCATATCAATCCGTTTCAATCTTCAACACTTTGGCCATCCGCACCTTGTTTTGCATTTGGTGTGTTATTTCAATATTCCTTCACTGTTTTAAGAGGTTATTTTTTTTTATATTTAAACGAATTTGATTGTCATTTATTGTGCCTAAGTTTGGCTAAAATCCGTGACACGGCCCCTTTAACTTGTCGATAAGCAAAGTTTGGAGAGTAGGTGCCACCTCAGTGCAAGTGACCTGGGTGACCAGAAAAATGAAAACAGGCAAATTGCAAATGCAAGGATTACCATGGCAACCGTCAACCTCCTGGCACTTGCCACACTGATTTCTCAGTGGAGAAATGTAATAGACTTACCTGGAAAGGAACCCTGGTAAATCCAGTGGTGGTAGTGGAGGGGGGGGGGGGGGGGGGGGGGGGGGAAGGTTAAGAACTAGCCATTGAACCACGAGGGTTAAACATGTGCTAGAATGCTCTCCGCTGCCGAGCGGCCAGACTCCCAGTTAACTATGACAATGAATCTAAAGGATTGTATAGGAGTGTTAAGTCACAAGAAGGAATTAAATGAAGCGTAAGCGCAGCACGCGAATTTTGTTATTGGACACCTTAAGTGCTTGCGCTCCAATTTGGTGAAAAATAGGTCGTGTTAAGAACTAATCACAATCGAGTATTTTGTTTTATTTATGATTTACAGCGTAATAAACCCAGGCGAATCATAAATCAAAGCAAATCATATTAATGAGTGTCAAAGGTGGGACACATTTTTCTGCATTTGAGTGGCCATAATAAAGAACATACTGCGTAATTTAGTTAAAGAACGTGTAGGAACTTCGTACTGCAGCGATATGGAGCTGATGCCTGTAGGGTACAGCTTGTCTAATTCAATTCACGACTTATTCTCCTTTAGCTATAATATATCATCTTCGGCGCTATCCTGGAGCACGTTTACCAAGGAAGAACCCTCTTGTGTGTTGGCTTGTTCTTCGGTGAAGGATTCACAGCATTCGTCTGCTTTCTTCATCAAGGTATAAAAACCGTATATGCACAGTTCCCTCTGATCTTTTCGTGAATACTCCTGGTTTTGTTGAAATTATCTCAACATTGTAAAAGAAGGTTTATCATTGCAAGTCCCGAGCTACCTTATTACATGAAATTTTCGCAACACGTATTCGAAGTAGAACATCGCAGCATGAAATCAGCGGAAAAACACGCCAGAGACCACAACGCAAGCACAACCCAAGGGCCGGGGAGGAAAGGGGGAGAGCGCGAGGCGGGCGGGGCAGTTGGTCGCGTTGAGGAGAACGGTCTGCTGAAAAAGATCGATACCCCAAAAATACCGAAAGAGGGAGAGCAGAAGAGAGAGGGAGGTCTAAGCGAGGTGCGGAGCGACTGCAGCGGACGGGCGCAGGCTGAGGGGCGGAGAGGAGCAAAATGGGGGGCGGCCGAAGGGACAGGAGTGTGCCGGGGGGGAGAAGAGGCGGGAGAGCAAGGAGGGACTGCGGGAAGGGGCGGATGGGACGCACGAGCGAGGAGTGAGGCCGGCCAGCGGAGTAATAAGGAATAAAAATTTCCCCTACAGACTACCAACGTTCGTCCCAAGAAATGGTTTTACGTTAAGCCCACACTGCGAGTTCCTCTTGTCGAAAATAATCCGCAGTTACTTTCGTTTTGCATTACTATGTTGAGTGATTGGTTCAAAAAAATCGCATTACGTTCTCAACCAATCAGAAGTAAAACCAAAACCAATCGTCACTCGCTCACACACGCTTTCCCGCGCTTCGTGCCGACTACATGAATTTGCATCGAGTTTTGATTGGTTTACTGGATTGCCTGTGTCCTTTATGATTGGCCAGGGTGAGTACTTTGGTTTTGGTTTCACGACACTCAATCGAAAATCGCTCTATCTCGCTATTGCTGATTTTGAGACAATCACGGTCTTTTTGGTCTTTACTTTAGCGTCGGAAGACTGCGATTTGACTTGATCATTTTAATTAACCTGTACGTTCTACAGAAAATACTGTTGTGTCCTTTATAAGGTAATTTCGATATTGATTTTGATTGCTCATTTATCGTAATCACATGTAACACAAACGATTATAATCTCGACACGTTTGAATGTTGTTTTTAAACATTTTTTATTGCTGTGACGTTTCCCTTTATGGCTTGTATACTTAACAATTATTCCACGAGCGCGCGTTGGATATAAGATGGTAGATTGTCAACGAGGCGCATACAATGTAGCGCCGAGTTGGCTATAACGATCTTATATGCAACAAGCGCGAGTGGAATAATTGTTTTATTATAAACTCCCAAAGAATTGCAATATTTGAGCTCCCGAGCTGTTTTTGTGGACGAGTATCGGCTACCATATTTGTGTCAATGGTATATGAGCTCGTATACCATTGTCTGTTAACCAATCAAAATGCAGGAATTGCAATATACCATTGCTAGTTTTTAATAATATCAGCTATAAAGCAAAAAGAAGTATATAGAAAGAGAGATTTCCTTAAACGCATGGTCTTCATTGTCACTTGTCATTTCATGTTTTTTTGTTTTTTAGGCTCTGTGTCAGGCAGACAACTTCAGCAAATTGCCAACTGACTCTCCCCATCACGTGATCCACCTGTACCCTCCCCTAGTGCTGCACAATAAACTTCCTTTTGAGCTAGTACTCTCAACCCAGGTAAGTATACTTCACTCGTGTGTAAAATACTCAAATCCGTGCGAGACTCGTGAGTAAATTTCTATCAAAAATCCATCTTCGTTCAAACTTATGACCTTAATCTTGATCGACCTGCCGGAATTGATTTTTCTTTTTATTTAACAGGATAAAGGTGGTGAGGATAAATTTGTTCTTCCTGGAGATAAAGTGCCTTTTGTCAATCAGTGTCCAGGAGATTCCTGCCAAATAACCATAACGGTACTGCAGTATTAACTAGTAAAAACAATCAGTCGGTCAGTCTGTACGTCCGTCGGTCCATCCATCAGTCAGTCAGTCGGTTTCCGTCGGTCCATTTGATAATCCGTCCGTCCGTCCGTCCGTCGTCCGTCCGTCCGTCCGTCCGTCCGTCCGTCCGTCCGGCCATCAGTCAGTCAGTTAGTCAGACAAGCGAGAAAGCTCAATGCACCACTTAACAAATGTAGCAGCGATATAGAAATTTAGTTTTAGTTTGATCGCTTTTGACAAGAGCCTTTTAAAACTGTTGTTTTGTTTCTCTGTTGTGTAGCTTACAGGTTACAAAGAAGTCAACTGGATTGGACATTTGGCGGTGAGAAAAGAACGTTACAAATTCCTAGAATTGCCAATGCAATCTCAGGAGGAAATAACAAAACAAGTTGTAAGTTGGGCATGCTATCTAAGATGCAATTTACATTTGTAAAAAGCTGTAAAAGGCGAGGCCGCAGCATTTTGCGACTTCCTTGTTTAACTACAGACTACGAAGTGTCGAGTGAAAAACAAAACTATACGAAAACAAATGTTATCATTTCTTTATCAGTCTCTAGGAGTAGTAACAATGCATCAATCTGGAACAAGAGAACTGTTTATCTACTCTCCATACTGGCTCATCAACAAAACAGGATTACACGTTGAGTACAGGGTAAGTAATACATCAAAGGTTGTTTACATTTTTATGACTTCGTAAGATTAAAATCAAAGTTATCACTGGCCAATAATAACACTCGCGAATAAGGCTGTGAACCAATCAGAACACAAACGAAGCATGTAAACACCGTCAACGCGGGAAAACGCGCATCAGATGACGATTTCTGTTCCTGATTGGATGGGATTTAGCTTCTTTGCCCTGATTGGTTGGAACACGTCTGACAACTGAAAGTTGAGCAAACGAAAACCAGACCAAAAGTTGGAAATTTCTCTATGTTGTGGTTTGTACACTTTCACTGATTGTTTCTTGTATATTTTAAAAGTGCCACGAGCTTCTGTCTTTTTTAAAATTTGTTTGACACAGGTGTCAAAAACTAAGCAAGTTTACCAGCAGTCAGCTGTGGAAAAACATCCACTTCTTTTCAATTTCATTGGAAGGTCTTACAGAAAGGTAAGTTTGTTAAGTTTATTGTCGATGTCTTACATACCGTGAAATTCGAAAATACTGTAAGCGCTGGGCTAACGCTTGCTCATCGTTAATTTCGGGGAGGACTTATATACGGAGGGGAGGGGGTGCGATCTTATTTTCGGATGGATATTTGAGTTTAAACAATTTGGGGAGGGGCCCGGGCCACACCTTATTTTTGGGCCAAACAAAGGACCGTAAGGACCAAGAAAAATTATTTTGAGAGTGGGCCTCCCCCTCATTCCGGGGTCTGGATGATCCCCCCCCCCCCAACTTACCTGAATGTCTGGATCCGCCACTGCTCTTTAACCATACCGATATGAAACCAAAAACAAGTTCCACAGTCGTTCTGAGCAATCTTTAACAACGTAAAATACAAACTAGCTCAACAATATGGGGCTTATAATCGGAAAAGATACATCTTTCTTTAAGACATATAACCAAATCTAAGCGGCCCATGGATTAACAGTTAGACCCCGCTAATTCGAACTCAGTTATTTTCAAATTCCCCGTTATTTCGAGCTAAAACCCATTTCCCTTGGATTTGCCCTTCAGTTATTAACTATCGGCTATTTCAAACTATTTTTGGTTTCCCTTGACGATTCGAAATAGCGGGGTTCAACTGTATATTCGGGAGGGCATATTTTCGGGATTGTTTTTGAGGGGGGGGGGGGGGGGGGGCTGGTTACAGTGTCAAGTACAGTGGACAGAAATGTATACTTTGACGATTCTTCAGAAGAATCTTTTATAATATTATTCTCAGGAATTTTTAATTGTTCCATTACATCTGGTAGGCCAAGCTGAGACTACCGGGACAACCTTGGTCGAGCAAGTTTTCTTTAGATGCTGTTGGGGATTCTGGAAAAGTGACGTGCAAAGCTGGCGATTCCATGAAGTTTGAGGTAAGATGACAGGTGTCGGTACGAGCCATCTCATCTCGGATTCCATTTTCTTTCATTTCTCTTCTTTCATCTCTTTCTTCCCCCATTTGTTCGCCAGTTTATTCTGCAAATTGAAATGTCAAGAACCGGACTGACGAAGATTGTGACGCTGACTCCAAAATACGTCATCATCAACAATACAGAGGTAAGTTTGTTTGGTTGTTTGTTTTCATTGTGAATTAAAACTTTACCCTTGACGTAAATCTCAAGTAGCTTTAAGCCGTGACCTATCATTGTGTTTCGTTCTAACTAACATTCTTGGTGATATTTTTTCCTAGATCTCGGTGTCTTTTATTGAAAACAGGCGCAAAAATGCTTTGTGGTTTGTTGTGGAGCCAGGGGAGGTGAGTAATCAGATATAAAAAGATATTTAAAGGATTTCCTAAGCAAGTCTTATTTTGCTACAAAACCTTTGACGGCGCGGTGGCTTTTAAAATGGTTCGCGTGTTGCATTTCAGCAGAGGAAACTTTACTGTCACGTTGACTTTCCTTTCCGGTTGTTGTGGTTTTATCGATTCCTAGGTAAGGTAAAGTCTGTGTCCGAGCCAAGTGGCCCATACAGCCGGAGCTTATCCCGGTTTCCGTAGCATAAGCGAAAGGAGTATTCCGACTTCCCCTGGGTGGGATGCTTGTCCATCGCAGGGCTACCCCCAGCATTAAATTGCCTGTGCCCATTTATACACCTGGGTGGAGAGAGGCAATATGAAAGGTAAGTGTCGCCCAATAAAACGATGACCAGGGCTCGAACCCGGACCACTCGATCTTGTGTCCAGCGCACTAATCATTAGACCACCACGCAATTCCTAGCAAAAATCGAAAATAACATCTGATTTCTAATTCATCTGTAGAGCAAACCATTTTGGCCCAATGACAAGTCCAGTTCTATCGTTTTGAAACCAACCATGTCAAACGTGATCTCAAAGCCGTTCAATTTCAACTCGTCACACACAACAGTTCTGCGGATTCCCGAGCTACAGGCCCTCACTGTTGACGTTCATGGCGAAGTTGAAGACGCTGTAACAACTATTGTGGTAACACCCTACTCCCCTGGAATTGCTACGATCAGGATTGAAAACCTGTGTGACAACATTCCAATCCGGTTTCATCAGAAGTAAGTACGGCTGTATGAGAACTCCAGACAGCGATGCGGTTTTAGCTTAAAAGCTTCGAAATGACTAAAAGCTTTCTGTAAAAAAATTATTATAAAAAGGTTTTTAGTATATTATTTGTTATGATGTTGCTTTGAATATCGCCTGTTACTCACCGTGAATTTTTGGTCGGGGCTTGAGTGCATTCTTCGTACCATTTAGGAGGGAAAAATATACTATGGAAACTAAAGAAGAATAAAGAAGGAAAACGAGAAAGGTATTATTCTGTCAGTGACACAAGCTACTCGGAAACGGTTTCAAGTTCTCCCAACAGGAGTCGAATCTATGACCTTTCGTGTACTGAACCATATAACTTTGAACCTAGCTATATGGCCTAGGTCCCTAAAGTCTCCTGTAGCTCAGTGGTAATGCGTCCGACCGGTGTGTGAAAGATCATAAGTTCGACTCCTGGTGGGAGAATTCAGAATTTTTTCCGAGTAGCTTGTGTCACTGACTGAACAATATCTTTCTCAATAAGGTTAACTACTTTCTACTTCGTGAAAAGAGAATTCTTGATAACATGTCTTGTCAGGTTTTGTTTGCACTTTTTAGGTTTCACTCTCTTCACGGAAGCATAACATAACATGGAAATACTATCACAGTGCATTCATGACTGTTCTTCGAGGTTCCTTTCCTTCTGACTTTGTGCGTATGATTTGCAGAGACTCTGGACAAGTCACGGTTCTAGATTCCAAGCAAATGATCCTCTACACATGGGATGACCCTTTAGGTGTCAGAAAACTCCTCTGGAAACCCTACACGGGAATAGATAAGCCAATTGAAGCTCCAGTAAACAAGGTAACGAAGTGTAAAGACATGATCTTCAAAGGGAAAATCTTGAATCACGAGGAAGAGTAACGGAGCTATTCTTCTCATATAGACTCACGTGTAACTTGGTTAATATTCCCGCGGAGGTATACTTGCAACGTAACACAAAGGGAACCCAGAAAGCCCATCAGGATGGTTTAAATTTTTTCTTACTAACAACAGCTAGTTATAGAATGGAATTCCTTTCCTGAAGACATTGTAACTTCAAATCTCTTGATCGACTTAAATTCTGTTAGTGAACAATTTTTTTTTAAAAGTGTTGAAATAGACCTTTTAGACCTTTTTTTTTACATTGTTTTATATTTTAGATGGTTTTATATTTGAAAACCACCTCTGTGAACGGAGGATCCTGTTAAAATATTTTCATTACAACTAATCAAAATAAGCACTTTTTCGTCCAATTTGGTTTTAGTTTCGCTTTTTTAAAAGCGAATCTAAAACCAATCGTGCATTTATTTTAATTACAGGACGATTTTGGTGAAATTCGAGTGGAGCTAGATGAGAGTTCTCCTCCAGTCAAAGATGACCGGAAGCAGTTGGAAGGCAGAGACACCACATGTGGACTGCATTGTGGGTCATCATACGCTGTACCCGAGGGAATGGATCAGGATTTGTTAGATAATGTTGATGGGCCGATGTACCACAGGGTTAAGAAAACTATACACTGGGTGTCCGTAATGGACGGCCTTCAGAGAGTGCTGATATTTGCCGATGATGAGAGTCTTTCTTGCCTTGCTCGTAAGGTTGGTGCAAGATCTGTTCACATGTTACAGAGTTTCCAAATAAAATTTACTTGGTCATAATTTGTTCTCAGCAATTTGTTCAGGTGATAAAATCTAACCTCATGAAATTGTTCATCTCTAACAAACAGAGAAGCTTCCTAAAACATCATAGGTCAGTCAACACTTGGTGGCCCTGCACTGGGAACTCAAGTAACAAAGTACTTTGACAGTTTTGTTGACAGTTCATTGTTATCTTTTTTTACTTCTAGTGTTGTGACTATGAGATTGTCAACATGGAGGTGTTCATGTCACTGGATGGAGTTGGTTTGTCGCTAGTCAACAGCAAACCCGATGAAGTAGCATACATTACCTTGGCCAGGTCTGTGATTCTAAGGCCCGGGCCAAACGTCGAACTTGACATGAAACGAACTAAGCTGAGCGAATTAATTTCATAATAAGTTCGATGTTTGACTCAGTTGAGTTCGTCCCATTGAATTAAGATCGACCAACACGTTCTATCCGTCTTCTTCAAATGGATAGAACGTGTGAAGATCGACTGTGGGACAAACGTCGATCTTTTCATGAATGGCACTTAATTAATAAATTTTCAATTTGTATGTTAATGTATTTTTAGCCTCGAAATATTCGATCGTGCTGCTCTGATTTTGGTTCGACCGTCGGTTCGACGAATTATGTTCGACGTTTGACGTAACGGTCGAGCTTTACCTGTTTGGGTCGACCAAAACTGCAATTTAGATTAAGTTAGTCTCGTGAGGTCCGACGTTTGGCCTGGGCCTATTATAAGTGTTGCATGTTCTAAGGCTCTTAAATTATTAAGCAATAAGGAAGTAATCTTTCGGTTTGTTTCCTCGCAGTAATTTCTAAACAAATATATTTAAGGGAACCTCCACTCTTACGACAAGTTGAGGCTGAATTGTTTGAAATAATGCCTAAATTCCAAATTTTACGAGGACAATGAGAAACAAAATTTAATAGCAACAAAAAGTGGATAAGATTATCGCTTTTAAATTTCCCGCGCGCCGCCATTTTTTTTATTTTGGATTTTATGACGTGTAAAGGTTCCCTCTATTGTTATAAAGCAGATGATCTATTGTGTGAAACAATTGGGCAACCATAACACGTCATAAAATCCAAAATAGCGGCGCGCGGGACATTTAAAAGCAATCATCTTTTCCACTTTTTGTTGCTTTTAAATGATACTTTTCCCATGTCCTGTAAAATTTGAAATTTACTGGACATTATTTCAAACAATTCAACGTTAACTTGCCGTAAGAGTGGAGGTTCCCTTTAAAACTTTTCTTCGTATTTCTATCAAGTCGAGAACCCTTGTGTAAGTTCAGGAGAACTTGGAAAGGCTGTTTAAACACTTCCCAAGAGGGTTTACCTCGGTGTAGGAACCTGTATTTTTTGTTTTGGAGCCATTGGTTTCCTGCTCGGAATTATATGAAGGTTTTTTGTAATCTTGGCTGTTGTTTCATGTCAACAGTGAGTTTCAAAGGTTCTTACACCAAGGATGAGACCAAACTTTGGTGTTTTCTTTCAAACTTTTACTATATTAAAAGAGGGAAAGTGTTCTCTATTTCTTATTGTAAATTGTTGCCGCCACAGCTCGTCGTCAGTGTGGCAAGTAGAGAGATCCCCTGGAAGATGGAAGACCCTCAATCTAGAGTGGTCAACTTGGTTAGAAGATGCGTGGAGAAATAATGCTGGGGAAGTCGCTTTGGAAGACAGGGAGGTGAGCAAACAAATTGATTTGAGTGTTAAGCACTTTAGGGATGTAACCATTCTTGTTTAATTGTGGTTTATTATTATTTTTTGGTGTTTTTCTACATTAGAAAACTATTATTTTGAAGTTTCTTTCACTCTTGCCCCCATAGACTTAATTTTCGGATGCCCAACTCTCTCCAATCTCTTCCCCCTGGAATTAGGTTAGTAAAGGCCGAGTCCCTCCAGTCGGAGAGGAGGCCCAACTCCCTCTTCTCTACCCAAAAATGCTTACAGTCGCCCTGAGAGAAGGCCAACTCCCTTCTCTTCATTCATTGTACTTCTTTTTGGTGTATTTCTACATTAGAAAACCATTATCATTTTGAGGTTTCTTTCAATTTGAATGTAATAAAACTCAAAATATCGAGCTCGTTTATTTACTTTCTACAGGTTAACTTCAACTCGATGAGTATGACTCGTCCTTATAGAGGTGCCATTCGAAGACTTTTTGAACCCGCTCTGTGGTTAAACTACACAAGCTCGGACCATTACCACAGTTTACATTGTAAAATGCACCGTATTCAGGTAAAACATGTCTGCCTTTGCTGATTTTGTGCTGCAGCGTACCACAGGAGATGCGTACTAGGGTTGTCTGTATCTGACGATTTCGAGAGGAAAACCAGGCGAGCCAAGCTGCAGCTAATTTGTTTATTGAAACTACAAGTGTACCTTCAGTGGAGTTCGTTTTTAGTTGTAATGCTCCTCGTCTCCAAAGTAATCCAAAACTGTTCATTTACTTTCAGATCGATAATCAGCAGATTGGTACAGTTTTTCCTGTTGCCCTTTATCCATCTCCACTTCCAGCCTCCGTCATTCAAAAGTCTGGTACGTAAACTATAGAAATAGAAAACTCATAGAAAACTCGGGCTCGTGGTCTAATTGTTAAATAAAGCATTCAATGAGGTAACGAGAGCACGGAAAATCAAAGATCTCTTCGAGATATCGACTTTTTTTGCATAAAGTTAGTATGAGTAGAAGGTTAATCCTGGGCATTGTTGTTCGAACATATCATAGAAGAAGAATTCAAACGTCTTTCAGTTCAAGCATTTTTTTTTTATTTTCGCGGAGGAAATGCTGTATTTGTCAGTCGCGACGGCTTGGCGCTTTGCGACTCATATACTTTGGCTTGGTTAAAAATGGTTAACTTTGACGCTTGCCTTTAATCGAAATAGTTGTTTCCTTTCGAGTTAGAAAGATTTCTACTCGGCTTAATGCAGGGTTCCCGATAAAGGTTACGCACGACAGAGTTACCTTTTGTCTCGTCACGCAATCTTAACCCCACATTTAGGAGTAAATTTTCGTTTGGATATTACTGCAAAAGCCGCTTCTCCTCGCGTTATTCTTTACCTTACGGCTACACATGCCATTTCTAACGACTACATTTCCAGTAATACAGTTGCTGTTTTTTTTCTACTGGCGATGCATTAAGTTCTGAACACAAGCAAAAACTTTTAGTGTTTACTGCTTCCGCCGGAAGTAATTTCACAACAGGCTACAAAAAAACTTGTAAATATCACTTCACACCTGCATTGAATGTTGCAATTCTAAATTGTGCAACTCAGCAGAAATAATCAATTGTCACGAAATGAGTTTCCTTTGGTTAACTATTAGCAACGTTTTAGTGTTTGAAAGACTTGTGCCAGTACAAATTTGCGTTGTTAATCGTTTTAGGTTAAATTAATATAAGCGCCTGAAGACTTGTACCAGTACAAATTGCGTTCTTAATCGTTTTAAACTTCGTTGCCTTAGAGCGCTGAACCCCTCACATTCTTAATTGGTTGTGTCACGTAAGATTTGGGCTACTCACGTTTTTAATTGTTATATAACGTTTGTTAATTTGACAAGTCACGTTTTTTCTACAAGAACGGAAGTGCTGAAGCACAACTTTAATTTAGAGTGACACTTTACAATTCACGCTTTCTTATCACCCATAGCGGGAAGTATTCCCTTGAGAAATTAAAACAGTCCCTTGAGAGTTAACAAGAATGTGGTTCGAGATTACTTAACTTAACCGCTATTCTCCTTCCTTTTGCTTGTAAACAAGAAAAAAAGTCGAAAAAAGGGGGAGAAATGCGGCTCGTGTTTCACCCTACACTTCTTTCGTATTCTCGTCACTTCCTTGCGTGTTTTATAACAGAATAAAACGCGATCAAGACTTTTTTATTTGTTTATCCACGAGGTCATGGATAGGCTCCTACAATTTAAACATTATCCAGTGCAAGACTACCTTGTTGTTCCGTTTCGTATGAATTAAAAAATTCGGCACAAAATTTTGGGTATGCAGAACAACTAGGCCAGTCTTCAAAGAACCATCCGTATGCCTTCTATTTACATTGAATTATAATGAAGCTGCTCGACGACAGCATTCAAACTGTACAAACTCCCTTCTTTCAGGGTTCAAGCCTTTTATCGAGGTGTCAGTGATTTACCACCAAGTTCCAAAAGAGGGCATGTATCACATCAAGTAAGTACAAAGTGGCACATTTTACTCTTGCTTTCAAAAAATTGTTTACAGTTGCTGAAGAGGAAGTGTTTTAGGGTACTGTACTGCACCGTTTTCTCAGGACTTTTTCTTCTATGATCAACATCGGCCGACAACTGATCAGACAAAAGCCAAGGGACCAGCTAAATACCTAAAGTGAGAATTTGGATTCCTGGTCGCAGGAACAAGACGAGCGCTACACCAAAACCAGACAACCAACAGGGGAGTACATCGCGAAGAACAGCGAAGAGCATATCACACTTAAACCGCGGGGCCAACCAAGGCAGCAAGAGACCGAAACATGACTACCATGGAAAAGCAAAAGACGAAACGAATATCAAAACTGAATAAACCTATGTAAAATATGCCTGGGCTGACCTTGACCTCTAAAAAGCCGTTGTTGATCAGAAGATCGACACGAGACAAACTTAACTTAACAATTAAGCAATGAACATATGTAGCTTCCCAGTAGAAGTGTTCAATTTTGAATGGTCTTCGTCTTGTTTTTCCTCTTAGGTATGCCAAGGCGTTGGTTCAGGAGATGAATGTTAAAATTGACAAGGGATTGATTATATCCATGACTAGCTTTTTCAGCCAACAGAAAGAACTTCTGGAGGAGGTATTATGTCGTGGTTCATGCCACAATTAATTGATGTGGTACAGAAAAGAGCATGTGCAATGTATAATTGTTTATTTGGTTTTGTTTGTCGCCACAGTCGTGTAGTTGTGCATTCTGGTTATCGGTTTTTTTAAACTGTATTTCTTTCTTGACCCTTGGGCTTCTTATTTCAGTGCTTGAAAAAAAAACACACGAAAGTACCAATTATTAGTATATATATTTTGACTTCATTTAGGAAAACTATTTTGAAGAAGACATGAAACGAGTCGCCGTGCCATTGAGGGAAACAGAGGCAGTCAAAGTATGTCTCGTTTTATTGCGCTTGTACCTCAGTGATACTAGTTCATACTTTTCGTAGTTAACCAACCATAGTTACAGTATAAAATAAAAATAAAAGAGTATTGGTCTAACATGCAATTGAATGTTTTGACTGCAGGCTGCACTGGAGACGCAAAAAGTTTTTCTAGAGTACTTTCATTTGTCCCCACTCAAGGTATGCTGGTTTTATTTTCCGATCGTAATACATTGTCTCTCCTTTATGGCATGGCATTAGGGAAGTGGTTATAACAAGTGTACACGGCGAAGTCCCACCTTGTGTAGGGGTAGGGGGGCTATGCAAGATACCATTTGTCTGGTAAGCCAAATGGACAAAATTTATTGGCATTTAAGTTTGAGTTGAGACTTTCATATGAGGTTTGCATGAAGCTTGCCTTGCTGGAGAAATGGCACAAGGAGGTTTGAATATTTTTGTTAGTTTTTACTCCTGATAGAGTGGGGGCTATACAAACAAGACACCATCTATTAGGGGGGGGGGGGGGGGGGTGTACGTAAAGAGACCACCTGTCTTTTTGCAGAGTGGTGGGTCCTGTCTGAGTACAATAGTTTTGACCATTTCCCTTATTTCGATAGTTGTAGATTGTCTAAAATAGTCGCCGCGAAGAGGGTTGTGTTGGTGATTTCAATGTTCAGTTTTATATCCGCTTATAATTAGTAAATGAGACCTTTGAGATTTCCTCTGAATAATCTTCGTAGGAGAAAGAAACCCCCGTTTGGAATAATATAATTTCATAGAATAAGAAGTTACATTTTAAAAATAAATAGATAATACAGAAGTTAATGTGTTTGAATAGCTAAATACAAAATGGTCTGTCGTTTGTCACTTGTGTGATTTAGCCATTATCTCATTTAATATAACCAGCGTGGCTTAATATCTGTGTCGACAGAACACTTGTGGCCTGTGTTGACTGAGGCTATAAAGGGAGCAGTTTCTTGATGTTGGCGATGGTTTGATCACCAAGTGACATAAAACAAATGATTCAAAAGGCAATAAAGAATACCTGAACAACAGCACAATAGCTAACCAACAACAGTTTCCGCAATACCGATATACCCGTTATAAGAAAATGGCCATCTCTGTTTTCGATTGGGCCTTCTCATTTCTTGTTGTTCTGTCTACTTTATGCTGTTACTAGCCGAGTGATGAACATTTATTTAATGTCGGTGGACGTACTAATTTCGGGATTGTTCTTCGTTAGATCAATCTCAGTTTTTCACTGGCGTCTTCGTTTGACGAAGAGGATGAAGACCAGGCTTTTGCTCAGGACCTGTTGGACTTCTTCGTTGATTCCATCGGGGCAACACTAACAGACATTAACGATGCACAATTAAAGTAAGAACATTGAAGTCAACACGGCTTCTTATAGAGTCTGCCTATGCCAAATACGTAAGCAGACACCTCTCAAATCCAGGGTCGTAACCAGGTAAATGGGACGAGGGATCACAGCCTTGGGATCGGGATCACAGCCTCGGGATCGGGATCATAGACCCGGGATCCCGGGTCACAAGTCATGGGATCCGGATCGGCCAATCAGATGGGATCAGAATGGAATCAGGGATTAAATGTTGCCACATTTTGGGGATCAGAAACAAAATTTAGAGCTAAAATTTGGGATCAGCAATTAAAAAATATACCTGGTTACAACCCTGCAAAGCGTTACTCGCGTACCAACCTTCCGGTGCCTTTGCCTTTGTAAATAGCGTATTATTTGTTCTTGCAGGATGGCATATTTTGAACGCGTCAGTGTATTTTTGACTCAAGAGAATCTTGTTGCTCAGATCAGGCGACATTATACTATGCAGGTAAATCTTGTGCCAGTATTATTCATGTTTATTTTATTAAATTCTTAGTCTTCTTATTTACAGAAACATAAGATTTTTAACAAATCAGGATACTTGAAGCCGCAAAATAGCAAATGGCATAACAGTCGTTACCTTTTTATACTATTTGTTTCCTAGTTGTTTTTTTGTAACAATAGTTGGACTATCTGTACGGTACCGCACGTTTTCTTTTTCTGTAGCTAATATCTACGAATAGCATATACTCTTTTCACTCCAGACAAATGTATTTGGTTCATGCGACTAAAATGGATATTACATATCTTATCTTAATAACAAGAATTACAGTTAACAGCTAGCAATGAATGCCATTCTATTGCCATGCGGACGTGGTGACAATGGGCTATTTCCGAGTTACCCTTTGCCTCTGTTTCATAACGAGTATACGTGCAAAACCATTGAAATGAAAATGAGTTTGATTTGCATGAAAATGGACCTGACGGTGAAACTCATTTTCATATGAATGGTTTCGCACGTAGACTCGTTTTAAAACAGAGGCAAAGAGAAACTCGGAAATGGTCTATTATTTTGATGTGCCACTAAATTCGCAGAAGTTACTGTAAATTATGTGAAAATCAAAAAAAGATTTGGTATTCTGAACTTAATGTCTCTCTCGCAGGGTGTTCGGCAGGTCTATGTCCTTGTACTGGGTCTTGATGTGCTTGGTAACCCGTACGCACTGATTCACGGGATTGGCGAGGGAGTGAGAGACTTTTTCTACGAGCCTTACCAGGTGAGAGGTGATGCCTTGGTTTTTTTGAGTTTAGATGTAATCTTTTGACTTTTTGTGAATGAACCTTCTACTATAACCTTCACAATTTAAGAATAGATGTATTTTACCTATGCTGATCCCAGAACCAGTGATCAAATATCACTGATTGGCCCTCAGGATAAATAAAGTTTTTATTATTATTATTAAGTGTAGAAGAGCACTCGCTTGAATACGAAAGGTAACGAGAATCTTTAATCTTCTTCTTAAGCAATCTGGCCAACTAACAAGCTAGCAAGCAAGCAAAGCTAAGCTAAACTAAATCTACAATGTGCAAGCTTTTATGGCATCTTAGGGTACGCTCGGGATGACAGCCAAGCCTTAGCCAGGTGG
Organism: Oculina patagonica; assembly: GCF_052425735.1. Taxonomy (NCBI): domain Eukaryota; kingdom Metazoa; phylum Cnidaria; class Anthozoa; order Scleractinia; family Oculinidae; genus Oculina; species Oculina patagonica. Next base: position 10,582,152 of record NC_135763.1, read on the forward strand.
CTAGAAACAAAGTACTCGGATGCACATCCCAAGCGTATGCAGCTGACTAAATCCTAAGGCAAGCCTAGATTAACCAATCGAAACTAGAAAAATACGACTATTTTTAAGGCAAAGTTTGCCTTGGTTCTAATTAAGGAAAGTAGTAGTCAAGGTCGCAAGAAAGACAAAAACAAGTTCACAGGTAGGTATTTTTCTGAATGTAGAATTTCTGGGAAAACAGGAAAGGTGTGTCGGCTAATCTTAGCTTGCCAATACGCCCTTTGATAAAAAATTTTAGCGAAGGTATTTAGCTTCATAACAGAAGTATAAAATATGAAGCTTCCATCATAAAATGGATAAAAATCTTGTTATTTGCGGGCACGAGGCAACTGATCAAATTGTTTATTTACTGATGCTGTGAGGTACACGCTAAAAATTTCCATTTGCGATTGATGAAATAGTTGTTTATTGTTGATACGTGTTATAATGCGTGGATTAGCGAAATTTCGTCCAACTTTCGTTTTTAGGTGATTCGAATCCTCCCACCTTGAAATTTCGTGGGAACAAATTACGAAGTTAGACAAAATTCTTTTACATTACTTTTGCACAGTATTGTATATAAACCCTTTTTCATTATTTCTCTCTCAGGGTATCATTGCAGGACCTGGCGGGTTTGCTGAAGGAGTAGCTCGTGGTGTGAAGAGTTTGTTGGGACACGTAATAGGTATATTAGAAGGCTATTATTGAATGTTTATACGTACTGGGAGCCAAAAGATATTGTAGGTTTATTTTTATCGCATAGCTTAGGTCTCCTATGGTCTCTTCAAAATAATAGTACCTTAGAAATATAAAGATGGTAATTTCAAGCTCGGTGATAAATAGTGAAGAAATTCAATGACACGAGCGTGGGACAAAGAAAAAAATCTGAGTCCCCGACGGGAATCGAACCCATGGCCTCCCAGATACCGGTTGGGCGCTCTAACCAACTGAGCTACGAGAGACTCGTTGTGAGCTGGGCCATTTACTCTCAAGTGCCTAGGTTGATATATGGGACACGCGTCTTGCATACTGCTGGGGGGATCTGCAATGTCGAGAATCCCATCAAGATGTGTAGCAGTATGCAGGACGCGTGTCATATATCAACCTAGTAAATGGCCCAGCTCACAACGAGTCTCCTCGTAGCTCAGACTTTACGGTTAGAGCGCCCATACGCGGGTATCTGGGAGGCCATGGGTTGATTGTCGGGGACTCAGATTTTTTCTTTATCCCATAGCTCGAGTCATGTTGAATAATCTTTTTCAAACTATTAGTTACCTTGTTATTCGATTCCTGCACAAACGAAGTTTTTAATATCGCGGTTCTGTTCTACAGTCCACTCTTAGCTCTTTTATATCATGTCTTTAATTTCACCTGATTTAATGATAGTTAATTAAGGATAGTTTTTTATTTTTTTGTATAATCATGTATTGTTAATTATTTTAGTTAGATACTGTAGTTTAATTAATTTTGCTAACTAATTAAACTAGTTCAATGCACGACCCTATGAAAGAGCCAGTAAATGAATTGATATCTGAGTAAAGTTTTATCTTTGAAGCATGTGTTTATCGATACTGTCACATAATTATATCTCTCGCTGCCTATTTTTCCATGTTCGTGACAAGTGTGCTATTTGTCAGTGGTAACTTTTGACTGTTTTTAATTTGTTCCTTTAAGGTGGCACCGCAGGAGCGTTTTCTCGTATCACTGGCTCGTTGGGACAAGCAGTAGCTACGCTTTCATTTGACTCGAATTTTCAGATGGTATGTAACTTGGTTAAGTCCAAGTAAAGTGTTCTTCTAATGACTGCGGTAAAGTCCAAAGCCATTAATCATTCTCGCCAAAAGCATTAAGATAAGTAGGAGAAGCTCAGAGCGCTTAGAAAAACGGTTTTTGTAGGAAATAAAATAGAATGGTCCTTCTTGTTATTTTTTTGGAAAAAAATATTACCACCAGAAAAGTATCCTTTTTTCGTTTTTACTGAAAGGATCGGAATAGCACTGTACCATTTGCTTGGTCAAACTAGCTCCATACTCCTCGATGGAATATACGGGTTGTTTCGCAAAAGTATGTCGAGAAAAAGTCAACTCTGACAAATGGTACACATTGGTCGCCTTCCATTTCCTTTGTCGAAAAATGGTTCCGTTCCAGTTGATAAAAACCTCTTACAGGGTTTTTCATACTACTGGAAAGCGCTCTGGTCTTGACAAGATATGACTTAAACGTAGTTTCCCTCAAGGCAGCTCGATCTTTCCCCGTCCATGTTTTTTACTATGTGCTCCCTCTGACCTTTTTTATTACTTCGTCAAGTAGCCCCTTCAGCTTAACATATATACTCTAAGAGAAATAAACAAACAGAAACAAATTAACAAACAAACAAGCAAATAAATAATCAATAGTTTAGCCGTAATCAGGTTTAAGTTACAGCTAATTCGAGAAAGGTTGTCGGAAAAAGTACAAAAGCGCACTCGACAAGACCGAAAGGCAGAATGGGTAGAAGTTGTGAGCTGCTACACGTGCTGGATACTAATACGATAACAAACGCGAATTTGCACGTTTTCTTTTTCTTCAGACATGTGGAAACAGGGTACTTCTAGCCACGCTGAGTTTTAAAAGAATTTTTTCAAAACTCAAAGATATGCGACAGTAAAAGTAAAGCTTCAGAAAAAGGCCCCCCTGAGAGAAAAAAACAAAATTGTCACGTGCAAAAATACAAACTTTATGCCAATATGCAAAATTCAAGTGAATACCCAGACCACTTTTCGGTCTTTTCGCGTGCGCTTTTGTGCTTTTTTCCGACAACCTTTTTCGAATTAGCTGTATATCATATATTGACCTGATCCCTCTGGCAGCATTTACGGGAGACGTCCCTCAAACCAGCTATGTTTCCTTTTTTCCTATAGCGGAGACGACTGCGCATGCACAGAGGGCCTCAGGGCATCGGTCAAGGACTGATAATGGGAGGAAAGAGTCTGTTTATGGTAAGTTGACCTTGTTGATCTTTTGTTATTGACATTCGCTGATTTGATGCGAATGAGGAAAACTGGCAACTGTATATGAACTGGTGAAAAAGGACACCAGGAATCAAGTTTCCATGAGTGCCGTTTGATTTGAATGCATGTCATTGCAGGGTCTCTTCTTTGGAGTGACTGGTGTAGTAGTCAAACCTGTGGAAGGTACGTTTACTTAACATGACCTCAGTCGCACTTTTCGGGGGCTAATGGTTAGCGCGCTGGACTTCGGTTCTTGTGGTCCGGGTTCAAGCCCTGGCAGGGGTCACTGTGTTGTGTTCTTGGACAAGACATTTCACTCTCATAGTGCTTCTCTCCACCTAGGTGTATAAATGGGTACCGGCGAACCTAATGCAGGGGGGGGGGGGGGTAACCCTTGTGATGGACTAGCATGCCATCTAAGGAAAGCAGAAATTGTTGTAGTCTCTTAATGGTAAAGAGAAGGGGATAAGCTCCGGTGGTATGGGCCACTTGGCACGACGCAGACTTTACTTTTTAACAATCACACTTTACAACCGAACTTGGTTATGATCATATAATAGACTCAATCGATCATAGGGAAACTGCCAGCTCTACTTAAAGCTGATTTCCAGTCCGTACTGCGCAGACTCGGGGTTTGTTTACGTTTTGTTTTGAATTCGGAACGTTACACTTCGGTGACAGCATACATGAAGTTTTTAGTCCGCCATTACAGTTCGCTTCGTTCAGAACTTCGATGAGCTGAACGTCGGGAAATAGCGTCAGGTCTCACTTGTTTTTTTGTTCGCAAGGAATCGGCGAATAAGAAGAAACAGGTGTTTGTCACGTTTTTTAGTTTTGCTTTGTTTGTGAGGCTCACATAAACATTGCAGCCGAGATTGCGCAGTACGGACTGTAATTCATCTTTAAGTACTATTATTACTATTAAATAAAATGGTGCACAGTTTTCTCCTCAAATGTTGTTTGTGTTGTTTTTGCTTGCTAGGCGCTCGTTCTGAGGGTGTGGAGGGGTTCTTCAAGGGAATCGGAAAAGGTCTGCTTGGACTGCTTACACATCCAGCAGGAGGAGTTATTGACATGGTCAGCTTTACACTTGATGGAGTGAGAAGGTAAAATGTTTTCAATTGTGATTTTTTTACACACAAGCGTGTGATTGATTGACCGACTGAGTGACTGACTGACTGACCGAGGTGCCAACGGTTTGACAGATGGACCGACCAGGCAACCGACGGACGGAGGGCTCTATCGACGGACCGAAAGACCGACGGACCAACTATTTGACAATGCCGTTCCCGAACGCTGAATTTAAAGGAATCGATAATGTTGTAAGATTATAACCATAACCCTATAAGCCCAAAGCTCTAAATTTGAATTCTCCTTACTGTGTTATATAGCTGTTATTTCTTCCCAAAGATCGCGCGTTCTCATTGACTACTTCGAGATCACATTACATCTAACGATAAAAATGTTCCCCGCCAAAAGTCTCTGAGCGGGCAACATTGCATACATCTGTGACGTCAGAAGGTACCAGTGCACTGTTACCCGCGAATGTTGACCGAAGACCGCCGTTCTACCCGCTTGTTGTTTCTATGTTTCTGAAGTTACATAAAGGTTGGCTGTAACGTAGATGTCAAAGAAATGTTTTTGTCGGAGAATGACTGCTGTCTTCTTGGTTTGTTTTGCAGGTCAGCTGAACAGAACGGCGAGGACATCGCTTGCCGGATGAGACTTCCTCGCTATACAGCTCCTAATATGGTAAAGAAAGCAACACGAGAAAGCTGATAATGTTATATATGATGGGTGAAATAGATTGGGGCCTTTCAGATTCACGTTAGAGATATCTTTCAATGTGTCTGACAAATAAAGGTTGGTCTTTGAAAAAATAACCCCTCCAAAATAGTGTGGACAAAAATGAATGAAATGAAAAATAGATTGTTGAAGCCGCAGAGAAGAACGGATGATCAAATGACGAAATGTGTTGAAAAATTAAAAAAGGAAGATGAAAATCGGAAGTATACATCGTTAATCGTGTCAACGGAAAAGCAAAGTTTAATTTTAATTTTAAAACATTCCGATAGTAATTTGAGTTTTTCTTGCATTTTTCTTAAGCCTCTGAAGCCGTTTTCAGAACATGACGCTAAAGGCAATGGAATCTTGAAGGTGAGAATGTAAAGGTTTATTTTGGGTGTTCTTGTATCCTAATTTTGTTTTAGGGTTCTGTTGGAAATCCGCGAATCTCATCGTGCACGTTGCTCTCTTAAAGGGATAAAAAGTTTAAAAGAGTAAATCCTTTTTAGTGTCTACTAAGACAATTAAACTACTCGCCCTCGTATTCTTAGCCTGAATTTCAGACATCCCTCTGTGGTCGCCTACTCCCCAGAAGGGACGTCTGAACACATCTGGCCCTAATGCCGTCCGGTGACGTCACTACACTTTGGTTTAATTCATGCGGAAAAGTTTCTGTCGAGGCCATGAATTTGTGAAAGAAAAAAAGCTTCAATAAAGGATTACAGGGTATAAATATGTTTTAATAGTAAACTGTTGAAAACTTGAGACAAATGGATGTAGGCTATATTCGTTTACGGATCCGATTTAACTGATTTGCTTTATCTAGCGATCAAAATATAATGTAACGCAGCGGACAAATACAACACACTCGTGAGTACTTAAATGAATCAATTTAGACGGTTACAGAGGCATCAAGAAACGGAATTCAATACAAAAATATCCTTCTTGACCGTGGTCACTGAGTTCAGAAATCACTGGCTCATCGAGGCTGCAGGACATAAGCGTCGAGCGGCTTTGTTGACAAAACAAGAATACGTATAAATTTGGCAAAACACTGCATGTCGAAGCGACGAATGTCTCCAACTTAAAACCTACCGGTTTCCATTACTATTCTTCATCCGTAGGTAAAAAACTCAAGGTAAATTACTTATAAATTCATTTCTGGGAACTCTTTGCAAACGTTTTCAAATTACAATCCTCCCGCGTAAAATTTAGTCATAATTTCACATAATTATGCAAATAATTTTTAAATCAACCAATTAAAATCACTACCCGGTTTTCGGGTAGTGACGTCACCGGACGGCATTAGGGCCAGATGTGTTCAGACGTCTCTTCTGGGGAGTAGGCGACCACAGAGGGATGTCTGAAATTCAGGCTATCGTATTCTTTGAGCGATAGTCACTTGACTGTGCCTCGTTGACTATTCCCTCATAGAAATCTCGGGCTCGTAGTCCAGTTGTTATTTTTGCCTTAATTATGCAATATACAGTTGGCATTTTGGTTAAAGTTAGTGATACTGTAGGAATAAATATTTGGAACTGCACTCCCTTACAGCTATTAAGAAAAAAAATTGAGAAATGTTTACTTTACAAACGTTGTTTTAGAAAACTATTTGTTGGTTTCGCTTACAAGAAATTCTCCCTTTTAACTGGACTACACTCTGCTAAATTGATTTGTTTAAGTAATTGTTGGTGTAGAGTTTGATGCAGCAATAAAGCTTGTGAGTGAGCAAGAGACATTTCTTTGTTGTGTGACAAATTTGTTCACCTGAATTGATTGTCATGCAAGTTACTCTGCACTCTCTCTTCGCGCGCCTGGGTTCGGCCCCTGTAGGGGGCGCGCGGAAGGGAGAGTTCAGGGTCTGGACTAGTTGGTTTATTGTTTTCTTGTACTGTAAGCACTGACACCAATAAAGCTTTTTTATTGGAAAAAAAAAGAATTGATTGCCACCTATTCACTCCACCAGAGCTTAGATTCACTTGATGATGTCTATGTTGACCACATGAGCATTACGGAAGAAGACTCGAGTGTAGTTATCCTTTTGACTGACAGGTTTGTAAATCGTCGTCTCTTTTTAGCTTAAAATCATACCTTCAGTACAGAAAACCAAGCAATAATGATTTCAAAATAAATGAAGAAGCGTTCTCAAGTCAAATACTCGAAAACGATTTTCCGAGTTCCCCCAATGGGAGTCGAACCCATGACCTTCCAGAATACCGGTAGGACACTCTAACCACTGAGCTATGGGAGACTCGTGGTGAGCGAGGTCATATACTAGGTTCTTACGTGTGACGCATGTCCTGCCATAGCTGCAAGGCTCAATATGTCGAAATGATAAATGTGAATAAATGTTAAGTGGAATGGTGACCTGGATAAAGTGAAAATAAAAGAAGAAGCGTACTCAAGTCAAATACTCAGAAAAAAGATTTTCCGAGTTCCCCCAACGGGAGTCGAACCCACGACCTTCCAGAATAAGGTCATGGGTTCGACTCCCGTTGGGGGAACTCGGAAAATCTTTTTCCGAGTACAGTGGAACCCCGATATAACGATATGCCAAGGGGGCAGTAAAATTATATCGTTATATCGAGGAATCGTTATATCGGGGTTCCGTCCCATACATTTTACTATTACCGGGACATAACATATTCATCGTTATATCGGGAATATCGTTATATCGAAGATCGTTATATCGGGGTTCCACTGTATTTGACTTGAGAACGCTTCTTCATTTAGTTTCACTTTATTCAAGTCACCATTTCACTTAAAATAATGATTAAATTTGTTGAATACTCAGTGAATAGCTGAAACATCAGGAAGTTATATTATGTTGGCTATAGATGGCGAGGACGCACATTTAGAAGTACAAAGCTTATCAATTAATGGTCTTGTGTAACCTTTTGCAGGCGGATACTAAATTTGTACCAAAGAAAGTTTTGGCTCGGTTGGAAACTAAGATGGAGTTGTTTGTACGAGAACATTACGGGGTTTCCTTTTATTGCAACAAATGCACTTATCATCAAACAAGACTCCCATAAGGTAAAGACTCGCAGTTGTAGCTGTGTGGTAACCGTAAGATTGGAAGTTTGTTAAACGACAAAAGACAAACCAACTCTCCAATAGGAGACTGATGATAGGTAATTTTCGCGATTTGACCAAAAATACGTAATTACATAAAAAATACAATAGAAAACGTTTAAAATAAATTTTCGCGGGTCTTTAATTTCGCGATTTTTTGAAAATCGCGAAAATCGCGAAAATTAAGTCCCGCGAAAATAAGTAACAATAAGGTATTTATTTATTGTGCTGTAGTTAATGGCTTCCAGTCAGAGACCAACTTTACTATCGTCAAGCAATCATGTGCTTTAAGTGCATGACAGGGAGTGCCCCAGGTTACTTGACTGAGCAGTTCATTAAACGCTCCGACGTGTCAATGCGCTCTACTAGAAACGCACAAGCTCTTGATATCCCACTTTTCAGATCTGCTAGTGGACAGAAAACCTTTTACTATCAGGTTGGTAGTCTTTGGAACTCTCCAACACCCAAACTTAAACTTTGCCAATCCAAGAGAGAATTTAAACAATTCTTGAAGCGTCTACTTTTAACGGAATTCTTATGTTAATTAATTTTAATTTTTATTATATTCATAGTATATTTATAATATGTATTTATAGGTTTAAGTATATGTATTTATTTAACTCTGAAAAGTACCACCGTATTTGCTGAATAAGCGCCGCCCCCGAATAAGCGCCGCCCTCGAATAAGCGCCGCATTTGGGACAAAAAGTAAGCGCCGCGTCCCGATGCGGCGCTATTCGAGGAATTTCGTTTAACAAAACAACGCTACAGTCCACAATACCAACAACCTGACATTTCTTCCATCAAAAGTGATTGTTTAACCGCTCGCCCATTAGTTTTTCTATCCAACATTCTTACAATCGTAGTTCTGTAATGGTGAGGGCCGCGGACATGCAAGGACAGCTAGCACCACCCCCAGCAAGAAACGAATACTGACAATCAAAAGACGCTATTTTCAATTCCTGTAAAAGGTCAGATCTTGTGGCGCAATAAGCGCCGCCCCAAATAAGCGCCGCCCCGAAAAGCGCCGCACGAGGCGCGAAATTAAAAAGCGCCGCGGCGCTATTCGAGTAAATACGGTATATTATTTCTGCTGTCATTGTTATATGGCTAAGATATGGAGAGCGAAACTCCGGTGAAGCCATAAGCGACACAGAGTGTCACCGGCGGAGCGGGGGATTTTTTTTCTTCGGGCGTTCTGGAATACAAAGCGGTCAACAGCAAACGCGGAAGAAACAAAAACAAGGTACATACGCCCGAAGACAAAATATACGCTCCGCTGGAAGTTGATGCACCGAACACAGATCGCTAAGGGAGGGAGGGCGGGGCGCGACATTTGAACTGTAGTCGTGGTGTTTTACCGTCGAAAGACCTAGAACTGAGGTGCACGCTGAAGGGAACGGTTAATATTGCACCGCTACACCAATGGGAGAGAGCCATGGGGATAATTAGCCATTTCCACGGGACTTATGACCTGCATGCATAATAAAGTACTATGCAAATGACTTTGAATAGCCTCGTCAGGGATGGGTTAATAAAATTTGTATGTATGTATGTATTGGTGTTTTTTGTATCCTTTGTTTAACCTTATTTGATGATCACAGCATTCGCAACACCAAGAAACTGCATATAATCGAAGGGACTTTTGGCTAAAACGGGTGGAAGGGAGAGAGGGGTGGGGATAATTATCAAAATAGCTCTTGCGTCTAGGATTTTTGGGGGGTGGGGGGTATTATTGAAGTTTTACGGTCGTATTTGCGCGTGAGTTTTGTTACGTTTTTGTCTCGGTATATCGATGATTTTTTATTTATGGTTGAATTTTGCCTTTTTAACTGATTTAATGTTTAAATTATTGTCTTAAGCAATGATTCCTTTTTCTAGGATGAGGGTTCAACTATTGACCTTGCGGCTCCTACATATGAGATTGTTTCGAAAAACAAGTCAGAGCTTGAGGTTGGTTGTTTTTCTTTAAGGGAGAAAGAAGTCATAAACTGTTGTGAAACAACCGTTTTGTAAAGGAGGAGGATGTCCGTTTGCATGTCCCCGCAATATTCATTTACTATTTTGGCAGGTCATTACCACAGTATTGTTGTCATCCATCTGAGCTGTCGTTAGTCTTTTTTTTGGTTTGCTATCTCTTGGTACTGTTGGTTACAGGGCCATGTCACTTAAGTTTTTAAGCAGCCATTACACTGAAGTAGCATAACACCACTGAATCGACATCTTCACCTGTATTTTTTTTTGTTATTTTTTAATGCTCGGGTCCTTAGCACTTTTTTGTATCATTTAAAGGGGGTAACCAAATTTATGGGGGGGGGGGGGGGAGGCAAAGGGGAAAAAGCGCCCCCCCCCCCCCAATTTCCCCGGGATCCCCCCCTATCAAATGTGGGTTGAGTTTGTTGTTGGTTCTCGCCTTGCTTCGAGGGTTTTTCTCTGCGTTCTCCGGTTTTCCATCCTCTGAAAAACCAACATTTCCAAATTCCAGTTCGACCTGAAAAAAGGACCAGCATGAAAACCAGCTAGAGCTGATGTGGCTTCGACTCTAAATTTATATAGCAATTTATTTATTTTTATTTCATTTATTCACCTGTAACATCAAGTGAACTTAGCCGTAACAGGTGGTACGGGCTACGGCCCTTAATAATAGCCCTGGTTTACTTTGAGGTCATACTCTGTTTAATCATAAATGTACTACTTTTCTTATAGACTTTGAAATCGAAAATTGACAAGACCATTCGTCACTACCGCTGAAGAAGAAACTAACCGCCATCAAAATGCAGAGTGGATGTAAATGACAGACGGAGTTTAAAGTGTACCTGGAAACATTCAGGCCAATTTGAAGAGGAAGAAAAATGCTCTCTTTCTCTGGAAATTTTAATCATTAGTTAGGTTACATTTTTGCAATTCATATGTATAGGCTATGATATAAGAAATGAGAAATTATTCAATATTTAAAAATATGCTGTGAAGAAATTATTAGTTATTAGTTATTGAATTTAGATAGGCAAGCAGAAGTCAGTGTACCAAGTTCATTGTTTTGTATTATTTGAAAGAGGAAAAATAGTTTTCCTCAAAAACATAGAAGTAACGCTTGAAATGATGCATTATAAACAAACATGCCAACTGAAAATGTTTCATCTGTGATATCTGGACGAAAAATCAATCAATCAATTTATTAATGTCATGGCGCGGGATGAGGTTGCCCTCTCTACCCGAGCCAGCGGCTCATGTAAAAAGCGCATGACAAATTTGTTTGGGAACTAGAAAAAAGAAATGTACAAGTACGATAAAAAGATTTCTTGGTGAAAAGAACTGAAAGAACATGCAGGAATGCACATTTAATTTTATTACGATTTTTTATATAAAAAAGAAGCAACGAACAAGACATGCCGGACTTAATTGTAATCCACCGTAAGAAAAACGATGGCGGCTGTACATTTTACCACAGTGCCTTGCCAACCTAACACAGCCAAAAGGAACCTAAAAAGCCATATTTTTTCGGACTGAATAACAACATTTTGCATGCCAGTTTTGAAGGTTTTAGATCTTATATCTGCGTTGTTATAAGCGTTTTAGGTTATAAGTGAGCTAAGAGTTATAGGTAAATGTACCAGTCGCCATCTTTATGCCTACGATAGATTGGTTATTTTGGAGGATAGAGCAGTTTTTTTATTGACTGATGTGCGTTAGTTATGTTTTTAATGGGTTTGTCGAGCTCTATGATTGGCTCATAAAAGGTGTGCATCGCGCTTAGACCAATCAACATAACAAGGTTTTTACCTAGTTGAAAAGTTGGAAGCAGTTTGCCTTCAGTCGGGTTTACACCGGCAATTATTTTATGAAACAAGTATATTTGATCGTGTAGATGACACAACAAATACCGTAAAATTCCGGTTATAAGCCCTGGGCTTATACAACTTCGTAAGGGGTTTTGGGTGGGCCTATAAGCGGAGGGGCTTATATCTGGGAGGGCTTATACGCGGAATGAAAAAAAACGTTTCGAAACGAGCCACGGGACTGTTGATTGAAATACGTTTTTAAGTTAAAAACGCATAATAAAGCAACATTTAGCCTTGTTCAATACTGTCAACCGGCAGAGGGGGGCTTATATCGGGGGGGCTTATAATCGGATGTATTTTTTTGTTTCCAGGTAGATGGGCCTATAACCGGGGGGGGGGGGGGCTTATAAGCGGAGTCGCTTATAACCGGAATTTTACGGTATTTGTCAGCAGTTCAAAAATTAGAACGCCAGTAATGACGTTGGACAGCAGAGATAAGCACGAAGATACTCACGCACTGTACCCAGTGAGAGATTGGGAGATTGGGAACCACGTATGCTAACGCAATATTTGCTACATTTTATGTGACGAGTCGTCAACTCGAGCAATTTTCGTATGTGACAACTTTATTTGTCACATAAAAGCTAACGCATTTTTTTGTCAACAAATATATTTATCACATAAAAATTGGCCAATTTTCCTCGCCAAAAAAAAAAAATATATTTGATTGAAAGTGTCTCAAAAAAATGCGCGCGTTTTCTCGCGGAGGGCACTGGTTGCATTTTTTTGCCTCGCGTTTTGATTGGCTCATTGAGATATTAGCATTCGTTTTATTTGGCCAGATGTAGTAATTCTAATTTTAGTTTTACGACAGTTTTACGACTGCTCTGAAAAATCGGGGTACGTTACTAAATATGGCTGCAGTTTCTGTCAAAAATAATGCAAATAAAGCCCTCAAATGCAATTTGCTCAGCTTAATATTGTTTTTGTGTATTTATTGAAATTAATTCAACTGGTAATGTTCCATAATGTAAATCTTATCATTTACGGGTCACATTTGACAATGATAATGGTTTCAGCCTTGGGAATATTAAATAAAGTACACTTGTTCAAAATTACGAAAAGTTTTAACTCATCAAAATCACTTCAAATTGGCCCGAAGAGCTGGCAAACAAGAAAGAACACGACACAGCAACAGTGTAAGTCAATTTTATTCATAAAACGTTCGAATTTATACATCGTATAGTAAAACAAATTATTTCATTGCCATACAAACCCTTATAAATTGAGTCTAAGAGTAATGTGGCTCTTATCGTTAGCTTGGCCTTTCTTTGGCTATACTGAAGTTAACGTTAAAATTAATCAACAACATCCTCTGTCGCGATATAGAATCCAGAAAAAAAATATATGTGTCATAAAAACTGGAAAGTCGACTTTGCCGATATTTCGTGTTTATTAAAAACACTTCATCAGGGCAACTGATGAAAGGCGGTTTAAACCGTTACACAAATACGCGTAAGCTGGCGTGAGACGCTACTATTACTTAACAAATAAAGAAGCCTAAGCCATGTTTTATACTGTCATAAAACACGACGGGCATTTTAGACTCCTATCTATATTATAATTAACAAATAAAGAAGCCTAAGCCATGTTTTATACTGTCATAAAACACGACGTTCATTTGAGAACACTAGGGAAATGTAGAAAACATGAGCCGCAGGCGAATGTTTTCTACATTTCTCGAGTGTTCTCAAATGCCCGGAGTGTTTTATGACAGTATAAAACATGGCTTAGGCTTCTTTCTTTGCTTTATGATACAGATTTTAGACACCGCGAGTGAAAAGTTTAATTAAAAATATGTACAACAAGAGCGAGTAAACAAAGATGAAAAGCAGAAAATAGTTTACGGGAAGACTAGAAAACTGACACAATTTCATTCAGTATTCGACGTAAAATAAGGCTAAGCATTTCAGGTAAGTTTGTTACCTTTTAATCTTGATCTTGTCTTTTTGAACTTCGGTAAACTTCACCGACTGCACCGAGTGCAATTTCGTCTCAGCATAATATAGTAGTCTCGATGACATCCGTCCCTTGCTTCGTTCGACTTGAACAAGGCGTATAATTTCCAGAAAAGCTATTGCTTCGGATATTCCCGTAAACCTTTTAAATTGTTGTCACAATCAAGTTCCAGCATGAATAGACGATTTAAGAGGAGATTGTCGAAGAAAATCTTCGAAAGAAAACTCTCTCGCTCGCTTTCCTTGCGAGTTTCATTCAACTCAAGCAGTGGACACCGCGCCACAATTTTTCCCGCCTCACTTCGTTTACATCAAAATGAAATGTCCAGTGGATTTATACTTAAAAAGGAATTTAATAAAACAATTATTCCATTCGCCCTTGTTGGATACGAGTGGTTATAGCCAACGAACAGTCAACGACGCGCGAAGCACTCGAGGAAAGCTGACGAAAAACAATAAAACATGATTTTTCTATGTTTTATACTCTGATAAAACATAGGTTTTTAGCCAATCAGAGCGCGCGTAGACTCCTATCTATTATTTAATCAAATAATGCTGCGCGCGGGCTAGGTAGCGCGCGTTACAAGTTAACGTTAAAATATATATAAAAAAATACCTTTTCCTTTTCGGTTAAGGAAGTCAAAAATAGCTAGTTGACTAGAAGTTCCCTACAATGTGAAACTACAAATTGAGAGTTAAATGGAATCGTTGGGCTTATGATCAACTGATCTAGACACTGCCACTGGCCGATTTTGAATTTGTTTAAACGCAAGTGGTGTAACTGTGTTTATTAGATTCTATATTCAATGATAAGAAAATAAAACTGCTGGAGCGATCGTTCAATGATAAATTCGACATTTGACTCAGTTGAGTTCGTCTGACTGAACTAAGATCGACCAACAAGTTCCATCCGTCTGCTTTAGACGAAAGAACGTGTGAAGATTGACTGTGGGACAAACGTCGATCTTTGCATGAAATAAACTTAATAAACAAATTTAGACAAGACTGTAATTTAGTTCCTCTCATGTGAAGTTCGTCGTTTGACCTGGGCCTTGCATTTAAACGAAACAACATAACAACTGAAGTTCGTTTAAGAAGCCAGACAAGTCCCACAGCGTAGTAAAGGTTTATTTTTGCTGTTTTTTTTTTTAATTTCGCTATGCATCTGTTTATCTAATTCATTATACATACTTCTTTCCTTATGAAGTCGGTGATCAAAATGAGATCATCTGACATTGTGGTTATTCCCCAGGGCCACTTTAGTTTTAGATTAATAGCTGTCTTTCCAGTGAAAGTACCATCCGCTGTAAATTGTTGAATCCGACCATTGAGTCTGTCACATACTAGAAGATTGTCATATTTGTCTACACAAGCCCAAAGGTTCTTTAAACTGCCCATCTGCCCCGCCTTCTTCTCCAATCTCGTACAAAAATCTCCCCGAACCGTCAAAAACTTTCAAACAGTTATTGTTGCTATCAGATACAATGAAAGTGTTTTTGTGATGAACACAACCGAGAGGTTTGTCCAGTTTTTCTGGGCCGCTATGTCCAAATTTTAACACAGATGCACCATCGTTTTAGTCCGGCGGCTTAGCTCGAAATTTTACTTGAATTGTGCACTTTTTGATACAAGCATGAAACTTGGCACAATGAAAGTCGTCACCAACAGAAACTTTTTCAGATATAGTGCCAAGCCCGAAAAACACCGGTTTCCATGGAAACCTTAATTTATTAACCCTATTCAGACCGGGCTTTTTTGGATCTTTTCAGACCTCCGTAACTTCCAGAATATTTCAGCAATCACAATGAAACTTAGGGAATATATAGTATGTTCAAACTCGTATCTTTTGGTATACGTCACATTTAAAGATGACGTCACATGACTTGACAATTACATCATAATGTTAAAACAGCCGCCATTTTGGATCCGCCATCTTGGATTTCAATTTTTTTCCAAAACGTCATAAAACCGCCCAAAATTACTGTAAAGTACTCAAAATAAAAAAAAAACTGTGCTTAAAAACCGTAAAAGGATGAAAATAATTGCATTAAAATTATTTTTCATTAATAGAAACACGAAAATCACAAAATTGGGAAAACATGCCTGTCAAAATGCCGTTGCTATGGTGACGTCAAGTTCCTGACACAACAACTCACCCTACCAAATTATTTCCAGATAAACTTTAGATAAACTCGCAAAGTTTGGTAGCGTTTGGTTGAATCTTGAAAAAGTTATAAGCGTTCAAAGTCAGCGAGGGCACGTTCCGTCCCTCCCAGTCTGGATAGGGTTAAAATCAATGAAATTTCGTGAAATATTTGTTTGTCCTGGTTTATAGACAAATACTATTATGCCAATTAGTGATACCAAGTCGCACGTATAAAATTTAGAATGAAATGCTGTAATTTAGACTGTTCACAGCCCTCTATTTTCCTTTTTTTCTTCTGTTAGCGAACGGTTCACCGATCGAGAGACCTGGACGCTAGCGCAAAACGAAAGACGCGAGGGAGCAGAGGGCGGGGAACGAAAAATCTTTTTCCATGCAATAATTTCCTATTAAATTGTTGGTATCAAACAGATGGTAAAAAATAACAATTGTAAGCCTAATTAAAAGCATTGATATCTGTATTTATGAATAAAAATCAACAATAAAAGGTTTATAAAAATACAAGAAGAAATACTTTGTGGGGAGGGGGGCAGGGGGCCTCTCGGCTGAAAATTTCATTGCTGTTTACTAGCTGAAAATAGGAAATTGGCGTTGGCACTATATCAAGAATTGATTAGTATGCGAATGCTTGTAATCCTGCAAAGTTTGGTGCTTGTATCAAAAATCGCACAATTCAGGAGCTAAGCCGCCGGACTATTTGTTAAGACCTGAATTCTGTTGTTGCTGTACTCGGCCACATCAACGTGTCCTTTATCATCCATGCAAACACTGGCTGGACTCCTAAACTCTCCGTCTCCTGTTCCAAGCTTTCCAAACCTTTTCACTCATTTCCCTGTCTGTACATTAATCTGCGGTGAGGGTAGAAGGCGGAATGAGTTTGCGGAATGGCATGTGGCATGACTTGCGGAATGGCATAATTATGCGGAATGTAATTTACGCGGAATGACTCATTGACATAAATTTTACTGAAGAGCGCGCCAATTTTTAAAGAGCAGCCGCCTTATTAAATACTGCGGGCTTACCGACAATCGATTAAAGATAGCATAGAGTCGTATGATGTTCTTCACGGCGGCCAGTGTTTTCCCAATGCTAAGGATTTCCCATTCTGTGGACGGTTTATCGCTTTTAGTCAAAAGATAAAAACAGCGACGGAAAAGCAACCGACCGTAGATCTTTATACGAACCGAAAAATGCCTCGGATACATCAGTTTGTATTAATATTCATTAATACTGTATAAGTTAAACAAAACATCGACAGAAAGTCCAGTTTTGGCGGATGTCATCTCAGCTTCAGTAATTAGAGGGTACAAAGCAGAGAGATTTCGAACACTACGGCGTATTTGTTTCATTAGAAGTCTACTAGCCCTGCTTTTCGTTAGTCTCCTTCGCAGCCGCTCGGGCTGAAATGACGCAACGCTCCCGGTTTTCGCCTCCTATTATGAAGACTATATAAACTCAGTGGAAGACTTGAACATTAACTGAAAAGCGGCAACCGACCGCCGATCGAGTAGAGCGAAACTTTCATATAGTGACTATAGTCACTGCACGGTAAAAACAAGCTATCGTATTTCAAATCTAGCTCGCATTGCAGATTTACCGATAAGGCAGATAAGGAATCCGGCGAGTAATTATCACTGCCTACTTGTTGTAAATACTTGGCTTTCTCTTAGGAAAAGAAAATCATTCGCTAAACATACATTTTATTTTACCGCAAAGATCACGAGACGCACATCGATAAAATCCACTGCGGTGTAAATAGTGTCACACCAGCGGAAAAGCCGTGTCACGATCTTTTCATCGCTGTAATAAAAAGCTAGAAATATACCAAAAGTAGTTGTCTTCAATGAAACTACTAGCTTTTTCCCACCCCTAGCAAGTTTTGATTTAGAAAGAAACGATTCCTGGAACAAGGCAGTGACACGGTCACACATTATTTCGCGGGCAAGTAACAACACGTCACTTGCTTTCATTTATTTAAATGCGTTGTCTTTTTTAAAACTTCTCTTCAAATGGGTAAAACTTGACAGTTGTGTGTCTTGCCTTGAAGTACGTAGCTTTACAACGAATATCGTTCTGTATTTTGAGGCAAATAGACGAGAGTTTTCATTCATGTTAACAGAACTACTCACACTGTACTCAGCCAACGCCAGCTAGTCGATAATTCAAGTCCTCGGAAGCGTCACGGCAAATAGCGAAAATAATTTCTCTGCTTCTGTTCGGCGTAAATCGGTGATTTGAACGGTAAAATGATCTTTACAACGATGTTCTATGGAAGTTTCCTCGTCCATACTGCTCAGTCCTTGATTGTTTGAGCCAGCAGTATTTAATAAGGCGGCTTCTCTTTTAAAATTTGGCGCGCTTTTTAGTATAATTTATGTCAATGAATCATTCCGCGTAAGTTACATTCCGCATAATTATGCCATTCCGCAACTCATGCCACATGCCATTCCGCAAACTCATTCCGCCTCTTACCCTCACCGATTAATCTGCTGTATTCGGTGATTCAATTCATCTGCCACCAGAATCTCGTCATCATCAATGTATGTGACGTCAGCTGGGCGATCAAACTGGCCAACATCGTTTCCCTGACAAGAAAGAACACGACACAGCAACAGTGTAAGTCAATTTTATTCATGAAACGTTCGAATTTATACATCGTATAGTAAAACAAATTATTTCATTGCCATACAACCCCTTATAAATTGAGTCTAAGAGTAATGTGGCTCTTATCGCTAGCTTGCCCTTTCTTTGGCTATACTGAAGTTAACGTTAAAATATATGTAAAAAAATACCTTTTCCTTTTCGGTTAAGGTCGCGCGGGACCCTGGCTCATTAATAAATTCGTTAGGCAAATTTCTTGACGGAGTGCTATCTTGCAAAGCTTTAATTCACTACATTTTGAACATCGATTCCTCTAAAATTTAACGAGGATATTCGGGGATGATGGAATTACATCACGATTGTCCTTTTACTGAGATATGACCGTTGTCTGTGATGTTACAAGCCCTTAAATGTTTAACTGCAGATAATGCGATTTTGTGTCCAAGTTTTCAGCTAGAACAGCGCACCAAATTGATTATATAGCTTAGTGGTAAATCATAACCTCTTTTGTGCTATGGCTAGAACGAAATTTTCGATTTCAAAAACTGCTACAAGTTAATGACTTCTAAGAGAGCAAAAATGTGAAATCTAAACTTTGAAACGTGCTATCTTCATTTTGAGAAGGAAATTTAAAAATTCGCTCTAGTCATAGCACAATAGAGTTCACCAAGTTTATGTTCCTCGCGAATCAACTCTTGAAATTCTATATCGGCGGAGAAAACTTGGACACAAAATTGCAGGTTTTGAGGCTTCCGAAGACCTTCCGAGTCAATGTTTACAACAACGTGTGATATATTCAAAGCTGTGAATCTAATTATTATAATTCCTTATGTTCCAGCGCACGTGGCACAAAGCTGAGAACAATTACTAGTAATTACTTGTACAAAAGAGTTTAAAAACAAACATTCTCATGAATATTTCGTTTGTTGTCGGCTTCAGTCGTCCGGCAGTTCGTGCATCTCTTAAAATAAATACATACTAATGATTGCAAGGGTCCTGCGCGACCTTAAGTCGAGTAGAAATCTTTCTAACTCGAAAGGAAACAACTATTTCAAATAAAGGCAAGCGTCAAAGTTTACCATTTTTAACCAAGCCAAAGTATATGAATCGCAAAGCGCCCAGCCGTCGCGACTGACAAATACAGCATTTCCTCCGCGAAAATAAAAAAAAAATGCTTGAACTGACAGACGTTTGAATTCTTCCTTCTCAAACTCATTAATAATTCATCAAGTTAAAACAAAGAAAGTTATAACCGTGACGGTGGTTTGGAAACCCCATCTTAATTAGCATAGATTTTTACGATTTTATTTCTCCATTTACTCCGTAGTTTTTGTTTCGATTGAGAAGATATATCAAACACTCGAGACAGTGTTTCATCAGCTATCCAAACACCTCGAATTTCGTCAAAATTACTCCGCTGCGCGTCGTATTTTCAACTCTCTTCTTGGTGTTTGGATATCCCGATGAAACACTGCCTCTCGTGTTTGATATATTACATGATATGTTCGAACAACAATGCCCAGGATAAACCTTCTACTCATACTAACTTCATGCAAAAAAGTCGATATCTCGAAGAGATCTTTGATTTATCTTATACGTCCGCCAGGCTAGATAACATGAATGATAGACATTCCCGTTTGCCCAGTTCATATCACAACAAACATTACAAGCGAGGTGTTACACTGTTTAGATGTAAACAAACAACTGAGAGTCAATGTAATTACAATTTATTAACAAGAACGCGCCACAACTGGGCATAAACTCATCCAGCGGAATGAAAAATGGAACGGCGCAGCTCATAATGTTCTCCAAAACTCTAGCTAGCATAAAATGAAATCGAACATGAGTAGATTGGAGAGAAAATCTCACATTCACAAATTAGACTGAATAGATTTCTCGATTGTCGGGATCATTAACGCTTGTTTAGTTAGTCTTTTTATTCGTTTTAATTCTTTTATTGATCTTTTATTCTTTTTATTATATACAAATTGTAACTTTTTAATATAGATATGTAATTTTTAATTGTAAATAACTTGTAAAGCGCTATTGGTTAGAGATAGAAATAACGCTATATAAATAAAGTATTATTATTATTATTATTATTAAAACGAACTGAACGTGTAAGTAAACTATGAATGGGGGTATTTTTCAATTTGTTTGGTTTCTAAATTTGTCTGATTCTACGCCTGGTAATGATCAATGCTCTATGAGTCGTTTTTAGTTCAGCTGTTCGTTTTCTACATTTTTACTTTCGAGGCTTCTATATATAATAATACTAAAAGCTGTAGGTCATTAAGCAGAAGTGTAGCACTAGTGATAGCTAATGATCAACGGATAGCGTGAAGTAATTATTATATTTAAAAAAAACATTGTGTTAAAGCATAGTTATTATAGGGAAATGGTTAGGAAGCCCGGCAAACATCAAAGGAGTAAACAAAGAGGCCAAGATTTATGTTGGAAGGTCCACGACCCTGCACATCTTTTGTTTTGCGCTCATACACTATGCATGAATTACGTAATCGCAATGTTTTTATTGGTAAGTTACATGAACACACGTAACCACCTATTGTATTTTCTCAGGTTTTGTGCAGGGTCAACCCCCAAAATAGCGAACAAAAACATACAACAAAGAACTTTGTCGGGATTCCTAACCATTTCCCTCTATTAACTATGGTTAAAGATATGCGGGAACAATTTTCCATCTTGAGGTCGAAACGCATCTTTCAATTTTCGAATCCATTCGCACTATAAACTATTTAGAATACCTCACTACTTTACTTTATCCGAAATGAACGCTTGGCACTCTTTTAATAATTTTGAACATGCAGACGTTTTCATTTTGCGCTAAATATAGCACATAATAAGTTTCGCGCTATCCGTTACATTTGAATATGAAATTGATGACAACATCTCATAATAGTAACTAGTGTGATTTATTTGTTGTGGCACGTGGTTTTAAGTTTACTGCAGAAATGTAATGGTGACCTGACCATGACCGGATGTTTTATAACAACATTCATTTTGCTGATATTTTCCGATGTTGTAAGATCCTCCCCCTCCTCCACAGGAGTCAAAATCATTATCTCCACTGCTTCCACCAGAGTATCCTCCGCCTCCACCACCTCCTCCGCCTCCATAAGCACCACCACCACCGCCAAATCCTCCGTCAGCATTGTTATACTCGGCTCTTCCACCCACTCCTCCCTGAAGAAAGCCCTTACCGCCTTCTCCGCCTGTTCCCACGGTACCACCAAAATTCTTTCCACTTCTTCCGCTGGAGTAAAAACCGCCACCGCCGCCACCTGAAAAATGTGAAGATTTGACTCTGTCCAATATTTATATTTAAGGAGCATTATATCTGAAAGCTTTGTTTTAGCGCTATTATTTCAGTATCTTATTAGCACGTTTCAGACGCAATATAATAATGTTATCAATTCAGTGCTGAATATTTAATAAATGATTTTTTTAAACTTTTATGAAAAAGAAGGAAGGGATGCAGGATAAGTGAATTTGGACAAAATAAGGTAAAAATATAATTTATATATAAACCAGACTGTATTCAAGAAAACAGTTTCTATTTTCACACCCAGCTCCCAGGGGGGGTACTCGGGATTTTAAGTGACGGGGATGATCGAATGGGAGCAAAAATCAAGACCCAAAAAAATCCCTAGGGTTTCCAACATAACCCAAAAAAATCCCTAGATCAAAAATTGACCCCTCAAAAATCAACAGCAAAACACGATTGTTTGTACTTTATTCACAGAACTACACAGCTAAGGCACTACAACAAATCTTCAGATTGTTTTGAATACCCAAAAACATCCCTACTCAAATCAAAAAAAATACTTGCCAAATTTTCCTACCCGAAAAAATCCCGGAATCGAAAAATTCAAACCCAAAAAAATCCTTCGATCATCCCCGTCACTTGAAACCCCGAGTACCCCCCTGGGACCCAGCTACCAATGGTGATCCGGAAGTGGTCAAAAAAGAGTGGGGGTGGGGAGGGCTGTTCTTTCCTAAAAAAAGTCAGGGGGTAGGTACGAACAATGTTCGCTCAATCGGGCCTTGCCGAGAGTGTTTGAATAAAAACGGGGTAGGCCCGGACCAGCAAACAAGATTTGTATATAAAATTGTAATCGTACTGTTCAAATTTAAGATTGAAAACACTTTTTCTTGGCATTGACGACGGATCGACTTTGAAAAATTCAAGATCTACTTAACATATAGTTGGTACTAGCTGCTAATGTTTCTTCTTCTATTAAAATGCTCCATTTCTTCCCAAAGGCTACTTATACCGCTCAATCCACAACAGAAATCGGGTGCATATACAGGTTGTACAACTTTTGTTGTGTACGCGGCTGAGGTTGAGTGTAGAATATTCTTGTCTTCAGTATTTGTTTTAAAAAATCCGTAACAATCATTTTCCCTGCCGAAATCTGACCGGTTATCATAATGCTTTATTCACTAAATATTTTAAAGGCAAGTTATTATATAAGTACTGAAAATACAAATGTTGAAGGAATCAACGCAAAATCGACAATTGCGCTCTTGCAACATTTCCTAGTTGTAACGTGGGGCAAGGACAAACCGCATGCTTCGAATCGAAATAACCATGCTTTCAAACGAATATGCATTATTACTATTCACATATTGACAGATCGCTAACATGAGATGAGTCTCTCCTTCCTTTCTAATCGTCCCATTATTGATTACCAAATGTTTTAATCGTTTACACTTTTGCATGCATGATACCGCTTTCTGTACTGCGCCGCATAAAATTAAAGAGCAAACACTCGACCAGGACGGGAATAGCAAGGCGGAATATTTCTTTGTCGTCATAGCGTCGCCTGGATACAACGACGAAATACTGTCAAACAACCTGTTGCTGAGAATGACATCATCGCTATAGAAGTTCGCACGCTAGCGTTAAGGAAAAAGACGATGCCTTAAACTTTTTAATTTACAATTCTTAAAATCTCTTTCTTTTCTGTTTAATACGAAAACGCTTGTTATCATGCATGAGCAACAAAATTAGACATGATGCACACACCGTCGAACCTCTTTGCGCACCCATCTCTGGTAAGCGAGCTTTTGTCGTAAGCGGCCATTTTTAGAAAATACGAAAATTTTACTTTTCAAATCATCTCATTCGAAACCTGTCTTTTTACGACTGCGACTACCTTTGGTAAGCGGCCAGGTCCACTTAAAGCGCCAAATAGGTAATAAGATGCATTACAACCTCGATGTGACGATGAATTTAAGTTTGTTGTTACCTGTGGATAATTTTATTTCTCACATCCGATGTTCACGAGTGACTATTGTTTTATCGTAACGTTGCTATTATACGACTTCGAAACTGCACAGGAAGCACCAAAATCTCTTAGATTACATGTGTAAGCCTCCGAAATGACACAAAGCGCGAACAGTCTGAAAACATTTAAACCCCTTGTGGTCTGACCTTCAGGCTTGTCATGTGGGGTGGTCACTTACGGAAGGTTTGACTGTAAGTAACTATTATAGTAAACGGTTTGAACTACAAAGAAAGGTGAAAAGGATTTTGAAAGGATGTAAAGAGGGTGAAGAAAAGCATATCATATTAGTGAAAATAGGCTCACAACTCTCAAGTTTGTACATTTGCTCATTTCCGGACTGAGGTTCCCACAAGCCTAGCAGTGAACAGTTGTTTCGCCCTACATAGGAGTCGCCAGCTCTGCGTTTGAGGATAACGAGAGAAAGTTGGTCGAAACAGCTGTCCACTACTAAGCTTGTGGGTACCTAAGCCTGGAGATTGGAATTGCACATACTTGAGTGATGAGTACACTTTCACTAACATGATAATAATTATTATTATACATTGGTGTCACCAGCTTGATTTTGATTGGCTATAAGCACGCAGCTAATTCTTGCTTGCTGTTTTTCTTACGTCATACCTACAGACATTAGATTTTACATATGTAGAAGTGACGTCACACCTACAGACAATAGTTTTTGTGCGCGCTCTTGTCTTTACAAGTGCAGCTCAGGAATGTGCATAATAAAACAATTATTGGATTCGGTTTTCGCATGATAGCGATAATTATCAAGGCCTCAGTTTGTGTTATCCGCCTCAGCCTTCGGCTTCGGCAGATAACACAAACTTTGGCCTTGATAATTATCGCTATCATGCTCAACCTCATCCAATAATTGTTAATTGTTTGTAATGAGCCAGATTATGTCTGCTGTAATAACTGATTTTGCTGAAGTGAAACTGATCACATAATATATTGTTACCTGAAACACTATCATCAGCAACCTGTGCGCCATGTCCATTGCTCCCCCCTGACCATGACTGGTACCCAGGATTCCCTGTTGTGCTCGTGCTGGCATCACATCCTGCATGTCTTGACCCTATTGTCGAGATGCCACCTCCACCTCCAGCTATTATCAAAGACGTGCTGCTTCCTCTCACTACAAATGTACCGCCACCGCCTCCAGAACTATAAGATTTACTGTTGATTCCTCCTTCTTGGCCAACAAGTATTTGGATGATCTCCCCTTGGTATAAACTGAATGTTCCAATCATTCTTACTCCTCTTCCTCGGTACTGAGCACTGAATGTATCGTAGCCCCCTGCTGCTCCTAGTGCTTCTATCGTGTAGTCACCACTGTACGGCACAGTCCACTGTTGGATACCGCTGGACAGAGTCACCTGACCGTCATGATCCTGTCCTGTGTAGTGACTACCAAGTGATGTTGGACCATATCTTCCACTCGCACCGAGATTTGTAAAGAACGCGCTGAACGCTGGGTAATAAAGAAAACAAGGTTAAATACAAGCTTTTACCTGCCTGTCTTGATTTCTTGTACGGATATTGAAGGATCGACAAAAAAGTGAATATATCTTAAAGTTATTTCTTATTGAGGATTATTCGGTTTTGTTACTAACATTAAGTAAACGAGATGGTTACCGTTGCAAGGCTTAAGTATAAGAGATTAAATGATGAAAATGGTCGGAAATCTTCGTAAACTCTGGGGAGTCCGTTTATCAGTCCGTTAAACGGCGCCCCGGCTGAGAGTTCATATCCGTCACATAGACGCGCAGTGTGGCCTAAACCTATCTTTTGCATTGCTACAGAGCTCCGGGCAGTTTTGTCAGTCCGTGGAGCGGACGATTGTGTAGCTGCCATAGTAGACAGCCTGGCTCTTTCTTAGAAGATACCTTTTAAGGTACTTCTAAAAGTTAAAGAGAAATTTCTTGTTAACTAATTTCATTTTTTTTTAAAAAGAAAATGAAAACGGGCCTTTCGCAATTCACGTAAAACAAAGAAAGCATGTACAATAATTTTACTCGTTTTACTTCATATATCAACCTTCTCCATACCAGTCTCCTTAACCTGTCATCACACTGCTTTTGCGGTGTTCTTATTTGTTCTTTAATTATGCGGCGCGAAAGAAAATAAGAGAACTTAGCTTAATCGCAGTAGCACTCAGAAAAGGAATGCTACATGAACCGAAATTGCCTTATTTTCTTACTAAGTCCGCACGAAACAAATACTTCGCTGGGGTTAGTACCTGATACCGGGCTGTGTATCACATTTGCTCAAGTTTAGATTGATTTAACTTTCTAACTAAAATATCCTTTGAATAGCTCTTTAAATTGTATACACCAAGTGAATAGTTTGAAAAGGCCTGTTCGATTGCATGGCCGCCAAATTAAGCAGCTAGGCTGAATTTTTAAGATGGTGGCTTGAGCATCAATTATCGAGATAGCTGTTAAAAGATGTGTGTTATTGAAGAAAAACGCGTGAAGTTTAATAATCATTTAGGTTTGTTATTGATACCTGCACAATTTATCCCGTCTCCCGAAAAACCAGGCTTGCAAGAACAACTGAAAGATCCTTTGGTATTATTACACATGGCGTTCTCACTGCAGTTGTCTATCTTCATAGCACACTCGTCGATATCTAAACAAAAAGGGTGAATTTCACATAGCTAGGTTTGATTTTTACTCGCGCTCATTCAATAGTTCATTATCGTTACCAATTATATCATTATTGTAATTAACAGAAGGCGTTTTTCTATAATTTTTTCTTGTGCCTGAGCCACTCGCGGAAATTACTAAATCGTCTGATCTGTTTTTGCATAATCCCCTATTGTTTTACAAACAGGCATATTTCTTTAATTATATCGATAAAAAAGGCTCTGAAAAGCCCTTTAAATTTTATACTTTACTTGAATAGTAAAAAAGGCCTGCTCCATTGCATGGCCTCCAAAGTAAGCAGCTAGGCTGAATTTTTAAGATGGTGACTTAAGAATCAATTATCAGGATAGCTGTTAGAAGATGTGTGTTTTGGAAGAAAATAAGCGTGACGTTTAAAAATCATTTAGGCATGTTATAGTTACCTGTGCAATTCATCCCGTCTCCCGAAAAACCAGGCTTGCACGAACAATTAAAAGATCCTTCAGTATTATTACATATGGCGTTCCCAGTGCAGT
Organism: Oculina patagonica; assembly: GCF_052425735.1. Classification (NCBI taxonomy): domain Eukaryota; kingdom Metazoa; phylum Cnidaria; class Anthozoa; order Scleractinia; family Oculinidae; genus Oculina; species Oculina patagonica. Next base: position 10,609,056 of record NC_135763.1, read on the forward strand.
TGTCTATCTTCATTGCACATTCGTCGATATCTAAACAAAAATGGCGAATTGCAGGCGTTTTTTTCTGTAACTTTTACTTGTGCCTGAGCCAATCGTGGAAATTATTAAAACGTCTTATCTGTTCCCGCATAATCCCTAGTTGCTTCACAAACAGACATACTTCTTTAATTATATTGACCCTATATTAATATAAAAGGTTCTGGAGCGCCCTTTTAATTTTTATACTTTGGATGAATATTAAAGGTCTGTTCGATTGTATAGCCGCCAAAGTAAGCAGAAAGGCTTAATTTCCGAAATCAATCATCATGAAAGCGTTTGAAGATGTGTCTAATCGTTTTTCTATAACTTTTGCTAGTGTCTGAGCCACTCGTGGAAATTACCTAAACGTCCGATCTGTAAAAACCGCGAGTCTTTGTCTGCATAAATGCTTTAATAAACAACAATTGTGCTGACTACATCTGTAAACACGTGGCACTACAAACACCCCTCTGTAACAGACCTGGTGAAACCCGACCTGGTGGGTTATTTTGCCCTCCCTGGTGGAAATTTGACCTCCCTGGTCCCTGGTGATTATCTGAAAAATTCCTGGTCAATTTTATTTCTCCCCGGTGAAGAATTTTGCTTACCTGGTCAGGAAAAATCAACCAAAATCTTTCTCCTGACACGCGGCAAAAAGATGATTTAATAATTGACTATAACTTGATGTAAATATTAGCAATTGTTAACTTTTGTCTATTGTTTTTGTCGCTTGTTCTGCTGTCATGCACGTCACTGAAGAAACAAAACATATCGGTTTCCTTTTCTGTATGTAACACGAGCTTGTGAATGATTCAGAGTGCATGATTTGAACAGCGCGCGCGGACCAAAATAAATGTGTGGAAGTATTTTTGATCCGGCTTTCTACGGCGTTTTATCGAATAACTACGCAGAAGATAATCAGCTTGACCGACATAACTCTTGGTGAGTATTAAGCGGCTTTTTTCCGTCGATTAAGCAGCCTCGAGCAGTTTAAGAGGCGTTTGATGTATAAAATATCGTGTTTAACTTTGCAGCCCGCCGGCACAATGTGATGTAAAAACTACGCGAGTTATTCAAGTACATTCAAGATCATTTAAGTGGTGTATTACGGTAATTTTTAATTAAGCTGCCTCAAATTGTAAGTACTGTCGAAATATTACTTTGTGTAGCTTTCACCTGCATGAAACTTCAAGAAACTTTTGATGCCTAGCTGGAGGACAGCAGTTATTAATACGTATTTTTCATTGCTCGCTAAATCCGAAGAAAGAGACAATTTATTCGACCTGTAAAAGATATAAGCAAACAGTTTTCTTTTTTTGATTTTTTTATGCCTTGACCCCCTAATAAATGGATCAACGAATAAGGGCCGGCATTTTAAACATTTCGCAACTTTAACGGTAAACGGGCGACACAATTTAAATTTTAATAGGGGCGCCTAAACTGTCTCTTGGTGCTAGGCTCTTTTGATAATAAATTAAACTTGTATTCAGATTAGCAGGGCTTGAGAGACGTTCAAACTAGGGAGTCGAGAAAATGATCCCACGAAACGTTCTTCCAATTTCTTTGAAATATTTCGAATATCTTGCTGAATTAACATTTACCTAGACTTTCTCAAAGTCCTTCGACGCGCGGTTTAGGGAATTTAAGTGGTTGCCTGGTGAAGCGCGCTCCCCTTCCAAAAATAAGGAGCTTTGAATTTAAATGAAAAGGTCTAGTAATAATCATGGTTTTTTTATTTACTTTAAGCTACCTAGTTGTATATGAAATTCCCTTTAAAACGCACGAAATGTGATTTCGGCCTGTCTAATTTTTCAAAAATTTCCCGGGGAGGCATGCCCCCTGGACCCCCAGTAGCTTATATCTTCGGCGCTCACACGATTGCATCTTTAAGATCTTTGGCGCTCTGAAGAACCGTCGTTTTAAATCCTACCTACAGGCCTGCTAAGAACTGGAAAAGTAACATGCATCTACTGATCTAAAGGCAGTGTAATCATTTTAAGGCGATAACGTCAGTCCATCGCCTTATATCATAAGGCGGTCGGCGGAATTTGTTCTTTGGTTCGTCATCGCTTCTGCATGCATTGTGTGTCGTGTATGATACTCTGATGGATAAAAACGTGCGAAAATTTCAGAGGATTTTGGGAATATATTCCCGTTGACTAATTCAAGTCCAAGTGCGAACTGACAGTGTAATAGTAGGGTGACTCATTGGCTCATTGTCGGTAACGGTAGTGCGGTTCGATACAAAGAACGCTCGGGGATCGCAAAAAGGACTTCTTATAAAAAAAGGTCGATGCCTTTATTCGATTCTGTTTCTCCATTGCTACTTTTCTCCGTGTAAGAGCAGGATACAAAGAGTACATTACTTCAGTTGTTTACGTACAATGCGAAAAAAACGACGGTGTCATCTACAGCCGTTAGGCGACATCGGTGTGGAAAATTGTGCACGATTACCCCGCTAAGTTTATTGCATACTGGGTCACAGAGTTTTGCATGTATGATGTTGAAAACCTGGTGGAAAATTAGGTGTCACCAGGTCTGTTACAGAGGGGTGTCTACAAGGATGTTATTTGCATGCGCAACCTGATATTACATTGGATATTACATTTCTCCCTTTGTTCGGAGACAGTCTCTTTCTTAAGAAAAAATAAACTCAACTAGAAAACAATGTCCTAAATGTTCAATGTTCTAAGCTTGAATAGAAAATGTCTCTACATTCCATGTTTCCACTTTTTTTAGGTAACGTAGTCTTTCAGATAGTCTGGTTTGTCTCCGATCGCGCCTTGGTCTGGTTACAGCTGCTGGTTTGTCGCTGCTGCTGGTTTCAGCAGTGCTAGTAATGAACTCCTCTGTGCTAGTGATGGTCTGCTCTTGGACTGACTGGGGGTTGGCATTAAACAGGATTTTCTCTCTCCAATCCTCTGAGGTTGGTTCCTTTTCCTGGTTGTCCCTTTCTTCGCTGGCATTGTCCTGGGTTAACGCGTTAGCAATCTTGAACTGGCTTGCATCTCCATACACTTCCCGTCCATCCGTGATCCTTCGTGCTGCAATGCTTGATCCGTCGGTTCGAGTTACAATGTAGAATGCTGGTTCATAAGCTGTGGACTGTTTGTTCCTCTTCTTTTGCTTCAACAGTACATGGTCTCCTACAATGAAGTTGTTTTCCTTGGTGTTCCTGTTCTCAGCATTCTGTTTGCCCTTTTCTTTGTATTTCTCATCCCTCTCATTAATGGCCGTGTCACGAGCATTCTTACTACCCTCTCTCATTTGATGCACTACCCTCTCTCATTTGATGGTCTTATTCGGTTCTGACCTGTCTGTTCATGAGGATATGGTGATATGGTGTTACTCCCGTGGAAGGGTGTGATGTTGAGCGGTAGCCTGTCAGCATTTCTTGAATAGCTGTGCTGCAATTTCTGCCGTTGAGATTAGCAATCTGCTCTGACTTGTTAAGCAGCAACAGCATGTTCAGCTGTCACGACGTACTTGTTTACTCTCTCTACAGCATTCTTTCCTTTCTCTGGCAGTGGGTGTCTTGATAGGAATTCGATTGGATCTGCATCGTCCTTTCCAGGTTCATAGATTAGCTCAAAGTCGACATCTTGCATTCCCATAACCCACTTCTCGTTTCTTGGTGGGAGTCGCATGGTCGCCTTGTTAAACAGTGGAAAAAGTGGCTTATGAGCTGTGATGATCTTGAATTTTGGTGCTCCAAGGAGGTAATTGCTGAACCATTTCTTTGCCCAACGTACTGACAGGGCATCTTTCTCTGTCTGGCTGTATCTTTTCTCTCTGTCAGTCATAGTGCGACTATTGAAGTGGACTGGCTGGAGACCGCTGCCTGTCTCCTGAAATAATCAAGCTGAGGGTCCTTCATGGTAGCTGGCTTCCACTCTCACAACGATTGGTTTAGCTGGGTTGAAGTATGTCACTGTGCTTTCACTTGTTATGCTTGCCTTCAGCTTCTTAAATGCTTCGTTTTCTTCTGCTCCCCAATTGAACTTTGCGTCTTTATGGGTCAGCTTTCGCAAGGGTGCGGTTAGTGATGCATATCTTGGGAGTCTCGCAGCTTCTTTTGATTCTGGTGGGCTGCTTTCTTTTACAGCTCTAATTTTCTCTGGGTCTAGTTTTAGCCCATCCTTTGTGAACTTGTGTCCATAGAATTCTATCTCCTCGACTCCAAACTGGCACTTGTCAGGGTTGAACTTGACTCCAAACTCCACTGCTCTCTGCAGAACTGCTTCCAACGTCTTGTTGTGCTCCTCCATGTTTCTTCCTCCTAGCAGGATATCATCCCGGTGGTTGAGGCACTTAGGTATGTCTCAAAATATTCGGTAGATGGCTTCATCAAAGAGATCTTGTGATGCTTTTGCTCCAAAGATCAGACGTTTCGGTCGCATGTTCCCCCAACATGTGCTGAAAGTAGCAATCTTCCTGAATTCTGTATCGAGCAGGAGTTGGTGGTATCCCTGCATCATGTCAAGCTTGGAGAAGACAGTACAGTCATGAAATTTGTACATAAAGTCCTCAACATTCAGTCTCCGGTGATCCTGTGTCTCTCCATGAATTGGTTGGGTACCCTGAGGTCCACGCTAGCTCCGTCCATGTGCGGATCAAGTTTTTCCTTGTCTGCAGCGTTGAACTTCGGCTTTGGTTGAACCACCAAGGGTGAACATCATGTCACTGCTTCACCTTCAGGCACCTCTTCGAATATCTCCTTTCGTCGTTGCAGTATTTTTCTTGCTTGCCTCTCTCGCTGGGCTTCAAACCTCTCTTGCAAGGTTTCTCTTGCTTTCTTCTCTGCTACTGGTGCTTCGTCGAGCGTGTTTTTCCTCTTCGCCAGTGTAATAACCGCGAGTCTTTGTCTGAATAAATGCTTTAATAAACAACATTTGTGCTGACTACATCTGTAAACACGTAGCACCGTCAAGGATGTTTATGCACATGCGCAACCTGATGTTACATTGGATATTACACGATCTGTTTCGGTATAATCCCTAGATGCTTCACAAACAGACATATTTCTTTAATTATATTAATAAAAAAAAAAAGCTTTGGAGCGCCCTTTTATATATATTTTTTTGCTTTGAATGAATAGTAAAAAAAGGCCTGTTCAATTGTATAACCACCAAAGTAAGCAGAAAGGCTGAATTTCCAAGATGGTTGTCCTAGAATCAGTCATCAGAAGATGCGTGTTAGAAGATGCGTGTTATCGAAGAATATATTAAGCGTGAAGTTTGAAAATCATTTAGGTATGTTATTAATACCTGTGCAATAAATGCCGTCTCCCGAAAAACCAGGCTTGCACGTACAGTTGAAAGATCCTTCAGTGTTATTGCACTTGGCGTTCTCACTGCAGTTGTCTATCTTCATAGCACACTCGTCGATATCTAAACAAAAATAGTGAATTTCAGATAGGTAGGTTTGATTTGTACCTGCGCTCATTCAATATTTCATTATCGTTACCAATTTTATCATTATTTTTTTGACAGAAGCCGTTATTCTATAACTTTTACTTGTGCCTGAGTCACTCGTGTTAATAACTAAAACCTCCGACCTGTTTCCACGTAATCCTTAATTGTTTTACAAACAGACATATTTCTTTAATTCTATTGATCAACAATACTCTGAAATTCCCTTTAATTTTAAACTTAAAGTTAATAGTAAAAAGGCTGTTCGATTGTATAGCCGCCAAAGTTAGCTGCTAGGCTGAATTTCCAAGATGGCGGCTCTAGAATCAATCATCACGATAGCTGTTAGAAGATGTGTCTAATCGAAAAAATAAAGCGTGACGTTTAAATATAATTTAGGTATGTTATAGATACCTGCACAATTTATCCCGTCTCCGAAAAAACCAGGCTTGCACGAACAGTTGAAAGATCCTTCAGTATTATTGCACATGGCGTTCTGGCTGCAATTGTCTATTTTCATAGCACACTCATCGATATCTAAACAAAAATGGTGAATTTCAGATAAGTAGGTTGAATTTGTACTTGCGCTCATTCAATATTTCATCATCGGTACCAAATTTATCATCATTATATTTAACAGAAGGCGTTTTTCTATAACTTTTGCTAGTGCCTGAGCCACTCGTGGAAATTGCAAAAACATCCGATCTGTTTCCGCATAATCCATAATTGTTTCACAAACACACATATTTCTTCAATGATATTGATAAAAAAAGACTCTAAAAAGCCCTTTAATTTTATTCTTCAAGTGAATAGTTAAACAAGGCCTGCTCCATTGCATGGCCGGCAAAGTAAGCAGAAAGGCTGAATTTCCAAGAAGGTTTGCTCTAGAATCAATCATCATGAAAGCTGCTAGAGGATGTGTGATATCTAAGAATATAAAGCGTGACGTTTAAAAATCATTTAGGTATGTTATAGATACCTGCGCAATTGATTCCGTCTCCCGAAAAACCAGGCTTGCACGAGCAGTTGAAAGATCCTTCAGTATTATTACACTTGGCGTTCTGGCTGCAATTGTCTATTTTCATAGCACACTCGTCGACATCTAAACAAAAATGGTGAATTGCAGATAAGTAGGTTGAATTTGTACTTGCGCTCATTCAATATTTCATCATCGGTACCAAATTTATCATCATTATATTTAACAGAAGGCGTTTTTCTATAACTTTTGCTAGTGCCTGAGCCACTCGTGGAAATTACAAAAACATCCGATCTGTTTCCGCATAATCCCTATAGTTGCTTCGCAAACAGACAGGCCGAATTTCCAAGATGGTTGTCCTAGAATCAGTCATCAGAAGATGCGTGTTAGAAGATGCGTGTTATCGAAGAATATATTAAGCGTGAAGTTTGAAAATCATTTAGGTATGTTATTAATACCTGTGCAATAAATGCCGTCTCCCGAAAAACCAGGCTTGCACGTACAGTTGAAAGATCCTTCAGTGTTATTGCACTTGGCGTTCTCACTGCAGTTGTCTATCTTCATAGCACACTCGTCGATATCTAAACAAAAATAGTGAATTGCAGGTAATTAGGTTCTCTCTTGATATTTTATTATCGTTACCAATTTTATCATTATTTTATTTAAAAGAAGGCGTTATTCCATAACTTTGACTTGTGCCTTAGCCACTCGTGTAAATTTCTAAAACGTCCGACCTGTTTCCACGTAAACCCTAATTGTTTTACAAACAGACATATTTCTTTAATTCTATTGATCGACAAGACTCTGAAATTCCCTTTAATTTTAAACTTCAAGTTAATAGTAAAAAGGCCTGTTTGATTGTATGGCCGCCAAAGTTAGCTGCTAGGCTGAATTTCCAAGATGGCGGCTCTAGAATCAATCATCACGATAGCTGTTAGAAGATGTGTCTAATCGAAGAAAATAAAGCGTGACGTTTAAATATAATTTAGGTATGTTATAGATACCTGCACAATTTATCCCGTCTCCGAAAAAACCAGGCTTGCACGAACAGTTGAAAGATCCTTCAGTATTATTGCACATGGCGTTCTGGCTGCAATTGTCTATTTTCATAGCACACTCGTCGATATCTAAACAAAAATGGTGAATTTCAGATAAGTAGGTTGAATTTGTACTTGCGCTCATTCAATATTTCATCATCGGTACCAAATTTATCATCATTATATTTAACAGAAGGCGTTTTTCTATAACTTTTGCTAGTGCCTGAGCCACTCGTGGAAATTGCAAAAACATCCGATCTGTTTCCGCATAATCCATAATTGTTTCACAAACACACATATTTCTTCAATGATATTGATAAAAAAAGACTCTAAAAAGCCTTTTAAATTTTATTCTTCAAGTGAATAGTTAAACAAGGCCTGCTCCATTGCATGGCCGCCAAAGTAAGCAGAAAGGCTGAATTTCCAAGAAGGTTTGCTCTTGAATCAATCATCATGAAAGCTGCTAGAGGATGTGTGATATCTAAGATAATAAAGCGTGACGTTTAAAAATCATTTAGGTATGTTATAGATACCTGCACAATTTATCCCGTCTCCCAAAAAACCAGGCTTGCACGAGCAATTGAAAGATCCTTCAGTATTATTACACATGGCGTTCTCACTGCAGTTGTCTATCTTCATTGTACACTCGTCGATATCTAAACAAAAATAGTGAATTGCAGGTAAGTAGGTTCTCTCTTGATATTTCATTATCGTTACCAATTTTATCATTATTTTATTTAAAAGAATGCGTTATTCTATAACTTTGACTTGTGCCTTAGCCACTCGTGTAAATTTCTAAAACGTCCGACCTGTTTCCACGTAAACCCTAATTGTTTTACAAACAGACATATTTCTTTAATTCTATTGATCGACAAGACTCTGAAATTCCCTTTAATTTTAAACTTCAAGTTAATAGTAAAAAGGCCTGTTTGATTGTATGGCCGCCAAAGTTAGCTGCTAGGCTGGATTTCCAAGATGGTGGCTCTAGAATTAATCATCATGAAAGCTGCTAGAGGATGTGTGATATCTAAGAATATAAAGCGTGACGTTTAAATATAATTTAGGTATGTTATAGATACCTGCACAATTTATCCCGTCTCCCGAAAAACCAGGCTTGCACGAACAGTTGAAAGATCCTTCAGTATTATTGCACATGGCGTTCTGGCTGCAATTGTCTATTTTCATAGCACACTCGTCGATATCTAAACAAAAATGGTGAGTTTCAGATAAGTAGGTTGAATTTGTACTTGCGCTCATTCAATATTTCATCATCGGTACCAAATTTATCATCATTATATTTAACAGAAGGCGTTTTTCTATAACTTTTGCTAGTGCCTGAGCCACTCGTGGAAATTGCAAAAACATCCGATCTGTTTCCGCATAATCCATAATTGTTTCACAAACACACTTATTTCTTCAATGATATTGATAAAAAAAAAGACTCTAAAAAGCCCTTTAAATTTTATTCTTCAAGTGAATAGTTAAACAAGGCCTGCTCCATTGCATGGCCGCCAAAGTAAGCAGAAAGGCTGAATTTCCAAGAAGGTTTGCTCTAGAATTAATCATCATGAAAGCTGCTAGAGGATGTGTGATATCTAAGAATATAAAGCGTGACGTTTAAAAATCATTTAGGTATGTTATAGATACCTGCGCAATTGATTCCGTCTCCCGAAAAACCAGGCTTGCACGAGCAGTTGAAAGATCCTTCAGTATTATTACACTTGGCGTTCTGGCTGCAATTGTCTATTTTCATAGCACACTCGTCGATATCTAAACAAAAATGGTGAATTGCAGATAAGTAGGTTGAATTTGTACTTGCGCTCATTCAATATTTCATCATCGGTACCAATTTTATCATCATTATATTTAACAGAAGGCGTTTTTCTTTAACTTTTGCTAGTGCCTGAGCGACTCGTGGAAATTACAAAAACATCCGACCTGTTTCCGCATAATCCCTATAGTTGCTTCGCAAACAGACATATTTCTTTAGTTATATTGATGAAAAAGACTGTAAAGAGCCCTTTTAATTTTTATACTTTGAGTGAATAATAAAAAAGTCCTGTCCGATTGTATAGCCGCCAAAGTAAGCAGAAAGGCTTAATTTCCAAGACGGTGGCTCTAAAATTAATCTTCATGAAAGCGTTTGAAGATGTGTCTCAGTGTCTTATCGAAGAATATAAAGCGTGACGTTTAAAAATAATTTAGGTATGTCATTTATACCTGCACAATTTATCCCGTCTCCCGAAAAACCAGGCTTGCACAAACAGTCGAAAGATCCTTCAGTATTATTGCATATGGCGTTCCCAGTGCAGTTGTCTATCTTCATTGTACACTCGTCGATATCTAGACAAAAATGGTGAATTGCAGGCGTTTTTCTATTAACTTTTACTTGCGCCTGAGCCACTCGTGGAAATTATTAAAACGTCTGAATCTGTTTCCGCATAATCCCTAGTTGCTTCGCAAACAGACATACTTTTTTAATTATATTAATATAAAAGGTTCTGGAGCGCCTTTTTAATTTTTATACTTTTGGTGAATATTAAAGGCCTGTTCGATTGTATAGCCGCTAAAGTAAGCATCTAGGCTGAATTTTCAAAAAGCTGGCTCTAGAATCAATCATCATGGAAGCTGTTAGAAGATGTGTTTATAAAGCGTGACGTTTAAAAGTCATTTACCGTATTTATTCGATTAAACGCGACGGCGTTTAGTAAATTTTTTCGTGATTCGAGTGCGGCGTTTATTCGAGGGAAGCGTTTATACGAGGGTGGCGTTTATTTAAAATTCAATTTATTTCTTACTAACAATAGTATGGTAACTGAACATTTGAATTTTAAAAACAGAGAAATGTTTTAGTGCTTGTCTTAAAAAGTCATCTTCAATATCTTAAACATTGTTACAATCAAGGAATATATTTTAAGGCTTGCTCAAGCTTGATTGTTACTGGATTTGCTTTATGGCTCTATTATTGGAGTAAAGGCCGCATCATGATGCGGCGTTTATTCGAGGGAGGCGTTAAATCGAATAAATACGGTATTTATGTTATAGATACCTGCGCAATTTGTCCGGTCTCCCAAAAAGCCAGAAAAAGAAAACGGTCCTTTCATAATTCACACGAAACAAATAAAGCATGCGTAATAATTCTACTCGTAAGCGCCGTTGGCCTTACCGTTTTCACATTGTTTTCCTGTGTAACCAGCTTGACATTCACAGAGATATCCTTTGTCTGTAAATCCGTTCAGACAGCAGGAATCGTGATGACATGGGTTATGGAAGCATGGGTTCTGTTGAGAATAAAAGGACAACGCTTTAGTTCTAGTTATAAATTCATTTTGCCCCAGCGCTTCACTTTTATATCTAAAATTTGCTTAAGGAACTGAATCAAATTCAGAAACGAATATATTGTCGATTGAATGTAAATATATCACCTCAGTGCCTAGATACATGAAGCCTTCTCGTGGTTTAACATCGTTAGGGTGCAACAGGTGGTCTGAATAGCTAAGTTCGCAGATAAATTCGTCTTTAATTGGTGGACCGATGTTCATGGATACACACACGGGCTCCATAAGGCATTCATGAGTACAGACACTACGCATTTCCGGTACCACAAATAGTGAAAGGTTCTTAAAAACGTGACCCTGTAGAGCGTGCCCATCAATCTTTGTGACAAAATAAAGACGACGGCAGAGTCCTGCAAATTATACAAATAATAGTTGTTAGGAACACAAATATATAACAAAGATAGCTAATTTACCAATAAATTAATGTATTTGGTAGTGTAAAATATGACTTCGTGTATTTACGTATGCTTTTACGCGTCAATTTAATTTTTACGCGTCCCTACTTATATCACTTTGTTTTCCAATATTCAGTTTTATTCTAGTACTTCCATTTGTCGCTGTATAATTGGTTGTGCTGTATTTTGTCGAGTCAGTAGGGAGAGTTAAAATACAACATACGAAGACGAGGTCCAACACGCAAAACAAGAACGAGCCCAATGTCCCGCCATTTTGACCGAACAAGCTATGTCAATAAAGGATTCATTATATGACTCAAAGGACGCCCTTACAGTGAAAAAATATCCGTTTTCTTTAATTAAGGGCACTGAAAAAGGAGCCAGTTACCTTCAGTATCCCTGGCCATGGCTACTTTTGTCCTGATAGGGCGACCTGAAAATTAAAATCAATTTATTAGTTGCCCAAGTGAGTCTTTATGTAGAAATATAGCATGATAAATTTTGCATTAACTGAAAAACTCGGAAAAAAATTCCGAGTACAAGTACAAGTTTAATTTAAATTTAAGTTACAAGTTTAATAAGTGAATGCATCGACTCGGAGTCCAGAGCAAGACCCAACAGGAAATTTCACTTTTTTTCTTCCTTAAAAAGGGTCTTGAAATGTCTTAAATTTGCAAATCAATGTTGAGTTTGAAGCCTTAAAACAAGAATGCTCATTTTATCTGGCTGGCGCCTTCGATCTTGGAAGTTTTCCAGAGTATTTGCTAGCTTCTAGCGCTTCTATGGTGCCGGCAAACCTGCCCTGGCACGACGAGCTGAATATTGAATGTGTAATTGTTAAAAACTCTATGCAGACACCGAAATGACTCTCTAAACACTAAAGCCATGGAGGGTTTTTGGTGAGCGAGGCAAAATATTTCGCATCGAAAACGGGTAAAACGGGATTTGATTGTAACATTTAACATAGCCGGCCTGAGAATTTTCTTATTAACCAGTACATTTTTTTAAAGCGACCGCACTTGAAAGATTGCAAATTTCTTTCTTAAATCTAAATTTCTAATAATAAAAGCTAAGTAAGACATTTCGAGAGCGTTAGCTCTTTTTCGAATTGAAATATGGTAATACAAATGAGCGGAGTCCAATTTGATCTGTTATCACACCTGTGATTGACAGAATTGGCCTATTATCAATTATCAAAAGTATGAACAAAATTCAGGAAAAGGTTGAACAAAGACAAAATTCGAATTCGTTGGAATAAAATAGCAATTTCTCTAAGCTTTTTAGGAATATAAAAGAAAGAACTATTTTCATTGCGAACTTTGTTAATGGACACTTTGTTGATGGACACCTGCAGCTTGGCTTTAATTTGATGAAAAATATGGTGTTCCATGGAATAACCAGATTCGACAATTTGCTGTCGAACCAGCCTAGAAAACCGCTCGCTTTCTCAAGATAGGTTGCATGTCAGTGTTTTAAAAGAACTCCTTAAGAGAGAGGAATGAAACTATATTTTCATTAATACGTTTTACACTTGTCGAAAGTTGAGAACTTGTTTTCAGGGCAGAATGATTAAATGCAAACAAAGGCGTTGTCTCACTTATCATTTCTCCCATTGAGCTACTTCTTATTCTAGGTCGATAGAAAGAAAAAATGAAAATGTACTGAAAACCGAAAAAACGACATCAATCGTTTTCTTTTCTGTTGAATTGCGCTGAATGTCGTACTCTCGGAATTACTCAAAAATACTGACTTATTTAGTTATACGTCATTAAAATTAACTTAACTTAGTCGGTTGGGCTGTCTTTGAAGAACTAACACCTTCTCTCACTAGAAACAAAAATTTTCTGCTCTCAAACGGACGCACATTTCGAATTTAAACAATTGCATCGTCTTTTCCATTGTAGAATTAAAAGGTATAAGGCGTCTCCACGCGTTCTTTTGGTAGATTTTGTTTTCAAGCGACTCAACTGACGCCAGAGCTTTACCAAATATTTCCGATAGAATCAGACACGACTCTTAAAAACAAATTCTAATTTGGGTACATCTTAAATGGCAGTTCGTAAAAGAAGAGTGAAACAGAAGTTTATGGCGTATTTTAACCTGCATTAATCATGTTAATTTCACCTCCACACAGCCCATTGCTTTCCTTGAGTTATCGAACGTAATATTTAGCATTCGAATTCAGTCTGCCTAAACATTGAAGCTACCGAAATCAATATTTAGGCATTATTTCTTGTTGCTGGGGCTTTTCTTTAAATCGAAATCAGTTGCAGATAAAACGTGCCGAAAAAACGCGTGTAAGCTGTTAGATTACTGAAATTTTTAGTTCAACGTTCGCACAATAGTCGAACAACAGTAAAAGTAAAAACAGTGAGGAAAATGTTTAAGCAACATCCCGTATTATCGGATTTTTTTAATGAACCGCTCATCACTTGATTATTCGTCTTACATATTAAAAAAAATGTTCGAGGTCTCTTCAATTTAAAAAGTTCTTGTATGATTACTGTGAAATTAAAAACTTGTTTTTGTCGAAGAGTATTTTAAAGGAACCTCTACCTTCGCAGGCCTTTGTTTTAGTGGAATCAAAAACAGTGGATCCTCTGGCTGTTAGAATTCAACACGGCGAATAACTCCGCGGTGGTCTCAACGAGAAAGTTCCGGAGCGTTCACTAAAACCTTTTTCAGTCGCAACGAATTTTGAGCTCACATCGACGACCAGTTGCAAGCCGATTTTTATTGTAGATATAACGAGGAAGCTAAGACAATTTTTTGGGAAGAACGTTATATTGTATAATGTACACAAATTGAATTTTGTAAACGTACGAAAGCCAAATTATCACAATGTAAACCAACATTCGCCCTCAGCGAACTAATTCAGCGAACTTTTGATTTTATTTTTCGGTAAAGAATTTAACCTAAGGGTATTTCGTATCAGCTAGTTGGAAAGCTGTTCTAAGTGTAACCTTAAACTAAGCTTGGATGAAGTCGATAAATGGAAAAAATACTTACGATGGCAGTCGGCAACCGTGGAGCAGTGAAGCCAGCCTCCCCAAAGAACTGTTACGAACAGCAAAGAAAGTGCAGGGAAGGGACGGCCCATCTTGTCTTCTCTTGGAGGTTATCTCTTGAAGAGTTCTTCGTACGGCGATAAACTGTGTTGTGCGATTCTTCACAAAAAGTGGGCGGTTATTGTTTACCTCTCGCAGGGGAAGTCTATTACTCCTGATGAATTATTAAATGGAGCAGACAACACGAAAACAAATATTAGAAAGTAAATAAACAGTGGTGGTGTAATTGAGCATAATTTGTTTCAGATTAGAAAAACATTTCTTTTCTTTTTTCTCTCTGACTAATGACTCAAAGGCAAGTACAGCAAAGACCTAGCGTTCTGTTTATTCCAACTTTAACAGTTAGACGTTTATTGTGTGATTAAACGTCTCTCAAATAATGTTCCCTTAAATAAATCCCCCTTTCTCATTCCAGAAGAATTGAAATTACAGGTTTTCCTCATAATGTTTTTCTTTCAGAACCGGCAACCGAAGTTTTTGCTCCATAACAACCGAAAATACATAGAAACAGTGATTATGCAATTAAGTATACTTTGTTTTAGAATAGAAAAAAAAAAAATATATTTTCATTCTGACATAGTGATAGAAAGAAGATTCGTGACTTAAGAAAACAACAAATGCGATGATGGGTTTTTCTAAATAAAAACTTAAGAGTTCTTTTCAATTTTGCACTAGTTCGGTTATGGCTTAAATAACGGATGTTTATGTCAAGTTTACTGACAGTTTCGTCTTCCGCTTTCCCTCAGTTTACCTTTCTGCACAGGTGATGTTTCCTCATCAACTCATCCGTGAGTGTTAAAAGACAAGTTTGTCATATTTACGAAATTAATATAAACGGGTTCTTTAAATTAGGTACTAATTAAGGCGTCAGTATAACAAAGTGACGTTTTATTTTAGAGTTTAATTTACTGCTATGTCGGTAATTTTTTGTGGAATGCAAATTTGGATGTAAAGAAGTATTTATATTTCAACAACAGATCTAGGACTGAAATTTTCGTTCCGAGAAAAACTTTCAAAGGCAAGAACAGCAAAAACCTAGCGTTCTGTTAATTCCAACTGTAACAGTTACACGTTTAATGCGTGATTAAATGTCTCTGACTTAATTTTCTCTTAAATAAAATGGTCTTGAAATTAAAACTCCCGCTTTTTTGCTCCAGAAGAATTGAAATTACAGGTTTCTCACGGACGTTTTTTATTCCAGAACGACGAAAGCTTTTGCTCCATAACAACCGAAAATACATAGTAACAGTGGGGATGCAATTAAGCAAATTTTGTTTCAGAATAGAAAAATATTTCTTTTTTCATTCCGACATAGAAAGAAAGGAGATTTTGTTTCTAATTGAAAACTTCAGAATTCTTTTCAATTTTCTTGAGTTAGTTTATTACGTCTTGCACTAGTTTAGTTGTGGCTTTAACAACGGATGTTTATGTCAAGTTTACTGACATTTTCGTCTTCCTCTTTCCCTTAATTTTCCTTTCTGCACAGGTGATGTTTGCTCATCAACTCATCCATGAGTGATAAAAGACAGGTTTGTCATATTTACGAAATTAAACAGGTTCTTAGAAGGTTAATTAAGGCGTCCGTATAGCAAAGCGATGTTTTATTTCAGCCTTTTTTTAGTTGTGGTTATGTCGGTGGATTACGTGGATTTTAATGAACAGCAGATTTTAATAACTAATAAGCGAATTTTTTCCGACAGAGGTCAACACATAGATGACATGACAAGAAAAATTATGGCTTTTACAAACGCCCTCCCCACCTAGAATACCAGTATTCTACGCCCTCACAAAAATCCACAAGCCGAAACCGGTGGGAAGACCAATCATCTCCGGGTGTAAGGGCCCAACTGAAAGAATCTCATCTTTCGTTGGTAGATTACTCCAATCAATTGCTTAAAAACAACAATCCTATACCAAGAATACTACGGACTTTATCAACTTTGTGGAAAAAACAAAGATACAGCAGAATACAATTCTAGTATCTATGGATGTAACCAGCTTGTACACTTATATACCACATGAAGAGGGAATGGAAATAGTATGCAAAGCATACGAAACGTTTCACAATAACAACCCTCCTATCCCAACCCACTTCCTGAAGGAAATGCTTGGTTTAAACTTAAAGGAAAATTATTTCCAATTTAATGGCGATAACTATCTCCAAACTCATGGAACTGACATGGGTACAAAATTGGCAGTTGCATTTACCAACATCTTTATGGCAGACATTGAAACAAGACTTATTCGCCAAAGCAAAATCAAACCAAGAAAATGAAAACGATACATTGATGACGTTTTTTCCCTTTATCATCACGCCCATTGAACAAGCCAACAAATTCCACCCCACAATTAAATTTACAGCTGAAATTTCACAGAACGAATTAATTTTCCTGGACCCAGTAGTTTATAAAGGAGATAGATTTAACACAGAATCTATCCTAGAAATCAAGACACACTTTAAGCCGACAGAAATATTCCAATTCTTGGTTTTCATGTTACGTCATAAAATTCTGAAATCAAACTTCACTAGGCCTGCTAAATTTTCGTTGTCATTAGGCGAAAGATAAACTAAAAATATATATTTTTGCAAATTTCCAGATCGATAGTGTCATTCGTTTTTAAAACAGAGCAATTTGAATATTTGAGTTTTCCGTCGTATGTGACATCAAGCTGAGTGCCGTGACAAAGCTGTTTTGTTGTTAAACGGCCTTTCCTTTCCACTTTGAGCTCGTGTCACCCACCGGGTGTTAAAAGAGGCTTTCTTATAATTAAAATAAAAGGCGAAGCAACATGGCTACTTAGAACAAACTCTTCAAAAACAAAATTTGAAGATAGCCTCTCTAACTTCATATTGCGCCTTATAGCGCGTGGCTATCCAAATGACTTTATAGAGAGGTCTCTAGCAGGAGTCAACTTCGCCAGTAGACATGCATTCGGCACTCCAACAAAACAACAATAAAAAAAAACTGACAGGAAAATACTGCCATTTGTGACTACATACCACCCAGCAGTACGCGAACTTAAACGAATATTAATGGAAAACTGGTGTTTAATACAAAATCAGTCGTTGCTGAAAAATATATTCACAAGGCCTCCGAAGATATCTTTTAAGAGAGGTAAATCTCTCAAGGACATGCTCGTTAGAGCGAAAATTTAAATAAATGCTATATTGCGTCGCAACAACAAACCACGGGGGGAGTCCGTGTTGGCCTGCCACTAATTATCCTTTCAACTTTCTTGTATTGGACGACACCATTCTTTATAGTACGAGATGTTCGGTGGCCATACGGTGTTGTTTTCTCGGTCGTAGATAAAGAATATTTGTCTAATCGACAGACTGCCAGATTTGCTTCCAACGTTAAAAAAAAACCACAAGTGTGTTGGTCGTGGACAGGATTTACGATGCTCGATTATCTTGGTGAACCACCAATGCGCATTGAATTTATTAAATCTTAACATTTAAAGTGTGTCTGGGGACATACAAAAAGAGAGATCAGATATAATGAATTTTAAGTACCATACAGACAAGATATAAATGTTATGTGGGTGGCCTTGTTTCACTGTCTTGTTTAATAATGATATTGTCTCAAAAGAAAGATTCAGTTGAAGATTTGTTATAGTAAAATTCTATTATTTTAAATTTTTTGGACATTTGAAATAAGGCTTTCCACAAATGAAAGGAGATCAGCTGTAATGACCTGATTCAAGGATCTGCTTTTTCAAACGGGTTATTTCCTGACTAAAAGCATCAATACATGCGAAATGCTAAAATTAATTAAACTGATAGAAGAGTAGGTTATATTGTTGATATGTACATTAAAACTGCTTGAAGTTGCGTTTTGATATTATTCTTTGGTTTAGTTTGCTTGCAGGAATTTTTTGGACGTTGAACTGCTTGCAGGAATTTTTTCTCACAATTTTCCTTTGCAGGACTATTGCTAGCCATTTGCTAACCATTTTCAGACAGAAAATGATGACTCTGCACTCCTTCTTAAAAACGAACAAAAAGCATTTCTTCAAAGATTTCCTTGGCATTCCCTTATACCTACACAAGGGAAACGATAATGATAATAAATAGATTTAGAAGATAAATAAAGTGATGCAGTGTAGCACTTTGACTTTCAATTCGTGTAAATAATGTATTCAAAAAATTCTAATTAGTGCTAACGGCAGAACGACAACGCGAAGAGAAACGACTGATCTTCCAGCTGAAAACACTACCCCCTAGGGTGTTTGAACATTGAGTTTCATTTTTATTAGTTTCTCTTTTTGCTAAGGCTCGCGCGCGCAACATGTTTAAGCACATACACGATATTGCGCCCGCAAATAGTAACATACGTTTGATTTTATCAATGGCTCATTTGAGATTGATGAAGGGGTTTTCCCGAAACGTCTCCCTGTTTTTTCAAGAACTATTTAGCACTTTTTGAATACAACGCCAAACAAATCATGATTATAACACCGACCACAAAGACATTTAAGAACGAAAAGGGATTTGTTTCCCCCCTTTTGATTGACTTTCCCTTCCCCCCAAAATACTAAATAAAAAAAAATTACCAAGAGGGGTATGCCCTAGCCTCAAACCTTAAACTAACTCAAAGGAGGAGTTTTGTCCTTCACCTGAACATGTCAGTAAAACGTCTACCAAAAATTTTTATGCATAACATTTTAACAAAGTTCATCCTCGGTAAGGCCAATTTCTAAGCCTAGTTCAGCCTCAAGTTACTCTGACTTAACTTCAATTTTTCATTTTGTTCCTTTTTCTGTTTGCATTCTGTTGTGTTAGCTTACATATGCATGAGGTATTGTTTGAGTTACTTTGCTAACAACTATTGAGCTTGAGGGTGCTGCGTTGCAGAAGTCACTCCCTTAGGGCCTGATTACATGAGCCGGGCTGGCTCGGTTTGCCGAGATGACTTTCAGCCCGGTATTACATGAGCCCGGTTAGCCGGGCTGGCCCGGTTTGCAGAGCACGAATGATCTTAATCACCTTTTTCCGGCAATTTGGTGGTTAATTTTTTGCACTTATGCAGCTGGATGGGTTACGTTACCTCTACATCCTATTTAGAAGAAGAAGCATTGATTTTTTCGTCGGATATTGTGCTCGGAAGAGAAAATTAATGCTGGCCCGCTTAGCCGGGCTGGCCCGGTTAACGCGATTACATGGAAAATTTTCAGCCCGGCTAGCCGAGATCCCGGCATCGCGATACCGAGATCTCGGCTAACCGGGCTGGCCCGGTTGTCATGTAATTGCGAAGTTGATTTTTGTTGCGTTTAACAGACGTGCCGAGATCTCGGCAAACCGAGCCAGCCCGGCTCATGTAATCAGGCCCTTAATATAATCACTAACGAAAATGTCATATTGCTGGTTTTCACTGTCACGCCAGTAACGCTACTGTCACGCGCTGTTAAAAAGTAAATCCATACTATTGTGTCAAAAAAATCAAGAATATTACAGGTTGTAGAAAATTACTAGATAACCTACGTGTCCAAGTCTCAGGTCTGTACGGTAATCCATACTCGAGTTACTTGTCAAAATGTTTCACGCAAATTCAGAGGGCACAGTATGGCCCGTGTGAAGGGGCTCCAACATGGCCGCCGGAAATCAATGAAAACATCTAGCATTCACTTCTGCTATAAAAAGCGGACAGTTCTCCTTCAAGAACGTGTCAACTGTCCAGATTGTTAAAAATCACAGGATGAGGCATTTTTTTAAGCATACGTGACAGCCTTTAGGCAATTCACCATTGTGAAACTGTAGTTGCTTTGACAAGTTGAAGCTATTTTTGTAAATAAAAGAGGTAACGTCATTCATGTCACGCAATGTTTTTGAGGCAAACTAGACGCTTTGCTGGTTTTTACAAATAGCGGTGTGATCTGGCGGTACATTTTTTGAGGCGGACTCCACGTTAAAACTGTTTTTTATTTAGCAAGAAGTGTGTCGATTTTCATTTCCGCACAGTTGGCCGTCAAAGTCACCTGTCGCAAAGAGTAGAATGTTTACACAGCATGTTTTGGAAATATTTTAGATTTGGTTAATAAGACACTTTTGAAGACTTCAGCAAAACATTGGCAATGTACAGTATTGGTTGGAACTTGAATGGTATTTTTCACAAGATGGGTAAATCTATCAATTGAAAAAATGGACTTAAAAATGGAAACTTTGAATAATTGATGTTCAATGAGCGCCAAAAGTGTTGAGACAGTCTGCACTTTTTGAGTACCTTGGACAAATTTTACCCCTCACCCCTTCAATATAACCCCCTTCCCCCGAAACAATGTTGTATTTGTTATCTGCAAGACTTGCCTCGTTTGGGTACAACATTGAAAAGAGGGGAGGGGGAGTGGTTTAGAAGCGGCAGCAGATTAAAGGTGAAAAAACGGGAATTTTAAATTAGTATCAATTTCATCCAACTGTCTCAAGGACTTTTGACGCCCATTGTCTGAAAGGGAAATCTAGCTTTTTGCAATAATTATAAGTGCAAACTAAGAATCCATGGAAATACAATGTTCGGTGGACTAGGCGCATTTTTCTGATATATAACATAACGGGTTACCACGGGTAACCACGGGTAACCAAACAAATTAAAAGGAATAAGAGTATCTTGTTTCTCAATTATTTTGGTTACCCGTGGTTACTCGTGGTTACCCGTTCATTTCGAGCAAAGAAGCCGTTTTTCGCATGTTATTGACAAGCTGTTTGTTGAACAATCACGGATAGTTGCGATTCCATTCAATTGCATGCATTTTTACGCGATTAAATGAATAATATCGTCAATAATAACGTGAAAAGCCGTCAGAGTCACGGGCATGTGACGTTTTACGTACCAGTTGCGTGACACCGTCACACAAGGCGATCGCAGTTCTAAAATGCGCGAAAATAATCGGTGAAAATACTTGGAAAAGTACCTTGGACAAATTTTACCCCTCACCCCTTCAATGTAACCCCCTTCCCCCGAAACAATGTTGTATTTGTTATCTGCAAGACTTGCCTCGTTTGAGTACAACATTGAAAAGGGGGGAGGGGGAGTGGTTTAGAAGCGGCAGCAGATTAAAGGTGAAAAAACGGGAATTTTAAATTAGTATCAATTTCATCCAACTGTCTCAAGGACTTTTGACGCCCATTGTCTGAAAGGGAAATCTAGCTTTTTGCAATAATTATAAGTGCAAACTAAGAATCCATGGAAATACAATGTTCGGTGGACTAGGCGCATTTTTCTGATATATAACATAACGGGTTACCACGGGTAACCACGGGTAACCAAACAAATTAAAAGGAATAAGAGTATCTTGTTTCTCAATTATTTTGGTTACCCGTGGTTACTCGTGGTTACCCGTTCATTTCGAGCAAAGAAGCCGTTTTTCGCATGTTATTGACAAGCTGTTTGTTGAACAATCACGGATAGTTGCGATTCCATTCAATTGCATGCATTTTTACGCGATTAAATGAATAATATCGTCAATAATAACGTGAAAAGCCGTCAGAGTCACGGGCATGTGACGTTTTACGTACCAGTTGCGTGACACCGTCACACAAGGCGATCGCAGTTCTAAAATGCGCGAAAATAATCGGTGAAAATACTTGGAAAAGTACCTTGGACAAATTTTACCCCTCACCCCTTCAATGTAACCCCCTTCCCCCGAAACAATGTTGTATTTGTTATCTGCAAGACTTGCCTCGTTTGATTACAACATTGAAAAAGGGGGAGGGGGAATGGTTTAGAAGCGGCAGCAGATTAAAGGTGAAAAAACGGGAATTTTAAATTAGTATCAATTTCATCCAACTGTCTCAAGGACTTTTGACGCCCATTGTTGTTTTAATTAAATTTTATCGCGGCTTGGATGCACAATGTCACGGCTTTGGAAGTCTTCAAATAATTCAAAAGGTTCCTTCCTTCCTTCCTTCTGATCTGATTGTTATTTTTCATGTATTAATTATTTGAAAGTGGTTCTCATTGATAAGAAGAAAACGGGTTTTCATTCAACTGCTTGAAGTATTTATAGACGTGAAAATATTGTGCACGAAATATTTGCTACCCTTTTATCCCTAAGGCAAATTTCCCTTACTCTCTAATTGCTTGGTACAGATTAGTACGTCTACTAACGAAAAACCAAGAAAAAAGGATACTTAAACGGGCAGCAAATGTATACAAACATTGAATGAAAAATGCCGTAACCATACTGTCACGCGCTACTAAAAAATAAATCCAACGCCATTGAGTCCAAAAATACAAGAATATTACAGGTTATGGAAAATTACTAGATAGTCAAAGATAGTTTCAATTCCGTACGGTATTCCGTACTTGAGTTATCCGTCAAGATGTTCCACACAAAATTAGAGAGCACAGTGTGGAGACGCATTGTTGTAGTTCGTGTGAAGGGGCTCCAACATGGCCGCCAGAAATCAATGAAAACATCTGGCATTTACTTCCGCTATAAAAAGCGGTCAGTTGACCTTCATGAACACGTAAACATTCACATAAACACTTCTCGTAAAACCGCAACTGCAGTGGAACCCCGAATAACAAGTATACGTGACAGCCTTCAGGCGGCCATTTTGATATCGTGTGGCGCGAAACTCCGAAATTTAAAATGTTATATCTTAAAGACGGCGGATGCTATCGAGCTGAAAACCTTCAATAAGATATATATTAAGGACGTTAGGTATCTCGAGATATCTGGATTTTAGAATTTTGATGTCGTCATGTGAAAACCAAGAATATTTCCATTTTTTTCTGGTGGGGGCAAGGCCCCTAGGGGCTCGCGCCTATGGCGCTCGAAAAGTACCCTGCCGCTTACTTTCCAAGTCAAGACGTCTACTTGAAAAATTATTGACAGCCCTGATTTGCAATTATGAAAAGCTTTAACGCTTCTTTATTATATACTGGTAGGGTGAAAGGCTAAGGAGAGGGAAAGGGAGGGAAAATCAACCTCGTTCCCAGGCTCTCTCTCTCCCCGCCCACCAGACCTCGTTCGCGGTTCAAGGAATCCAAGAAAGCTTCACTCATTCCATATATCTATGTATTGAGGTATTTTGTAAATTTTTGGGTCATTTTTGGGGATGTTTGAGAGGTGATAGTTTTTCTAAAAGGTTTAGTAAAATTAAGACAAAAAAGAAATATTAAAAATTTAATGTGATTTTGAAATTAGAATTTGAAGTTAGACAACCTGGAGTGCTCTTGCATGTGGGTCAACTGTTTTATGATGTTTCCATTTTTTTTATTCAATCCCTTCTTTATTTAAACCTCTTAAAATTTCATTTAAATTCAGGTAGAACCCCACCTTAAGGTGGTTGTTAGGTTAGGTAAGGTAAGGTAAGTGGAGGTAAAACTTTATTTATGAAATGGTGGCCCATTCAGCACAGTGGCTGGTATCCAGAGAGGTCCTGCAAAATGGGTTTCAGTATTTCCCAGTCCTTATACTTTGGGTCAGTACTACAATTCTTCAACAATTGCTATTACAGTAATGTTATGAAACAAATGTCCAATCAATGGTCAACAAGTTGTGATCATTTTCTTGACTAGTAGTTACCCGATAAAGAGTTGTAGTACTGTCTCATCAAAGTATAATGGCTGGAAAATACCGAAAAGCGTACGGCCTTCAGGTGAAACCCGCCTTAAATTATTGCTAAGTGTTAAAAATTTATATTTTCTAGTCGTCGAGTCAATCATTTATTGGTATTGTGCGAAATACATTAATAAATTTAGACCATTATGTCATTAAGTAGTAATGCAGTCTTGACAACATTCTAGATATTATGTTATGCACACTAATACAGCTCATGCAAACCGTGTGACTTACGCAAACCCAGTCGGACTGAGTGTTACTTAAGTAACTGTTTCGTTGTTTTTGCTGTACTGAACCCTGCCTTCAAGTCAAAGCGGATAGTTAATTATTAACCGGCCGATTTTAAGCTTCTCAAGCTTCTTGTTTAATAAGTTCACTACCATGATGGCGCTTGGAAAGAGATAATTATACCATAACCTAGAGAATTCTCGCGCGCTGATTGGTCCAAAGTTATGGTCGATGAGAGTATAGACCATGAAAGTGACGTCAGATCACCACGCGCGCACACGCGCGGGCTGAAAGATGTATAAGTTTGGTCTCCATGAATGAAAGCGAATTTTATCGTGTTTTGTTTGAATCAAGGGCACATAAGGGTATTTTTTTTCGGAATTCAGGATTGGACTTCTAGTTAGGTGATCTATCGAAAGAAAATTGACCAGGCTTTTGAATTTTTGGTCTAACTGAGAAGAACGGTGCTAGCGAACCGGCAGGAGACTCAGAGACTGTCGATGTTCAGTGAACGAGTGCTAACAAGATCTTCAGAAATAAAAATAATCTTGCTCGCTTCAAGCGATAGGCACACACTCAACGAGAGAGGAAAAGGTAATTAAAATTGTTATTCTTTGAATTCTTGTTCATCTTCTTTTGTATCATTGTCGTTTTTACGCGTCGGACCGGAATCTTCCGGAATCTTTACGTCCCACCGGCAAAGTTTCTTTACGCTCACTCAGGCATCGCTTTTGATAAATACTTGTTCGAGTTTGTTATGGTATAAAACAAATCGACCACATTTTTCCATGGTCTACACTCTAATAGACCATAGAAATGACGCCACAAATGTCCTAAACTTTGCAGTGAAACCACTCGGCTAACGCCTCGTGGTTCCACTTGAGTTTTGAACATTTTCTGACGTCATTTCTATGGTCTATAGGAGTGTAGACCATGGAAAATGTGGTCGATTTGTTAAATAGAACACTTGATGCAGTGGTTCAATATGGATTCCCAAACATCTCGAATTTACTTCGATGCGCATATTTTCAACTTGTTTCCCTGTTTTGAGTGTTAAATACATCACTCAATAACATAGCATTTAACTATTGTACCGTGGGTGCTGTTACTTTAATGGATTTCTTTTTTGTTTAACTTGATTCGAAAATTTAAGCGTTAAATAACTTATCATTACAAAGTAAAAGTAAACATGAAATGGTGATATTTATGTTTTTTATATCTGCACAAGTCATATATTTTGCAAGGCTCAAAAGAACTCCTTTGTCGGTTTGAATTGGTAGATTTCGAAATCGATTTCTGTTTTTCAATAGGAGCAGGGATGGCACAGTGGTGAGAGCGCTCGCTTCCCACCAGTGAGCCCCGGGTTCGTGTCCGGAGTTTGTTGGGTTGTCCAGTTTTCCTCCCTCCAAAAAAAACCAACACTTCTAAATTCCACTTCGATCAGCAAACCGAGGGCCACAGTTTTGTCAGTCGCGAGAGTTTTTTGGCAGTCGCCATTATTATTAATTATTGACGGCAGCGAAAAACGCAATTGTTAGTTGGCTTTCACGCGCGAATTTAGCAAGTTTTACTATATTCATAATGCATTACCCAGCTTCGACCATTATCTAAAAACGCTTTAGACAACAGCCCAAATTGACACGCAGTTTCCTGATTACGCGCGCGGTAGGTATAACAACTGAATAAGTCCTTTTGTTTCCGTAAAGTGCATTTCGTGTTGCTACCGCATGGAAGCTTTAAAATAAATGTTTTAGTGCTCATTGTCTCGGATTCTTTCGGCATCCTTCCTAATGAATTCTCCGC
Organism: Oculina patagonica; assembly: GCF_052425735.1. Lineage (NCBI taxonomy): Eukaryota > Metazoa > Cnidaria > Anthozoa > Scleractinia > Oculinidae > Oculina > Oculina patagonica. Next base: position 10,634,897 of record NC_135763.1, read on the forward strand.
TAAGTGCATCGGGGTATATTTTTATAGTAGGCACACGTATTATTTCTTCCATAAGCAAGGCGGTGATTGAAAACTGAATTTCAAATAAGTTTGCAGATTTTCAAACGCACGAAGGACTTTTCTAGCAGCCAAGATACATTGGAATACACTGAAGCAAATGTTGAAGGTATGCTAGCGAGAACTGATACATTTTGAAGTTTCTACAAAGCGCACGGCGATTTAACCTTTAAACTTCGGGCACTTCCCATTAGACAGAACTGGCCGGCCGGTCTGGTGATTTTGAATGTGAAATGGACCTTCTTCACGAGTTTTTACAACAAATCAGGATATTCTTGCTATTATAACAATAGGTATAACTCAACTCTGGGGATAACTAGAAAACTAATACATTCCTATCAATATATATTTACATGTTAATAAAAAAGTAACAAATTGTGTACACATATGAACTGCAGATTGAGCACAAAGTGAAAAAAACCATTACCTCTGTCAAAGCAACAAACATTTATATTTTAATCGAAGTCCTTCTTAAACTTTGATCGCTACAATGCCGGATCAGTAAGCTGTTGAGCAGACAGCTTACAGATTGTGTATCCATATGAACTGCAGATTGAGCACAAAGTGAAAAAACCATTACCTCTGTCAAAGCAACAAACATTAATATTTTAATTGAAGTCCTTCTTAAACTTTGATTGCTACAATGCCGGATCAGTAAGCTGTTGAGCAGACAGCTTACAGATTGTGTATCCATATGAACTGCAGATTGAGCACAAAGTGAAAAAACCATTACCTCTGTCAAAGCAACAAACATTAATATTTTAATTGAAGTCCTTCTTAAACTTTGATCGCTACAATGCCGGATCAGTAAGCTGTTGAGCAGACAGCTTACAGATTGTGTATCCATATGAACTGCAGATTGAGCACAAAGTGAAAAAACCATTACCTCTGTCAAAGCAACAAACATTAATATTTTAATCGAAGTCCTTCTTAAACTTTGATCGCTACAATGCCGGATCAGTAAGCTGTTGAGCAGACAGCTTGCAGATTGTGTATACATATGAACTGCAGATTGAGCACAAAGTGAAAAAACCATTATCTTTGTTAAAGCAACAAACATTAATATTTTAATCGAAGTCCTTCTTAAACTTTGATCGTTACAATGCTGGATCAGTAAGCTGTTGAGCAGACAGCTTACAGATTGTGTATACATATGAACTGCAGATTGAGCACAAAGTGAAAAAACCATTATCTTTGTTAAAGCAACAAACATTAATATTTTAATCGAAGTCCTTCTTAAACTTTGATCGCTACAATGCCGGATCAGTAAGCTGTTGAGCAGACAGCTTGCAGATTGTGTATACATATGAGCTGCAGATTGAGCACAAAGTGAAAAAACCATTATCTTTGTTAAAGCAACAAACATTAATATTTTAATTGAAGTCCTTCTTAAACTTTGATCGCTACAATGCCGGATCAGTAAGCTGTTGAGCAGACAGCTTACAGATTGTACAGATTATACATATGATCTGCAGATTGAGCACAAAGTGAAAAAACCATTATCTTTGTTAAAGCAACAAACATTAATATATTTTAATCGAAGTCCTCATAGGCGTACGGGCAATTTTTGCCAGGGGGGGCGGCGAGACATTTGCCCAAAAAAATTTCGCAAGTTGCCCAAATTTTTACGAAACAGTCGAGAAGAAACGAGGGTCATACGATGCACTAACATAGGCTTACAAATGAAGTGAAAAATTCTTACATAATAATCTATCATATGAGCTCATAAAACACGTTAAAAGAAATAGCTGTCCCTACTATTTCGACGGCCGAAGATATTAACAATACAATCCATGTCATTGTTGACTACAGAGTTGGAATATGCCCATCAAATGCTAATACAAGTGTGATTACAAGTAATAATTTAGGCCAAGTAAAAAAAAAATGTTTCTCGTCTGTCGTCGTCCATTTTTTGGTATATTTTAATTTTTTATTATTTTGTTGCATTCCATACCTGTGTTGTTCGAATGTCGATGTTTTTTCCTCCATCGTGAAATTCTCCAGGCCAAAAGCGAACTTCCAAAATAAATCCTGCAAGGTATTTGACCTATCCAGTACGGACCAGCGTAACAAGTATTTAAAGTTTTGGTCTTAATTTGTATTTAAACGCAGACAAAAGCCATATCTTACTCCGTACAAAGTGAAAGTTTTTGATCGTTCTACCTTTTCCAAAAACAAATAATAACAAAAGAGAGGCGGCCCCAAAAAGATGAAGCGGGAGGGGACGAGAAACATTTGTTTTGTAATTTTACTTGGCCTTATTGGCCTTACTACACGTTGTCACCCCGTCAGGTGCTGCGGAGGTAAGTTTTCAATCTGTGCAACGCACTGAATGATCGTTCTGCAGAACACGATGTACGTAGCAGGTATCACTACATGGATATGAACCACGTAAGGAAACTCTGAAAACTTATCAAATAGATCATTCTCTTGCATTGCCTCCAGCATTTCTGAAACAGTCATGTAGTCTAATCCGCGCACACGACGAAAACTCGCGCGCATTTTCTGCTCGGCTTCCAGAATCTCGCCGTCGATTTTGTAAAATTTGGCAACGCGGAGAAGCTTTCTTTATCATGTGTTTAACTGTGACAGATATTTGCAGTACAGTGCCCAACAGTAAAAAAAATTACAAATAATATTATGTATATCAACACATGACCCCTAAGAAACCACTGTGCTAAGAAACCACTGCCTCATGTGAATTTAACTGCTTTAACTAGCTGACTTCAGGTTAAAATAGAAAATAACTATCTCTTCGAAGAAAAAACTTCTTTTAAAACGGGCTTTGCCCAAATTTCTCTTGCTGCCCAAAAAATCTGAGTTGCCCAAAATTTGGGAGGGGGGGGGGCTGCAGCCCCCCCCTGCCCCCCCAGCCCGTACGCCTATGGAAGTCCTTCTTAAACTTTGATCGCCACAATGATCAGTAAGCTGTTGAGCAGACAGCTTACAGATTGTGTATACATATGAACTGCAGATTGAGCACAAAGTGAAAAAAAAACCATTACCTCTGTCAAAGCAACAAACATTAATATTTTAATCGAAGTCCTTCTTAAACTTTGATCGAGCAGACAGGTGATTGGCAAAAATCAAATCCTAGGAATTAGCATCAGAAAACATTTAAAGACAGTCAGCTGGAATAAATAATATTTTGAGCTTTAAATCGAAACGTGATCCACAGTTGTGATGCTGTTGTAACGAAAATGAAGTAGCTTACGTGCTGCGATGCTCTCGAAATTTTAAAACAGGAAATATTGACAGATAATTATTTCTCAATGAATCGCAAGGCCTAAAGACCTATTCAAAGCTTGAGTCTCCCTTTTTAGAAATGTTTCAAAAGAAAGACAACAACTAAAATCCATCTATTTAATGCTCCCTTTAGGTGCAATTTTTTTTCATTTTTTCTGGCTTTGTGATGCTAAACAATTCTATCAAATTGAAGTTTAGGAGATTGATGTTACGTCTGATCGCTTTCTTATTATGAATTTGAATACCATAATTGATGAATTTACGTCTGATTGTGCCTGGCATGATATGAACGGTGCTATTAAAAGTTTTAGGTCCAGTTTATGTCTTAATCTTCCGCATCATAAATCATTTTTTTCAAAAATGCACGGAGGCTATATTTCAAAAAGATTTCAGTCTGGTTATTTCAAAATACTTGAGTTCCACCTACGCAGACCTTCACATACATCAAGTCAGAACTGAGTGTGTAGAGGAGAAAGGGAGGCAGAAATTTTAAGCAAGTTTTAAAGGAAGGAAAACGGCATCTGGTAAATACCCTTAGACTAACTGAAGTAACTAAAGAAAGTTTACTTCACTGTTAAAGAGACTTTTTCACGGCTAGGCTAGTTTAATGTTATTACATTTTGTCAAATTATCGCTATGAAAGTAAATGTTTGCAAAGAAATTAATTTATGATTCTAAATGACAAAACCAAAGCTTCATTGCAGCCAAATGTGTCCGTCTCGGGCGTTAAATTTAAAATTACAAGCAGACAAAATTAACTTTGAAAACTGTCCCGCCAGACCAAATTTTAAAAACCCATATCGCAATCCGTTTCAATCTTCGACACTTTTGGCTATCCGTATCTTCTTTTGCATTTGGTGTGTTATTTAAATATTCATTCACTGTTTTAAGAGGCTATGTTATATGTTTAAACGAATTTGATGGTCATTTCCTATGCCTAATTTTGGCTAAAATCCGTGACGCGGTCCCTTTAATCTGCTGATATGAGTTAAATGTTCATAGGCCGTACTGTCTTCCTCGTTTTATTATGATGCTTTTATATCCCTTAAAGATTTTCGTTAAGTCCTTACCTTTTTTGCCGTGGGCTGTAGACTTGTTTCATTTGACCGCACGACACTTTACAGTCTTGGTGACGATTTTCACATATAATTTATACTAATTTCAAGTCACAAGTTTAAAATTACAAAACTGGGGTTAGGAAGATTGCAAAAATAGAAGAACACAAATGAGGAACAAGACTTCTATTACTCTGACTATGCTACGAAAGTCCAATGCACGTCACAGGGCGTTGCTATAAGCGAGTGTCTCAGTAGAAGACTCCAAAGACTCACTTGGCTTTTTTTCGTGTTCAAAGCTTTCCGAAGATAAAAGGGACTGAGCTGAGAAATCGAAAGACAAGACTTGATGATCGGCCAAATGATATACCTTCTTTAAATCTTCTGATACCAGGCTCAGAGCCGTAACGACTCCGTAACTAGCAAGAGGCAAGACGAGGCACTTGCCTGGTCTTAATTTTTACCCAAAAAGAAAATATGTTTTGTTGGCAAAATAATCCCCAATTGAACAAGATTGATTTTTCTCAAGAAATACCTCATGAAAAATGTCTTTAAAAGATATTTATAGCTTCTAGATTTCAAAATTTTCTGGAGGGCATGCCGCCCAGAACCCACTAGCAAGATCTTGCCTCGGCTATGGCAAAGGTCTGGTTACGGCCCTGTACCTGCAAAAACATCGCTTCTTTTTTATCAACGTTGATTCTTTAATTCTTTCGAAGCTAAAAGAAAGACCATAAACAGATTTTGAACATATCAAAAGACAAAACGTCGTTTTCCTCAACTCTGACTATAAACCATAATGCAGGACAAAAAAAGGACGGTAAAATATAAAGAAAATTAGCATTTTCACTTCGGAAATGGATAATAATCTCAGAAATTTTAAAATGGTGTTGTATCAGAAATATTGTAGCACATCTGAAAAAAAGGTTTCGCTTACAGGTTTTCGTTTTCATGCTACCAACAGCGATAACCTCGCCAGCCGGGAAAAAATATCCTTTTAATCATTTTTTTTGAAAATGTTTATATAAGGAGTGCCAGGAAATTTTGAGAATAATACGGAAAAATGTTCCCTGAATTACTTTAAAAACGCAACCGGGGTCTCATCAAAAATGTCAAAATCAACACAAAGCATTACAGACAACGACTCTATCGAATGTGCATGAATATTGTTGTTATGATATCTGCAACTCGTGAAGATTAATACCAGCGCTGTAGTAGTGACGTCAGATGAAAATGATCATATGAATACACATCAATTACAATTGTAGCCTAAAAAAATACTTGAGGTAAATTTTTTCACCATTTTTGAAAAATTGAGTTTATAAACGACAGGAAAATTTGTGTTTTCATTAGCAGTGTTGTGATTTACTGAAAACGGCGGGAGTACTTTTTAGGAAATTTCTCAGGGACATTTTTTTTAGCCAAATTTCTGTAATTTAGACGAAGCTAATTTCCATATCAATAACAATCTTTTATAGAGGTATGATTATTTTTTTTAAAAAAATTAAAACGATAACAGACAATTAACAATTTCTTTGTCACGTTTCAGTCTTTCAACATCACAGCACGCCGAACCTCTTTTAAAGAAATATAACAAAGAATTGCCCAGCTTAAAGGACTTTGATTTCAAGAAAAAAATGCACCCTGAAGAGCCGTCTGCCTGGATCGATATCTAAACGATTCTAGAAATGTTTTGAAGGCGATTTATTTTGCTTTACCAAACAGTGGGAAATATTATAGCGACATTATTTTTCCGTGTGACAATTTAGCGCTTGACTGTTTCTCTACAAAAGTGGTAAGGTCCGGACCCTTTTTGTGACAGGTCCGTACCCAAATTTCTCTGTCGTGTAAACGCGCCTTAAGGCTATCCATTTTTTTCTCCTTTTGACGGTCGGATGCGTTTCCTGAAAAAAATATCAAAGTCAGGGGTAATCTACTGATAGGAGGCCTGGCTCCCAGGAATCAATGCCGGTGGAACAACGAAACGTGGTTACAAAATCAACGTGGCGGCAACGAGGAAGAAAACTCGATTTTTTTGAGGGAGGGGGGGGGGGCTATCTAGGGGGTGGAGGGAGCTAATAATCGGAAGGTTACGATAACCCTTTTCAATTCAATGGTTTCGAGAGCCTAATTTATAGTAACTACTTTTCTTTCAGGATTGAACCAACTGCATTTAATAAACAGAAACAAGTGCATGTAACTTGGAGGAAAGAGTTGGAGTAGTTTACTTTTAAAGACGAGTGAACTGAACCTTCCTGTGACAAAATTCCATACTTAACAAAACCAAACCAAGCAAAAGTCAACGAAACTGTGGGAAAGAAAAAGAGCCCGAGTAACAGTAAAAGTTGTCAAGATCTTAGTTGGTCAAAGGAAGAAGTCTTATTGCCGTGTAGTTTCTGCTCAGATTCTTGAAAAAAACAAACAAACACCAAAACATCTAATCTAACTGCTGTCTGGAAGAAAGTATGGCGTCCAATAACAACACGTCACTTCCTCTGTCGCCAACCAGCAGTTCCAATCAAGCAGTAACCCTTGGCACACTGAAGCAAGTCGCCTATTGGATCATAGCTGTTGTTGCGTTTGTCGGCAACTCAATCCTCTGCCTGTTTCTTTACAGTCAGAGGAAAGTGTTGTTCAAGAAGCCTTACACTGTTATCATCTTCGCTCTTGCGCTCACAGATGTGATAACGGCAATATTCCTGTTCCTATGCCCAGGGTACACGTTCGCAATTACCATTCCTGAGCCTAAGAGTACCTCTGCCCTATGGCTGTATTGCCAGGTGCTTTATGGTCGCATGGCCCTCTTTATGATTGGTCTGGCGTCCATGAACCTGTGTGTCCTTCTCACGTTCGAGCGTTGGCTTGCTGTAGTTAGACCATCTCAGTACATGCACAAAATTAACACCAAACGTGCAGTGATAGGCGTCATGGCTTGCTACATCTTGGCCATTGTCACCATCATGGGTTCTTCACCAGCGGTGCGCATTCATCCCGAGAATCCCGCGGGTAAACGGTGCTCTTATGGAAAAGGCGCTAATTTGAAAGTGACCGGCGTGGTTGGATTTCTGATGAAGAGTATCATTCCATTCTCAATCATCGCTGGTTTGTACCTGCACGTCATTTACAAAATGAAGACGGGGTCTGAAGTGGGACGTGAACATGGCGACGCTCTGCGCAAGAAGATCACCAAGGTTGCCGCCATTGCTACGTTGACGTTGATGCTGTGCTGGACGCCTAACCAGGTGACGTACCTGTTGTTCATCCTTGGCCATGCCACACAGGGAACCACCTGGATGAACGTGAGTGTCTTGCTGGTGTTCTTCAACAGCTGCGTCAATCCGGTGCTGTATGGTCTCACCATGAAGAAGTACCGTAAAGGCTACTGGAATGTCATCACAGCCTGCTGCCCTTGTGTTCGCAATATACATGGTGGTGCCGTTGGCAGTACTGAAAATGGTACCCCGGGTACTGTCCAAGTACCTATAAACTCAGCAAGTGCACAAAGTGCACAATAAAAAACTTATGGCCTTAAGATGGAACGATACGCTATAGGGTCTTGGTCCTCTTGCCAGCCTTGACAGACGTCTTTTTTCGCGAGATAAATTTATCGCCCGCTCGAGATTTTGCATGGTTTTGAATTATCGCGTGTCAGTTACAACTAGTCAGAGACAATACATGGCTTTCTCTAGAGTAAGGTCATCAGTATGGAATTTTTTGGTCGATCGATTTAATCTGAGCCGCCTCTCGCTCGAGCAAGAGAAGAATAAAGAACGAAAAAAGACGTCTGTCGTTTGGTATTCTCATTTTACATTGTGCCTTTGAGTTCCAAGCTTTAGTTTTTAATTCTCCTTACCAATTTCAAGTACCTTATATATGTAAGTGTTAAATCTACTAGGAAAAATTCCATGTTGATCTCACAAACAGGTTGAAGGGTTAATGGCATGCTCATTATGATCAAAGATCTCTTCGAGATATCAACTTTTTGCATGAAGTTAGTGTGAGTAGAAGGTTTATCCTGGGCATTGTTGTTCGAACATATCATGGAAGAATTCAAACGTCTTTCAGTTGAAGCATTTTTTTTTTATTTTCGCTGAGGAAATGCTGTATTTGTCAGTCGCGACGGATGGGCGCTTTGCGACTTATATACTTTGGCTTGGTTAAAAATGGTAAACTTTGACGCTTGCCTTTAATCGAAATAGTTGCTTCCTTTCGAGTTAGAAAGATTTCTACTCGGCTTAATGCAGGGTTCCCGATAAAGGTTACGCACGACAGAGTTACCTTTTGTCTCGTCACGCAATCTTAACCCCACATTAAGAAGTAAATTTTCGTTTGGATATTACCAAAAGCCGCTTCTCCTCGCGTTATTCTTTACCTTACGGCTACACATGCCATTTCTAACGACTACATTTCCAGTAAAGGAGTTGCTGTTATTTTTCTAATGGCGATGCATTAACTTCTGAACAGAAGCAAAATCTTTTAATGTTGACTGCTTCCACCGGAAGTAATTTCACAACAGGCTACAAAAAAACTTGTAAACATCACTTTACACCTGCATTGAATGTTGCAATTCTAAATTGTGCAACTCAGCAGAAATAATCAATTGTCACGAAATGAGTTCCCTTTGGTTAACTATTAGCAACGTTTTAGTGTGAAAGAAAACTTCGCTGCCTTCGAGCGCTGAACCCCTCACATTCTTAATTGGTTATGTCACGTAAGATTCGGGCTACTCGCGTTTTTAATTGTTATATAATTTTGTAAATTTGACAAGTCACGTTTTTTCTACAAGAACGGAAGTGCCGAAGCACAACTATAGAGTGACACTTTACAAGTCACGCGCTTTGATCACCCACAGCGGAAAGTATTCCCTTGAGAAATTAAAACAGTCCCTTGAGAGTTAACAAGAATGTGGTTCGAGATTACCCAACTTAACCGCTATTCTCCTTCCTTTTGCTTGTAAACAAGGAAAAAGTCGAAAAAATGACAAATTCCTCAGCCATTTTATCCTGTTTCCATAACGTGCATGGTCCTTTGTGAACTGAAGTGTGCGAATTTTGTGTAAATATGCACGTCATATAATCGAATATAAAAAACAAAACTTGAAACTTCTAACATTTTCCAGCTTTTCCTGTAGTTAGACTTTGCCGTCGTTCTATTGCGTTCTCTACAACATGTAATAAACAAATCACTTAATTTAACTGTAAGTATACTTGGCACTACTGCGCTAATTGTGGACACTGTAAATATTAAAAATTATAAATCAGAAGCTTGTAGAAACCAAGCTGTTAAGTGCTTACCGTTCATTACCTGATTGTCAGTTAAACCGTGATAATATGTGTAAATAATAAAAAATGGCAAATAGCAGATGTCATCAAAATGTAGTAACTTGTTGCAAATCGCAGACGAAATATAACCTATAGAAGCCTAATACCTCACATGCCCTGGCGCTTAACTCCGGACACAGTAGCAGAAGCGGCCAGGAGTATTGCTACTCCCATTGGTGGGATGCTACTGAGTCCATCGCAGGTTACTCCTCAGCACTCTATCAGGTTACCCAACAATTCGCCAGTACCCATTTATGCTCCTTAGCAGAGAGAGAGTGGGTCTGTGACGGTAAAGTTTCTACCTGAAGAAGACATCACTGCGGCCTCGGCAGGGCTCGAACCCGTACTACGGTTGAATCTCGATTTTCCGGACTGGCTGTGCCTAGCTGGGTAAATACTGACCATCTGGCAATGGCGCCTCAATCTGGCAGAAGGTAGGACAGGTTTATTTTATTGGCTCGCGCTTGCTAAAATAGTTATCAAAAAGGAAATACAGAAAGTAGTCTGGCAACTTAAAAGCTCAAAATGTCATAAAATGTAGAAAGTGCACGTTGTTTGCCTAGCGTGATACAAGCAAAACACCAAAGCCGCCACCCTCGGAGACCTACCTCGTTTCGCTGCGACTAACATGCCCCTAAACCCGGCCAAAATTGGAGCGACAAACGTTTTAAAAAAGGCTGAAAGAGCACAGCTCATTCAGCTCCGATTTTCGCCGGGTTCACTTCATTTTGCCGCGACTAACTGCCCCTGTGCACGCAAAGCCGCAAAAAGGTTTTCTTTTTTTCCAAGAAATTTAAGTATAAAAACGCTTCTTTCTGTCTGTCTATTTAATATCCGCTGCATGCGTAGAAAAGGAACGTGCTGTCCCAACGAAGTCTTACAGATTCTTTGTATTAAGATCGATTAATTTCAAGACTGGTTTTCCGCTGGTTGCGTGCAGCTTTTCATTGAGATCACCAGCTGCGTGTACAAGGGTAAGTTATTCGATCACGTTTCGGGGGCTGAGACTAGCATGTTTAGGTCAGTCTCTGTCAATACCGGAATTGGAGCGGTAGATCCTGGTGTTATTGATATTATATAGGAGATAGCATGAAGTTTAAATGTGAGGTACTTATTGTAAGGAGAAAAACTTAGCGGAGTGAAAAACAAAAGCGCTAAGCCGAATGCGATGAGTGCGATATCATTTTTTAAGGACCGTTAAAAATGTAGACCGTTATTATTTGAGCTGTGCCTTTCTTTTAACGTGAAAGAAAAATATATTGAAGAAAGTAAAGAACGGATAACCCAAGTGTTGTATTTTTCAGTTATAAATCGTAAACTACACTTTCCAAGCCGGTAGACGTTCCACTTTCACTTCCGTCCACATACGAATTGTTTAGCGTATTTAGCTTTCCGTAAAGGTGCACGAAATGATGTTTATTATGTTCATTTAGGCTTTCGCTCGCCGGGCGGTTGTCCGGTTCTTACTTGAAATGCGACAATTTAATAAACTGTCACTCTTTGGTAAACGCGGTATTAAATATGTCGTCTCTTGTTTGAACTGCGGAGCTACAGAGGCTGATTTTTGATACACAAAGTGAAGTTTCATTGAGACAAAATAATTCACACAACTTAAACTGTTATAACGTTAGCTTGGATTGATATAAAAACGTAACAGAATATTGCACAAACTTAACAGAGCATTGCACAAAAAGCGACTTGAAATTGAATTAAGTAGTTCAAAAGTAGTTTAATTGAAACGAATAAATGAGCCGTCCTTTTAGGTAAAAATATCCGGAATCGGCTAACCTCAAGGGTTTTCTTCATGTTTTGGTCTCAAAATCGATTAAATCGTGGAAGAAACATAATGGAGGCTGCCAGAGTTTAATTAAAAATTGTCTTGTTTTGACGAAATTTTGATATCCAATCAAGGCAAGTCGTTCCTGTCTTGCACACCTGACATTTCCAATCTGAACTTTATGCAAATTTTGCGACTGTATCAGTTCAATGTAATAAAAACCAACGTGAAATGACTTGCTGATAACAATGAAAATCTGAGAATTATTAAGGCCTCCAGCCACTTAATATAGTATGTGTGGGATGTAAACTCACTGGAAAATTATATTTTGTAAAATTGTCCGGAATTGAATTCTAGACCTGGAGATCAATGAGAAGCTACAGTATGATATTGAAAGTCCAGACGGAAATTTTATACCAGCTATAAATAATATAAAGAAAAGATCAATCATCTTTTGAACTGAACTTGCAAAACATACATCGGAAATGCAAACAAGCGTTTCTTCTGTTTTTAGCGGTGGTTTGTAAGTAATTCAAAATACAATGTTAAAACGATCGGTTCGGACTACAAGCGGTTATAGTTTTAGGGTTTTTTGATCGGGGCACACGAGTAAGATTTTCAAATATTTTTAGTTAAGATCGTTGATCAAATTTAATTTTGACCTTCTTTGGGTAATTTTTTAGGGATCGATGACATAAAGACGTGGCAAAGATGGATTGATCTCGATTGGTGTTAAATCAGCAACACCTGGTAGGTAAAATCATGAACCTGAATCTTAAAATGACATATTTTTCAATATTGTGTTGTACGAGTTTTACGGGGTTTTTGTTTCAACTGAGCTTTCCAATCCACATGCTGATTTATATCTCAACGACAATTAATTTCCCGGCAAAGAAAGCACATTTTCTTGACAATGTTTTCTTTCCCTGAAAATGAATTTCAAGGTATTATCTCCTAACATAATGAATTCTAAATCTATTGAGGACTTCAGGCCGTTATTTCCTATTTTACAAACAAAACAAAGAAACCTCAGGTGCGACTCTCGTTAAAAAAAATAACCGCAAGTTCCGTTCATGAATACCAACGACTTTTGTTCGTTCACGAATTCACTAGTGTTTATCTGAGGCTTATCTGCGGGTTTCTTTGTAAAACTGGTTGTCAAACGAATATTTGACTGACCCTTCCTCTTGGCTGGACATCATAGGAGATATATAGCAATACACTGATAAACCTCGCTCCAGGTCGGTAACTCTCGTTAAATTCTATTTCAGTTGCTTGTATATAAAACAAGTACATAGAAGAATCTAGCTTTACCCCGTTAACAGAGTATTATTTGTCGGTGCGAAATTTATGCTCGGTTTCCCTCATGAATACAAATTTGTTATTTAGATTTGGCGTGACTTTATGTGTCGGCGCCACCGAATATCATGTTTGGATTTTTGCATTCAGTTTCAATCTTGTCGTATTCTGAAAAATGCTTCATCTGCTAACTACCTTCACACTATGAAATCAAGGGTGTATTAAATGCAACTTGGAAGTGGTTCGCGTGGCAAATAAGTAGGAGGTAGATACCATTATATCTAAAACAGTTGGATGTGTTAATTAGGTACGATACTTTCATCTTGATTATTTTGCCACCTTAATCTTAAGCGTTAAAAAGAGGTAAACTTTTAATTTTAAAGATTAGGAAATGTGTCTGAAAAATTCATTTGTACCAGATTTATTCATTTTGTCTTTGAATGGGCATACAGTTGAATGCCAATAATTCGAACCTTCAAGGGGAATCGAAAGGGGTTCTAGCTATCGAGGGTAAAATTAGTAAAAAATGACCTGGATGGAGATAAAAAAAGGTTCGAGTTAATTGGCGGGCAGTTCTAGCTATTGAGGGTTCGAGTTTTTGGATTCAACTGAATACTTGGAAGTTCTTCGGTATCGTTCGGTCACGTCTTCTAAGTAATTTTTAGGGTGCTGATTTAGTCAACGTTTATTGAGATGCGTTGTTCCTAAACTGCAAAGCATCTAAAAAACGTACACGTATGTCTGTAAAGGACAAGAAAATTTAGCTGAGGGTGTATTTATATTGGGCGTATTATCAAACGCGTTTTGCTAACCACATTGAAGTGGAACCCAGTTGTCAAGTCAAATCGAAACACAACTTCTTTTGAATTCACAAATTTCAAGACGAACCCTTTGTTCTCAGCAAATGGTCACAAAGCTTCGGGAAACCTTAAAATGTATCAAATGATACACAAAAAAGGTATCGAAATAGCTTAAATAATAGCCATTTCTGATATGTCGAAACTCATGCAATGACACAATTTAAAGTATTTGTAAAAATAGAGTGATCGCACTAAACCCAACGTTTTATAACTGCGTGAAACATTAGAGTGAACGTGGTAGACTCTACTTGCGCTAAGCAAAAACCAAGTGATAAAGATTTTACAAAGAAGTCTAGATCTCAAAAAAGTTAAATGTATTCAAAAATATATAAACCTGGGTATGAAATAGTAATATCTCGAGAGCTGTATACTGGAAATTTAAGACAACACGCAAATTCATATTCTTTGTGCACCTTCTTTATTTCATCTCAGCATTAATACCGGGGGTAATTCCATTCAGATGGCTGACAGGTATAAATGCTAGTGTCGATCGCCAGTGGCTGATCAGAAAAAACTACTTAGTGCAATTACGTTTCTCCTTCGTAAAAATGACATGGGTGAAAAGATGGCGTAATAGCCTCATTTGTAAAAACAATGGAATAGCGACTTTACTCTATGAACAATCAAATTTTAAAAGCGGATGTTGGAGTTAGAAATGAGATTTTTTGAAACTCGGGAACTGCAAAATAATTTACATTTCATACAAAGGACAAGGGAAAAAGCAAATATTTCGTTATTCTTCTCAATGAGTGAAACTCAAACACGCCTCGACAAACAAAATGTTTCAGTGAAATAAAGATTGCGGAATAACAAAGAAAATTCGCAATAATACAACAGAAGCGATCATAGAGCTACTTGTTTCTGTCTTAATCACCCGAAATTAAAAGAAAACTAAAAAACTTCTCCAGATATTCAATAGTTGAGGTTTAGTTCTGTCAAGAAAAAGCAAAATATCAGTCGCATGTTTACACAACTTAAGACAATCTTCTCTACCTTTTCTCCTAGTTTTACTTTTACAAATAAAACATTTTTTGTCATACTTTAAAAAGAAATGTATTTGTGTTTGGCAATCTTACTGTTGTGGTGCTTTACAATAAATCAGCTTTGAAAAATCTAAAATGACTTTTGCTATTATTTGATGCGTGACAACAGACTGACACTTCGGCATCTCCAATATCAACAAAGAATCAATTTGTATCTCGCCTTATTGAAAATTATCATATTCTGTCAAATTATTTTTTTCAGGTTTCGCAAATGCATTAGAGGAAGACTTAACATTCGATTAAATAGCCAGACGCAAGTTCAAGCTTTGACGATCTCGCGTCCTAAAAGACGGAGTTCGCTGAGGAGTTAACATCCCAAAGGGAGGTAGGTTTAAATTAAACTTAAAAATTACATCTCTCTCTACTGACATAGCCGGGCAACCTTGGGCTAAAGTTCACAGAATATCCGACACACTACCTAAAAACACAAAAATGCCTTTTTCTGAGGTCTAGAATGGCTTTTAAAAGAAGTAAACATTACCGTGAAGTCAAAAGAAAAAATATTAGTCTAGCGGCCAAAAATAGAAGTATAAAATTATATAACAGAAGAACCACAGACAGCCGTCGTGGAGGTCGCGCAATAAGGCAAAAAAATATATCTTCCCACTACATTAACAACATTTTAGCATGTCATGAATTAAATTATACGTAGTACCACTAACACTTTCTGTACTTGATCACTGGTCAGAGTTGAAAAGCTCCCAAATCACTTTCCTCACGCGCGGGAATTCATACAAATCGAAAAATTCTTAGCTGAACAAATACCGCAGTTAATTTCAATTTTCTGAGCAATATATTCTTTGTTGACTACATAAGGCAAACCTTTCTTAGCTTTGAACTTTTTGATACATCCCGAAGCAGCTGGTTGTCAAAAGTGACACTAACTCTTTCGTCGCCAAGAGAGGCGCAAGTTTGCACTGAAAAACTTCAAATTCAGTTCGCAAACCATCTTAAAACAAACACAAGAAACAGTTTTGTATCTAAATCGTTACACACTGGGTTTTATAAAGACCGTAAAGTGATAAAAAAGTATAAACATTTTAAAAAAACATAATAAAAAGTACCATTTAAAGGTTATCATTGGCTTCTGTTTAAATGTTCATAAACTGGAGCTCAGTTAACTCTAGAATGCGTCCATAGGTTTCACACTACATCCCCCGTGGGTTCACGCATGGCAATGACAAGTGCATTATTTGAAACGTAAGCTTGCATTTAAGATTTGGAAAACACGGAGAAAACCTTTTGACTATTAGCCACTGCAATAAATATATGTATATTTTGCACAGTTTAGCCCTGGAAAGTGGTTATCATTTCAACAAACAGGGGTGCGACAAAATTGACTCGAATATTATTAGTGCTGCAACTGCAAATTAATGCAGAGGGCTATTTTCACCAAAAATAATATTAAAAAAGTACTAAACTGCAGTTTCATGGAAGTCATGTTGCAGGTTTAGCTGTTATGATGTTGTCTCATCCCAATAAACGTTAAATGCCCAGTAAATTACTATAAAAATACATGTAAGCGAAATAAGTACGATGTTTCGAAGTCATCTTGACTCCATCATCAAGTAAAAGATAACGGTTGTATTTGCAACAGCAGCAAACAAACAACAACCATTTTATTTTGCCAAATTAAATAGAAAATAAATTACAGCATAACATAAATTAACTAAAATAGGCAAAAAAACTACTCAGAATAGAAATAAACTAAACGAGCTGAGTAGTTACAAAAAAAAATTAAATTGCTTTGACAAGGTTGTACATAAAAGAAGACAAAAGTAAAATAAGACAAGTAATAAGTAATTAAGTACCACGCAGAAAAAAAAAATAAGTACAATGTAACTAAGTATGTATAAATAATAATTTAATTTAGAGAAGTAGGGAAAAAAGGGAACATGGAAAAAAAAGAAAAGACAGAAAAAAAAAACAGTACCAGTTAATGTTTGAACTAAAATTTGTTTATATTAGTTTAATACGAGCGAAAAGAAAATTAAAATACTAAGCCAGCATTAACCATAAGTACTTAACTAACGCTTTTTCATAGTTTGCTTAAATGAATGAAGAGATAGACTTTTTAGTTTTTCATCCAAGTTATTCCAGATGGAGGGACCAGAAAAGTGTAAATTAAATTTGCCATAATTAGTTCTATTAAAAATTGAACTGCAACCAGGATGAGACATATTAAAAGTGTAAAATAGCGTTCTCTGGTTTAAAAAGTTAAAAAAATATGAGCTTTCGGCTATTTTCCTATAGCCTTTGACGAATGTAAAAAAGATAAAGCGCGTGGTGGAAATATATACAAGGGAGGGTGTGAAAATAATTAAGAAATAAAATACAATAGAAGTGCAAAAAGCTAAAAAAGGACAAAAACAGACAAATTAAGAATTACAATAAGATAAAATATTGTCTAGGTAACGGTTTGGAGTTATTGTCTGCGCCGACAGTTTTGGCAGTGTGCCAAGATTCTAGTGTTCTTCGAATGCGGTAATTGCCTTTGTCTATCACGGTAGCGCCATCAAAGTCAATTGAGTGATTATTTTGCCAAGCATGGTTAGCAACGTTCGAGCCTCTCGTATAATTTTTAAGATTTCGTTGATGTTCCTTTCTTCGGGTTTTAAAACATCTGCCCGTTTCTCCTACGTAACTCCAACAGCAGTCAGCGCACGGAATTTTGTAAACAACATTACATTGGAGATCCAGGGGCTGCCTGAATTTAGGAGAAGGGAATTCTTGTTGCAGGGTTTTAGCTGGTTTGCTTACTACACGGATGTCATTTTTACGAAGTAACCTGGTGAGAGGTTCAGTCAATCCGCGGATATAGGGAAGACATGCGAAACCCAGGGATGTGTCAGATGGATCGGCCCATTTGAAGAACATGGACACCAATTCTTCTGGGGGAGGAGTTGTCGGGGCTGACTTCTTTTTTAATATGTTGGAAATAACTGTTGGTGGGTAGCCGTTGGCTTTCAATGCTTCCGTAACGTGACTAGTCTCGCGTGCTTTACCTTCACAAGTGCTAGGTAGGTTGGCTGCACGGAATAGGAGGGTCGAGGCCGTGCTGACTTTATGTTTTATTTCATGATGAGAAGAATAATCCAGATATCTATCTGTATGTGTCGGCTTCCGGTAAACGTCGATGACAATAACACCATTTTTCCTGGAAACCAAGGTGTCCAAGAAAGAGATTTGGCCATTGTTTTCTTCTTCAATAGTAAAAGCGATTTTTGAGTCAATGGAATTTAAAGTGTCATGAAAGGAGGGGACAGCGTCTTTCTTAATGATGACGAAGCTATCGTCAACATATCTTTTCCAAATCCTAGGTGCAATTGTAGCGGTATTGATGGCTAATTCTTCTACCACCTCCATGCAAAGATTAGCGACAATAGGGCTTACAGGGCTGCCCATAGCACAACCGTGAACCTGTTTATATACACAGTTATTGTAGACAAAATAGTTGTTGTCAGAAAGAAACTTGGATGTGTTGTAAAGGGCAGACCATTGTTTCCGAAGTTGAAGCCGCCATCGTCCGCCTTCCCGATGACACAAAGGATGCCGTACGAACCACCACCGCCTCTTTGCTTCACAGAGCCCGACTTCCACCACACAGCAACACCTCCAAAGCTGAATTAAGAGCCCTAAAGAACCTAAAACAGGACCACGAACGTGTTATTACGAAAGCTGACAAAGGGAACTGTTTTGTTGTCATTGACAGAACTGATTATGACTCCAAAATGGAAACTCTACTCAGCGACCGAGACACTTACCAACCAGTCCTCAAGTCACCATTCGCCAAAATTGAAAGGGAACTGAACAGTAGACTCCTCGATCTCAAACGACAAAACAAGATAGACGAAACAGTTTATCAGAAACTCCGTTCTACCGACGGTTCTCCGCCTGCCATCCGGGGTTCCATTAAACACCATAAACCAGGATTCCCTCTTCGACCGATTGTATCGAGCATCGGGTCTGCCCTTTACAACACATCCAAGTTTCTTTCTGATATCCTATCGCCGATTCAGAACCACAATGGCTATTCTGTCCTCAACTCTTCACAATTTGCCAAAGAAATAGCCAATATGGAAATTTCCGACGACGAAGTGATGGTGTCATTCGACGTGGTGTCGCTATTCACAGCTATTCCTGTCCACAAAGCGTGTGATTACATTCGCGACAAGCTGAACAATGACAGTACTTTACAATCTAGAACAAGCCTAACCACCGACGACATCATCTCTTTATTGGATTTCACTCTCTCCAACAACTATTTTGTCTACAATAACTGTGTATATAAACAGGTTCACGGTTGTGCTATGGGCAGCCCTGTAAGCCCTATTGTCGCTAATCTTTGCATGGAGGTGGTAGAAGAATTAGCCATCAATACCGCTACAATTGCACCTAGGATTTGGAAAAGATATGTTGACGATAGCTTCGTCATCATTAAGAAAGACGCTGTCCCCTCCTTTCATGACACTTTAAATTCCATTGACTCAAAAATCGCTTTTACTATTGAAGAAGAAAACAATGGCCAAATCTCTTTCTTGGACACCTTGGTTTCCAGGAAAAATGGTGTTATTGTCATCGACGTTTACCGGAAGCCGACACATACAGATAGATATCTGGATTATTCTTCTCATCATGAAATAAAACATAAAGTCAGCACGGCCTCGACCCTCCTATTCCGTGCAGCCAACCTACCTAGCACTTGTGAAGGTAAAGCACGCGAGACTAGTCACGTTACGGAAGCATTGAAAGCCAACGGCTACCCACCAACAGTTATTTCCAACATATTAAAAAAGAAGTCAGCCCCGACAACTCCTCCCCCAGAAGAATTGGTGTCCATGTTCTTCAAATGGGCCGATCCATCTGACACATCCCTGGGTTTCGCATGTCTTCCCTATATCCGCGGATTGACTGAACCTCTCACCAGGTTACTTCGTAAAAATGACATCCGTGTAGTAAGCAAACCAGCTAAAACCCTGCAACAAGAATTCCCTTCTCCTAAATTCAGGCAGCCCCTGGATCTCCAATGTAATGTTGTTTACAAAATTCCGTGCGCTGACTGCTGTTGGAGTTACGTAGGAGAAACGGGCAGATGTTTTAAAACCCGAAGAAAGGAACATCAACGAAATCTTAAAAATTATACGAGAGGCTCGAACGTTGCTAACCATGCTTGGCAAAATAATCACTCAATTGACTTTGATGGCGCTACCGTGATAGACAAAGGCAATTACCGCATTCGAAGAACACTAGAATCTTGGCACACTGCCAAAACTGTCGGCGCAGACAATAACTCCAAACCGTTACCTAGACAATATTCTATCTTATTGTAATTCTTAATTTGTCTGTTTTTGTCCTTTTTTAGCTTTTTGCACTTCTATTGTATTTTATTTCTTAATTATTTTCACACCCTCCCTTGTATATATTTCCACCACGCGCTTTATCTTTTTTACATTCGTCAAAGGCTATAGGAAAATAGCCGAAAGCTCATATTTTTTTAACTTTTTAAACCAGAGAACGCTATTTTACACTTTTAATATAATTAGTTCTAACACGATTGATATAGTAGGTCGATTTTGATGCTAGCCTAGTATTATAACTGTGTTTAGATGATATACTTAAGAAGAAATTGTCGAAGGCTTTAGGTAGTAAGTTATGATGATACTGAAACATAAAAAGGGCAGTATGAATACTAACCAGATCCATGAATTTAATTAGGCCTAATTGTGAAAATAGAGGGCTGGAGTGTGCATCTCGTTTGGAAAATGTAATTATTCGTACTGTCTTTTTTCGCAGAATTACAATAGGTTTAAGAGTTGTAGTGTAGGTGTTACCCCAAACAATTAAGCCATAGGTAAGAAAGGGATACACTAGTGAATAATATAACTGAGTAAGGATGTCATTAGTAACGAAATGTCTTAGTTTAGATAAGATGCCAATACCTCTTGAAATTTTTTTGCTCACTTCATGTGCATGCTTTTTCCAATTTAAATGACAATCAATAATAAGACCTAAGTATTTGACATAGGTCATTTGTTCCACAGGTCTACCTGAGATTTTCAAACTAACTGGTTGAGGTTTTCTTTGTGGAGGGTGAAAAATTACAAAATTAGTTTTGTCAATATTTAAAGATAACCTATTTGATTGTAGCCATTGATTAACTTTATCTAATTCTTCATTCAATTTTAACGCAAGGCTTTTTAAGTTCTGATCTTGCAAGAAAATGTTGGTATCATCTGCAAAAAGATGGAAATCTAGTAGATTGGAACATTTATGCAGATCATTCACATATAACAAGAATAGCAAAGGCCCCAATACTGAGCCCTGTGGTACTCCACATAGAATTTGCTGCGGGCCTGACTCTTGACCTCCTTGACCTAGTGAGACATACTGACTCCTATTCGATAAATAGGAAAAGAACCATTCATGTGCTATGTTAGGATGATCTCATTAATATGTATAAGATCTGACGTCAATAAAGTCCCGGATGTTGTTGTTCCTCGAAGTGAAAACATGGCGTGGCGTGTTTGATCTATTGATCCGAAAATCCGAACAATCCTTCCCCTGTCATGAACGAAACAGGTTATGGGCCCAGGTCAAGGTACGGGAGACTACTCTTCGATGGGGATGAACGGAAATATGAGCAATGGGAAGTCAAGTTTCTCGGATACATGCGATTGCAAAAGTTGAAGGATACGATCACTACGGCTGAATTTGAGGACGTTAATGCAGCCAAGAATGAAGAAGCTTTCGCGGAGTTAATACAATTTCTAGACGACAAAAGCCTTTCCCTTGTAATGAGAGATGCACAGGATGACGGGAGGAAAGCATTAAAGATTTTAAGAGCACACTACGCTGGTACAGGCAAGCCGAGAGTGATCTCGTTGTACACGGAACTGACCTCGCTTGTGAAGTCAGCACACGAGACAGTGACAGACTATGTCATACGAGCAGAGACCGCGGCAACAGCTCTTAAAAATGCCGGTGAAACCGTGACGGATAGCCTTCTCATAGCGATGGTACTGAAAGGCCTACCAGAAGAATACAAGCCGTTTGTTGTCGTTATTACTCAGAGCGAGAAAGAACAAACATTTGGCGAATTTAAAGTGGCCTTACGAAGCTTCGAAGACACAGAGCGAGCGAGTATAGCGACGGGAAATCACTCAGTTATGAAAACTGAACACAAGCAAGAATCCCAGCCGAATATCACCTGTTTTCAATGTGGCCAGCCAGGGCACATTGCTCGCTTCTGTGGTAATAAAGACAAAGGCAGGAACGGACGGGGGCACTGGTGCAACACGTGCCATAATTCATCACACAGTGACAGAACATGTCGACGCAAAAGAAAGAACAAGACCGACAAAGTCAGTCAGGCTTCTGAGACTTTGGAGGATTCTGATGAGGAAGTGGAGCATTCATTTGCATTTGAGACCAATGCCTATGTAAATGGGAACACTACTGGGAAGCCAAATGCCCTACTGGTGGATTGCGGTGCGACCACTCACATCATCAATGACGAGTCCAAATTCAGCAAATTTGATGACAAGTTCACACCAGAAAAGCACTACATCGAGCTAGCAGATGGGACAAGATCCAACAACGTGGCACTCAAGAGAGGGGATGTTGAGATAACCATCATGGATACCACTGGAAAGTATGTCAGTGCAACACTGAAGAATGCGTTATACATTCCTGCATACCCGCAGAACATATTTTCAGTGCAAGCTGCGACTGAAAGAGGTGCTTCAGTGACTTTCAATCCTGACTCTGCTGAATTAGTTTACAAGGATGGTACCAAGTTTAACATCGAGAAGCATTGTAGACTGTACTATCTTAGTACCTTCGACAAGAATGACACTGACTCTGTTAATTATACTTGTGACCTGAAGGGTTGGCATGAAATACTAGGACACTGTAATTATGAGGACATCTTGAAACTAAAAGGTGTACTGGAAGGTATGAAAATAAGTAATAGTAGTTCTAGTAAACCCCAAGATTGTAATGTTTGTATTGAAGGAAAGATGACCCAAAGTAGGAATAGGAATCCTGATGCTCGTGCTACTGCACCATTAGAATTAGTTCATACAGATTTGGCTGGACCTATCGATCCAGCTTCTAGAGAGGGTTTCAGATATTCCATAGCTTTTACAGATGACTATTCAGGAGCAATTTTTGTATATTTTCTGAAACGTAAGAGTGACACTGTAGCTGCAACAAAGAAGTTTTTAGCAGACACAGCACCATACGGAGAGGTCAAATGTATTAGATCGGATAATGGTGGTGAATTTATTTCTCAGGAATTTAAATCTCTGCTGGAGAAAAATAAGATAAAGCATGAAATGTCTGCACCCCATTCTCCCCACCAAAATGGGACGGCAGAGCGACACTGGAGAACCTTGTTTGAGATGGGAAGGTGTTTACTCCTGCAAGCCAATCTGGGCAAAGGGTTTTGGCCCTATGCGGTAATGGCAGCTGCGTACATTCGCAATCGGTGCTTTAACAACCGCCTTAAGCAAACTGCATACTTTGCTATCACTGGCAAGAAGCCAAATTTGTCAAACATGAGAGTTTTTGGATCTGAATGCTATGCATATAAGCAGAATAAGAAGAAATTGGATCCCAGGTGCACCAAAGGGATTTTCCTTGGGTATGATAAAGAGAGTCCTGCCTATCTGGTGTTAATCCCAGAGACGGGCAAGATTATGAAGTACAGGGTGGTGAAGTTCCCTAGGAGAGGGGTACATGTTGAACGACAGACCCAAACTGAAATTCCACTGGGTGATGATGATTTCATGCCATCACGACACAATACTAACCCTGATACTTGTAGTGAATCTGATGTTGACAGATCCGGAGAGGGTCTGGATGAACTTGCTGAAGGACCTAAGGCTGAGAATGAACCTAGTCCTACTTCACAGCCTCGTGATGAAAGTGTGAGACGCTCCACGAGGGAGAGAAGACCCCCAGCTTACCTGAGAGATTATGTCACAAACATGAAGGATAGTGATCAGGTACTGACGAGTGTAGATTACTGTTACAAATTTTCTGCTTTCCCTCAAACTTACCAAGAGGCTATGGAATCACCTGAGTCTAGTAACTGGGAGGCAGCAATGAAGGAAGAGATGAATTCTCTAACTGAGAATAACACATTTACTTTGTCTCCTTTGCCAGAGGGCAAAAATTCAGTGGGGGGCCGTTGGGTGTACACTATCAAAGAAAGTTCCAATGGTGCTAAAACTTACAAAGCAAGGTATGTTGCTAAGGGTTACAGTCAAGTGAGAGGTGTTGATTATCAGGAGACGTTTGCACCAACAGCTAATCTCACATCAGTGCGTGTGCTAATGCAAATGGCAGCACAACACGATTTGATTTTGCATCAGATGGATGTGAAGACGGCATATCTCAATGCCCCTATTGATTGTGAGATCTATATGGATCAAGCTGAGGGCTTTGAAGTTCCCCCGGGGAGTGAAGGGAAACTTGTGTATAAGTTGAACAAATCTCTGTATGGATTGAAGCAGTCGGGTAGGAATTGGAACCATGTACTACACTGTTTCTTGCAAGAGAATGATTTTGTACAAAGCCCTGTTGACAATTGTGTGTACACCAAACAGGTTGGAAGTGGACTTGTTGCTATGCTTGTCTGGGTGGATGACATAATTATAGCAGCAAGCGACATGGTGTTATTGTCTAAAACTAAAGAGATGTTGAACAAGAGGTTTCATATGAAAGATCTGGGTAGACTTTCATATTTCTTGGGTATTCACTTTGAGCAAGGTGATGGCTTTGTAAAAATGGACCAGAAGAGGTATATCAGTAAGGTGCTTGAGAGATTTGAGATGTCTGATTGTAAACCAAAACCTACACCTTCTGAGCAGAAGTTTGAGTTTGGCAGTGAAAACCCTGTTGATCCAAAGCGATACCGTGAAGCAGTGGGTAGCTTGGTATATGCTATGACATGCACCAGACCAGACATATGCTGGGTTGTTACTAAACTGTCTCAGTTTCTAACTAATCCCACAAAGGAACACTGGGTAGCAGTGAAACATGTACTGCGGTACTTAAAGGGGACCCTTGACTTTGAACTGTGCTATAGGAAATGTGACAATGGTCTTACACTGATAGGCTATAGTGATGCTGATTGGGCATCATCTACAGATGACAGACGCAGCATCAGTGGGTACTGCTTCAGTTTGAATAAAGCTGGTCCACTTATCTCTTGGAAGTCGAGAAAGCAGCCAACAGTAGCTCTTTCATCTTGTGAAGCTGAGTACATTGCCCTGGCAGCGGCAGTTCAGGAGGGCATGTATCTCATTCAGATAGTGAATGATGTTGGTGAGGTAAATGATCCCGTTTTGATCTTTGAGGATAATCAGGGGACAATTGCCTTGTCCATGAATCCAGTCAATCGACAGAGATCCAAACATATTGATGTGCGATACCATTTTATTCGCAATGTGCAGAATGCAGGCAAAGTAATCATTAAGTATTGTCCCACCGCCGATATGGTTGCTGATGTCATGACCAAACCAGTTACGAAGATTAAGTTGCAAAAATTCAAGAGTTATATTTTTGGTTCTTAAGACATTTGAGTTTTAATATAGAAGTAATGTACAAGATTTCTATATTTTGTTATAGTTTTACTCATTTGTCAACTGATAGTAAGCTGTATGTTTATATTTTAGCAATATGACCGTGTTCATGTGATTTTAGAACATACATAGGAAGAGATCAAGTGGGGGTGTTAGGATGATCTCATTAATATGTATAAGATCTGACGTCAATAAAGTCCCGGATGTTGTTGTTCCTCGAAGTGAAAACATGGCGTGGCGTGTTTGATCTATTGATCCGAAAATCCGAACAATCCTCCCCCTGTCATGAACGAAACATGCTATACCCCAAATACCATAGTATTCCAGCTTATCAAGTAAGATATGATGGTCCACAGTGTCAAAGGCCTTACACAAGTCTATGAATACACCACATGAATAGTTCTTGTTGTCTATAGCTTTTTGGATTTTATCTACCATAAGTATAAGAGCATGAACTGTGGAATGGTTTGAGCGAAAACCAAATTGTTGGTCAAAGAAAGTACAAGATTTCTCAAAATACGTAATTAATCTGTTATACATTAATCTGTCAAGAATCTTATTAAATATAGACAGCAATGAGATAGGACGATAATTAGATACCATAAGAGGTGAGCCTTTTTTGTAAACCGGAATAACTTTTGCCATTTTAAAATGATCAGGAACAGTGCCTGTTGTAAAGGAGCAATTAAATAGGATTTCAAGAGGGTAAGAAATATAATTCTTTAAAATTTTCAAGAGGACTACTGGAATACTAAAAGGTCCAGTTGCCTTATTAGAATTCAGGGTAGTAATAATATCTATGATTTCAATGTTGGTAACTGGTGAGAGAAAAAAACTTGAGCTGCTGGGATTGTCAAGACAAATTTTATGTGCAAAGGCCCCACAATTGGGAATGTCAGTTGCTAACCTTGAGCCAATGGTTGCAAAATAACTATTAAATTCATTTGCTATTGATTTGACATCAGTTATCTCTTGATTGTCTTTAACAAGCCTGTTGGACTTAAAGGAATCTTTTGACTTAAGAGTTTCAGTTTCGACAATAAGAGAAAACGGAAATCTTAAGTCGGCTAACATTTGGGTTAGATGATCAAAATTAGCATTTAAACTTCTAATATTACAATTTAAAATCGAAAATGATGATTTAGGCAGATTCGAATTTTGAATATCTGTAGAATTGATAAAATCAGAGACAGAATAATAGTCAAAGTTCACCTTAGATGGCATGTTGGTATCAGGATCAGAAGCTGTGAGTCCAGGAATGTTATTAAAGCTCTAAGATCACCTGAAGGCAAGGTAGATCTTAAAGATTTGTACCAGTCATTCAATGGCAGTCATGTTGTATTTGTATCATTTGAACCTGCCTCTGCAATCTGAGCATCGGTTGAGCACTCCCCCGATCCAGCAGGTGAAGGTGGTTTGTGCTTTCCTTCTAATTTTGCCAAATCGTTCGGAGAACACTATTTTAACTGAAGGGCTTGCTTCATCTTTGCGAAGAAAGATATTTCCATAATAAGACCAGATGTATCGAAACTTGAATTTCTTCTTGAACTCGTTGCAGTCGTGAAAGAGATCTTTTCTAGATGAAGTTAAACTTTCCTGAATAAAGATCTTATTTTCACCTTGTCTTCCAAGGCCAAGATTTCCAGAAGTTATGTTTTTCAGCTTGGTTCTTGCTTTGTAAAGGTTGTCCCTGACACCACGGCGAGTGAATTTCACGATTATAGGAGAAATCGCACTAGTGCCACTTTTGATTCTGTGGGATATATATAGAAATATCCTTATCTTCAATACAGACATTGACGAGTGAGCCAATATTTTTAACAATTTCGTTTGTGTCTTCACTTGACGAAGTAGGCACTCCTCTAATTTCGAGGCAGTCGCGCCGTATGTATTGTTCTTGATCGTCAAGCGCTGTTTTCATTTGATTTAGAGAATTTGATACACGGGAGCTTTTTGCCTCAGAAACTGATTTTCCTTCGCTAGCTCGGCGTTTGACTTCTCAAGTGCCACAATTTTCTTTTCCATGTCATCGAAGCTTTTCGAGATAAATTCCATTGAGGTTCGTAAAGGCTCGAGCTTCGTGTCTAACAATGAGGCGAGCTTTGTGTCAAACATATCATCTAAAGCTGACTTGATAGTATCTTTCAGCTTCGCTTGATCAATCGCCATAGCTAATGGTCATCAACTTACACTGGTACCATACTAAATAGCTAAGTAGAAAAATAATAAATTGAAGAAAATTACAAACTTTTCGGGACCGGCTAAAAAGCCGCCATGACAGCATGACAACCGTTTGCTAATCAAACACAATACAAATGTTTGTGTGCAAACCTTATCTTAGTTTGCTTAAAATACCAAATTTAAGAGCTAAGCTTCAAAACGGGTAAACTCTTAGGTTTTGTTCCACTTCACTTCTCTAGCGTCATTTGAAATCTTTTTCTGCAATTAGTAATTTTTTTTATAAAGTACAACTGTTTAAAAGACCATGTCACGATGGTGCTTGATAAGGTAAGATAATTTTTTTTGACAAAATAACATTTGTAACTGAGGAGTCAAACGTCGTTCCTTTTTGCTTTATTTTTACGCCTTTAGTATTTTTTAACAGTAGTAAACTTTTATTTTGAGGTTTTCCTCCACAAAAAGATTTACATTACAAAGCATTACTTAATATTCCGAAGATATTGTTATTGATTTAATCTGGCAGAGTGTAAAGGAAACGGGGTTTTATTTCAATATGACGAATATGGTCTATTGATAATTACAGAAAAAAGTACGTTGTCTTTGTTCCCATAAAAATACAGTAATTAACACGAGTGAATGTTTGGGAGAGAAAAAAATGATGTGGTTCAAGCAGGAACCGTAGGCAAGTGTTACCACAAATATGATTTCGAGTTTGCCCAAACCGAGTATTACTATTTCAAAAATACTATGGAAACAAAAATAAATAGGGTTCTATTGTATGAAATAACGCTTGCACCAGTTTTTCTGTTTCCATATAACTGTGATAAAGAGCCTTTAGCCAATCAGAGATCGTTAAGTATTTTGTTTATTGGTTAAAAATTACACATTATGAATGATAATCATGACTGTTAAATACTACTGTCTTGCATTAAAACTGAACAGTATTCGTCCAAGGAGGAGAAAAAATTAGGTCACAGGAAGAAAAAGGTAATTGTTCCTAAAAGAATCACTTTGAAACACAATTTCAGCGGCATGTATGAACTGGTGTTAAGCAAGAAGAATAAGATATTGCCATCGCCATTCGTTAACCGTCCTGAGGAAAACGAATGCATAAACTTAATAATACATTTTCTTTTATTTTACACGCAAACGGAGACAATTATTTTCGATAAAAGAAAATTTCGTCCTTTGAATGTAATCATACATGTACTAATGATCATGAATGCTATATTTTTTAATATCTTATCGAAAGTTTAAGCATTGCATGCATTTTCCGTGTGAAGGTAAAGAAACCAGCTCGCCAGAGGACAAAGGTAGTAGTCAATACACGAATAAGACGAATAAACTACAGCGGTGTACTAAACATTTTTTAGCGGCATATGTGTAGCTGACATAAAACAAGAAAAATCAGTGCAAAAGTAAATAACTTGCCATCGGCAATCGCTTTATTGTTTTCAGGCAAATGAACGCATAAACTCTATGATAAACCTTGTATTTAAACGGATAGACTTATTTTACTCAATACGTGAAAATAATCCTGCCCTAAGGCGTAAAGGAAAACCTAATTGAACGGGGTCTGAAGGACGTTTTTCGTAGCTGAGTTTAAGCGATGGTATATGATAAATCCATAATGGATAGTTTAATTAGTATGCCTTGCATCGGCCATTGACAGCTAAGAAAAGTCTTTGACGATAAATTGATGATTGACAAATACGGGAATTATATTATATGAAAATGTCTGGGGAAAATGCAAATATATTGGACTGATTGAGAAAAACGTAAAAAAAACTACAAACATAAATGTAACTATAAAGGACTATGTACCGACTGAAATATAAAGAATAACGTTTAGTGGTTTTAAATCTGTGACCGTGCAGGGAAAGAATTATAAAATACGAGGCATTTACAAATATGTTTAACTGAATATCATTAAGAGGTAATGTATTTTGAATTTAATGTGCCCTTAATGTTGTGCTTCACACATTTATTTATCGTTTCTGTTGCTTTCTTGCGACTGTTTAGTATAGCTAAAAAGCAGTTGCTATTGAACAGCAGTTTTGGAAGAAAGTTTGCCATTCCCTTCAAGAAAGAATTTAGCATGGTAAACTGAATTTTGTATTTCAGCTTTGCCTCCTTAATTAGCTCCATGCGACTGTTGTTTGCTATTTTTAACACAGGTTTTGTAAATATGATTCTGTGGCAACTTCTTCCTCTTTGCCTCCTCGTGCGTGCCCAAGTACAGCCTTCCAAAGTATCACTGTACATCGGCTCCATGGCTCCTCTGAGTGGTAAGCGTGCCTGGTGGGGTGCTGGCATCACTGCTGCAATGCAAATGGCTTTTGAGTACATTAACAACAGCTCTCACATTTTGCCATCTTATGAACTGAGGCTGTTGGCAAATGACACGAAGGTGAGAATGGCTTTAATGGCTGTACATGTACTTACATTAACAACAGCCCATTTCACAGGAGTGACAATATCCGAACTGCTAAGTAATTGTATTAGGAATAGGTGGAATCCAACTGGCGACACGAAGCTCTATTACCGATAAATTGTAACCGTATAAAATTTGAGGAAAATTAGACAAATTGAAGCCTTTTTTTAAAACGATGTATAGTCTATGTGACAAAATTCGCAGGGACTGAAAGCCGCTCCTGAAAGGATTTAGAAAAATCAAAACGAAAATTGTACTGCTATAGTAAAGAATTGGTACTTTACTTGGCATTGTTTTCTCATCGATCTAGGGAGAAACCGGTCTTGGCAACAAAATCCTCTATGATTACATTAGAGAAGGAAGGCCGTCACTGGTTTTAGGTCCTGGAAGATCAAACGTGGCGCTTTCTGTTGCTGACACTGCAAAGTATTGGAAAATGATTCAGGTATAACTGCTTGTGGCATCTTTTCTAGCTACCAACACCTGACACTTGAACAAGGCGACTAGAAAACAGATGTCAGAGAAACTGGGAGCATTTCACTGATTAACACTTAAAGGGAAACTGTCACGGGGATTTAATTTTATGCCTTTCGGTAAAAAGTACTAACATTGGCGAATAGGTCTGTTCGTACATAAAATGCACCTAGTACAACATTTACATCAAGATGGAGATATTACGTAAATTATTGTTGAAGGAGGAAGGGAGCCGTAGTAATTTTTAGGTGTTTTTTACAGTCCACAAGGACAAAACTTGACCAAATTACCCTGACTTTTTCAAGTTGAGATCCAAAGTTCCTGATGGCATCACAATAATATCACTTGTTTATCGCTTCAGTTCACTTGCATGGTGATTTTTAACAAAATTGGACCACTATTCGTAGTTTCCATATGTCTTTAGGCTCTTGAGATTTTAAAGTGAAACTGGTGGCAGTGTCTCTTTCAGTTGAACACCGGTATCAGTCACTTCAAGGATCAATACTGCTAAGTTGTGATCGTATATTTTGTACTTTTGCTGGAGGAAACTTTATTTCGATATTTTTCTACTTTACAGATTTCGGCGTCGGCGGAGAGTGGAGACCTTTCTGATTCGGAGACATATCCTTATTTCTTTCGCACTATATCGTCCATATCTGCATCAAAATCTACCTTTGTGGCGCTTGCCAAGAAATTTAAATGGAAGCGAGTATCCATACTGTTTTATAGTAGAGATATGTACATCAAGGTAAGATTAATGAATTAGATTAATAAATTTATAATAAAAAGATGGAATTGGCTCGTACACTAGTTTGCAGTTTCCTGCCATTTGCAAATTAAACGTGGCAAGGGGTATTTATTTTGATTTATTTTACCTCTAAAGCCTTGAAAAAAAAAAGTAAATTTCCCAAAGAAGCCACAGGTCTTATAAATTAGGACATGATGAAATAATTTTAATAGGTCTTTGTTAGAAAAATTCTTTAAATGCTATGGTTTAAGATTGAGGACTAGACATCAGAATGCAAAGATCAGTATCTGTAAAAGAATAGAATGCCAAAATTGAATTGCTGTAATACTAGCAATGTGAAAATTTATCATCGGAAATGTTGTCACGATTCCAAATAAGGTCATTACCCTGAAATAGAACTGAACACAGATTTTTAACCAAACTTCGCCTACTGGTTTATTACTTTAAGAGAACTTAAATTTTGAAATAAAAAGGGAGGTCATCAGATTAGTTT